>NC_092333.1:405395000-406036250 GCF_046630445.1 Rutidosis leptorrhynchoides | reverse complement strand
GGGATGTTACAGATGGTATCAGAGCCAAGCCCCGAACCAAACGTGCACAGCGAGGACGCTGTGTCCCATTAGGGGGGAGGATTGTAACATCCATGTTACATCCGTCCCACATCGGTTGGAGAGGGTAACGAAGCATGCCTTATAAGGGTGTGGAGACCTTTCCTAGCATGACGCGTTTTGGGACCACAAGAACAGCAGATTCCATGAGAACTCTGCAGTTAAGCGTGCTCAGGCCAGAGCACTATCAGGATGGGTGACCTCCTGGGAAAGTGCTCGTCGTGTGTGGTTGCCAAGAAAAATCCGTGCGCCTACGGGCAAAGCGGACAATATCATGCTACGGGGAACGTTTACCTGGGATGTTACAAATGGCATTGTTGATCGAGACAAAGTGATTTCGGATGTTGTGTACGAGGGTTAGTCAAGACTTTTAGACTTTGCATGTAGGATGCATGGCATATAGATTTTTAGTTTCTGATTATCTGTATTACATATTTTTGCTTCCTGTCTGCATTTCTTTACATGATTTCATTCATGATTGCATGCTAGTCTGTAGATATTTTCTGTTTGGTTAAAATGCTAAAACACAAAAAGATTTTATATTTTAGTATTTTAGGAGGAGTATATGTTATCAGCAGAAAATACCTAAAAAGTGAAAAATGCCTCACCCATAAAATCATAAAAAGTTGAAAAATCCGAAAATGAGCTTGTTTTGATTAATCTATTGGACGTGAAGAAATTACTGTACTAAGAATTGATATATTTGATTAGTAAGGACTGATTTGAACGTTTATGTCTATCTGTTGTGTGATGTACTGATAGATGTGACTTATGAATTCTTGGTATTAGACAATCATAATAAGAATAACGATCATCTGAGATTCAGAAGTCATGAACGACTTGTTGCGTTTGAAGGTAGTCACCTAATTATCTCCGAAATTGTATATAATGATAATTGTTGAGGAACTCAACAGTCGGTTGAGGGCATCCCCTATCATAATTGATAATCGTTAGAGAAAGTTGGGGGTGGATTTTAAGTTGGGGATTATCTGTTTGGCTGGTGCATACCACGTTGTCATGGGCCTAAGACTTTATAATCGAAACTAAACCCCGAAAATTTCAGAAAAAATTAGTTTATGTCGAAAGTAAGTGTTCCTTCTCACTTAAGGTTGAAAAGTATAATTCCTTATTGCGGACCGTTCAAGCATTTAAGGGAGAAAACCTTCGAGTGATCTAAGAACACAATAAAGAAACATGAGTTCATGCATAACAATGGAAAATCCATTCATGTCGGCGTTCAAAATCAATATATCAAAAGACAGTGATATGCTGAAAAAGAAATATCAAAAGAAAATCAAAGTCAAAAATAAGTGGCGTATCAAGATGGCAAAGTCCTGAAAGTATGAAGAATGCTGATTCATGATGTGCTCATAAAGAACTCAGATCATTCTTAGTGTGACGCCCCCGCACAGCTTGAATTGTTTAATCACGACGTTCACACCGAACTATCAAGATTCTTGTCTTCTGCAATATAGAGTTATACATATTAAGACTGTAAGTTGAAAAGATACTTATCTAGATATACTCTAATTAAATATATATTGTAACGACCCAACCCGTTAACCATCCGAAAACGTGCCACAAAAAAAATTTCTGAAACAGTTGATTTGGACGGCGTCCAAAAGCTTGGACGGCGTCCAGACATCCGGGACGGCGTCCAGATGTACTAAAACATTCTGATCAGTTTTTCGAACTCACGCGGTAGAAAACCCGCTTCCCGACACTTTTAAACCAAAAAACTTTCACAATATATTACAATAGTTTAAACTAAGAGTTTTTCACAATAAAAACTGAGTTTTACGACACCGGGCCCACATCGACCCAAAATACCATAATTGACTATTTCGACCTATTAGTTTATACAAAAACATAGACCGAGCATGGGATTGGGGACACGCTACCCAATCCTAATCAAATCCAAAAGCAAGTCTTCTAAAGCAACTACGCAAGTCCACTAGTCCCCGCGCTTACCCGAGCCACCGCATCCGTGCTATCTATAAAAATGTAAACAACGAAAGGGTAAGCTAACGCTTAGTGAATGATAATATACTACATACATATATATGTATAAAATAGACACGCCACACAAATATCAAATACCGCATACCAAAGCATCCAAGTATAAGGCAAGCTAAGCTAAGCATACCGTAGTCACTAAGCAACAAGCTATAGATACATCAACAAATATAAGTTCACCAACGACGATGTGAACAACGCCAAGAAGCTACACCCGGAGGGTTAGCTACATCAAGACAATAAAACAATATATATATATAACAATATATAAACGAATAAGGTTAACCCCTTAACCCATTACCGAATACCAAACACCACAATGAAGATTGGCCGAACAACCCGAGCCTTAGTGAATTCGCACAACCCGATATTCACTTCTTCACCAATTCAACAACCGAGGTTGGCCGAACTACCCGAGCCTTAGTGAATTCGCACAACCCGAGATTCACTACCTCATCACAAGATGACCGAACAACCCGAGTCATCATGAATCCGCACTACCCGAGATTCACTTCTCAACATCAAACCCACGGTCACGGGATTATAAAATCTACCACATCGGGGTTATCCACATCACAACAATATCAACCCTTCGCCTTTGGGGTTATAACATCCAAATCACAACCACGTGTGATAACGTACACACAACGTGTACCTCGCCAAAGGTAAACAACCAAAACGCACAACCGTGCCAATTGGACCTATACACAAGTCCATCAAATCTACCTATATGTGAAGTGAGCTCTATAACCGAGAACCACTTCACCCGACCCGCACCCATCCTACACATACATATGCACATAGGATATTAACACTCACCTAGTCGTCTTGATGAATGCTTCCAAGTAAACCGCAACGCGCCAAATGGAAAGTACCTATTCCATTATCACAATACAAATAACACAATTAGGGTTGACTTACAAACCAACCCAATTGACCCTTAGTGCAAATTCGACCCATTTGCACTTCCAAGCACAAACCGCGCCCAAATTAACCAATAATCACCAACACGAGTGAAAATGGTCCTAACACGCCAATTAAACCTGAACACAAGTGTTAAACACGTGTCATACCCATTTTGACACCAAAACCCTAATTTTGACCCATTTCAAAATTAGTTAGCCAAACTCACCCAAAAGAGTTTCAACACTTCCATAATCACTAAACCTAGTGATTAAACTCAAGATCAAACCCTAATCAAGGCTAAAACATCAACCAACCCAAAACCGCCAAGTGACAAGATTAACAAGTCACCATGAACCTACTTCATCATCTAAAAGGGTTTCACAACAATCTAGCTCAAAACCCTAACTTGAACATCAAATCTAACAAATGAAATTCGGAGTTTGAGCTTACCAATACCACCACAACGTAGCTAGGAGCGAGATGAACAACTTTAGAACCCGAGCTTTTGCGAGAATCAGACTCCTTCTTCTCCAAATCCACCTCTCTCTCTCTAGAACTTCTCCTCTCTCTCTAAATAATGTTGGGAGTGTTTGTGAAGATGAAATATGATCCACAAATGACCAAGGAACCAGCCTTGAAGGCTCCAAACCGGCATCTAAGTGATTTTACCATTTTACCCCTTTTAAAATAATTAAAATAGCTGGCTCGACAGACCGTTTGGACGGCGTCCCAAACTTTGGACGGCGTCCCACCTTTTGTTGCTGGACGGCGTCCCCCGTATCGGGACGGCATCCCACCTTTTGTTGCTGGACGGCGTCCCTCCTATCTGGACGGCGTCCCGACCTACTGCAAAATCAGAAACAAAAACAGGGTGTTACAACTCTCCCCCACTTAGAATCGATCACGTCCTCGTGATCCTCATCACTTAACCAAACGGACCACACTCCACGGTCCTCAACATAAGTCCCAATCCGACTTTCCTAGTCAACTCTTCCCAAGGAATCACCTTTAACAACTAGAATCGTCTCCCACAATTTATCAAACCCACTATCCGAGCATTAAAACCATGCTCACTCCCTATCATCGGGAAAACTCAACCAATCTCGGACCGAGATATCAACCCTTCAGCGTACCATCACAGGTACAATGCTAGAAGTAACCAAGTCAACCTAAGGTCAACAACACGAAACGATGGAGACCGAACCAAACGAATCCTTACGGATAACACCAATCACTAAACATCCCTTGTAGTGCGCAATATGACCCATACGCAACTACCGTAACATCATAACAAACGGTTAAAACCGATAGCGCCCAAAACGACTATGGCAATGCAAATCCAAAGGTGTACCAAAATCGACAATTCGTCACACCTGTAACAACATGTGAGCGAAGCACGGCTATCGCATCACTAATCCTACAACATGGTTCTCACGACCCCACCATCGGTGTATAAATCAACCGATAATTCACACAACATGGTCCTTACGTCCCCACCATTGGTGCATAAAACAACCAATAGATCAAACTAAACGGTCCTTACGACCCCACCATCGGCGTATAAAACAACCGATAGATCACAACTCAACATGGCCGAAACAACCCGAGCCTGAACACATATGGAGGATGGTCGAAACAACCCGAACCTTAGTGAATTCGCACAACCCGAAATTCACCTACCCAATCCATATATCTCACAACGAAATGACCGCACAACCCGAGTCATCGTGAATACGCACAACCCGATATTCACCACCAATGCCACATAGTATAACCGAGGATGTCCGTACAACCCGAGCCTTAGTGAATCCGAACTACCCGACATTCACTACCTCAAACTATGAGTCCAACCAACAGGGACAATCATACTACCCGAAATATTGTTAATACGAACAACCCGATATTCACGTCCCACAACACAACTCAGGAATGGTACTCGCATTTCCCACCGGTACTCGCATTTCCCGATAATGTTACACCATACGACATAACACTACTCCCTTGATGAAGTCAGCGGACCCCGAAGATCATGCTTCACCAATCAACAACCATGATGAAGTCAGCGGACCCTAAAGGTCATGCTTCACCAATCTCAATACCGGATGAAGTCAGCGGACTCCGAAAGTCATGCTTCACCGATATAACACCTCGCTCATGATGAAGTCAGCGGACCCCGAAAGTCATGCTTCACCAATCACGTACTACCATGATGAAGTCAGCGGACCTCGAAGGTCATGCTTCATCAATCAACGCCCTTTTGGCCTCGAACAACGAGTAGCGTAACATCGCGCTCTGCTACGCCATAGTGAATCCTAACGGATACCACTAACCATTCACACACTCGAGCAAGAACCACCTATATCAAACATAGGCACAAGACAATAATTCTCTAGAAGAGAATCCGACACACACCTCCCTTAACCGAAGGATTTCACCTTGCTCACCAAACACGTCCATTATCTCTCAACGAGATTTACCACATTACCACCTCGGTGATAATTCAAATCCAAACCATAAGTACAATTTATCCAAAATTGTAATCTACCACAAATCGACCAAACTAGGTCCCAACACAATTTTCGGATCTTACTAAAACGTCATCCGAAATCTCACACTAAAACTTCCTCGGGCGGGAGTGTAACTCCCCCACTTGGAACTACATCACATAACCGCATCTCTTACAACCGTACCATGCTACCAAAGGTAGACTTTACCAACAATTGGGCTCTCACGACCCATCACCACATCTTGCTCCAACCGAGAGCACACGAAGGATTTTAACCAATCCTTAAAACCTTTCGAACGAAAAGTGCACCACAAATTACACAAACCAATACCCTCACAATCTTCCAATTGCTTTAGTTTGTCAACTTCGACTTACTCACTCATGTACCTAAGGGTTTCACTCCGGTACCCTAAGCATAATGTAACCGCAACACCATCGGAGTCGAACACCACGCTAGTAGGTATAAAAGAGGCACCTAATGTCGCGTCATGTAGGCTCCATTACCAACATACATCGATATCCAAAACACTCTATCTCAAGGGTTCCAACCCCCCGACGAACCTCACGGTTCATCAATCTCAACACAAAAGCGAACACACGCTTAACAACCGAACACCAAAACCCATTTCCATGGCTTGGTAGAACATTTCCCAAATACTAAGGAATGCTTGGTTACACCAAGTCTTACGCCCTTCGTCCAAAAATCAATCATTACCATAGGGTACTTCCATTAGGAACGTCACCGTTAACAACAACATGCACAACACAATGCAATAACAAATCCGAACTTAAACGCCACATAAATAAATATTCAAATGACATATTTATTAAAATGAAACGTACCTCAACGTCTCCTTGCGGCATTCGCCGCCAACTAGGGACAATCCGGCTTGCGATGCCCCTCCTTATGACAATAGTAGCACATCCCGTCATCACTTCTCGGCATTGTGCACTCCCACAACTTGTGGCCCCTAATACCACAATTGAAACATCTAGGTGCACGAGAATCCACCGTGCCTTTTCTCACATTACGCGTACTCGCACTTGCACCCTTATTTTTGTTACCCGGGGCACCGTACGAATCAACCCTCCTCTTACTTGAAGGTTCACACATCTTTGATCGCGTATACGACTCGAAACCTCTAGCCAAGTTGAATAATTCCGCAAATGATTTCTCTTGCCCCCGGCTAATTTTACTTTTCAAGTCATCATTCAAGGTCCGATAGAAATCCCCCATCAACAAGTGATCGTTTCCCAAATACTCCGGGCAAAAACGAGCCTTCGACATAAAGGTCGTCTTGAGAGTATTCAAGTCCATAGATCCTTGTCGCAAATTTCGCAACTCATTACGCAATTCCCACAAATCGGCCGAAGTTCGAAACTCCTCGAAGAATTCCTCCTTAAACTCGTTCCACGATAAGGCCATAAACGTTTCGCCACCGACAAGATCGATCTTACCATCTAACCAATCCCTTGCCCTGCCCCGCAACAGACTAGTAGCGAGTCTCGTCTTTTTCTCGGGAGGGCAATCAATAGTACGAAAACACCCTTCGACATCCGAAATCCAAGTTGTGCTTACCAAAGGATCCGGTTTCCCGTCATACATCGGGGGTTTAGTCCTCATGAAGCTCTTAAGACAACGCTCCATTTCACTACTACCCCGAAATTCGGAATACTTCCCATCCATTTCTTCTCGAAACGCACTCATTTGCTCCGCAACGGCGGCCGTAACTCTAGAGTTAAACTCCTCGTCATTCGTCTCGATCTCGTTTCGCGTCATCATTCTAAAGAATGCAAAACGATTAGTCCACGAACGTATAAAACAACACGCATAACACCGCCCCATCTTGCTCAACACTCGTCGTACATCACTTGTTAAACACGATTTGCACCCGTAATAAGGTTTGCAAGTCCTTATTACGCACACACATCGTATCCCCTCGTTAGTACAACAACCATCTTACTCGATGATATTCGCAACGCAACATAAACATAAACATAACACAATCGTATATTAATAATATCCACGTATTAATATACACGTTAGTCCACCTATCAATTAAGGCACTAACCAAATTCCCATTCCGACCCGTAATCCTACAAGTCCCGCAACAAATAAGCACACACAAAATTCTAAGTCTAGGCACCTATCTCAAGTCACCTAAATCCCTTAGACCATGCTCTGATACCACTTGTAACGACCCAACCCGTTAACCATCCGAAAACGTGCCACAAAAAAAATTTCTGAAACAGTTGATCTGGACGGCATCCAAAAGCTTGGACGGCGTCCAGCTCTTAAGACTGGGACGGCGTCCAGACATCCGGGACGGCGTCCAGATGTACTAAAACATTCTGATCAGTTTTTCGAACTCACGCGGGCGAAAACCCGCTTCCCGACACTTTTAAACCAAAACACTTTCACAATATATTACAATAGTTTAAACTAAGAGTTTTTCACAATAAAAACCGAGTTTTACGACACCGGGCCCACACCGACCCAAAATACCATAAGTGACTATTTCGACCCATTAGTTTATACAAAAACATAGACTGAGCATGGGATTGGGGACACGCTACCCAATCCTAATCAAATCCAAAAGCAAGTCTTCTAAAGCAACTACGCAAGTCCACTAGTCCCCGCGCTTACCCGAGCCACCGCATCCGTGCTATCTATAAAAATGTAAACAACGAGAGGGTAAGCTAACGCTTAGTGAATGATAATATACTACATACATATATATGTATAAAATAGACACGCCACACAAATATCAAATACCGCATACCAAAGCATCCAAGTATAAGGCAAGCTAAGCTAAGCATACCGTAGTCACTAAGCAACAAGCTATAGATACATCAACAAATATAAGTTCACCAACGACGATGTGAACAACACCAAGAAGCTACACCCGGAGGGTTAGCTACATCACGACAATAAAACAATATATATATATATATATATATATATATAACAATATATAAACGAATAAGGTTAACCCCTTAACCCATTACCGAATACCAAACACCACAATGAAGATTGGCCGAACAACCCGAGCCTTAGTGAATTCGCACAACCCGATATTCACTTCTTCACCAATTCAACAACCGAGGTTGGCCGAACTACCCGAGCCTTAGTGAATTCGCACAACCCGAGATTCACTACCTCATCACAAGATGACCGAACAACCCGAGTCATCATGAATCCGCACTACCCGAGATTCACTTCTCAACATCAAACCCACGGTCACTAGATTATAAAATCCACCACATCGGGGTTATCCACATCACAACAATATCAACCCTTCGCCTTTGGGGTTATAACATCCAAATCACAACCACGTGTGATAACGTACACACAACGTGTACCTTGCAAAAGGTAAACAACCAAAATGCACAACCGTGCCAATTGGACCTATACACAAGTCCATCAAATCTACCTATATGTAAAGTGAGCTCTATAACCGAGAACCACTTCACCCGACCCGCACCCATCCTACACATACATATGCACATAGGATATTAACACTCACCTAGTCGTCTTGATGAATGCTTCCAAGTAAACTGCAATGCGCCAAATGGAAAGTACCTATTCCATTATCACAATACAAACAACACAATTAGGGTTGACTTACAAACCAACCCAATTGACCCTTAGTGCAAATTCGACCCATTTGCACTTCCAAGCACAAATCGCGTCCAAATTAACCAATAATCACCAACACGAGTGAAAATGGTCCTAACACGCCAATTAAACCCGAACACAAGTGTTAAACACGTGTCATACCCATTTTGACACCAAAACCCTAATTTTGACCCATTTCAAAATTAGTTAGCCAAACTCACCCAAAAGAGTTTCAACACTTCCATAATCACTAAACCTAGTGATTAAACTCAAGATCAAACCCTAATCAAGGCTAAAACGTCAACCAACCCAAAACCCGCCAAGTGACAAGATTAACAAGTCACCATGAACCTACTTCATCATCTAAAAGGGTTTCACAACAATCTAGCTCAAAACCCTAACTTGAACATCAAATCTAACAAATGAAATTCGGAGTTTGAGCTTACCAATACCACCACAACGTAGCTAGGAGCGAGATGAACAACTTTAGAACCCGAGCTTTTTCGAGAATCCGACTCCTTCTTCTCCAAATCCACCTCTCTCTCTCTAGAACTTCTCCTCTCTCTCTAAATAATGTTGGGAGTGTTTGTGAAGAAGAAATATGATCCACACGGCGTCCCACCTTTTGTTGCTGGACGGCGTCCCTCCTATCTGGACGGCGTCCCGACCTACTGCAAAATCAGAAACAAACACAGTCGGTCGGTTATCTTCGTCAATCGGTCGGTTCAACCCTCAGTCGGTCGACTGTCGACCGACAGTCAGCCGAGTGTGTTCATCTTCATCAGAAACTGAACAAAGGCTACGGACTTCACGATGAAATCCTCAAATCTCAATCTAGAGCTCATTTTAAACACCAAAATCGACCACAACTTGTTCACTACTTGTTATAGACTCAAAACCCACAACAATTTGACCATAACAACACTTAAATCACTTGTTTTGACACAAATTCAATCTTTTTACAAAACTAACACAAAACCTTAAATTTCTCAAAGATTAGAGCATGGAAGCTTGTGATTCTTACCTTAAAAGAATCAGTGAATCACAAGGAACACAAAGATATGAAAAATTTGAGCTCTAGCTAAAGATTAAGGATTAGGGTTTGATTGTAGGTGGAAGGGAAGGTACGGGAGTGTTTGGGAAGAAGGGTCTAGAAATGGAAAGAAAGAACACAGACTAGTCACTTAATTGTGGATAATTCCCACACTGTGTGACACACGGGTATTTATTAGTTATCTGATATCTTTCGTACACATTTGGAGACCCAAACGAAGTCCAAATTAAATAAACAAACTTGTTCTGTGACCCTTGTCACAAACTGGTCCTAACCACATCATTAAATAATAATAAATATTAAATAGAAATAAAAGCATATAATAACGCAATACAAACATAAGGGCAAAATAGTAATCTTACAACTAGGCCCGATTGAGGATGTTACATAATGCTTGGAGGAATGAGGATTCAGACTCTAACTACGAAGTTACCGATGAGGAAGGTGAGGGTGATAATCAGAAAGCTACTGGTAATGTTCAAGGAAGAGATAAGGTTGATAACGAGGTTATCGAGGCTGATGATGAAGCAACAGAGGAGGATGTCAGCTTGATTCAGAGAAAGAGGAAAGGAAAGGATCTTATGCCCTCAGAACAACTCAAGAAGAAGGAGAAAAGAACGAAGTATTCCTATGATTTACCTCAGAGATCATCACAAGGAGGCTCGAAACAACAAGCTCAGAGAAACCTATCCGGTTTCATGAAGGATGCAAGGGCTGCTGTTACCTCCCCGAAACCTGCCACAACAACACCTCAGGTCACGTCAGATGAATATAAGACTCAGCAAAATCTGTTGATGTCTTTGATCATAAAAATAACCAATCTTGAAAATCAAGCTACTTAGGAGAAGAAGATCAGTAATGCTAAGATTGAATCGTTGGTGGAAGAAAATAAGAGGTTATCTAATAGGTTGGACCGACATAAGAGTAGGACAGATAAGTTGAAAAAGAAAGTTTTGGCATTTAAGAGTGAGAACAAGGAGAAATTGAAGAAGTTGAATGAAAGAATCGAACAGCTTACCTCTGGTAAAACAAAGTTGATTAAGGAGAGAGGAGAAGAGTATTCTTCTGATTTGGGAGAAGGTGATGAAAAGGATGAAGAAGAAGATGCTGGAACTGGAGGACCCTCTTTTGAGATACCGTTAGTGATACATATTCGAAGTTTTAATGAATATGGTGAGGTCTTTACTGCTGAATATTATATGAATTATTCAAATGTTTTTAATGATGCAGAAAAGGGGGACGTTCCACCAAGTGATTTTCCAATGGAACAACTTGCTGCTCTGGCATACGATAGCGAAAACGATACAGAGGATGCAGAGACAGCTGAAGCTGAAAACAAGGCTCCACAAGAAGAGTCATTGTCAAGTATCCCTCCCGAATCAATCCAAAATATCAACTTAAGTGATTTCTATAATTTGTTTGCTGATGAGAAGAGTGAAGATTCTGTTGGAAAAGATAGTTTGAAAGAGGATGTGATTTTCGAATCCGGAGATGAATTTGTGACAGAATCTGATGAAGAAGAAGAAGAAGAAGAAGAAGAAGAAGAAGAAGAAGAAGAAGAAGAAGAAGAAGAAGAAGAAGAAGAAGAAGAAGAAGAAGAAGAAGAAGAAGAAGAAGAAGAAGAAGAAGAAGAAGAAGAAGAAGAAGAAGAAGAAGAAGAAGAAGAAGAAGAAGAAGAAGAAGAAGAAGAAGAAGAAGAAGAAGAAGAAGAAGAAGAAGAAGAAGAAGAAGAAGAAGAAGAAGAAGAAGTTGAGATTGTTATGCCTTCGCTTGAGCCATACTCGCATCCGTCACTCAACACCTTAAGTGACTTCTTCAACCTGAGTTATGAGGAGAAGAGAAAGAACTTAATTGAGTTAGAAAAGGGGAGGAAGGTATACAAAGAACAAGTGAAAGAAGTGGATGTTATGATAGAAAGAAACAAGAAGATCTGACATGAGAAACTGCTCGTTGAGAAAGAAAGAAAAGAAACAGAATTGAAAGATAAGAAACTCTGAGCCGAACAAGCCGAGGCAGAGGGATGGAATGAGATTAAGAAATGGTTTATACGTGATAGGGTTAAAGTGAACATAAATGTTGTAGAAGACGAGATCCGTCAAAGTTGGTGGAGACAGAACGTTGTTAACCCTGATCAAGTAAATAAGCCAGAACTTGAGCTGAAGTTTGTGAGTTTCTATGAGAAAGGTAAAAGAACCAAGAAGTACTCCAAGGGTAAAATTTTGATTTGGGGCTATTTTAAGGAGATCAATTGTTTTGCGATGAAGAGGGAAGGCGGAGTTGATTACATCCGAGTCACTTCAAAACTCTACCGTACTTCGAGATCATGCAACTTGCGAAGCTGAAGATGTTGAACGCTGAAGTTAGTGACCTTTCCCAATGGTTTCAGAGAAAGTTAAGAACTGAGTATAGAACAGGGAAGTAGGATATCTTCAAGTCAACGGCCGCTAGGTTTTCCATACACCCGACAAAGAAAAATTCTAAGGGAGAACCTATCCGTGTTGTTAAGTTCCGTCCAGCTAAGTATATGAAACAATCTCCCTTGATGCCATTACCCAAGGATATCTGTAAGAACTTTAGATGGTGGTTCTATGATGAGTTGTCGAAAGAAGCAGTGATCTTAACTGCGATTGAGAAGGAAGATGGAAGCAAACAGTTCGACAATGTGAGGATTCTAGATCCCATGTGGCTGAGGAACTTATCGAGATTTTATGTGGAGACTCTTCATCGCCATCACATTACTTTTAGAGATGATCGAAAAGAGGAAGCTATGAGATATCAACGTGTGATCGATGTCTACTATGCATACCTCAACAGAAACAGTGATGCTCAAAGCTCAAATCAAGTTCAAGCCAGCTGATCTATGTTGGATACTGTGTTGCTCGTTTGTTTTTAGTTTTTGATGTTTGTTTATGCGAGAGAGAGAATCTGGATCTGTAATAACTTTACTAAACTATTTATGTTTATGAACTTGCATGGTTTATGGACGTTTACTTAATTGTAATAGATGTTCAAGGTCCTAGGGGGAGTTGTTGATGAATTTTATGCAAGTCCCTAGACATCTACCCACGTCCATTGCAGGTACAATAGTTTACAGGCCACCATGATCGCTCGTTATTATCCTATCCGTGTTTGTATGTGCTTATAGGAACTGCAGGAACGAGATTTGGATGTTTGACTATGTTAGACTTAGTCAGACGTACGAGTGAAGCCTTACTCGTACGGCTGACAGGCTCATACGCACTGTTGATGCTGAGCTAAGTCACAATTATAACTGAAATGAGAAGACAAGAGTGAGTGATCACCCGTACGGCTGATGAAGCCAACTCGTACGTGTGATGGATGACTCGTACGGGTGAGTCAACAGCAGGGGTATATAAAGTCTTATGTTCTTCATTTTAGGTTAAGCCTCTCATTTGTTACACACACTCAGATCTGGTGAGCTCCTCCGATTCTCTCTCAGCCCAAATCACCCAGGTGGTGAATAATAGCTCTAGGTGTTGATCTAATCACACTTGATTTAGTTGTGGTTTGACTAAATTAATCTCAAAAAGCTTAATCTATTCACTAGAGGGTTTGATTCACTTATTCTGCCATTGTGTGAGTTAAATCTGTTGATTTCTAAGTTCCTAGTCATGTTTCATCAATAATAACTATTATTATTATTATTATTGTAAAATAAAACAACTTTTTATTATTATTATTAGCAATATTATTTTATCAAATAACTACTAGTTATATAAAATCAAATTTACTACATATAACATAACTATACTTTTATAATAAATATTAATAAATGTAATTAATTAGATTATTAATGAAACACATAATTAAAATAACAACTATATCACTAATAATATGTAAATTTGTTCGAATACAATTATACGTGTTAATATATATATAATTGATATAGGTTCGTAAATCCGAGGCCAACCCTACACTTGTTCAATGTCGTCATATGTATTTTTACTACAAAATACAGTATGGTGAGTTCATTTGATTCCCTTTTACTCTTTACATTTTTGGGACTGAGAATACATGCGTTGTTTTTACAACTGCTTTATTAAATGCTTTTGAAATATATTTTGAACTGCGAATACATGAAATGCTTTTATAAATGTTTGACGAGATAGACACGAGCAAAACATTCCTCGAATGAATTATTATGCAGACAGAAGTTCTGCGGATTATCATTGAATTATGTGGACATGATAATTGCAACCATTTAATTATGTGGACATGATAATTGCCACCAATTGATGTGAATGTTATGTATCGAGAGAATTATTTTATACACAGGTTATGTGTATTATATTTTGTACACGAGGTATGTGTACGATTACTAAGATTTATGAAAAATGATTTCGTACACGAGAAAGGTGTACTGTATTTAAAAGATATCGCATGTACATTACAGGTGGGTATAGGATTCGGGCCCATTTGTACCATGCAGCATTTAAATCTTGTGGTCTATCAAAATTATGAATTTTATTGTTTATGATAAACCTATGAACTCACCAACCTTTTGGTTGACACTTTTAAAACATGTTTATTCTCAGGTCTGAAAGAAATCTTCCGCTGTGCATTTGCTCATTTTAAAGATATTACATAGAGTCATTCATGGCATATAGAGGTCAGAACCTCGCAATGGGACCAGCTGTTGAAGACTTCATCCAGGTGGATTAGGACGGGTCACTACAGGTGGTATCAGAGCGGTGGTCTTAGCGAAACAGGTCTTGCATTAGTGTGTCTAACATATAGTTTTTAGGATGCATTAATGAGTCTGGACTTCGACCTAGTAGTTGTTAGGATACATTAATAAGTCTGGACTTGAACCTGGTCTGCATGTCAAAAGTTTTGCATATCATTCCTTGTCGAAAAATATCTACTTATCAATTTTAGTCTCGACACGTCTTATTGCAATTATTGCATAGATGGTGTACAGACAAATTCATATTCCATCACATTAGACCTTGTCTGACACGTTTCCTTAATTCCCTCCGTAATCTATGGGATACTCTGTACTATATATAGGTATTAGGTATTCTATGTAATTAGAATATCATCCGATATCCGAAAATCATTTCATATCAAAAATCCTTTATCTAACCGTGCAAGATGAATTCTGCAACCAGTTCAAGTTCTTCGGATTCGATAGCTATTCCGATATGGATTTCTACTCGAACTCCGAAAGCAGTGTAACCAGAATGGATCAACAAATCAGCCATCATCAATTTCGGATGAATTGGGGATGGGTTCGTAGTCGACTTAATCAATGGAATTGCGGAGATAGAGATCCTTTCTACCCAACATATTGCCCTATTGGCGAAGAACCTGAAGCACTTACCGGTGAACCTATCTGAAACACTATTTTTAGCCTCATTTCCAGGATAGCTTATCACGAATATGTGCTATCTAAAATTCTAAACCTTATTCATTTCCTTGTTCAAACCGCCAATCAACCTAGAGTAATGGAATAAATCAACGAGCTTCGCGCCCGAGTTATAGCCTTGGAAAATATGGTGCAAAACGTACCAGCTTCAACAACATCACTGGCACCAACAGTACCACCAACATCAATACCAGTACCACCAATAACTCAAGTTTCAACATCACACCTCTCAAACATCACAATCCATACCTCGCACTTAATCATCGTTCTACCTATCGTTCTACGTCATTTATTTTCATTCTACATGACGATTATGTAATCTTTAATGTTTTAGAGATTATGTACTCTAGTTCTAACTGTAAATCAAATGAGTTTAACATTATATTGACTCATTAAATCCATGATTACATCTGAAGAAAATATATATATGTATGTATATTTTCATAAAGATTGTAATTTAAAAATTCTTTTGTACAAACTGTTAACGGTGAAAATATTTTAACGGGTAGGTAATACCCGAGGAAAATTTAGATTTCACATTAATAAGTTACACAGTACATTCTTCGAATCTGATTCAACAGTCATTTACTATCCTACATACAACCACACATATACGTATCCGTTTACCAAAGAACAACTATTTTCATTCAAATTTAATTTCATATTCGGATTTTGACCGATCAAAATCTAAGTCAAGATTTAACAGAAGACATCACTTTTAGATTCCTACATCTTTCAAAGCCATACTTTAAATTCAAAACTGTGCCAGATCCATTGGCGTGTTATTACCGAAAATAACTTTACAATACCTTTCCAAAATTAGCCAATTTTGTCACAGGTCTAGCAAATCAACTTCGACTTTCATTCGGATTAGCCTTATTATAACTTTGATATATAAGTTTGCCTTTTGTCATTGTTACCGGAGAACCCTTTATATCTCATCACATTAGCAGTAAACTTACCGGCAACTTCATTGATCTTTGACTTTTCGAAAAATCATTATATTTGTCGAAACCCCATCCTGTGTCAATCTGCATCTTGTGACGATAGTTGTCATACCAAAAATTTTCAATCATTATTTTGAATCTCGCAGCGTTTCTACATCAACAGTTATATGTATACATATAACATGTATCTTTTAGAATTATGATCTTCCATTCTGAAATTCTGAATAAGCACCCCAATTTACGAAATCAATTCTCGGAGTATTAAAAGAACTGATAAAGCAGCAAAAACTATGGATGACTGTAACAGTCAAAAGTTTGATAATAAAAGAATGGTCCGTGGAAAAAGCTCGGAAAAACATCGAAATCTGATTTCTACATTATAATATCTTCAATATTTCTATGATATCGTTGTATCTTCCTTAGTCGTAAATATCCTCAATATTTCCGAAGGTATCCTTATATCGTTTTTGTTCGTAATTATCTTCGCTGTCATTCTATCCTTAGTACATCATATCGAAAACTGTTTTGACTTTTAGATTTCAGTGAAACACTGAAGTTTAAATCCGTGGATATTCTTGAGTAATATTGGAATGAAAGCATGAGTTAATATAATATAATGACACTTGATCAACGTAATTATATTACAGTAAGTCATGCGAAAGTTCTAATGGAACGTGATAATGGTAATACTTGATCAACATTACCATCACCACGAACCGTGTTACTTGACTTGTATTCATCATGAACTATGTTACTTGATTCAAAGTCATCATGAAACCAAACTCGACTAGGGAAGGGCATTCATAAATTTATCTGCGTATCAATCGCGAAGAAATCTCTAAACTTATCGTTTTCTTCTTCGATGAAACATTCTTAGATGATTAAAACCTTTCCCATTAAGAATCTGAGTTCAAATCTGGTATTAAAACATTCTCGATGTCTATTCCAACTATCACCACTCAAATTTTGGGACGAAATTTCTTTAACGGGTAGGTACTGTAATGACCCAGAAATTTTCGACTAATTTTAAACCAAACTCTCGATACAATTTAATAGTTTTGACATGATAAGCTAAGTCTGTTAGGTTGAGTCTCAAAAATTTTGAAACTATTTCATATGTTCAATTGACCTTCAACTGTTCCCGACGATTCACGAAAAATTGTTTGTAAATAAATAAATATAGATATATATGTATAAATAAAATATAACTAAATATAATGATGTGAAATAATAAAAACACAATTTAATCATTTGAATTAAAATGAATCTATATATATATATATATATATATATATATATATATATATATATATATATATATACATGTATATGAATTCTATATATAGTTAATATTATATATATAATGTCATATATATATATATATATATATATATATATATATATATTATATGTAAATATTAAATATTCAATATATGTTATTATATAAGTATCAGATATTACATAATTAATAATATGTAATATTAAAATAATAAATTTAATTATAATAAAAATATAAATGTTATACTTATTACTTTCATTATTATTATTAACATCAATATTATTAATATGATTATCATATTTAGTATTATTATTATTAATAGACAATAATACAAATTATTATTATTATCTTTAATAATATTATTATTATCATTATTTTTATTACTCTTATTATTCTTAGAATTATATTGATATATTATTATTATTAATTCTATTATTATTATTACCAATTTAATTAATATGATTATAATTATTAATGTAATCATGAATTAGTGACACAGTGTAAATCGTACAGACAGCTAACAAATTTCGTTACACTTCAATATCTACTTTATTTTTTTTCTTCTGCAAACAAATCTATTGTCTACCACCTTCACTAAATTGCAAGCCAATACACTGCTTCAATGATTCGTTTGATTTTATAGTAATTATTAATCTTATATGTATAATATATGAAAATATGTATAATCTGTTAGAATCAAAAACATATAAGATAATTCAGACATAAACAAAATTTGCCAAATATTAATCAGATAAAGAAATTAGATTCTGTTTCAGATCACGAGCAACCTTTATTAAAAAAATCTTTTCATATCTGCAAACTGATACCATTTCAGAAGATAACAAGAGTCAGAAACAAAAATTGTAGGATATTGATATCAAATGTAGTACGAATCTGTTAGCCATCACTTTATACTTTCTATTTTTCTTCTTGAGTGATTCTTCTGGTCGATTGCTTCCAAACTATACAACAAAATCTGTCAGAAATAAATATCAAATAATTGTACGAATCTGTTACACTTCACTTTCTGCTTTATATATTTTTGTTTGTTTCTTCTTGGGCTTGATTCTTCATGTCGATAACACTAGCATTATATAATACACGATCCTTCTATGATGCGGATAAAAATTCCTTCAATTTCTCCACCACCTTATGTTACTGGCCGAATAACCACCATATCACCTTCTCTATCTGTTTCTTTATTTTTGTTCCAACGAGTAGCCATTACCACAAAACCCTTGAACCACCACCACTACAAACCATTACCTTCAAACAAATTCACGGCTGTGATTGCTTTTCTGTTCACAACCATCAACTGTGTCTCTTCTCCTCTTGCTAATCAACATCCACCTTGAAACCATCTTCGATCATCATCACCAAACCATGGATACAAGTCTCTTGCATCTTGTTTGAACCATAACTCAAAACCCATTTAACACTACACGATTTCTGCTACATCTGTTTTCGTTTAAACAGCCACACCAACAACAAATCTTTGAACATTTTTTTTTCTTCTTCTTTGCTACTCGTCACCTTCTGTTCCCATATATTTTTCTTTTTCTTCTTTTGTTTCCTTTTGGTTGAAACTCTAACACACACAACCACTAGATATTAATATATGCAGATCAAAGTTGTATTGGTGTGGTATACTTTTTAATTATGGCCAACAAAAGGTAACCCACTTGTTTTCATTTCATTCGCATACTACACCTTTTGTTCTACATGATAACCCTACCACTTGTTAATGTTTACCCACTAGTTGTTGTTGTTGTTGCAATAATAAAACATAAGGGAATCAAAGCGTACAGCTAAATGTACATTTCCTGTTTCAATTTTTTTTACCGAGGGATTATATACTTTTAGTGGGCCGATGATCTTATAAATGTTGGGCCACTAAGTTAAATCTCCTACATTGGGTCGTAACCTTTGTTGTATTAGTACGCCAATTCTTGTAAACAGTCATATAGCTGCTGCTGTACGAGCCAATTATATACATCCTTGTTCGATACAAAAGTGATAGTTAATACAAGTTATTGATGATCATGATATGGGGTCAAAAGGATATTAGCAATAACGAATGATGATGGTGATTTAAGTTAAAGTTGGGATAATATCCAAGTAAGTGATAATTAGTGGGTTGATAAGTTGATGATGAAATTAGATAGTGCCATAGTGGTAGTAAAAATGAGTGCTATTTTGTATTCATGGCCGACACCCTTTTAATCCATTAACTCACTTGATTATTTTACACAAATAAGGGTGACATGAACAAGAAGGTGGCTACCAAAAATAATTGTGTTAGGCTATTGTACAGACTTCGGTCGAACAATCAGTGGAACAATTTGATTAATTGCCGACCAAAGGGGGCACGTAAAGTGGCACTTGTTATATTTTTTTTTCATAAAGCCTATAATCATGGGGATGATATATATATATAGAACTAAGTGATGATATTCGATAATGATAGCAATAGATGATGATTATGGTGATTGACGAATTTATAAAAATGATTTGATGATGATGTTACAAAGGTGATGGTAACGGGTTATTAAGAAAAAGAGGAAATGGAAAAAGGAGTTAAATAAAATTAGTATGAGAATCAAAACAGAAAATTAGAAGCAGCGTAATGGTTTGGGTGTGAGTTGGTTTAACAAGAGGTCGCAGGTTCAATCCCTGGCTGGGGCATATATTTTGTTTTTTAGAAGAAGAATCAGAAGAAACAGCCAGATATATATGATATATACTTTGGTCCGTAAATTAGAAACGGAAAAATAGAAAGGGGTGGAATGGTTAGGGATGTTACCGGATTAGCGGGACGTCATGGGTTCAAACCCGGACTTGGGCATTCTTGTTATTTTTAAGGAATATTTCTTGTGAGGTAGTTTTCTTATCATTATTATTATTATTATTATTATTATTATTATTATTATTATTATTATTATTATTATTATTATTATTATTATTAATATTATTATTATTATTATTATTATTATTATTATTATTATTAATATTATTATTAGTATCATCTTTAATAAAAACTATCATGTTTATTAAAAGTATCATTTTTATTATTTTTATCATTATTAGAAAAATTATCATTTTTATCAAAATTATTATTATTATTATCATTATTATTATTTTGACATTAATATTATTATTTCTATATTATTATTATTTTTGTTATTAATACTAGTATCAATATTACTATCATAATAACTATTATTGTTATTATTGTAAAATAAAACAACTTTTTATTATTATTATTATTAGCAATATTATTTTATCAAATAACTACTAGTTATATAAAATCAAATTTACTACATATAACATAACTATACTTTTATAATAAATATTAATAAATGTAATTAATTAGATTATTAATGAAACACATAATTAAAATAACAACTATATCACTAATAATATGTAAATTTGTTCGAATACAATTATACGTGTTAATATATATATAACTGATATAGGTTCGTAAATCCGAGGCCAACCCTACACTTGTTCAATGTCGTCATATGTATTTTTACTACAAAATACAGTATGATGAGTTCATTTGATTCCCTTTTACTCTTTACATTTTTGAGACTGGGAATACATGCGTTGTTTTTACAACTGCTTTATTAAATGCTTTTGAAATATATTTTGAACTGCGAATACATGAAATGCTTTTATAAATGTTTGACGAGATAGACACAAGCAAAACATTCCTCGAATGAATTATTATGCAGACAGAAGTTCTGCGGATTATCATTGAATTATGTGGACATGATAATTGCAACCATTTAATTATGTGGACATGATAATTGCCACCAATTGATGTGAATGTTATGTATCGAGAGAATGATTTTATACACAGGTTATGTGTATTATATTTTGTACACGAGGTATGTGTACAATTACTAAGATTTATGAAAAATGATTTCGTACACGAGAAAGGTGTACTGTATTTAAAAGATATCGCATGTACATTACAGGTGGGTATAGGATTCGGGCCCATTTGTACCATGCAACATTTAAATCTTGTGGTCTATCAAAATTATGAATTTTATTGTTTATGATAAACCTATGAACTCACCAACCTTTTGGTTGACACTTTTAAAACATGTTTATTCTCAGGTCTGAAAGAAATCTTCCGCTGTGCATTTGCTCATTTTAAAGATATTACATAGAGTCATTCATGGCATATAGAGGTCAGAACCTCGCAATGGGACCAGCTGTTGAAGACTTCATCCAGGTGGATTAGGACGGGTCACTACAGGTGGTATCAGAGCGGTGGTCTTAGCGAACCAGGTCTTGCATTAGTGTGTCTAACATATAGTTGTTAGGATGCATTAATGAGTCTGGACTTCGAACTAGTAGTTTTTAGGATACATTAATAAGTCTGGACTTGAACCTGGTCTGCATGTCAAAAGTTTTGCATATCATTCCTTGTCGAAAAATATCTACTTATCAATTTTAGTCTCGACACGTCTTATTGCAATTATTGCATAGATGGTGTACAGACAAATTCATATTCCATCACATTAGACCTTGTCTGACACGTTTCCTTAATTCCCTCCGTAATCTATGGGATACTCTGTACTATATATAGGTATTAGGTATTCTATGTAATTAGAATATCATCCGATATCCGAAAATCATTTCATATCAAAAATCCTTTATCTAACCGTGCAAGATGAATTCTGCAACCAGTTCAAGTTCTTCGGATTCGATAGCTATTCCGATATGGATTTCTACTCGAACTCCGAAAGCAGTGTAACCAGAATGGATCAATAAATCAGCCATCATCAATTTCGGATGAATTGGGGATGGGTTCGTAGTCGACTTAATCAATGGAATTGTGGAGAAGTAGATCCTTTCCACCCAACATATTGCCCTATTGGCGAAGAACCTGAAGCACTTACCGGTGAACCAATCCAAAACACTATTTTTAGCCTCATTTCCAGGATACCTCGTCACGAATATGTGCTTTAATGACCTGTCAAAGTACACTTGATGACCATCGTTATCTTGGTCCCACAGCTTGATCGAAACTCTATATGAATTTAATAAAACATCCTTGCATTCTTTATTTAAAAATGATTTCCTATAAAGGAAACCTACCAAAATGTATAAGTTTAGAAAAACTATACATAAATACCTTAACCAAAAGTTGACCAAAACAATGTCAACAACATCCACTATTTAATGTATCAAAATAGAATGCAAGTTAATGTTTTACAAAAGCTACCATCATAAATATGCAGACTCTCTAAGCACAGCGGAAGCAATCATTCATGAACCTGAGAATAAAACATGCGAGTAACTGTCAACAAAAATGTTGAGTGAATTATAGGTTTAATATTGCAAACAATTTTTAATTTAAACCACCAAAATTTATGGTTGAAAACATAAAACTCCTTTTTGGACCACAAAATTATATGCTAGAAAACATATAATAACATTATTCCATTTTCCGTGAGCCACCTGGTAACCACTTAACCATTTATTTACCCTTGCCAAACATAATAAATAATATACACCGAACAAGTGTATCTTCAACTAAATACGAAGTACTAAACATTTCGATTATAAATTGCTAGCGCGACTAGCTCGAAATGGGGTTGTCAAACCCGATAGATCTATCCGTAGGATTCGCGTTCACCAGTAGAAACCAGTGATTACAGTTACCAGACTAGGGAATATTTTTGTTCAACTCACAATGAATAATTTAAATCAACTTCCACTTGTGTCCAAAATATAAAATAAATTGCATGTATTCTCATCCCAAAAGAGTTAAAATAAAAAAATAGGACTATAACTCACCTTAATAGCAAACGAAGTAACCACACAAATAAGCGAACAGCAAATGAAGTAAAGTGATCAGGAATGATCACAACACCGACCTATAAATAAAGCAGGTCGATATAAATAACTAACTTAGGTCAAGTCTTAGTATGATAACTATTGTACATGTTGCAAGTAGACATAGAACAATACTCACATGCATCGGTTTGATCGGAACAGCATACGTACACACACTTTCTATTTTTAGAAAGTTTCTATTTTTAGCAGGTTTCTATTTTTGGAAAGTTTCTATTTTAGGAAACTTTATATTTTAGGAAATTTTCTATTTTAGGAAAGTTTCTATTTTTGGAAAGTTTCTATTTTAGGAAAGTTTTCAAATTTATAAAGTTTCTATATTTAGAAAGTTTCTATTTTTAGAAAGTTTTTAAGTTAGGAAAGTTTCCTTAATTAGAAAGTCAACAAGAGTCAACCGAAAGTCAAAGTCAACCGAAAGTCAACTCAAAAGTCAACCTTGGTTAAACATAGTCAACATTAATTTTAAAAGTGTAAGTTATAATAATAATATAAGTTATAATGTTAATTAAAGTTAAATATGTATAATTATGTCATAACATAAGTTTAATTAAATTAAAATGAATTATTAAAGTTAACATAAGTTTAAATGATATAATTAATATAACATAAGTATTTAATCGATTGATTAAATATTAGTCATAAGTTAAGTATTATTAATTAATAATAGATTTTTAATCATATCATAAGTATTATTAATTAATAATGAATTATTAATCATATCATAAGTTTCTAATTATAATTATTAAATCATAAGTATTTAATAATTAAATTATAATTAAATAATAACTAAGCCTTATAATAATTAAATAATCATTTAATCCTTATTATAAGTCTTATTATAATAATCTCATAATATAAGTTTAATACTTATCATAAGTATTTTCCATTAATAACAAAGGTATTATTAATCATAAGTTTAATTAAAAGTTTAATTAAATCATAAGGAATTAATAAATGATATAATAAATATATATATCATAAGTCTTAAATTAATTTAATTAATTTTATATCATAAGTAATTTAATAATAATGAAAATTATTATTTATATCATAAGTTTAATTTATAACCATAAGTTTTAATTAAAACGTTCGCCGGGTCATAACTTGAGCCTCGGGTGTCGGTTTTCGACGCGTCTTATATATATCCTCGTATAACCAAACCACCCGACACATTAGTGAACTCAAGAACACCCTAAGATCAGTCCCCAAGTCGTGACCTACAGCGATGAAGCAACTTGGAACTTCAATCCGCTCAAAATCTAGTTTTGGCCATTCCGGGTGATCCGTGGCTCGGATTTCGATGACCCGAACATGAATGTTCACTCAATCATCAATCCTAACCCACTAGTACACCCTAGAGCCTTCAAAAATGGTCACAAATTCAGACCCCAACTGATTACGTTCGTTTTTAATTTTAATCTCATCAAAACACCAATTTAAGCATAACTTTTGATCCGGAACTCGAAAAGAGGGGAATCTAAAGCCTAAAATTATATACTAAATGAGATAGACTCATCTATACACTTTATTTTATCAAAAATCACAGTTAAGTTCACTGATTTTAACCAATAAGCTGCTGTCCCAATTTAATCAAACCGAAAACATGCGATAACGAGTGATTCTATGCATACAATCATTAATCCAACAACATAAAATTACTATAGAATCAATATAAGATTAAAAACAGTAAAAATAAATGAAAATTGAAAATCTAGGGTTCATGTTCATACCCAAATCAAAAATCGAGAAGAAGACGCTTAAAGATCGTGAAATAAGACACCCGAATATGTAAGCAACCTTGAGAAATGATGAACAAATGTATATGATCTTGTAGTGGAAGATTTTTGGTGTATGAATGAGCTAGGAGTCGGCCTAGGGTGAAAGAAATGGAAGAGAGAAGTTGCTAGGGTTTATTTTGGTGAAATGAATGTGAAAAATTGACTTCCAAAAAGAATGTAAGTAATAAAATGAAAAGGGTTGGGCCATGGGCATGTTTTTGGCCAAAATGGCTGTGGGATGGGCCCATACAACCCAAATTTTTATTCCTTAATTTTCTTGTTTGGTCCGAAATCCCGAACGAAGCCCGATTCGCGAAAACACCGTTACGCGATTAAATCTTTGGAGGAATTACGCACACGCGAAAAATAAAATATATAAACACTATATATATTCATATGACATCAAAATATCATATTTAAAATAATTTGGATTTAAAAATTATAAAAGTTTAACCGTTGGTTTAAAAACCGAAAAGATTTGCCTGATAGAAATCCACGACACGTAGAAACGTACAACTTAAGATATGAATAGAAATATTCACATAGTACATCATAATTAATATATTATTACAAAAATAATAATATAGGTCATAGAAATGACGTGGCACAAATTACAATTAACGATCATTAAACAATAAACGGTAAAAGATAATGGAAAAAGTAGGGTCGTTACAGTACCTTCTCGTTACGGAAATTTCGTCCCGAAAGTTAAGCAGGTGCAGGGGTTGACTCGCCATCTGAGAACAAATGCGGATACTTCTGATGCATCTTACCTTCATGCTCCCAAGTGAACTCGGGTCCGCGTCTGGCATTCCATCTCACTCGGACGATAGGAATTCTACTTGCTTAAGAGTCTTAACCTCCCGATCCATTATCTCGGCAGGTCCCTCAATAAAATGAAGTTGCTTATCAACATGAAGTTCGTCAAGAGGAATAGTTTCATCGGCCTCAGCCAAACACTTCTTCAAGTTTGACACATGAAAAACGTCATGAACGGCACTAAGTTCTTGTGGCAATTTCAAACGATAGGCCACGGTTCCAATTCTTTTGATAATCTCAAACGGTCCAACAAGTCGAGGATTCAACTTTCCTCTCTTACCAAATCATACCACACCCTTCCAGAGTGATACCTTCAACATGACAAGATCACCAACTTGAAATTATAAATCTTTTCTTCTAACATCGACATAACTCTTTTGCCGACTTCTGGCGGTTTTCAATCTTTCTTTAATCTGTACGATCTTCCCGATAGTGTCATGAATAATCTCTGAACCTGTGAGTTGAGCATCCCCAACCTCATTCCAACATATAAGAGACCTACAATTTCTACAGCTTCAAACGGTGAGGCTTTAATACTTGCGTGATAAATGTTGTTATAAGAAAATTCAGCCAACGGCAAGTACCTATCCCAACCATTACCAAAATCGATAACGCACGCTCATAACATGTCTTTTAATGTTTGAATGGTCCTTTCACTCTGACCATCCGTCTGTGACTGATAAGTGGTGCTCATATCTAATTTTGTTCCCCAAGCTTCCTGTAAGGATTGCCAAAACCTCGATGTAAATCGACTGTCTCGGTCTGAAATAATAGATACAGGAACACCATGCCTCGAAGCAATCTCCTTCAAATATAAACGGGTAAGCTTCTCCATCGAATTAGTTTCTTTAATCGACAAGAAATGAGCTGACTTTGTGATTCGATCTACAATCACCCCAATGGTATCATATCCACCCACAACTCTTGTTAACTTAGTAATAAAGTCCATCGTAGTACCTTCCCACTTCCACTCGAAAATCTCAGATTGCACCAGAAGTCCGTACGGTTTTTGATGTTTTGCTTTAACCTTAGCACAGGTCAAACACTTAGCCACATAAGTAGCCACATCAACTTTCAAGTTAGGCCACCAGTATAGCTCCTTAAGATCATGATACATCTTTCCTACACCAGGATGAATAGAGTACCTAGACTTATGAGCTTCATCTAAAACAAGTTGTCGCAAATCACCAAATTTCGGAACCCAAAGCCGTTCTGCAAAATACCGAGTACCATCGGTTTGTACCTCAAACTGTTTACTCAAGCCTCTGACCTTCCCGTTACGAAATTCTCCTCCTTTAAGGCTTCTTGTTGTGCCTCAAGAATCTGCCTAGCGAGGTTAATTCGTATTGTCATTTTCAAGGCTCTAAGCCTACGAGGTTCAACTCTCTCTTTTCGAATCAAAGCATCAGCCACGACATTGGCTTTTTCCCGAAATGGCTAAAGGAGTTCACAATCATAATCTTTCAACAATTCAACCCATCTTCGCTACCTCATATTCCACTGTCTTTGATCAAAGATATGTTGAAGACTTTTGTGATCAGTGTACACTGTACATTTGACCCCATATAAGTAATATCTCCAATTCTTGAGTGCTAACACAATAACTCCCAATTCCAAATCATGAGCTGTATAATTCTGTTCATGAATCTTCAACTGACGTGACGCGTAAGTAATGACTTTCTTTCGCTGCATCAAAACACAACCAAAGCCCTGACATAAAGCATTACAGTAGATAACAAAATCATCATTACCCTCAGGTAGTGATAATTTCAGAGTGGAAGTTAACTTCTTCTTCAGGGTTTAAAAAGCAGACTCTTGTTCACTCTTCCATTCGTACTTCTTCCCCTTATACGTTAAAGCAGTCTGAGGTTTCGCTACTCGTGAAAAATCTTGAATGAACCTTCTATAATATCATGCCAATCCTAGGAATTGACGAGTCTGAGTAGGAGTCTTCGGAGTTTCCCACTTCTCAATTGCCTCAATCTTGGCAGGATCAACTTGAATTCCCTGTTTACTAACAACGTGCCCAAGAAATTGAACTTCTTTTAACCAGAAAGCACACTTAGAGAACTTAGCGTACAACACTTCTTTCATCAACAAATCAAGCACTACTTCAGACGTTCTTCGTGCTCTTGATCACACTTGGAATAGATGAGAATATCATCGATGAAAATGATATCGAACTTGTCCAGATGAGGACTACACACACGGTTCATGTGGTCCATGAACACTACAGGTGTGCTAATCAATCTGAAAGGCATAAAAAGAAATTCGTAGTGACTGATAATGCTAAAAACGAACATATATTTCATAGCATTATTTCTCAAGAAAGACAAGCTTTTAGTTGCAATTGTTCTATTTACAAGTGATATTCTTTTAAATAATAAAAGGTGAAGACAAAAGACAGATTCGACGAATTGAAGACGCAAACGACCAAAAAGCTCAAAAGTACAAAAGACAATCAAAAAGGTTCCAATTATTGATAAGAAACGTCTCGAAATTACAAGAGTACAAGATTCAAAACGCAAAGTACAAGATATTAAATTGTACGCAAGGACGTTCGAAAATCCAGAACCGGGACCAGAGTCAACTCTTAACGCTCGACGCAACGGACTAAAAATTACAAGTTAACTATGTATATAAATATAATATAATATATAATTAATTATATTAATTATATATATATTATATTTATAAATAAAAACCGTCGGCAGAGAAAGACTCCAAAGGGACTGAGCTGTAAATTCATTCTCCGCGACTCGCGGAGTTTGAAGAGGATTTCACCGCGAGTCGCGGAGCCCCCAGTTTTGAAACTCCCTATAAAGCAAACCGAAATCTGATCATTTTCATCATCTTTTTTTCTCCTCATTCATACGATATATATATATATATATATATATATATATATATATATATATATATATATATATATATATATATATATATATATATATATATATATATATATATATATATATATATATATATATATATATATATATAATTTATATTTTAATTTTAATTTTAATTATAATTCTAATAATAAGGGTATGTTAGCAAATGTTGTAAGGGTGTAAGTCGAAATTCTGTCCGTGTAACGCTACGCTATTTTTAATCATTGTAAGTTATGTTCAACCTTTTTATATTAATGTCTCGTAGCTAAGTTATTATTATGCTTATTTAAAACGAAGTAATCATGATGTTGGGATAATTACTAAAATTGGGTAATTGGGCTTTGTACCATAATTGGGGTTTGGACAAAAGAACGACACTTGTGGAAATTAGACTATGGGCTATTAATGGGCTTTATATTTGTTTAACTAAATGAAAGTTTGTTAATGTTAATATAAAGATTTACAATTGGGCGTCCTTATAAATTACCATATACACTCGATCGGACACGATGGGCGGGGTATTTATATGTACGAATAATCGTTCATTTAACCGGACACGGGAATGGATTAATAGCCACTAGAATAATCAAAACAGGGGTGAAATTACATTCAAGGGTAATTGGTGTAATTGTTAACAAAGTAGTAAAACCTTGGTTTACACACAGTCGATAACCTGGTGTATTCATTAAACAAAGTATTAAAACCTTGTTACAATTCGAATCCCCAATTAGTTGGAATATTTAACTTCGGGAATAAGGATAATTTGACGAGGGCACTCGCACTTTATATTTATGACTGATGGACTGTTATGGACAAAAATCAGACGGACATATTAAATAATCCAGGACAAAGGACAATTAACCCATGGGCATAAAACTAAAATCAACACGTCAAACATCATGATTACGGAAGTTTAAATAAGCATAATTCTTTTATTTCATATTTAATTTCCTTTATTTTATATTTAATTGCACTTCTAATTATCGCACTTTTATTTATTGTTATTTAATCGCACTTTTAATTATCGTACTTTTTAATTATCGCAATTTTATTTTATTGCACTTTTATCGTTATTTACTTTACGTTTTAATTTAAGTCTTTTATTTATTTAATATTTTACATTAGGTTTTAACTGCGACTAAAGTTTTAAAATCGACAAACCGGTCATTAAACGGTAAAAACCCCCCTTTATAATAATAATATTACTTATATATATGTATTTGTATTTTTATAAAAGTAAACTAATATAGCGTTAAGCTTTGTTTAAAGATTTCCCTGTGGAACGAACCGGACTTACTAAAAACTGCACTACTGTACGATTAGGTACACTGCCTATAAGTGTTGTAGCAAGGTTTAAGTATATCCATTCTCTAAATAAATAAATATCTTGTGTAAAATTGTATCGTATTTAATAGTGTTTCGTTGTAAACTTCAATAGTATTTTATACCCCTTAGCTTTGACATCAAGTATTTTTGGCGCCGCTGCCGGGGAACTTTCTAAACGCCGGAAGCGCAACGCTAATAAGAAAAAAAAACGCGTCGAATTTAAATAAGCTGTCATCTGAATTTCTGAACCCCGCGACTCGCGGGGTTTGATGTTTTAAATACCGCGACTCGCGGAGTGACTCTGACACGAGACAGAACCCTAATTCAGCATTAATTACGGGTTATTTAATAATTATTATTATTATTAACCCTAATTATTATTATTATTATAATTAATTTTATTTTAACTTTTACTTTTTATTTAATTTATGTATTTAGTATTAATTAGTTTTATTAAATTGTAAAATTAGTAGTTTTATTAAATAAATAATATAAAAATAATATTTTTATAAAAATTGTACTTTTTACAACTTTTTGTATATTTTTATATTTTGTCCCTTTTTAATCGTTTTAGCGTAATATTTGTATTTTTAGCTCATATTTAATTTTAAACTTAGTTTTTGCTATAGTTATTTTTACTCCTAGATTTTTAGGCTTTGCCGTAGAATTCCTTAAGTGCTTTTTCTTTAGACTAAGATTTAGGTGCTTTAGAATTTTGCGACGCCTTTTTAAGTTTTAGTTTCTTTTTAAGTTATTTCCATTTGGGATTTAGTTTTTCCTATAAGCTTTAATATTTTTAGACACCTTTTACCTATGTATCAATTATCATTCCAATTAGTAATTTCAATTTGCGATTATAATTTTAAGTTAGTTGTAGTAATAAGATTAGGTTAGTCAAGTATTTTTAATTTTTTATAAGTTTCTTTTATTTTTCCGTCACCTTTTATTTTTTTCAACCATTTTTCTTTTTCAAATTTTTTTTTTCCGACGAACTCTTTTTCTTTCTTATTTCTCGCTATTCTAGTTTTAGGACATAGATTTTTATTCTACTTCTTATCTAAATTTCTTAAAATTACGAAAATTTATTTTGAGTGGTTAAATTGATAGACATCAAAATTTTCTGGATCGTAGTAATAGTTGGATTTGTACGTGGACCGGGTTATTGGAGCCAAACAGTCCTCAATTATATTGAGACCAAACGAATCCTGCCCCTCTGCTGCATCTTTTGGCTATTCAAAACGTGGGCAAAATCAGAAAAGTCTATTGGTTGGATAACTTATTATAATTTTTCTTTCCTTTTTAAAACTAATAGGATATTCAGTGAATGCACCGAGCAAGACGTTCATCACCTTTTGTACGTTCACCACCTGTAACTAGATCAAGACATTTAGCAAATATAACCGCCGTTGATTTTTCTTTAGAATCGTCATCCAGTCGACCAAGTACTTCAGTTCAAATTTCCGATAATCCATTTTTTGAACCCGACCTCACAATTGAGAATCCGGAAAATATTCAGGAACGGTTCGTAGATCCTGAACCACTAAACTTTCCTCCGGAACCACCAATCATTCAAACAGAGATTGTTGAGGAACGAACCATTAAATCAGAATCATCTAGTGATACCGATTCAACAAATTCAATTATGGAGAATCTGGAACCTTTAAGTATGGAAGACCGAATGAGAGCTAAACGCACTGGCCAAGGTCACGCAATTACTCATCCAGACATTAATGCGCCAGATTATGAAATCAAAGGACAAATTCTACACATGGTGACTAATCAATGCCAATTTAGTGGTGCGCCGAAGGAAGATCCAAATGAACATCTACGTACCTTTAATAGGATCTGCACACTATTTAAAATCCGAGAAGTGGAGGATGAACAGATATATCTCATGTTATTTCCCTGGACTTTAAAGGGAGAAGCCAAAGATTGGTTGGAATCGTTACCTGAAGGGGCGATTGATACATGGGACGTTTTAGTTGACAAATTTCTTAAACAATTCTTTCCTGCATCTAAAGCCGTAAGACTTCAAGCAGAAATTGTTACGTTCACACAGAAGCCAAATGAAACTCTATATGAGGCGTGGACTAGATATGGAAAGTTGTTAAGAGGATGTCCGCAACATGGTTTAGACACCTGTCAAATAGTACAAATATTCTACCAAGGATGCGACATCACTACAAGGAAAGACATAGATATAGCAGCTGGTGGTTCTATTATGAAGAAAACCGAAACTGATGCTTACAAAATTATTGATAATACTGCTTCCCACTCACATGAGTGGCACCAAGAAAAAGATATCGTTAGATCATCTAAAGCAGCTAGAGCCGATTCTAGCCATGACTTAGATTCCATTTCCGCAAAGATAGATGCTGTGGAGAGACGAATGGAAAAGATGACTAAGGATATTCACTCAATACGAATTAGTTGTGAGCAGTGTGGAGGACCACATTTGACAAAAGATTGTCTCAGTATTGAATTAACAATGGAACAAAGAGAGAATATTTCATACATAAACCAAAGGCCTGGAAATAATTATCAGAATAATTATCAACCGCCAAGACCGATTTACAATCAAAACCAGAATTATAACCGAAATATTCCATACAACAACCAACAAGGTCCTAGCAATCAACAAATATCCAATAATAATTACAATCAGCAAAGACCAAATTTTCAAAACAAACCACCACAATAAACCGATGATAAAAAGCCGAATTTAGAAGATATGATGACGAAGCTAGTTGAAACTCAAACGCAGTTTTTCACCTCTCAAAAACAAACCAATGAACAAAATGCTCAAGCATTTAGAAATCAACAAGCTTCTATTCAAAATCTGGAACAAGAAGTAAGTAACCTAGCAAGGTTAATAGGTGAAAGAAAACCGGGAAGTCTACCTAGTGATACAAATGCTAACCCCCGGAATGAAACAGCTAAAGCTATTACCACAAGAAGTGGTACAACACTTAAACCACCTGAAATACCTGTAGCTTCTGATGAAGCCATTCCTACTCCACAAGAACCACAACCTGATCAAGATAAGGAAAAAGAACCGGTAGTTGAAAAGGTTAATGAAGATAACACAGTTAAGGATAAACCTTATGTTAAACCATATCAACCACCACTTCCTTACCCGAGTAAAATGAAGAAAGAAAAACTTGAAGCCGAGCAATCCAAATTCTTGGATATGTTTAAACAGATAAATGTAAATCTTCCTTTCATTGATGTGATTTCAGGAATGCCTAGATATGCTAAATTCTTGAAAGATCTAATCTCAAATAGAAAGAAAATGGAAGAACTCTCGGCTGTTACTATGAATGCTAATTGTTCAGCAGTGCTGTTGAATAAAATACCAGAAAAACTATCTGATCCAGGAAGTTTCACAATTCCATGTTTTCTGGGTAGTCTTAGTTCAATAGAAGCATTGGCAGACTTAGGTGCTAGTATAAATCTAATGTCGTATTCACTATACGCTAAACTAGACCTTGGAGAATTGAAACCAACCAGAATAAGCATACAACTAGCCGATAGATCAATAAAATATCCTAGAGGGATAATGGAGAACATGCTAGTTAAAGTTGGTACTTTAGTATTTCCAGTAGATTTTGTTGTTTTGGACATGGAAGAAGATTCTCAAGTTCCTCTCATATTAGGAAGACCATTCTTAAACACGGCTAAAGCAATGATAGACGTGTTCGGTAAGAAACTGACCCTAAGTATAGAGGATGAGAGTGTTACCTTTTCAGTTGATAGAGCAATGCAACAACCACAATCTGCAGATGATACATGTTATTATATTCAAACTATAGATGCACATGCAGAATTATTAGAAGAATTTCCAGAATTACAAGGAACAGGAGAATGTTCTTTAGGAGAAGGTAATGAACCAATTGATGAAGCTGAAATGTTAGCTACACTTATAGCTAATGGATATGAACCAACAACAGAAGAAATTCAAATGCTAAAAGAAGAAGACAGATATCGATATAAATCATCGATAGAAGAACCTCCGAAATTAGAGTTAAAGCCACTTCCAAACCATTTGGAATACGCTTATTTACATGGTGAATCTGAATTACCTGTAATAATATCATCTTCTCTTACTGAAAATGAGAAATCACAACTCATTTCTGTGTTGAAAGCTCATAAACCAGCCATTGCATGGAAGATTCATGATATTAAAGGAATAAGTCCTTCGTATTGCACACATAAAATCCTTATGGAAGAAGGTCATAAAACGTATGTGCAACGCCAACGAAGACTAAATCCTAATATGCAAGATGTAGTTAAGAAAGAGATTATTAAACTGCTAGATGCAGGTTTAATTTATCTAATTTCCGATAGTCCATGGGTAAGCCCAGTTCAATGTGTACCTAAGAAGGGTGGCATGACTGTCATTACAAATGAGAAAAATGAGCTTATTCCTACTAGGACTGTAACAGGATGGCGTGTATGTATTGATTATAGAAAATTAAATGACGCCACCGAAAAAGATCACTTTCCCTTACCTTTCATAGATCAAATGTTGGAAAGATTAGCCGGAAATAGTTACTATTGTTTTCTAGATGGATTTTCCGGATATTTTCAAATTCCAATAGCACCCGAAGATCAAGAGAAAACCACATTTACATGCCCTTATGGTACTTTTGCTTACAAACGCATGCCATTTGGACTTTGTAACGCCCCTGCAACCTTTCAAAGGTGTATGATGGCGATTTTTCACGACATGATAGAAGAATGCATGGAAGTATTCATGGATGACTTTTCAGTCTTCGGTGATACATTTAAATCATGTCTAGTTAATCTGGAACGAATGCTAATTAGATGCGAAAAATTAAATCTAGTACTTAATTGGGAGAAATGCCATTTCATGGTTAAAGAAGGCATCGTTCTTGGACATAAAATTTCAAAAGAAGGAATTGAAGTGGATAGAGCTAAAGTAGATGTAATTGCTAAACTTCCACATCCCACCAATGTTAGAGGAGTTAGGAGTTTTCTAGGGCATGCCGGTTTTTACCGACGTTTCATAAAAGATTTTTCTAAAATTGCCACCCCTATGAATAAACTCCTAGAAAAGGATGCTCCATTCATCTTTTCAGATGAGTGTATCAAATCTTTTAATATTCTTAAAGAGAAACTCACTAATGCGCCGATCATGATAACACCAAATTGGAATCTACCATTTGAACTAATGTGCGATGCAAGTGATTTTGCAATGGGAGCCGTTTTAGGACAAAGGATTGAAAAACGATTTCAACCTATTTATTACGCTAGTAAGACATTACAAGGAGCACAGACGAATTACACAACTACTGAAAAAGAACTCCTTGCTATTGTCTTTGCTTTTGACAAATTTCGTTCATATCTCGTTCTATCCAAAACGATAGTCTATACCGACCATTCTGCTCTTAGATACCTATTTTCAAAACAAGATGCTAAACCAAGATTAATCCGTTGGATCTTACTCTTACAAGAGTTTGATATTGAAATCCGAGATAAAAGAGGAGCAGAAAATCTCGCCGCTGATCATCTTTCTCGTCTTGAAAATCCCGAATTAGAAGTTCTAAATGAATCAGCCATACAAGACAACTTTCCTGATGAATATCTATTGAAGATAGATTATAAAGAAATCCCATGGTTTGCAGACTATGCAAACTACTTAGTTTGTGGATTCCTTGAAAAAGGATTATCGTACCAAAGATGAAAGAAATTCTTCAGTGATATAAAACACTATTTCTGGGAAGATCCACATCTGTTTAAAAGTTGTCCCGATGGAATAATACGCCGATGTGTATTTGGAGATGAAGCTAGTAAAATTTTAAACCATTGTCACACAGGACCAACAGGAGGGCATTATGGGCCTCAACTAACAGCAAGAAAAGTTTATGAAGCTGGATTCTATTGGCCTACAATTTACAAAGACGCACACCTTCTTTGCAAATCCTGTGATGCATGTCAAAGGGCCGGAAAAATAAGTCAACGTGATGAAATGCCACAAAATGTCATCCAAGTATGTGAAGTATTTGACATTTGGGGTATTGACTTTATGGGTCCATTTCCAAAATCTAATAATAATCTATATATACTCGTAGCCATTGATTATGTATCTAAATGGGCGGAAGCACAAGCTCTCCCAACTAACGATGCACGAGTTGTAGTCAACTTTTTAAAACGTCTTTTTGCAAGGTTTGGAACACCGAAAGCTTTAATAAGTGATCGGGGTACTCATTTCTGTAATAATCAACTTGAGAAAGTTCTTAAAAGATATGGAGTAACTCATAAAATCTCCACCGCATATCATCCACAAACAAGTGGACAAGTTGAAAATACCAACCGAGCTTTAAAACGTATTCTAGAGAAAACCGTAGGATCAAATCCGAAGGAATGGTCCATTAAATTGGAGGATGCACTCTGGGCTTTTAGAACAGCCTACAAAACTCCAATTGGAACCACACCTTTTAGACTTGTTTATGGAAAAGCATGTCATCTTCCAGTAGAAATTGAACACAAAGCATTTTGGGCTTTGAAGACATGTAATCTTGATTTACATGAAGCCGGACGTCTACGATTAAGTCAACTAAACGAATTAGAAGAATTAAGACATGAAGCATACAAAAATTCGTTAATCTATAAAGAAAGAACGAAGAAATGGCATGATAAAAGAATCAGAAGTTCAAAAGAATTTAAAAAAGGAGACAGAGTTCTTCTTTTCAATTCACGATTCAAGCTATTTCCTGGAAAATTGAAATCAAGATGGTCTGGACCATTCATAGTCAAAAGAGTTTTCCCATACGGAACGATAGAATTAATAAATTCAAATGGGATTGAATTTAAAGTTAATGGTCACAGAGTTAAACATTACATACATGGTCCGATGGAAGTCGACAGCGAAGTTAATCACAATTTCGACACCACAGCTAACTAAGTGTGGGGAGAATCAAGTCATTAAAGGATAATATGTATTTCTGTTAGAGTTAGATTGTCTGTTTTCGTATAGTTCTCGAAAATGGAACCCGAATGGTCTTTCCCTAGCAGACCCTAAAGAACTAGTCTTCTCCCCCCATTCTGAATTTTTATTTTTTTTAGGTTTTTACAAAATGAAGACTGCCTGTGAGCTAAACCATGGTCTAATGCTACACGCTTTGATCACTAAACGTAATAATGACATACTACCGAGTGAAATAGTATCAGTAATCTGAGAAAGAATGGACGGAGTTAGAAAAGAATCCAGATGCGAAGATAATAAGTTACAATTTGGTAAAGGAAAATCAAAATCCGCAGCGAAAAGAAGAGCACGACACCTAGAACGATGTCACAAATGCGGAAAATGGTCACATGGAGGTAAATGTTCAAATAATCAAACCTATTCAAATACCGAATTTGTTACTTTATGCAGAGACGGACCGTTCATATGTTTAGAAGAAAAGACACTGAATGCGCGAGGTTACGCCTATGTAGCCATGGAAAACCAATTAAACCGACTATCTTATGAATGGGATAGATCATATAACTAAGAAATCTATTTCACAGGTATGTCTGTACAGTTTTTATTTTTATTTTTATTTTTAACCTTTTGATAATAAACGCTAATTTGTTCGCTAAAAAGTATTAAATTGGTATTGAATAAAATTAGGTTTGGCGACCGAAATTATTGATATCATTCAAAAATTTATTACATCACTGCGAAATTTAACGTTTATTCTTAAGGTATAAATATCTTTAATCAATCAACACAAAATATTTCAAAAATTCATCATGAGTTAAATTAGGTCTTGGAACCGAAATTACTTTACCGAAAAGAGGGGCGCATATTTTTGATAATATTTGATTGATTAAAGTGGGATAAAAAGACAAAAAGATTTTTAATTTTATTCTTACCATGTTTTTAATATTAATATTTAAATCTTAAATTAATATTGTAAACTTTGTAAAAACAATATATTTAAAATTATAAATATTTGAAAAATTAATATAAGTTTAGTATGAATTTATAAATTTTTAAATTAAGTTTGGTGTGAATTTTTAATTTTTAAAATATAAATTTTTAATTTTATGCATTTCAATTTTAAGTTTGGTGTGCATTTTTTTTATATTTAAGTTGTGTGAATTTAAAAACAAAAATTTACTTTATCTCATTAAGTTAAAAATATGATTTTTAAAATTCGTCGTAAGTTGAAGACTAGGTCTTTAAACCGAAATTGCTTTACCCGAGGGAGGGACGAGAACTTTTATTATCATTATTTTTAATCTTATTGAATTAAAGTATGCCAAAAACATTGAAAAAACCCAAAAATCTTAGCTTTTAAAACAATCACTACAAAAAGACAAATTTTAAAATTTTGTCGAGGGACGGACTAGGACATCGATCCGAAACGACCTCGTCCTAAATAACAAAGGAAACAAAATTTTAAAATTAAGTACTTAATTATTTCATTAGTTAATGATTATAAAAAAAAAAAAAATAGCAAACTCCGCGACTCGCGGAGTTTGAAGTGCAATTCGCCGCGACTCGCGGAGGAGTCGGATTACAGAAAAAAAAATAAAGAGCTGCAACAGCTCAGTTTCACTCCCCACAACAGAAAATAAACTGCGAAAACCCACGAAAATACCCGAGAAAAAACCCCCAAAATCACAATTTTTAACCGTTAATCACCAAATCTTTTGCTAAAATCATGTTGAGAAGGATGCTATCTAAGAATTACTCAAGAAAAACGGTAAATTTCTACACCTAAACACCATTTAATCCGAAATTTGGTGTTCTTGAGCAATTTTTTCCCCAATTTGATTTTGATGCTTTTTAGTGTAATTATGCTTAAATTATTTATGTATTATGCTTGTATAACCTAGATTGATGCTGTTTAACATGATTAGAAGCCTTAAACTTCAAATTTTGAATAATCTAGGGTTTGTGTTCTTGAGCAAATTTGGGGCTTTTTGATATAAACAGGTTATGGCCGATTTTTGTCATGAATTGTTGCTAAATTAAGTAGTGTAACATGTTTAGGTAGTTAAATGATCCAAACTTTGAGCCTAAACATGATTTTGAGAATTAAAGTGGACTTTTTCAAGTCTAAAATTCATGAACTTGATTTTTGAAAGATAATGCCATTTGAGACTTGTTTAATTGCTAGTAATGATTATTTTGACATGTTATTTGAGTTGAATGCTTATGAACTTGGCGAACATTTTCGTATATGCTTATTTGAAAAAGTGTAGATTTGATAAAAATGTGAAAATGAGCTTAAGTTTGATATAAATTGATAATGTCATTGTAATTATTTTGATTGATGATTTTGCTGACACTAATGCATATTTGGATGCACAAAAATTGTGTTTGATGTGTTTTGCAGAATGAAAGGGGTGAATCTTCATCCCAAGCCCGCAATGCTCCTGCTGAGAATTTGGAACAACAGGAGGTGGATAACTACTACAAGCAGGATATACCTCATCCAGTCATGACCTTTTCTGATATACACTTGGAAGAATTGCACCCGAACCTGAGATTTGACAGACTTTGGATAGATTATCCAAAATATCAAAGGGGTTTGCATACTCTTCATTCTAAGGTTGTTGAGGTACCAAGGGTCATAGAATGGGGACCCTTAGAAGCTGTAGAATTGGCCGGGCCAATTAGGGAATTACTTGTACAGAGGTATGGTAATTCTTCTTTTAATGACTGGGTACGTTTATTCACCATACGTAGACCTGTATATAAAGTATGGTGTGAAGAATTGTTATGTAGTATAGAGTTGAATGATCGGGTAGCTAGTTTAACTGATCGTTCTTTTATTAGATTTTTGTTAGGCGGTTCGATGCGCCACATGTCTTTACTGGACATGGCTCAGGCTTTACGTATATATACGCCTGAGGAGTTAGCGTCTGCCGATTGTAGAGGATTGATACTAAACGGTAGAAAAATAGATGAAAATTTTGATACACACGGTGTGTGGAGTCAAATGACAAGCCATCACCGTTTCAAAGGGGGAAATTACTCTTATTTGGATATAGATAGAGCCGAATTAAGAGTGATACATAGGTTTTTAGCTAATTCGATTACACAAAGGGGTAAGAACAAGGAAAAAGTAAATGAACAGGATTTGTTTTACCATATGTGTATTCGAGACCCACAAAGCGCTGTAAGTATACCGTATTGTGTGGGTTATTATTTATCAGCTATGGTTCGGGGGATGCGACCGCATAGCATAATAGGAGGTGGTATTTTTATTACTTTGATTGGTGAATATCTCGGTGTGGATATAAGTCGGGGGGATTATTAGTAGAAGAACCGGAACCCCGCGATACTATAGGTTTAAATGTATACCATGGTGCGAAAGTTTTGAAGAGGCGAAATAACGCCGCAGTACGATACCATGGTAGACATCCACAGGTGGAGAGAAACCAGCAGCAAGGTAATGTAGGAGGGGGGAATGAAATGCAAGAAATGCAAAGGTTTATAGCTTCTCAGGAATACGAAAATGCTAGACAGAGAGCATTTGAAGATTGGCAAGTTCATCAGAACCAAATCATAGCTCATTGCCAACATATAGGTAGAAACTATATTCCTACACCGAAACCCATCTTCCCTCCTTGGTCTATAGAGATGCAGCCACCATATCCTACGTATGACCCTGTCGAAGCATTCTATAGCACCTATGGTTATGCTTGGAACCCCTATTGGTACCAATATCATCCTTAGTTTACTTATTATTTTTTTTTATTTTGTAATTTGTAATTATTGATACGTTTAATACTTTTGTTAATATTGTAATCATTTTTATAATTATCTAACTTTTATTCTTAGATTTTAATAATTTTTGAATGTGGGGTAATATACCAAACTTCAAAAATATGTATATATGTTTGCAGTTTATCTTATGTACACAACAGGGTAAAACAACGCATTTTCAAAGACTGGCATTAAGTTCAGCAAAAGCAACTAATTTTGACGACAAGATGCAAAATATATGTGAAATAACAACAAGACGGAATGAACAAATGATGTGCACCATTTATCATTCAACAAACAAACGCCAATATATTTGGAAACTCTGGTAAAAATTTAATCATTTTCACACAAATCACCCTCAATAATTTAAATTGTTACTGATTTCTTGCAAATGAGGGCATTGCAAGATCTTAAGTGTGGGAAGGGGTTAAATTCTTTCGGATTTTAAAAATTTTTTACTTTATACACTTGGTTACCATTAAAAATACTAGTAAAGCAGTAGTTGTATTAGAATCTAGTGCTCTCTGATAATAAAGAACAGCCCTGGTCTTATATACTGACTACCCAATTCTAGTAAAAATTTTCAAAATTTTCAATTAAATGAACTAAAAATCATGTTTATACATATTTATGAACGATAAAACTAGGTTTTAACACCGAAATTATTGTTACCTCAAAAAGGACATAAATTGAGAAACAAACCAAAATGTTAAAATTCATTTAAAATGGAATAGAGGACGATAAAAAGGAAAACAAAAGCCAAGTGTGGGAAAATTTACCAAGTTATCTTAAACATATGTCACATATATCTGTAACAAATAACTGAAAATACTTTTGCTTTGGACTAAACTAAACTGTTTTTACCCTATGAAAGAAAAGAAGAGATGGATCTACACGATGAATCAATTCCATCATTAAAAGGAAGTAAAGTCTTCCGAAAAAAAAACGCGCTTCTTGATTTAGGTCATGAAGTTGTCGTCCAGACCAGCTGTAGGTTGACGAAAAATCTAGAAAAGTCATCACTAAAATCAGCAGGAAATCCACGGACCTCAGCATTAAACAGGGTCGCCAAGTGGTCAGATTTATCCTAACCATGAGAAGGATTTATCTCGTACAATGGGGGGGCACCATGCAAATTAGCTGGATAAGACTAATGAATCAGATCCCCAGAAAGGATAATCTCCTTAAAGATTAAAAATCAGCTTTTAAGACTGATATTACTCAATCCTAGAGATTGACCTTAAAGATTGAGAATTCAAACTCATGGAATTCGATGATATCTAAACTCGAGCTTGAACGAGAAAATATTTTGATCAAATTAAAACCGATTTGTTTTCTGAAAACCCATTTTCAGTGTGTTCATTACCATTGAACGTAAAATCCTAATAATTCACCTGGAATTCATTAGGTCACCTGAACCAAATCGGGTGTCAACCGTAAGAACAGTGATTGCATAGCATGGTCGGAGACAGGACCTTGTGCCAGACCGAAAAATCATAGGATGATCTTTACTATTGCTCCTACAAAGGATAGTAATAGCATCCGACACGTTTATAGACCATAATCAAAAGCAAGTCACGGGACATTGCCTTAACAGTTTCTTGTTCATCGCTTTCCTTTACAACCGGACGGTAGTTTACCGAAAGGTAATATACGGAGCAAGTATACTGGACGTGTTGCTTTCCTAATACAAGGTTAGCAAGTGGGTAACACAAAACCACAAGTGTTGAGCTAAAATTTTCAAATCTGAAACCCACACAACCCACAAAAAAATATTTTGCAAACACCGGTGAAGGGTTATTCCGGAAAACTTATCTAGGATAAAATCTAGATTTAATTTTCAAAAGATCAAATGTTTTCATAAAGATCCAATTTCCTTAATGGATCTAAATTTTTATAGTCATGTGGGACTGTAAACCATATCGTTACTACCATTGTTTATACCGCCGTATAGAAATCACTGATGTACAAAGTGTGAAGAATAAAGAAGTGATTCTAGTATTTCTAGACGATATTGCTTGAGGACAAGCAACGCTCAAGTGTGGGAATATTTGATAATGCTAAAAACGAACATATATTTCATAGCATTATTTCTCAAGAAAGACAAGCTTTTAGTTGCAATTGTTCTATTTACAAGTGATATTCGTTTAAATAATAAAAGGTGAAGACAAAAGACAGATTCGACGAATTGAAGACGCAAACGACCAAAAAGCTCAAAAGTACAAAAGACAATCAAAAAGGTTCCAATTATTGATAAGAAACGTCTAGAAATTACAAGAGTACAAGATTCAAAACGCAAAGTACAAGATATTAAATTGTACGCAAGGACGTTCGAAAATCCGGAACCGGGACCAGAGTCAACTCTTAACGCTCGACGCAACGGACTAAAAATTACAAGTTAACTATGTATATAAATATAATATAATATATAATTAATTATATTAATTATATATATATTATATTTATAAATAAAAACCGTCGGCAGAGAAAGACTCCAAAGGGACTGAGCTGTAAATTCATTCTCCGTGACTCGCGGAGTTTGAAGAGGATTTCACCGCGAGTCACGGAGCCCCCAGTTTTGAAACTCCCTATAAAGCAAACCGAAATCTGATCATTTTCATCATCTTTTTTTCTCCTCATTCATACGATATATATATATATATATATATATATATATATATATATATATATATATATATATATATATATATATATATATATATATATATATATATATATATATATATATAATTTATATTTTAATTTTAATTTTAATTATAATTCTAATAATAAGGGTATGTTAGCAAATGTTGTAAGGGTGTAAGTCGAAATTCTGTCCGTGTAACGCTACGCTATTTTTAATCATTGTAAGTTATGTTCAACCTTTTTATATTAATGTCTCCTAGCTAAGTTATTATTATGTTTATTTAAAACGAAGTAATCATGATGTTGGGCTAATTACTAAAATTGGGTAATTGGGCTTTGTACCATAATTGGGGTTTGGACAAAAGAACGACACTTGTGGAAATTAGACTATGGGCTATTAATGGGCTTTATATTTGTTTAACTAAATGAAAGTTTGTTAATGTTAATATAAAGATTTACAATTGGGCGTCCTTATAAATTACCATATACACTCGATCGGACACGATGGGCGGGGTATTTATATGTACGAATAATCGTTCATTTAACCGGACACGGGAATGGATTAATAGCCACTAGAATAATCAAAACAGGGGTGAAATTACATTCAAGGGTAATTGGTGTAATTGTTAACAAAGTAGTAAAACCTTGGTTTACACGCAGTCGATAACCTGGTGTATTCATTAAACAAAGTATTAAAACCTTGTTACAATTCGAATCCCCAATTAGTTGGAATATTTAACTTCGGGAATAAGGATAATTTGACGAGGGCACTCGCACTTTATATTTATGACTGATGGACTGTTATGGACAAAAACCAGACGGACATATTAAATAATCCAGGACAAAGGACAATTAACCCATGGGCATAAAACTAAAATCAACACGTCAAACATCATGATTACGGAAGTTTAAATAAGCATAATTCTTTTATTTCATATTTAATTTCCTTTATTTTATATTTAATTGCACTTCTAATTATCGCACTTTTATTTATTGTTATTTAATCGCACTTTTAATTATCGTACTTTTTAATTATCGCAATTTTATTTTATCGCACTTTTATCGTTATTTACTTTACGTTTTAATTTAAGTCTTTTATTTATTTAATATTTTACATTAGGTTTTAACTGCGACTAAAGTTTTAAAATCGACAAACCGGTCATTAAACGGTAAAAACCCCCCCTTTATAATAATAATATTACTTATATATATGTATTTGTATTTTTATAAAAGTAAACTAATATAGCGTTAAGCTTTGTTTAAAGATTTCCCTGTGGAACGAACCGGACTTACTAAAAACTACACTACTGTACGATTAGGTACACTGCCTATAAGTGTTGTAGCAAGGTTTAAGTATATCCATTCTCTAAATAAATAAATATCTTGTGTAAAATTGTATCGTATTTAATAGTGTTTCGTTGTAAACTTCAATAGTATTTTATACCCCTTAGCTTTGACATCAGTGACCATAACGGGTAAGGAAAGCGGTTTTTGGAACATCAAATTCTTTAACATGCAGTTGATGATAACCGGAACCAAGATCGATTTTTGAATAAACAGATGAACCTTGAAGCTGATCGAACAGATCATCAATTCTAGGTAGAGGGTAACAGTTTTTAACGGTAAGCTTGTTCAATTCATGATAATCAATGCACAAATGAAACGAACCATCTTTCTTCTTAACAAGCAGAACAGGAGCTCCCCAAGGGGTTGAACTGGGACGAATGAAATATAGTTGCAACAATGAAGGAAGAAATATATGGAGTAGTCACATCGGTGGCATAGATATTTAAGGCAATTCTCTCAAAGGAGATAACGAGGATCATGGACTTCCAAGTAAATTTTCATTACATTTCCGAAAGAAAGATGTACGAAAGATGTGATATTTCAATGAGAGTGAACTTCATTGTACAATGAGCGAAGAAATCTAGGATTCATCTATATTCTTAAATTTATGTGCGGATGAAAAGAACGTGAATCATTGGTTATAAAGAATGGCCGACTCCAGGTGAGATGAATCTTCCAAAAATAATTTCGTGCACCTCAAACTATTGAATCCTAGGATTGATGTTTACGAGGGCGTTGCGGTTGACAGCGAATATTGAGAGTAGAAACTCCTCAAACAGTCTAGTGTAATATATATCCATGATACCCACTATAAAAACAGTTGGGGTAGAAACCCACCTAACGCCTTTTCTACAATAGGGTGACCACCGAGTGTACCCCAGAATATTGATTTATCGGTCCGCGTTTCGGCCATGTCCAACCATAAGAGGGTAAATTTTACGAGCGCAAAGACTTTCCAACAAATTTTATAAAACCGGCATCCAAAGTGGTGTAAGAGTTTCTATCAATGAACTTAATGGTAAGTTTCATCCTTAAACGGAGGATGAGAAGAACTGTGATCCAAACACTCTGTAGAGTAAAGCGAAAAATTTGATAAAATCATTCAAAGGATTTTTGAAAAAGCTTTAAACGTTTGATGTGACAAAATAAACAGAACGAAGTTCTTAGTAAATTTAGAAGTATGTACAACGTGTACCATTTTATATAAAACAAATTGACTTAGTCAAACAGCTCCATAAATGAGTGGTCTTAAAATAATTTTTTAAGGTATGATTTAGTATATACTAGCCAAAATAGGTAAGGGTAAATTTATTCATTTGAATCCATACGTACATATATGATTTTATAAATTGTATACATGACAAAATATTTCATTACTTCCATTCACCTATAAATCCCGTGAGAACCGCCCAATTAAACAAATGTGTAAAACTCCCGATGATAAACAGAGTATCTGTATTTCAGAGGTTACAAGTTGAAGTAAGATCGTGGAAGATCGAGTAAAGGACTTGAATCGTCGTGCGACATTTGACCAACAAATGTTACGAGGTCATGAAAACCAATGAGTTAAATGTTATTTTGACTATTATCAGGACAGAAGTCCTTGGGCCAAAACTATTCCCGAGCGAAGCTGTTGCTAACAAGCGAGTTATGAAAGATAGAGCATGAAATAGATAATCTGGTTAAAACAAGCTCCTCGCATATCAACAAATAAGATAATGAATATATTCCCTACCCATGTAATACATCGGAATTTCTGAATGAGTGGTGTAAAAATTTTCTTTGACTCGCTTTCTATTCCTCATGTCACAATATTGGGACTTCTTTATGAATTAACGTAATATAATCACGTTGGCCTGACGCCATTATATTTCACTAATTCATAGTTCCATTCCAATAGCACTACATGAGGTCAGGACACGCGATCAACCTCGGATTTTCACACAATTTCTCTAAAACAATTTCTTAAACAATGTGCTAAGGATAGCACAAGAGACAACAACATCATGAGTAACGAATAGGAGTAACGATGACATAAAAATGTCTTCGAAGTACCAAGAATCCCTAAAAGTCAAGAATGACGTTTTTCGGTTCAAAAACCAAAGCACATAGGCACAGCGGCACAAAGGCACATAATATAACAAGAATGTTATATACCTAAACATAATAGCTGACATTGAAATGCCTTGCATTTAGAAGTCAAGAATGACATCTCGCGTAATATAACTCAAACGTAATATACATAACCATAATATATGACATAGAAATGTCGAGAATTTCAGAAGTCAAGAATGACATCCCTCGGTTTCACTACCCGAGGTGTTCTTATAAGGATAAGTTCGCATGAGTCGGAGAATACGTTTAAATCGGAATGGGAGTTCCTCCCGGATTCAGAACATAATAGGGATGTATGTATGATAACAATATACATACCAATACAATACAAATAATCACATATAATAATATATTGTGGGCCAGGCTGTAGACTAGACTCACTAATGCACCCTATTGACTCGGGTAACGACATCAATGCAGCCTAATTCCCTACAACCAACGCTCTGATACCAACTTTAATGACTCGTCAAAGTACACTTGACGACCATCGTTATCTTGGTCCCACAGCTTGATCGAAACTCTATATGAATTTAATAAAACATCCTTGCATTCTTTATTTAAAAATGATTTCCAATAAAGGAAACCTACCAAAATGTATAAGTTTAGAAAAACTATACATAAATACCTAAACTAAAAGTTGACCAAAACAATGTCAACAACATCCACTATTTAATGTATCAAAATAGAATGCAAGTTAATGTTTAACAAAAGCTGCCATCATAAATATGCAGACTCTCTAAGCACAGTGGAAGCAATCAATCATGAACCTGAGAATAAAACATGCGAGTAACTGTCAACAAAAATGTTGAGTGAATTATAGGTTTAATATTGCAAATAATTTTTAATTTAAACCATCAAAATTTATGATTGAAAACATAAAATTCCTTTTTGGACCACAAAATTATATGCTAGAAAACATATAATAACATTATTCCATTTTCTGTGAGCCACCTGGTAACCACTTAACCATTTATTTACCCTTGCCAAACATAATAAATAATATACACCGAACAAGTGTATCTTCAACTAAATACGAAGTACTAAACATTTCGATTATAAATTGCTAGCGCGACTAGCTCGAAATGGGGTTGTCAAACCCGATAGATCTATCCGTAGAATTCGCGTTCACCAGTAGAAACCAGTGATTACAGTTACCAGACTAGGGAATATTTTTGTTCAACTCACAATGAATAATTTAAATCAACTTCCACTTGTGTCCAAAATATAAAATAAATTGCATGTATTCTCATCCCAAAAGAGTTAAAATAAAAAAATGGGACTATAACTCACCTTAATAGCAAACGAAGTAACCACACAAATAAGCGAACAGCAAATGAAGTAAAGTGATCAGGAATGATCACAACGCCGACCTATAAATAAAGTAGGTCGATATAAATAACTAACTTAGGTCAAGTCTTAGTATGATAACTATTGTACATGTTGCAAGTAGACATAGAACAATACTCACATGCATCGGTTTGATCGGAACAGCATACGGACACACACTTTCTATTTTTAGAAAGTTTCTATTTTTAGCAGGTTTCTATTTTGGAAAGTTTCTATTTTAGGAAACATTATATTTTAGGAAATTTTCTATTTTAGGAAAGTTTCTATTTTTGGAAAGTTTCTATTTTAGGAAAGTTTTCAAATTTATAAAGTTTCTATATTTAGAAAGTTTCTATTTTTAGAAAGTTTTTAAGTTAGGAAAGTTTCCTTAATTAGAAAGTCAACAAGAGTCAACCGAAAGTCAAAGTCAACTGAAAGTCAACTCAAAAGTCAACCTTGGTCAAACATAGTCAACATTAATTTTAAAAGTGTAAGTTATAATAATAATATAAGTTATAATGTTAATTAAAGTTAAATATGTATAATTATGTCATAACATAAGTTTAATTAAATTAAAATGAATTATTAAAGTTAACATAAGTTTAAATGATATAATTAATATAACATAAGTATTTAATCGATTAATTAAATATTAGTCATAAGTTAAGTATTATTAATTAATAATAGGTTTTTAATCATATCATAAGTATTATTAATTAATAATGAATTATTAATCATATCATAAGTTTCTAATTATAATTATTAAATCATAAGTATTTAATAATTAAAGTATAATTAAATAATAACTAAGCCTTATAATAATTAAATAATCATTTAATCCTTATTATAAGTCTTATTATAATAATCTCATAATATAAGTTTAATACTTATCATAAGTATTTTCCATTAATAACAAAGGTATTATTAATCATAAGTTTAATTAAAAGTTTAATTAAATCATAAGTAATTAATAAATGATATAATAAATATATATATCATAAGTCTTAAATTAATTTAATTAATTTTATATCATAAGTAATTTAATAATAATGAAAATCATTATTTATATCATAAGTTTAATTTATAACCATAAGTTTTAATTAAAACGTTCGCCGGGTCATAACTTGAGCCTCGGGTGTCGGTTTACGACGCGTCTTATATATATCCTCGTCTAACCAAACCACCCGACACATTAGTGAACTCAAGAACACCCTAAGATCAGTCCCCAAGTCATGACCTATAGCGATGAAGCAACTTGGAACTTCAATCCGCTCAAAATCTAGTTTTGGCCATTCCGGGTGATCCGTGGCTCGGATTTCGATGACCCGAACATGAATGTTCACTCAATCATCAATCCTAACCCACTAGTACACCCTAGAGCCTTCAAAAATGGTCACAAAGTCAGACCCCAACTGATTACATTCGTTTTTAATTTTAATCTCATCAAAACACCAATTTAAGCATAACTTTTGATCCGGAACTCGAAAAGAGGTGAATCAAAAGCCTAAAATTATATACTAAATGAGATAGACTCATCTATACACTTTATTTTGTCAAAAATCACAGTTAAATTCACTGATTTTAACCAATAAGCTGCTGTCCCAATTTAATCAAACTAAAAACATGCGATAACGAGCGATTCTATGCATACAATCATTAATCCAACAACATACAATTACTATAGAATCAATATAAGATTAAAAACAGTAAAAATAAATGAAAATTGAAAATCTAGGGTTCATGTTCATACCCAAATCAAAAATCGAGAAGAAGACGCTTAAAGATCGTGAAATAAGACACCCGAATATGTAAGCAACCTTGAGAAATGATGAACAAATGTATATGATCTTGTAGTGGCAGATTTTTGGTGTATGATTGAGCTAGGAGTCGGCCTAGGGTGAAAGAAATGGAAGAGAGAAGTTGCTATGGTTTATTTTGTTGAAATGAATGTGAAAAATTGACTTCCAAAAAGAATGTAAGTAATAAAATGAAAAGGGCCGGGCCATTGGCATGTTTTTGGCCAAAATGGCTGTGGGATGGGCCCATACAACCCAAATTTTTATTCCTTAATTTTCTTGTTTAGTCCGAAATCCCGAACGAAGCCCGATTCGCGAAAACACCGTTACGCGATTAAATCTTTGGAGGAATTACGCACACGCGAAAAATAAAATATATAAACACTATATATATTCATATGACATCAAAATATCATATTTAAAATAATTTGGATTTAAAAATTATAAAAGTTTAACCGTTGGTTTGAAAACCGAAAAGATTTGCCGGATAGAAATCCACGACACGTAGAAACGTACAACTTAAGATATAAATACAAATATTCACATAATACATAATAATTAATATATTATTACAAAAATAATAATATAGGTCATAGAAATGACGTGGCACGAATAACAATTAACGATCGTTAAACAATAAACGGTGAAAGATAACGGAAAAAGTAGGGTCGTTACATGTGCTATCTAAAATTCTAAACCTTATTCATTTCCTTGTTCAAATCGCCAATCAACCTGGAGTAATGGAATAAATCAACGAGCTTCGCGCCCGAGTTATAGCCTTGGAAAATATGGTGCAAAACGTACCAGCTTCAACAACATCACCGGCACCAACAGTACCACCAACATTAATACCAGTACCACCAACAACTCAAGTTTCAACATCACACCTCTCAAACATCACAATCCATACCTCGCACTTAATCATCGTTCTACCTATCGTTCTACGTTATTTATTTTCGTTCTACATGACGATTATGTAATCTTTAATGTTTTAGAGATTATGTACTCTAGTTCTAACTGTAAATCAAATGAGTTTAACATTATATTGACTCATTAAATCCATGATTACATCTGAAGAAAATATATATATGTATGTATATTTTCATAAAGATTGTAATTTAAAAATTCTTTTGTACAAACTGTTAATAGTGAAAATATTTTAACGGGTAGGTAATACCCGAGGAATATTTAGATTTCATATTAATAAGTTACACAGTACATTCTTCGAATCTGATTCAACAGTCATTTACTATCCTACATACAACCACACATATACGTATCCGTTTACCAAAGAACAACTATTTTCATTCAAATTTAATTTCATATTCGGATTTTGACCGATCAAAATCTAAGTCAAGATTTAACAGAAGACATCACTTTTATATTCCTACATCTTTCAAAGCCATACTTTGATTTCAAAACTGTGCCAGATCCATTGGCGTGTTATTACCGAAAATAACTTTACAATACCTTTCCAAAATTAGCCAATTTTGTCACAGGTCTAGCAAATCAACTTCGACTTTCATTCGGATTAGCCTTATTATAACTTTGATATATAATTTTACCTTTCGTCATTGTTACCGGAGAACCCTTTATATCTCATCACATTAGCAGTAAACTTACCGGCAACTTCATTGATCTTTGACTTTTCAAAAAATCATTATATTTGTCGAAACCCCATCCTGTGTCAATCTGCATCTTGTGACGATAGTTGTCATACCAAAAAGTTTCAATCATTATTTTGAATCTAGCAGCGTTTCTACATCAACAGTTATATGTATACATATAACATGTATCTTTTAGAATTATGATCTTCCATTCTGAAATTCTGAATAAGCACCCCAATTTACGAAATCAATTCTCGGAGTATTAAAAGAACTGATAAAGCAGCAAAAACTATGGATGACTGTAACAGTCAAAAGTTTGATAATAAAAGAATGGTCCGTGGAAAAAGCTCGGAAAAACATCAAAATCTGCTTTCTACATTATAATATCTTCAATATTTCTATGATATCGTTGTATCTTCCTTAGTCGTAAATATCCTCAATATTTTCGAAGGTATCCTTATATCGTTTTTGTTCGTAATTATCTTCGCTGTCATTCTATCCTTAGTACATCATATCGAAAACTGTTTTGACTTTTAGATTTCAGTGAAACACTGAAGTTTAAATCCGTGGATATTCTTGAGTAATATTGGAATGAAAGCATGAGTTAATATAATATAATGACACTTGATCAACGTAATTATATTAAAGTAATTCATGCGAAAGTTCTAATGGAACGTGATAATGGTAATACTTGATCAACATTACCATCACCACGAACCGTGTTACTTGACTTGTATTCATCATGAACTATGTTACTTGATTCAAAGTCATCATGAAACCCAACTCGACCCGGGAAGGGCATTCATAAATTTATCTGCGTATCAATCTCGAAGAAATCTCTAAACTTATCATTTTGTTCTTCGATGAAACATTCTTAGAAGATTAAAATCTTTCCCATTAAGAATCTGAGTTCAAATCTGGTATTAAAACATTCTAGATTTCAATTCCAACTATCACCACTCAAATTTCGGGACGAAATTTCTTTAACGGATAGGTACTATAATGACCCGAAAATTTTTGACTAATTTTAAACCAAACTCTCGATACGATTTAATAGTTTTGACATGATAAGCTAAGTCTGTTAGGTTGAGTCTCAAAAACTTTGAAACTGTTTCATATGTTCAATTGACCTTCAACTGTTGCCGACGATTCACGAACAATTGTTTGTAAATAAATAAATATAGATATATATGTATAAATAAAATATAACTAAATATAATGATGTGAAATAATAAAAATACAATTTAATCATTTGAATTAAAATGAATCTATATATATATATATATATATATATATATATATATATATATATATATATATATATATATATATATATATATATATATATATATATATATATACATGTATATGAATTCTATATATAGTTAATATTATATATATAATGTCATATATATATATATATATTATATGTAAATATTAAATATTCAATATATGTTATTATATAAGTATCAGATATTACATAATTAATAATATGTAATATTAAAATAATAAATTTAATTATAATAAAAATATAAATGTTATACTTATTACTTTCATTATTATTGTTAACATCAATATTATTAATATGATTATCATATTTAGTATTATTATTATTAATAGACAATAATACAAATTATTATTATTATCTTTAATAATATTATTATTATCATTATTTTTATTACTCTTATTATTCTTATTATTCTTAGAATTATTTTGATATATTATTATTATTAATTCTGTTATTATTATTACCAATTTAATTAATATGATTATAATTATTAATGTAATCGTGAATTAGTGACACAATGTAAATCATACAGACAGCTAACAAATTCCGTTACACTTCAATATCTACTTTATTTTTTTCCTTCTGCAAACAAATCTCTTGTCTACCACCTTCACTAAATTGCAAGCCAATACACTGCTTCAATGATTCGTTTGATTTTATAGTAATTATTAATCTTATATGTATAATATATGAAAATATGTATAATCTGTTAGAATCAAAAACAGATAAGATAATTCAGACAGAAACAAAATTTGTAAGATATTAATCAGATAAAGAAATTAGATTCTGTTTCAGATCACGAGCAACCTTTATTAAAAAAATCTTTTCATATCTGCAAACTGATACCATTTCATGTCGATAACACTAGCATTATATAACACACGATCCTTCTATGATGCGGATAAAAATTCCTTCAATTTCTCCACCACCTTATGTTACTGGCCGAATAACCACCATATCACCTTCTCTATCTGTTTCTTTATTTTTGTTCCAACGAGTAGCCATTACCACAAAACCCTTGAACCACCACCACTACAAACCATTACCTTCAAACAAATTCACGGCTGTGATTGCTTTTCTGTTCACAACCATCAACTGTGTCTCTTCTCCTCTTGCTAATCAACATCCACCTTGAAACCATCTTCGATCATCATCACCAAACCATGGATACAAGTCTCTTGCATCTTGTTTGAAACACAACTCAAAACCCATTTAACACTACACGATTTTTGATGCATCTGTTTTCGTTTAAACAGCCACACCAACAACAAATCTTTGAACATTTTTTTTCTTCTTCTTTGCTACTCGTCACCTTCTGTTCCCATATATTTTTCTTTTTCTTCTTTTGTTTTCTTTTGGTTGAAACTCTAACACACACAACCACTAGATATTAATATATGCAGATCAAAGTTGTATTGGTGTGGTATACTTTTTAATTATGGCCAACAAAAGGTAACCCACTTGTTTTCATTTCATTCGCATACTACACCTTTTGTTCTACATGATAACCCGACCACTTGTAAATGTTTACCCACTAGTTGTTGTTGTTGTTGCAATAATAAAACATAAGGGAATCAAAGCGTACAGCTAAATGTACATTTCCTGTTTCAATTTTTTTTGCCGAGGGATTATATACTTTTAGTAGGCCGATGATCTTATAAATGTTGGGCCACTAAGTTAAATCTCCTACATTGGGTCGTAACCTTTGTTGTATTAGTACGCCAATTCTTGTAAACAGTCATATAGCTGCTGCTGTACGAGCCAATTATATACATCCTTGTTCGATACAAAAGTGATAGTTAATGCAAGTGATTGATGATCATGATATGGGGTCAAAAGGATATTAGCAATAACAAATGATGATGGTGATTTAAGTTAAAGTTGGGATAATATCCAAGTAAGTGATAATTAGTGGGTTGATAATTTGATGATGAAATTAGATAGTGCCATAGTGGTAGTAAAAAGGAGTGCTATTTTGTAATCATGGCCGACACCCTTTTAATCCATTAACTCACTTGATTATTTTACACAAATAAGGGTGACATGAACAAGAAGGTGTCCACCAAAAATAATTGTGTTAGGCTATTGTACAGACTTCGGTCGAACAATCAGTGGAACAATTTGATTAATTGCCGACCAAAGGGGGCACGTAAAGTGGCACTTGTTATATTTTTTTTCGTAAAGCCTATAATCATGGGGATGATATATATATATATAGAACTAAGTGATGATATTCGATAATGATAGCAATAGATGATGATTATGGTGATTGACGAATTTATAAAAATGATTTGATGATGATGTTACAAAGGTGATGGTAACGGGTTATTAAGAAAAAGATGAAATGGAAAAAGGAGTTAAATAAAATTAGTATGAGAATCAAAACAGAAAATTAGAAGCAGCGTAATGGTTTGGGTGTGAGTTGGTTTAACAAGAGGTCGCAAGTTCAATCCCTTGCTGGGGCATATATTTTTTTTTTAGAAGAAGAATCAGAAAAAACAGCCAGATATATATGATATATACTTTGGTCCGTAAATTAGAAACGGAAAAATAGAAAGGGGTGGAATGGTTAGGGATGTTACCGGGTTAGCGGGAAGTCATGGGTTCAAACCCGGACTTGGGCATTCTTGTTATTTTTAAGGACTATTTCTTGTGAGGTAGTTTTCTTATCATTATTATTATTATTATTATTATTATTATTATTATTATTATTATTATTATTATTATTATTATTATTATTATTATTATTATTATTATTATTATTATTATTATTATTATTATTAGTATCATCTTTAATAAAAAGTATCATGTTTATTAAAAGTATCATTTTTATTATTATTATCATTATTAGAAAAATTATCATTTTTATCAAAATTATTATTATTATTATCATTATTATTATTTTGACATTAATATTATTATTTCTATATTATTATTATTTTTTTTATTAATACTAGTATCAATATTACTATCATAATAACTACTATTATTATTATTATTATTGTAAAATAAAACAACTTTTTATTATTATTATTAGCAATATTATTTTATCAAATAACTACTAGTTATATAAAATCAAATTTACTACATATAACATAACTATACTTTTATAATAAATATTAATAAATGTAATTAATTAGATTATTGATGAAACACATAATTAAAATAACAACTATATCACTAATAATATGTAAATTTGTTCGAATACAATTATACGTGTTAATATATATATAACTGATATAGGTTCGTGAATCCGAGGCCAACCCTACACTTGTTCAATGTCGTCATATGTATTTTTACTACAAAATACAGTATGGTGAGTTTATTTAATTCCCTTTTACTCTTTACATTTTTGGGACTGAAAATACATCTGCTGTTTTTACAACTGCTTTATTAAATGCTTTTGAAATATATTATGAACTGCGAATACATGAAATGCTTTTATAAATGTTTGACGAGATAGACACAAGCAAAACATTCCTCGAATGTATTATTATGCAGACAGAAGTTCTGCGGATTATTATTGAATTATGTGGACATGATAATTGCCACCATTTAATTATGTGGACATGATAATTGCCACCAATTGATGTGAATGTTATGTATCGAGAGAATGATTTTATACACGGGTTATGTGTATTATATTTTGTACACGAGGTATGTGTACGATTACTAAGATTTATGAAAAATGGTTTCGTACACGAGAAAGGTGTACTGTATTTAAAAGATATCGCATGTACATTACAGGTGGGTATAAGATTCGGTCCCATTTGTACCATGCGGCATTTAAATCTTGTGGTCAATCAAAATTATGAATTTTATTGTTTATGATAAACCTATTAACTCACCAACCTTTTGGTTGACACTTTTAAAACATGTTTATTCTCAGGTCTGAAAGAAATCTTCCGCTGTGCATTTGCTCATTTTAAAGATATTACATAGAGTCATTCATGGCATATAGAGGTCAGAACCTCGCAATGGGACCAGCTGTTGAAGATTTCGTCCAGGTGGATTAGGATGGGTCACTACAGGTGGTATCAGAGCGGTGGTCTTAGCGAACCAGGTCTTGCATTAGTGTGTCTAACATATAGTTGTTAGGATGCATTAATGAGTCTGGACTTCAACCTAGTAGTTGTTAGGATACATTAATAAGTCTGGACTTGAACCTGGTCTGCATGTCAAAGTTTTGCATATCATTCCTTGTCGAAAAATATCTACTTATCAATTTCAGTCTCGACACGTCTTATTGCAATTATTGCATAGATGGTGTACAGACAAATTCATATTCCATCACATTAGACCTTGTCTGACACGTTTCCTTAATTCCCTTCGTAATCTATGGGATACTCTGTACTATATATAGGTATTAGGTATTCTATGTAATTATAATATCATCCGATATTCGAAAATCATTTCATATCAAAAATCCTTTATCTAACCGTGCAAGATGAATTCTGCAACCAGTTCAAGTTCCTCGGATTCGATAGCTATTCCGATATGGATTTCTACTCGAACTCCGAATGCAGTGTAACTAGAATGGATCAACAAATCAGCCATCATCAATTCCGGATGAATTGGGGATGGGTTCGTAGTCGACTTAATCAATGGAATTAAGAAGAAGGAGATCCTTTCCACCCAACATATTTCCCTATTGGTGAAGAACTTGAAGCACTTACCGGCGAACCTATCCGAAACACCATTTTTAGCCTCATTTCTAGGATAGCTCGTCACGAATATGTGCTATCTAAAATTCTAAACCTTATTCATTTCCTTGTTCAAACCGCCAATCAACCTGGAGTAATGGAATAAATCAACGAGCTTCGTGCCCGAGTTATAGCCTTGGAAAATATGGTGCAAAACGTACCAGCTTCAACAACATCACCGGCACCAACAGTACCACCAACATCAATACCAGTACGACCAACAACCTAAGTTTCAACATCACACCTCTCAAACATCACAATCCATACCTCGCACTTAATCATCGTTCTACCTATCATTCTACGTCATTTATTTTCGTTCTACATGACGATTATGTAATCTTTAATGTTTTAGAGATTATGTACTCTAGTTCTAACTGTAAATCAAATGACTTTAACATTATATTGACTCATTAAATCCATGATTACATCTGAAGAAAATATATATATGTATGTATATTTTCATAAAGATTGTAATTTGAAAATTCTTTTGTACAAACTGTTAATGGTGAAAATATTTTAAAGGGTAGGTAATACCCGAGGAATATTTAGATTTCACATTAATAAGTTACACAGTACATTCTTCGAATCTGATTCAGCGGTCATTTACTATCCTACATACAACCACACATATACGTATCCGTTTACCAAAGAACAACTATTTTCATTCAAATTTAATTTCATATTCGTATTTTGACCGATCAAAATCCAAGTCAAGATTTAATAGAAGACATCACTTTTAGATTCCTACATCTTTCAAAGCCATACTTTGAATTCAAAACTATGCCAGATCCATTGGCGTGTTATTGCCGAAAATAACTTTACAATACCTTTCCAAAATTAGCCAATTTTGTCACAGGTCTAGCAAATCAACTTCGACTTTCATTCGGATTAGCCTTATTATAACTTTGATATATAATTTTGCCTTTCGTCATTGTTACCGGAGAACCCTTTATATCTCATCACATTAGTAGTAAACTTACCGGCAACTTCATTGATCTTTGACTTTTTGAAAAATCATTATATTTGTCGAAACCCCATCCTGTGTCAATCTGCATCTTGTGACGATAGTTGTCATACCAAAAAGTTTCAATCATTATTTTGAATCTCGCAGCGTTTCTACATCAACAGTTATATGTATACATATAACATGTATCTTTTAGAATTATGATCTTCCATTCTGAAATTCTGAATAAGCACCCCAATTTACGAAATCAATTCTCGGAGTATTAAAAGAACTGATAAAGTAGCAAAAACTATGGATGACTGTAACAGTCAAAAGTTTGATAATAAAAGAATGGTCCGTGGAAAAAGCTCGGAAAAACATCGAAATCTGCTTTCTACATTATAATATCTTCAATATTTCTATGATATCATTGTATCTTCCTTAGTCGTAAATATCCTCAATATTTTCGAAGGTATCCTTATATCGTTTTTGTTCGTAATTATCTTCGCTGTCATTCTATCCTTAGTACATCATATCGAAAACTGTTTTGACTTTTAGATTTCAGTGAAACACTGAAGTTTAAATCCGTGGATATTCTTGAGTAATATTGGAATGAAAGCATGAGTTAATGTAATATAATGATACTTGATCAACGTAATTATATTACAGTAAGTCATGCGGAAGTTCTAATGGAACGTGATAATGCTAATACTTGATCAACATTACCATCACCACGAACCGTGTTACTTGACTTGTATTCATCATGAACTATGTTACTTGATTCAAAGTCATCATGAAACCCAACTCGACCCGGGAAGGGCATTCATAAATTTATCTGCGTATCAATCTCGAAGAAATCTCTAAACTTATCATTTTGTTCTTTGATGAAACATTCTTAGACGATTAAAATCTTTCCCATTAAGAATCTGAGTTCAAATATGGTATTAAAACATTCTCGATTTCAATTCCAACTATCACCGCTCAAATTTCGGGACGAAATTTCTTTAACGGGTAGGTACCGTAATGACCCGGAAATTTTCGACTAATTTTAAACCAAACTCTCGATACGGTTTAATAGTTTTGACATGATAAGCTAAGTCTGTTAAGTTGAGTCTCAAAAACTTTGAAACTATTTCATATGTTCAATTGACCTTCAACTGTTCCCGACGATTCACGAACATTTGTTTGTAAATAAATAAATATAGATATAGATATATATATATATATATATATATATATATATATATATATATATATATATATATATATGTATAAATAAAATATAACTAAATATAATGATGTGAAATAATAAAAACACAATTTAATCATTTGAATTAAAATGAATCTATATATATATATATATATATATATATATATATATATATATATATATATACATGTATATGAATTCTATATATAGTTAATATTATATATATAATGTCATATATATATGTATATATATGTATGTATGTATGTATATATATATATATATATATTATGTAAATATTAAATATTCAATATATGTTATTATATAAGTATCAGATATTACATAAATAATAATATGTAATATTAATATAATAAATTTAATTATAATAAAAATATAAATCTTATACTTATTACTTTCATTATTATTGTTAACATCAATATTATTAATTTGATTATCATATTTAGTATTATTATTATCTTTAATAATATTATTATTATCATTATTTTTATTACTCTTATTATTCTTAGAATTATTTTGATATATTATTATTATTAATTCTATTATAATTATTATTACCAATTTAATTAATATGATTATAATTATTAATGTAATCATGAATTAGTGACACAGTGTAAATCGTACAGACAGCTAACAAATTTCGTTACACTTCAATATCTACTTTATTTTTTTTCTTCTGCAAACAAATCTCTTGTCTACCAGCTTCAATAAATTGCAAGCTAATACACTGCTTCAATGATTCGTTTGATTTTATAGTAATTATTAATCTTATATATATATCTAATATATATGAACATATGTATAATCTGTTAGAATCAAAAACAGATAAGATAATTCAGACAGAAACAAAATTTGCCAGATATTAATCAGATAAAGAAATTAGATTCTGTTTCAGATCACGATCAACCTTTATTAAAAAAATCTTTTCATATCTGCAAACTGATACCATTTCAGAAGATAATAAGAGTCAGAAACAAAAATTGTAGGATATTGATATCAAATGTAGTACGAATCTGTTAGCCATCACTTTCTACTTTCTATTTTTCTTCTTGAGTGATTCTTCTGGTCGATTGCTTCCAAACTATACAACAAAATCTGTCAGAAATAAATATCAAATAATCGTACGAATCTGTTACACTTCACTTTCTGCTTTATATATTTTTGTTTGTTTCTTCTTGGGCTTGATTCTTCATGTCAATAACACTAGCATTATATAATACACGATCCTTCTATGATGCGGATAAAAATTCCTTCAATTTCTACACCACCTTATGTTACTGGCCGAATAACCACCATATCACCTTCTCTATCTGTTTCTTTGTTTCTGTTCCAACGAGTAGCCATTATGTAACACCCGTGTTACATCCGTCCCACATCGGTTGGAGAGGGGAACGAAGCATGCCTTATAAGGGTGTGGAGACCTTTCCTAGCATGACGCGTTTAGGGACCACAAGCGCAGCAGATTCCATGAGAACTCTGCAGTTAAGTGTGCTCAGGCGAGAGCACTACCAAGATGGGTGACCTCCTGGGAAAGTGCTCGTCGTGTTTGGTCGCCAAGAAAAATCTGTGAGCAACCTACGGGGGAGACGTTTTACCTGGGGTGTTACAGATGGTATCAGAGCCAGTATCATGCAAAGCGGACAGTATCATGCTACGGGGAACGTTTTACCTGGGGTGTTACAGATGGTATCAGAGTCAGGCCCCGGACCAAATGTGCACAACGAGGACGCTGTGTCCCATTAGGGGGGAGGATTGTAACATCCGTCCCACATCGGTTGGAGAGGGGAACGAAGCATGCCTTATAAGGGTGTGGAGACCTTTCATAGCATGACGCGTTTTGGGACCACAAGCGCAGCAGATCCCATGAGAACTCTGCAGTTAAGCGTGCTCAAACGAAAGCACTACCAGGATGGGTGACCTTCTGGGAAAGTGCTCGTCGTGTTTGGTCGCCAAGAAAAATCCGTGCGCCTACGGGCAAAGTAGACAATATCATGCTACGGGGAACGTGTTACCTGGGATGTTACACATTACCACAAAACCCTTGAACCACCACCACTACAACCCATTACCTTCCAATAAATTCACGGCTGTGATTGCTTTTCTGTTCACAACCATCAACTGTGTCTCTTCTCCTCTTGCTAATCAACATCCACCTTGAAACCATCTTCGATCATCATCACCAAACCATGGATACAAGTCTCTTGCATCTTGTTTGAACCACAACTCAAAACCCATTTAACACTACACGATTTCTGTTGCATCTGTTTTCGTTTAAACAGCCACACCAACAACAAATCTTTGAACATTTTTTCTTCTTCTTCTTTGCTACTCGTCACCTTCTGTTCTCATATATTTTCTTTTTCTTCTTTTGTTTCCTTTTGGTTAAAACTCTAACACACACAACCACTAGATATTAATATATGCAGATCAAAGTTGTATTGGTGTGGTATACTTTTTAATTATGGCCAACAAAAGGTAACCCACTTGTTTTCATTTCATTCGCATACTACACCTTTTGTTCTACATGATAACCCTACCACTTGTTAATGTTTACCCACTAGTTGTTGTTGTTGCAATAATAAAACATAAGGGAATCAAAGCGTACGGCTAAATGTACATTTCCTGTTTCAATTTTTTTTGCCGAGGGATTATATACTTTTAGTGGGCCGATGATCTTATAAATGTTGGGCCACTAAGTTAAATCTCCTACATTGGGCCGTAACCTTTATTGTATTAGTACGCCAATTCTTGTAAACAGTCATATAGCTGCTGTTGTACGAGCCAATTATATACATCCTTGTTCGATACAAAAGTGATAATTAATGCAAGTTATTGATGATCATGATATGGGGTCAAAAGGATATTAGCAATAACGAATGATGATGGTGATTTAAGTTAAAGTTGGGATAATATCCAAGTAGGTGATAATTAGTGGGTTGATAATTTGATGATGAAATTAGATAGTGCCATAGTGGTAGTAAAAAGGAGTGCTATTTTGTATTCATGGCCGACACCCTTTTAATCCATTAACTCACTTGATTATTTTACACAAATAAGGGTGACATGAACAAGAAGGTGGCCACCAAAAATAATTGTGTTAGGCTGTTGTACAGACTTCGGTCGAACAATCAGTGGAACGATTTGATTAATTGCCGACCAAAGGGGGCACGTAAAGTGGCACTTGTTATATTATTTTTTTCGTAAAGCCTATAATCATGGGGATGATATATATATATATATATATATATATATATATATATATATATATATATATATATATATATATATATATATATATATATATATATATATATATATATATATAGAACTAAGTGATGATATTCGATAATGATAGCAATAGATGATGATTATGGTGATTGACGAATTTATAAAAATGATTTGATGATGATGTTACAAAGGTGATGGTAACGGGTTATTAAGAAAAAGATGAAACGGAAAAATGAGTTAAATAAAATTAGTATGAGAATCAAAGCAGAAAATTAGAAGCAGCGTAATGGTTTGGGTGTGAGTTGGTTTAACAAGAGGTCGCAGGTTCAATCCCTGACTGGGGCATATATATTTTTTTTTAGAAGAAGAATTAGAAGAAACAGCCAGATATATATGATATATACTTTGGTCCGTAAATTAGAAACCGAAAAATAGAAAGGGCTGGAATGGTTAGGGATGTTATCGGGTTAGCGGGACGTCATGGGTTCAAACCCGGACTTGGGCATTCTTGTTATTTTTAAGGACTATTTCTTGTTAGGTAGTTTTCTTATCATTATTATTATTATTATTATTATTATTATTATTATTATTATTATTATTATTATTATTATTATTATTATTATTATTATTATTATTAGTATCATCTTTAATAAAAACTATCATGATTATTAAAAATATCATTTTTATTAATATTATCATTATTAGAAAAATTATCATTTTTATCAAAATTATTATTATTATTATCATTATTATTATTTTGACATTAATATTATTATTTCTATATTATTATTATTTTTGTTATTAATACTAGTATCAATATTACTATCATAATAACTATTATTATTATTATTATTATTGTAAAATAAAACAACTTTTTATTATTATTATTAGCAATATTATTTTATCAAATAACTACTAGTTATATAAAATCATATTTACTACATATAACATAACTATACTTTTATAATAAATATTAATAAATGTAATTAATTAGATTATTAATGAAACACATAATTAAAATAACAATTATATCACTAATAATATGTAAATTTGTTCGAATACAATTATACCTGTTAATATATATATAACTGATATAGGTTCGTGAATCCGAGGCTAACCCTACACTTGTTCAATGTCGTCATATGTATTTTTACTGAGTTCATTTGATTCCCTTTTACTCTTTACCTTTTTGAGACTGAGAATACATGCGCTGTTTTTACAACTGCTTTATTAAATGCTTTTGAAATATATTTTGAACTGCGAATACATGAAATGCTTTTATAAATGTTTGACGAGATAGACACAAATAAAACATTCTTCGAATGAAATATTATGCAGACAGAAGTTCTGCGGATTATTATTGAATTATGTGGACATGATAATTGCCACCATTGAATTATGTGGACATGATAATTGCCACCATTGAATTATGTGGACATGATAATTGCCACCATTGAATTATGTGGACATGATAATTACCACCAATTGATGTGAATGTTATGTATCGAGAGAATGATTTTATACACAGGTTATGTGTATTATATTTTGTACACGAGGTATGTGTACGGTTACTAAATTTATGAAAAATGGTTTCGTACACGAGAAAGGTGTACTGTATTTAAAAGATATCGCATGTACATTACAGGTGGGTATAGGATTCGGACCCATTTGTACCATGCAGCATTTAAATCTTGTGGTCTATCAAAATTATGAATTTTATTGTTTATGATAAACCTATGAACTCACCAACCTTTTGGTTGACACTTTTAAAACATGTTTATTCTCAGGTCTGAAAGAAATCTTTCGCTGTACATTTGCTCATTTTAAAGTTATTACATGGAGTCATTCATGGCATATAGAGGTCAGAACCTCGCAATAGGACTAGCTGTTGAAGACTTCGCCCAGGTGGATTAGGACGGGTCACTACACCCAAGGTAATTGAGCAGTTTAAAAGACTTGTTGCATACGGTAACGGAAGTAACCTAGTTTATGTGCTACGTTTTTTTTTTTTTTTTTTTTTTTGAATAAGTTGTATTGAAAAGATGGAAGGAACATATATATGAGTTGATGAATGTTTGAGTATAAAGTGCATTATTGTGATTGACAACGAAGAGCTATTAACACCCCGGTAATTTTTTTTATTTTTCTATTTTTTATTTATGCTTAAAATAGTTTTTAATATGGGTACGAGGGCGTAGCATGGATTAAGTGTGGGGGAGAGGAATTTAAAATATTGTAGGGTTTTCGAAAGACTTGGTTTATTGTTTTATTGAGTTGAATTTGAGTGAAACATTGTAATTTTAAACTTCTTTTGAATTGAAAGATAGATTCATTGAAGGTAACATGTATGCTAATGAACATTTTGTGTGTTTGAAGGTTGTAAAGAATGTATCCTTTTTGAGTAGTTGGATAGCCCGTTAAGATTGATAGGATAGTGGGCTTATGTTCGAAATTTTTTGAAAGTGTATAGCCGACAGTGAGACGCAAATGTATATATGGACGACATCGAGACATTTGAGAAAGTATATAGCCTATTTGTAGCTTTAACCCATTGATAAATTGGAATAAGTGATTTTATTCCATTGATAGAATGATGAAAAATGAATACAACGAGATGTACATCATATTCATATGCCTATATATAGAGAGAAGATGACTCTATATCTAGCTAACTAACTGCTCTTAACTGACTAACAGAATACATAATACAGACACAATATATATAACTTAGCATCCTTGAGCTGACTTAGATATTATTACAATTTTTTTTTTTTTTTTTTGAATTGCGAATTTGTACAGCGGATCATTTATTTCAACGACCCTCGTCATTTGCACACACACACACGCTAGAAGGAAACTCCTACCCCGGGTTGCTTGGCAACTAATCGTGGGACCTGGGTTGCTTGGCAACTAATCGCAAGAAATTGGAGAGAAAACCTTCTGCCCCCAGAAATTGAACCCGAACTGCTTGGCAACTAATGACGGGCCCTTCCACACTGAGGCTTGATACCGTTGAAGAAAACGTTTTTCCTTTGATGTCTTGTACATTGATTTGAGGTCAAGCTGTTTATCCCTTTAATACATGAATCGTATGATCATCTAAGGATGTCATAATGATTGGACATGACACCTGGTCATCTTCTTTGAAGGATCATTGAAACACTACCGTAATGTCCCTCAAACACAAAATAACTCCCAACCTCATTGCACTCAAGTCGGAATTTTCATAATCGGTGAATTTTAACTTAATCATTTACATTTATAGAAATTGCTAAACATAGTTTTATAAAATGTTAATGGCATGTAAAATTATTCAGTCACATTCATTACATTTTTCTCTATCATTTTCATCTTACCTCATAATATCTTAATATATCATTTATATTAAGATTTATTAATAAATTTTTTGTAAACAAAGTACTTCTCGAAAACATATATACTTCTTCAGTAATTTGACTGTCACCTAGTAAATTTCTTGGATTAAAGATTAATTAGTTGAATAATAATTTTGTCTTTAGATATATAAGAAATAGAAGGAATAAGGATGATTGAGAAAAAGTTATTTAAATTTATATTGTTGATTCGTTCGGTTTTTAAATGATCAAACCTCTAAAATTGATTTGATGAGGAATTCATTCTCGCAAACAAACACAACTCCATACACCTACGAACACCTATTCTTGTATGGAATAACACTAAAAATATAATGGAATAATTATAATTGAATGTAACAAAAAAAAAAAAAAAAGAGTTTAATGATTAACAGGGGCAGGATCAATGGGGAAGTAACCAATCGGGAAAAAGCGGGGGAAGCAAAAAAAAAATCGTTTTTTTTTTAAATTTTTTTTTTCCGGCATCAAGATCACACGAAAATATGAACATTTAGAAGAGACATTTCGTGATGAATGTTATTATTTAGGCGGGAAAACGATCGACAAAAATAACATTCAAGTTAATATTATTCGTGAAGAATATGAACGTTTTTTTTCTTCATGTTTTGTGAAGTAAAATTTAGCCCGATTTAGGGCCCTAAACCCAAAACTCTAAACCGTTCGTGTTAAAAACTCAATCTAAATCCTAAATCTAAACCCTAAATCTAAACCCTAAACCCTAAATCTAAACCCTAAACCCTAAATTTCTAAACCCTAATATCTAAACCCTAATATCTAAACCCCAATAGCTAAAACCTTAAAATACGCTCGAAAAACACGATAATTGTTATATATTACTTCTTCGAGCGTTTTCCCGCCAAAATAAAAACATTTATCAGAAAATGTCTCTACTAAATGTTCATATTTTCATCTCATCTATAATGTTCGTGAACAAAGTTTTTTCAAAAAACGAAAAAAAAATTGTTTCCCCCCGCTTCCCCCGATTGGTTACTTCCATCCTAACAAGTAGTTAATATATGTAATTTAACAATTTTTTAAAGAAATTTGTAAGGAAGAGAATAAGTGAAAGAAAGAGCAAATATATAGGAAAAATGATTCACCGTTAACCAACCGTTATCTAATGAGACCAAAACACCACACAAGTCATTGAAACATCAAACAGCAAACAAAAACATTAAACATTTTCTGAAACTAAGGAAAGGCATAGGCTGATCTTTGAGAAATAAGATGAAATTTTAAACAAGAGAGGGAAATTTTTCATATTCAACCCCCCTCTCTTCATTACTCTTATCCTTCTCAGATCACCATCTCACCTTTTTATTTCATTAATTTTTTTTTTTTTATATTTATATATGTTTTAATCATTTTTAGATATGTTTAGAGATAAAAGACCTCCAGAATTATCAGCAACATCAACACAAACACATTGTTATGATGATGGCGCTTTAGAAGGTAATCATTTTCCTGTCTATTTAGCCTTTTAACATGTTCATTTTACGCGTATTGTGTAACAAATAAGCGAAAATTTGAAATTGTGATGTGCATTAGGTGTTGCTGCTAATGTGAAGTTATTATTGAAATTGATTCAAGACCACAAGGATGCATGTAAAACGCAAAGAAACGATGGAAAAAGGATGTTAAGGGTGGCTGGAATGATGACCATTCTTGACATGGTTCGAACCAGGATTCAAAAATGCCAATCTTTTGGAACCAAACGAGCCGACTTGTCAAGGTTGAGTCCTATTCAGAGCCCAAAGGATAAAAGAATAACCGAGTCGTTTGTGGTTGATGAGAAAGAGAATTTAAAACGAGAGCTTAATGCAAATATGGCTGCGCGTAAAAGTCTTGAGATTATGTGTTCTGGTTTAGGAAAAGAAAAGGAGATAATGATGAAAGAATTGGCCAAAAAAGCACATGAATTGACAGAACTGGAAGAGCATATAAACGATCTTAAGGCGCAAAACGCGACGTTATTGGAGAAAGTGCACGAATGTGCAGAAATGCATAAAGATGAAGAGAAAGAGAGTAAAACGCAAGGAACCGTAGAGCTTCAAGAACGTAACAAGTCGCTTTCGAAGCAACTTTTGAAGTCGTTAGATGGGTACAGGTCGATGAAACGAAAGTTAACGGAAGTGCATGAAGAGAATATGGCGATGCAGGCTACAATGGAGGAAATGGGAGTCAAAGTTGGTTGCAATTTAGGCAAGATTCGAAACTATAGACAGCATTTGACTACAGAAAGCGATGAAATTGTAGATATCGAAGAAGGGATTTCAGAATTAGAACATATGCTGAAGTGTTTTGGATTAAACGATAAAAAGAAAGGCAAAAAGGGTGATGAACTTGTTAAAAAACCAGATATAAAGTCATAGAAGATACAAAAAGAAGTGCATTTTCAGTTAAAGCTAATCATGTGTATGGACTTATGTGTAAAGAATGATCAGTTATGTAGCATTTGTGATGTGCCTTGCAAAATGTAACATAAATACCCAATTATCATATTTTAATGACTAGCACAAAAACAAGTTTATCCAGACAAAGTACACAAACTTATTAACTATAAATTTAAGCATGATTATCTTCTATAAACAACGCTTTGCATAAAAGTAAAACTTCTACTCGATATTTTGCAACTTGGAAGCAGCAATGGAATTCAAGATCCATGAGTTGCTTACAGCTACGGCACCAGTTGACTTTGCTAAAGCTTCTGCAGCGGACTTTCGTTGACTCAGAATTCGGTTTTGCTCGTTTGCTTTTAACTTATCAGTAAGCTCAAGGCTGTAAATTAGAAACTGTTTTTCATTATTTACTGGAACTGGCTTTCGATGCAGCACTGTACCTCCGCCAGCAATTATAAGGTCATGTAAATATCCCTTGTATGAAGCTACAAAATCTCCAGTAAAATAGAACTTGAAACCATTGAAAAGTTTAGGTTCCTGCATAAGAGTTGCAGGTCAACAAATCTTTATTAGATAAATAAAGATTCAAAAATTATTAATAGCTTTTTGGAAGGAAGCAAACCTTGTTCAGTAACATAAACCGGCCAAGTTTAGGACCACCCTTGAATCCATGAATATCGAGATTAATTTCATAAGGTTGTTCGTCGACAGGTTTCTTGACTTCCATGCAAGCCTTAATCCCTTTTAACATGGAAATTAAAGAAAGTTTTTAAAAAAAAAACTCTAAAACACGATTGATAAACAATACTTTGATATATAATAAAGAAATTAAGCTTACATTCGATATTGAGAATCCACTTCCCGTTCAAAATACCCATCAAATATTTAAGGGTTCTTCTGCAAGCTCCATTTTCATCGACAGATGCAACGACATGGGTGACCCTGGGATCCCATGTCTTCAAAACTGTAACTCCAGATAACTTCTCAAATTTTACAACGATTTCCTGAAAACAGTTAGAAACTGAGTAAAAAACCGACATTTTGAACAATTTCCATATATGAAAGAGACTTTATTACCTTCTCAATACTTGTAAGAGCAGAGCAACAAAGAACAATTTTGGTGAAAAGTCCATATGAATCCCAACGAGAAGCTGTGACAACAGCATCACCGATAGGAACTTGAGGATGTTTGACATTAATTTGTCTGTTAAAGAAACGTCAGCAGTGGATATTAACGTTTCTCTAAGTTAAAAACAACTCATTACTCAAAATAATATACCTTTTTGGGACATATTTCTTTTTCTCTTTTGGTTGAGAACCAGATGTTTCATTTGGCAACTTATGAGAAGAATGAAGCGGGCATAACATGACAAAATTATCCTGTGGAAAACGAAAAAAAAAATTAAATTATGGTTAATGCACCGATTTTATATTGAATGTAACACATTGATACCTACATTATCCCAACGGCATTGTGGTGTTAGCTTTGCGCATGTGAAATGAAAGCTCTTACGACAACTCTTTTCATAACAACCGAGTGCTGCCCCTTTTAACCCACAACAAGAGCACGTGATTCTCTTGCTTCTAGCCAATTCAGCTTCTAGATTAACAGCAATATCATCTTCAAAGTATACATTAGGCGCCCTGCATATACCTTAAAGATCAGTATATGCAAACAAAAAGAAATTTCAAATTAGAAAACAATATAGTAACAACCCATCCCATATGTCAGTATAAAAGATAAGAAATTTGAGTCACGTATAAATTTTAAAGTAATGGGCTACTACTCTACTAGTATCTTTCGACCATTGTTTTTAGTTGAACGTGAAAAACACACAGGGTTGTCAGTTGCTTTCGGGTTTGAAGCATTACAAATATGTCACAACTTTATGTAATTACTAAATAATGCATTACCACTCTGTGCAGTTCGTGTGTGCGTGTATGGCAAGCGGTACATCTTCATGATCCAAAGTTAAAGGCTTCCCTTTAAGGTAGTGCGCCATGCAACCAGAAATCTGCCAGTATGTTTACTTCTAATTAGAAAGCAACGAGCAAGCAACTGATATTAGAGTAGGATAAAAGAACAGAACATACATCTGATTCTCGTGTGGACTGGCAAAAAGCACAACAGATGTTGGACAGCACGTCACATTTACGTAAGAAAGTTGCATTCAACTTTCTTGTAGGATCGGATTCTCCCAACGATTGGTTGGTCTTTGTAGAAACATTCCCATAAATCGGTACAACATTGTCTACTGATGTAACTTCAGAGCTTTTATTGAGACAAAATGTCACCTTTTTAGAAGTTTGTAAATGTAGATCCTTGGAAAAGTAACCTTTTTTAGTTTGTCTTCTAAAAGCATCAGTTTTTATCTCACCATCAACAACAGGAGGCTCACTGAGCTGATGGGAAACACAATTCTTGCTTATTTCAGTTACACTAATATTACTATTTGTTGGATCCTGATTCTTTAACTTTTTAGTCTTCTTTGTAAGCTGGTGAGTAGCAGTTTCCCTTTTCGTCCTGTGATCACTATTTGCATTTTGAATGTTTCCACTGCCTTCTCCAGTTAATGAAGTTGAAACCTTTGATTTCGAAGCCTTCTTGCCGCTTCCTCGATTTTGTTTCTTAGATTTCACTAGCTCACCGGTGTTGTTGCGTTTATCATGATCAGCCTTCAGTGATGTGGTACTATTACTAACCACATTGTCTGTATCTTTCTTGGCTTTCTTCTTAGAAATGCACTCTTTTGTCTTTTTGGCTCTCTTCTTGGGCCCTTTGACTTTAGCTTCATGGTCAACCTTTTGAACTTGATGTGAAGATAAAGTAGGTAAAACCACTTCAAACTGAGCAGGTACTTTCTCTCCATTCTTATTATTATCTTGGACTATGTCAATTTCATGAAATTCTTTGTCCTGTGACATAATTCAAAGTTCAGTGGTATAATTATCATGAATATATATACAGAATTGGTTTTAAATTAGCATTCAATAACAATATAAACAGCACAAAACCTGATTTTTCATTGGGCTTGCACAAAGCTCGGGAGAACAAGGTCTTTGTGTCCATTCAAACATTTCACTATCAAACATGTTGATATCCTGCAACCATGACCACTATCAGCTAACATCAGAAGAAGTATAACATTACACTAATAATCAGGTTACTGAATTTGTATTGAAGTAATATGAAATCCTTTTGGAAGCACTCGCAATTTGTTGACAGTTGATTTTTATGAATCAAATGTGTTCTAACAAGTACCAAAATTTTAATAAATGGTGGAAAACAAGATAAAGTAAATAATTTGAAAGAATAATGATTATTAATTATTAATTATGATAAATCAATATTATAACAGCTACCAAGACTAAAGTTACCTCATGACAATCATGATTCTCTTCAGAATCCTTGATATCACTGAAACATGGAGCATCTTGTGGTGAATCATTTACAGGATCTAAAGGCGTAAGTTGTGTTGTTTTCTCTACATCTTCCTCGTTTCGCAGCCAAAAAAATGGGGTGAATAATGTTTCATCATTCTCATTTAACTTGGCTCTACCTTTACCTTCTCGTCCAGACACATTAGTGTGAATTCTATCTTTATTAACCTCACATTTTCCACCTTCAACATTAGTAGGTCTTGTTGGGGTCTCTTGCGGATGATGTAGCGGCACCTGAATTCTTTTCTTTGTAGGAAACGACGGTCTCTCAATATCTGAATTACATCTTTTGGTCTTCTTTGAAGAGCCTTTCAAGGCTTTCTGTTTGTTTTTTCTCTGGTTTTGTGTGTTATGTATGCCATTGCAATCGTTACTTGCTTTCTTGCTTTTACCGACTGTCGCATCCTCCACACAGTTTTCATTATCTAAGAAGCCAAAAAAAAAGAAAAGACTTAGTAAAGTCTTTGGTAACAATTCCGTATATTATACTAATTGCCTCTGGTACCTTAACTTACATTTGAAAGGACAAATGTTTTACTATCTATGGCGCGTTTGTTTCTGAATGACGCATGATGTTAGAATGGTTCAGCAGTCACCGTTGAACCATTCAGAGCTGAAGTTCCTTCTTAACTATTAAGAACCTAAATTTTATGTAATGTTCTCTTTAAATTATATCAAACACACTTATTAAACAACTATATTGTAGTTTTTATTCATGTAAAAGGTTAAAAATGTAATTATACATCATTTACATTATTCATTTAAAATGATTATCGAACAGCTTATTGTCATTCAGAGGCAACTTCATTCAAAACCTTTGAACCGTTCAGATTATGAACCATTAAGAACTAAATAGTCCAGTTTTATCAAACACACCCTAAACATAGATGCACACAGAATTCTATAGCTAGCAATAAACATCTAATTTCTGCTAATATACAAAACTTACACATTTCAGACTGACTTACATACATATCAGTTAATACCTGTGGTATGAGGTTGTGTTTGAGTGCCTATTATGTTCACTCCTGAAGAAGCCTCCATGCCCTTGTAAATACTCACCAAAGTATCCATGTGAGGAGCAGGCCTTATCTCTGAAAAATAAATAAATAAATTAATTAATTCAAAAGAATAATTAAAATTACAATTAAAACCAATGCACAATGAATTCACCGTGCAACGAACAAAAATGGCATAACGGAAATGGAATTAATACGCCTATAGCTTTATCAACTACTGGATTACCAATTTTAAACCCTAAATTCAATCTAGATCTAAAAAAACCAGTAAAATTTGGGGGGAAATAATAATCAAATTAAGAAATACCTCTTCGGCGATAGGGAACTTTGCATACAGGACATGTTGAATCAGACTTCATAGATTTTTCGATACAAACACTGAAAACGATCATAATAAACATGAATTAATTCAATTCGGACGATTAATTGATTAAAAAATTTGTGAATAACAACACTCACTTGCAAAATATGTGATTGCAGGTAAGTGAAACTGCAGATTTCAGAAGACATAAACTGCAACAAATAATTAATTAGAAACAATTACTATTAGTAAATTGAGCATGAAATTGATAACATATGTATTGATTATGTGTATAAGTATTACCAGATAGGGCATTTGAGTTCTCCGGCCATTCGTTGTAGATGTGAATTGGTGTCCATGTTTTGAATTTTGAAAGGAAAGAGTAGCGAATGAGATAAATCAGAGGTTTTATGAAAGTGAAATTGAATTTTGTGAGATGAAATTTGGGGGTGAATCAGAGTTTGAAAATTGAAACTTTTGGATGTCGCGGGAGGATTTATAAGCGGCAGTTTTGCGCGGTAATTATTTGAAAATGTTTAGATGTTTATGTAGCTTACAAGGAAAGCTTTCATGAATATTTTTGTACGAATACTTTTTAATTATTTTGCCACTTTTATTTAGTTTTTGATTTGACGTGGTTCGTCACATAGTTATACACTTGGTTCGTAATTGGTCCTCAAGTTTAACGGCTGTTTAATTTATCAGTTTAGAGTTGTAATCACTTGCATCCATAAATTTGCTTGAAAATAAAGGGACCAATGAAAACGCGACATGTGGCGCAAAAATCACATGTGATTGAAAAAAAATTCGAAAATTTTTTTTTTTTAACTTTTTTTTTAAAAATTTTTTTTCGAATTTTTTTTCCGAAATTTTTTTTCGAATTTTTTAAAAAAAAATCATATGTGATTATGCATGTCAATCACATGTGATTGTAAACCCAATCACATGTGATTATGCATGGCAAATTCAATCACATGTGATTGTACAATTCAATCACATGTGATTGTGCAGGTAAATCACATGTGATTGTAAAAAAAAAAAAAATTTAAATTTTTTTTTTTTTAAATTTTGAAAAAAAAATTAAAATTTTTTTTTAAAAAAAAAGTTTTGAATTTTTTTTTTCAATCACATGTGATTGTAAAAAAAAAATTTAAAAATTTTTTTTTTTTTTAAATTTTGAAAAAAAAATTAAATTTTTTTTTTTTGAATTTTTTTTCAATCACATGTGATTTTCGCGACACATGTCGCGCTCTCATTGGTCCCTTTAATCTCAACTTAATTTATGGACTCAAATGAATATTCCTCTATCAGTTTAATCTTAATGTGCGTGGTATGTGATAATACTTTGATCATTTCAGATTTTTCTTCTATTTCACCTACTTAAGATTTTAATATGTTTATACTCAATAGTACCTAGTTTTTTTTTAAATCATCGCCATCTCATTCCATTAAATTTATAGGACTTGAAATAAAAGGTTTTTATAGTAAAAAATTCCGTTTTATAGTAAATAAAATACGAAAATACCCCTGTAAGCTGAAGTGAAAAAGATAATTTGAGACAGTCTAGAGTATCTCGGCTCTTTGTCTATTGATATATAGATTAATTAATGGTGATGACGATGATGATAATTAGAAAACTTTATAATAGTTTTTACTATGGAAGTTCTTGAAAAGTTTCCAAGTCCAACTCCAACTCAGAAAACCCTATTTTTATGATGATTAGATAAATTTATAAAGTATCAAATAAACCTCAAATGGAAACCATGAGTCTTCGGATCCATAATAAAAGAGAGTTTGTAAAAAAAATTCAAATAACCAATAAGTGTTTTGGCTGAACAGTTACAATGTATTAGGATCATACATATAATGATATAATTATGTTTAAACTTCAGATAATAATTGGCTTTTAGCAACAACGAGGTCGCCGTTGTAGTGTCGTCGCTTTTGGCCATGTGTGGCGACATGAAGTGGGTCCCACTATTTCTTTCAAAAGTGAAAAATGTAAAAGAAAATAAAATTAAATATGAGGAAAAATAAATATATAGCTTAATTTTGTCAATTAATAATGATAAAAATAGTATATTTATTAATTAAATTTGGTGAGGCAATTGTCGCTGCTATACCTTTATATATACTAGTTTTGTGATCCTGTGGGTTGCACGACACTTGTATAAATTAGTAGTCGATAATGTAAATATTGATAATTATCAAATCTATAATACAATTACAATAAAAATTCATAAATTATTAATTAATATTATTATATCATTCATAAAATATCATATTATTAATAATATAATAAAATATCATTTATAAATAATATTATAATGTTAATAAATAAATATCAGTTTTATAATTTTTTCATAAAAATAATATAATATATAATATTATTAATAAAGTTATACAGTAACATTTATCGTTGTTAATATTAATATAAAAGTTTATGGTAATATTATATAATATTTTAGGCAATGAAATATGTATATTAAGTTAAATTAGAAAATCTATTAATTCAATTAATATATGGAACTAACGGATAGACTTGTATGCGGCAGGCAGAAATAAATGAGACGTTGACACGTGACATGAATTAATCAGTGGTTGACATGTAAGATTATTGTCACGTGCTTTATATAATGTATGTATATAGATAGAAGATATATAATCATACACATAAATAAAAACAAATATATTTTATCTTTGGCGGCGATATTATCGCTACTAAATAGTGAATAGTTGGCTCGATCTTAATATTTTGGAGAGAATTTTTGATTTTTTAGACACTATGAGAGCAAAGACCCTACAACGGTGACACTAATCATACATTATGATTAGTGAAATATAACTAATTTTTGGTGATTGTATCGATCATCAACAAATGTTTATCGTGAAGTCGTAAACATGCAATTTTTAGGATATATGAACAATCAAGGATGCAATTAAAATAGGGTTAAAGCCAAAAATAGGCTACAAACTTACACAAATATACCGATGTCGCCCACAAACTCATTTCCGTCCTACTGTCGCCTACAAACTTTGAAAAAATGTGCTAATATCAACATTTTGGCGTTTTGACCTGTTACATACTAATTTTGACCTGAATTTTTTTTTCTTTTTTTTCTTTTTTTTAAGAATTAAGATCCAATCCACGAACGACACGTGTCAATTTTGACCGGTTTAGGCGGTAGCAAGTCATTTTTGTTTATATTGGTACACTTTTTGAAAGTTTTTGTTTACATTGGAACACTTTTTGAAAGTTTGTAGGCGACAGTAGGACGGAAATGAATTTGTGGGCGACATCGGTACATTTGTGTAAGTTTGTAGCCTATTTTTGGCTTTAACCCATTAAAATATATTTCCTCCGTTTCAAGTTTATTGTCGTGTTAAACAATCAAAGATGCAACTAAAATATATTCTATCCGTCTCAAATTGATTGTCCTGTTTTTGTTACTGTATAAGTATTGTAATATGTACTACGGAATATTAGTTTAGATGACTCAGCCCGACTGTATAAGTGGGCTCAGCACGTAAGGGTTTACGCTCATGCTCTTTATAAATACTACTCCCCCCGTCCCATTACAAGTGTCTACTTACTTTTTGCACACAGTTTTAGGAAATCTCACTAACTTTATTCTCCACCAATCAGAAATCTTGTCTCTCTAGAATAACCTTTTCTGATTGGTTGAAACACAAAGTGGACACTTGTAATGGGACGTCCTAAAATGAAAATGCGGACACTTTAAGTGGGACGGATGGAGTAAGTGATTATTCTTGAATATTTTTAGTTTGACCTTAAATATTTTTCTTTTTTGTTATATAATATTGGAATAAAGTTATATTAATAAAAAAAACACATTTAAAAATCAAGTTATTCATATAATTTTATCAAATATTATATAGTAAAAACCAAAAGATATTTAAAGTTATAACTTAATAAATTGACTTTAAGAAAAAAAATGTTGGGACTATTGATTTATGTATGAAAGCTTGGAGACATATTTTACTGCAAACTAAAATTTAATAATTAATAACTCGAGTTAAACATATTTTTTTATTTTTTATTTTTATTTTTTTTAATCGGCGAAGAAGAAATTTTATTAAAACTACAATAACTTCATCAAAGCGATGTCTTTGTATCTTTTGTCGAGTTAAACATATACTTCGTAATAATTAATAATCATAACTCGAGTTAAACAAAAAGTCAATACTCCCTGTGTGACCTAGTAAGACCACTCACAACTATGACGTACTCCTTTAAAAAGACTGAGTACCACATCGACGTCACATCAACAATTCTTCATAAAGATGAAAAAAGAATATATTTTTTTCGGCGAAAAAAGTTGAATTTTATTGATTGAAAGATCTTCATCAAAATAATAAAGATGCAATACAAGATACAATGAAAGAGTCAAACTCGGTCAAAATGAAAGTTACAAATAAGAGTTACAATTGAAACGAGTCTAGTCTAGTAACATAATAAAAATGGGTTATAATCTCATACATAAGAGTGGAGGCCATTGCAAAACTTGATATTTGTAGCCCAAAGAAAGGTCTCTAGCTTTATATTGCGAACTAAAATCGAACGACAAGTAAATTTCCCTTTGAAGATGAAGTCAGAGAACATAATCCAGGAAGTACTTGAAGAAAGTGGATATAAGAGTACCACAAGCCCCACAAAAGAAACTAACGACCCAAATGACATAGACCCATATAGTAGAAGTAGAACTTGTTGAAGAGTGTGGAATGTAGATCTTGACCTTGCAGTTGCTTTGTGAAAGGTAAATTGGAAATTTTCAGATGCTCCACTACTTGAATAAGATGATGATTGTCATGATGATGATGATAGCTACCATCATTAAAGTTGAGAGCATAACTTGATGAATCATATTGAAAAATAAACTGTTTCATTGGACCTCCATAAAAGCAACAAAGAATGCTTGTTTCTTCACTGCTTTTTCATTGTTGCTCTCAATCTCCAAAACAAGCTTGAAAAATAACTCACTGAGAGTCGGTTGTGCAACTTCTTGCACCATTGTTTTTTGAATAGCAAGGAATTGTAAGTGAAAACGATTGACCAACGAACCCGCCATATGTGACAACCCAGAAATTTCCGACCAAATTTAAACTTTATCTTTATATTATTCCGACACGATAAGCAAAGTCTGTAATGTTGAATCTCAAAATTTTGGAACTACATTAATGTAATCAATTACCCTTTAACTTTGCCTGACGATTCACGAACATTTATGTGTATATAGATATGTATATATTATATATAATTATAATTAAAAACGATAACAAAGTATTTGATGAATAATACTTTACATGAACGTATTTGTTTCAATATATGTTTAATATATTTATCAACGGAAATTAAAAGATAATATCAGATGATTGAATTATCAGATACATTGTGATATGATTATGTGTCTTTGTAGTAAGGTCCACTATGATTTAAGAAATCTGTTCTTTAACGATATTCAGAATAATTGGTAAAGTGATTTTACAAATTTGAATAAAGTTTCATTAACAAGAGTTAGTCAAAAGTTAGTGGAGATTTCCGTTTAATTTTCAAAAGCATGCTTTACAGTGATTGCCTCGTATCCCTTGGTAAATTAATTATTTAGTTTTCATATTATTAAAAACATTATTTGATATAATAACTTCTATTATTTAAACGAGTTTAAATTATATAAAACGGACTTTGAAATATAACTGGTTTTGAAAACTAAATAAATATTCCAATTATATATATATATATATATATATATATATATATATATATTACAAGGTAATATTAATATAGTTATAAAATGTTTTGATTGAAGTAATATTTTAAATATATTATTAAATATATTTTAATAAAATAACGAGAAGTTGATTTATAGAATCAAATGACCAAAACAACCAAATGTATATGTTACACTTCGTGTAATATAGTTTATCAATGATTTAAGGCTATATTTTGACAAGGGTACGAGTCACGAAATGTAAAGTACAAGATTTTAAAGCGTACGAAATGTCGTTCAAAAAATCGAATCTGGGACATTAGTCGAGTGACAACGTCCAAGTCAATGGAACTAATTTTACAAGTTAACTAGGCATGTGAATATAATATAACATATATATAATTATATAAATTAAAAATTTAATTAAATATATAATAAAAACTGAGTGTCGGCAGCTTTGATTGCACGATTGTGAGCTGGCCACAGTAGCCATGTGATCGCATGGCTATGACCCTCAAATTCCATACGATCGCATGGAGAGGGTAGGTGGGTTACATTGCCTATAAAACGGGTTCGAGTCTGTTTTTCTGATTCATTCCATTAACACTCTCCGTAATATTATTATTATTATTTATATTATTATTATTATTATTATTATTATTATTATTATTAAGATTAAGATTAATATTATTATTAATTGTATTATTATTAGAGGTAGTATTAGTAGTATTTTACATAAAATACTACGACGAGTTCATGAGCGAGTTATTTCAAACGGATTTTTCGAGCGGGATAGAGTTAAAGAAAATTATGGGTTATAGCTATGGAGGTTATGGGTATGGTTCGGGGGTATAGCTCGTGAGGCCAGCCTAGTGTTCATCATCTCCGTTGTGTCTACGTACCTTCCTGCAATATTGAATCTCAATATTGATACGTGAGCACTCATATCTTATCTTGTATATATTAATAGTGTATCCCTGACTAGTGCTCGAGTATAAATGATCATGCATGCTTGTATGTTTTATTTCGTCGTTAAATAGTGTATGATGAATCACGAATTTAATACATATAATACTAATATAAGGTATATGATATGCATGTCATTGGAAAGCTGTCGAAAAATTATTAACTTTTCATTTAGAAGTCGTGTCATTTCGATGAACGGATTTAAAGATATGGTCAACTGAATTATCGTTAACTCTATTATTATTATTATTATTATTATTATTATTATTATTATTATTATTATTATTATTATTATTATTACTATCGTCGTTATTATTATCGTTGTTATTATTATTATTATCTAATACTTATTATTATTATTATCATTATTATCATTATCGTTATTATCACTAAGGTTATTATTATTATTATTATTATTATTATTATTATTATTATTATTATTATTATTATTATTATTATTAGTATTGATATTATTACTGAAATTATCGTTATTATTAAAAAGTAACATTTTTATAAAAACTATCATTTTATAATTTTTATCATTATTATTATTATTAAAAGTATCATTAATATTAAAAATTATCACTTTTATTAAAATTATCATTTCTAATAGAAATATCATTTTTATTATAAAATATTATCATTATTATCATATTAGGATTATTATTAAAAATTATCATTTTTGATAGAATTATTTTTATAAAATATTATTATTACTATTCTTATTATGATAATTATTATATATAGTAAATATTATTATTTAGATAAATTATATTATTTTTTTACTAATATTAAAATATCGATACTATCAATTATCATTTAAAATTTATCATTTTTATTAAAACTATCATTCTATTAAAAATTATTATTATTATTATTAAGAATTATCGTTTTTATTAAGAATATAGTATTATTAAAAGTATCTAATTTAAAACTACCATTTTATTTAAAATTATCGTTATTATCAATTTTATTAGTATTATTAATATCATCATTATTATTACCCTTGTTATTTATATTAAACACTTTTAATAACATTATCTTTATTAATATTATCATTATTATTATTACAAAATAATACAAATTTTACTCATTATTATTATTATCAATATTATTTTATCAAATAAATAGGTGATACAAAGATACTTTTACCACACGTAATATAATTACATTAATAATACATACCACTATATGTTTATGGTTTTGAGTGAATTATATAAATTTTATTACTCGAGATATATAAAAGTGTATATATATATATATATATATATATATATATATATATATATATATATATGACTTGTATTATTTACTCTAATAAAATCTGATAAATATATTTAAATATATAAAATGACTATTTAAGTTACATAATAAACATGTATAGATTTTGTAAATCATCTTGGGTCAAATTGACTTTTGTTGACTTTTGCATGATAATCTCGAGCATTAGGATTGTGATACACTACGACTTGACCTAAATTGTTAGACAGGTATTGACTAACATATAAATATATATACTTAATATAGGTTCGTGAATTCGAGGTCAACCTTGCATTTGTCAATGCCATCATATGTATTTTTACTACGAAATACAGTATTGTGAGTTCATTTGATTCCCTTTTACTCTTTATATTTTTGGGACTGAGAATACATGCGCTGCTTTTACAACTGTTTTATTAAATGCCTTTGAAGTCTATATTTTTGGACTGAGAATACATGAGATGCTTTTATAAATGTTTGACGAGATAGACACAAGCAAAATATTCCTCGAATGAATTATTATACAGACAGGAGTTCTGTTGATTATTATTGAATTAGTTTGACGTTATAATTGCCACTAATTGATGTGAATATTTCCCCTTGATTATTATAGCTTGGTAACTTAACAATTAGGAAACGGGTATGGCCCCTAATTCACGCGAATCCTAAAGGAAGCTACCGGGTTTAACACCCCCACCCAGAATGTTCACTAGACGGAGGAGCTAGTGGGCGTGGTGTTTAGTACTTCGAGGTTTATATATTTATTACAGACTGAAAGTTATGTTTATTTTGGGGATATTTATGATGCGCATTAAATGTTAAGGTCGGTTACCAAGCAAAGAAAGTAAAGTGAATGTTATATATCGAGAGAATGATTTTTATACACATGATATGTGTATGATATTTTGTACACGAGATATGTGTACGGTTATGAAGCATTTTGAAAAATGATTTCGTACACGAGATATGTGTAATGTATTTAAAATAAATCGCATGTACATTACATGTGGGTATAGGATTCGGGCCCATTTGTACCATGCAATATTTAAATCTTGTGGTCTATCAAAATTACTGAATTTTATTGTTTTATGATAAACTTATGAACTCACCAACCTTTTGGTTGACACTTGAAAGCATGTTTATTCTCAGGTATTAAAAAAATCTTCCGCTGTGCATTTGCTCATTTTAGAGATATTACTTGGAGTCATTCATGGCATATTTCAAAAGACGTTGCATTCGAGTCGTTGAGTTCAACAAGATTACTATTAAGTCATTTATAGTTTGGATATATTATAAAATGGTATGCATGTCTGTCAACTTTCGATGTAATGAAAGTTTGTCTTTTAAAAACGAATGCAATATTTGTAAAATGTATCATTTAGAGGTCAGAACCTCGCGATGTATCCATATGTAAATGAATTCGTCCTTATGGATTAGGACGGGTCGCTTCACCATACAACCTCTTAACTTATTCTCGAGGCCACGGGTAATCCATGAGGTGATCCTCATGGCTTTGAATATTTGGTTGGAGTGTCATCATCGGCCATATTTTGCATCAAAACTTCAAAATTGGTCAACTCTTCTTTAAAAGTAAGCTTCTTCCCACCAAATTGAACTTTATTATTGTTGTTACTTTTTAGATTAGAAACTTCACCAACAATATGATTAATCTCAATTGAAGTGTCAAACAAACCAGAAAACTTATGAACATTATTAATCCAGTCATGCTCTTTGATCTTTCCTTTATCCTTACTATTATTGACTTTGGTGAAACTAACAGGCTCTTCACAGCACATTACAGGAATGCACCTATCCTTGATTTTCTCACACGAATCTTTACAATCGGTGTCAATGCATTGATTCTCATGATCAACTTTAGCAGGGCTTGAAGATTTTAACTTGGAAGCGAACGAAGTTTCTGGATTAAACTGGGACGAAACTTTTGCAGGAGAGTGAGAATGTGGAGAGATTTTGGGTGAATTGTTAGTGAGAGTAGGATAGTCATTTAGGTTGAGAGCAAAACGTACACTTTGCACATGTGAATTGGTAGCCGAAAGTAATAAATCAGACCTTGCCACTTTGTCCTTACCTTGACCCATGCTTTTTGTCTTGAAAAGAGAAGTTTTAATCTCTTTTTCTGCATCCTTGAATTCTTTACCCCTATCTCTTTGTTCTTTAACTACATTTGACACTTTTTCCATAGAGTAATGGATAACACTTGGTGTGATTACTCTAATAGGATTATTTGACTTTTGAGGAGTTTGAAAATTTGAATTCTCCTCTATAACGTAAACCTCACCTTCTTCCGGTTGATATTTGGATCCCACCGGCTGTGATTCCGGTACCTGGACACCATTTTGATCTTTGATTTTCGGATTGTTGAATATCATGTATGATTCATGTAATACCGCATTGAATTCATCAATAATATCATCACCTACTGTTTCGATTAACTCTTCTTTAAATACCTCTTCAACCTAAAGATTACAATTAAACTTATCTTCTATTTTAGCATGAACAAATTGATTAATTGAACCAGGCTCATTAGTTTCGATAAGAGCATATAACACATCCGATCATTTGAGATTATGTGACATAGTATCCACGTGTAAAACTCTTCCAAACATACTTCCAGCTTGAATCGTATAGTTGGAAAAATGACAGTTGAAAGGAATTCCTTTAATTGCAAGTTTAGTGATTCTAGAAAACTTGTTTTTGATTTTTAACATTGGAATAACTTCAATAAACTCTAATTCGTTCAAAGTAGGTCCCATCGTCATTCTCTTGTAACTATCTTCGTCTTTGCATTGAACAATAAACCCATAGAAACACCACGTTGAAACAGAGTGAATTGCAATGAACCTGCTTTTTAACCATTGAAATAGTTTAAGAGCCTTAATTGGATTTTTGTCTACCTATAGGGCCGTCAGGTTTAATCGATTAGTGATTTCCTGATTAATGGACAGGTTAATTTGAGGAAATGTTGAGATTGATTGCTTATCATCAACAATATGCTGATTAATGAGCTGTAATCGATCACCAGAGGTTTTGAATGTAGGAATAATTTTAGTATTTAACTCTTTTTTAGCGTATCCTACAAAGATAATACGACCGTTTAGAGTTTTGCCATTTATCTCATGAATAACTGTTGTTGCTTGGTTTATGTTTTGAAACTTGACGAAAGCGAATGACCTGTCCTATTTTCATGAGATACCTTCAATTAACCCAAAGCTGCTCATAGCATTTTTGATGATGATCGGGTTAGTAAACCTTGAAAGCCTTCCTAAAAACAAGGTTGTTTTCTTTGAATAGGCATGATTTGTTGTTTGTTGTTGAACTGGAATTTGATGTTTGAATGAATTTTGTTGTTGTAATGGAATGGAATTTGGAAAAGTGGTTATGAAGTTTGGTTTTGATTGTGGTACGGATTGGGAGAATTTTGCCATGTATATAGTTTATTTTTGAAATTGAAGTCAAGATGAAAAAAGATTGATTGCTACCAACAATAATATACTTTTTTTCATAAAGTATCACTCATTATTAAAATTACCAACAATTCTTCATTTTTTTTAACGGCGAATTTTTTTTATTATTAAAAATCAAAACTTCATCAGAATGATGCAGATTAGCAAACATTACATTACATTGTGAGAGGCTATTGAGCCTTAAAACATAACGAAAATTGAAAGAGGAGTATTAGAATGCATAACGACACAACTAAATGAAGCAACGACACCAACTTGGGAGTGTCTTATAAACCAACTAAAAAGCCCACCGGATTGCTATAGGCACATTGATCAATCCACTGAAAATGTTGAAAACCACAAATCAATCTTAATATTATACCCCTTGAAAGTCCACCTGATAGAGAAACCGCCTTGAAAGGATACAAAAGCCCAAGAAACCAAAAGCCCAAAAGGAAACATCACCAGACAGCCCAATTGAGGAGAGAAAGGGGCACGATACTGAAGAAAAAAGAGAACAAAAGAGAGACGACACCTCAAAGAGAAGGTGCCGATGAAGAAGATTAATACGTCGTTGGAATCAAAAATCAAGGGCTTAGGACAAGACGAAGTTAGAATTGAAGATGATTGAAACAAACGAGATGGAAGCGAGAAGACGGGCAGAAAAGAATAGACAAAGGGAATTATTTAGCATCAAAACAAAGGGAAGCGAGACGACCAACAATTCTTCATAAGACCACTCATTATTAAAACTATCAAATTTTTAAACAATTTTTATTAAGTAAAATTAAAACAAATAGAATAAAATGACCTCCTAAATGACAACGTCCCTATCTCATCCATGGTTTTTGGTAATAATATTTGGCAAGCATTAAAATGGGTTTGTGCTTATTTGATTTGGAAGTTGAGGAACGACAAGGTTTTCAAAGGCAAATCTTAGAACTCACCGGGTGCTTTAAACGAGATTCAAGTCAAGTCTTTCGAATGGATTTCTTCAAAAGCGAAAGGGAAAACCTCGATTGGCTCACGTGGCTCTCAAATCCTTCGGTTTATCTCAATATCTCGTGATCTCAGGACTATAGTCTAGTGTTTTAGCAAGTTGCGATCTTTGCAACTTCTGTAGCTTTTTTTATTCGTCTATGGCTTGTGTTATTTGGTTCTCGCGGCTTAAGTGATTCATTGTTGTAACGATCACAAAAGCACTCTATCTCGTGTACATCTTTCGTTTTTTAATGAAATTCTACTTGCCTTTCAAAAAAAAAAAAGAATAAAAGACATGTCACAATTTTATACCACAAATGAAACATGGTAGGAATTATTTGAAGTATTGTGTTGTACTGGCCCCCATATGACCACTCACTACGATACCTTTTTGGTACCTTCTTTAAGTTTATTTAAAAGACTCCATAAGTACAAGAGTGTCTTTCTTTGTCATTTTTAAAAAGCAGCTTGAAATGGTCATTTGTTGAAATGTAAAAGATGGGGGTAGAGTGTGAAGAGCGGGGTCCATGGTGTTTAAAATATTAAAGGTGATGGACAGTTTCTATCAAGAGTAGACACCTAGTATATTTAAATTATTGAATGTACTAATTTAAATGCTAAACATACAAGTCTTCAAAGCACAATCTCTATGGAGATTTTTTTTTTTTAATTTCAAAAATTTAGTTTTAATTAAATAATGAGTGGGTCCCGATTTTTCTAAAGAAGTATGTAATGGTTAGTAGCATCTAGTCTTTTTCAGTTCTTTTGATGTAGTGTTGAGGTGGCGCTGATGTGTCAGTCAGTCTTTTTAAAGAAACATGTCATTGTTGATAGTGGTCTAAGTCTACGTCTTCCACCTGCTTTAAGAACAATTTTCACATACTAGCTTTAAAAAGACGTCAACGACATGCTATTTCCTACGGTATCTTTTTTCAAGTGAGAATGACGATAGCAAAGAAGCTGCCGTTGGTTGTGGTCTAAGCTGTTTGTTTCTCATTCTACATCTTATTACAGATTATGTCTCATGTATGCAAGCTTGCAGACATATTTTACTGCAAACTGTTTATTTTTGTGAAGATATAAGATTAAATAATGTTGTATTCTATCTGCAAACTTGCCGACTTAAAAATATGTTTGTTAGAGTTGCAGACATGATTAAGTTATTCTTGCAGATATCAAAACATACAGTTTTCATTATGCAGACATGATTAAGTTTTTTTTTTTTTTTTTTTTTTTGCCTTTTTATATTGTTGCTTACTTTATGTATTCTGTTTATAATACGTAATCAGTTTTGTTCATAGTTCCTAGACAGTGTGGACATATGAAACATTTCATTAGATAAAATTACTCCATTAGTCCTTAATGTTTGCTAAAAGTTTCATGGATGAACCTAAGTATTTTTTTTTATGTAAATGACCATAATGTTTGAAAATGTTGCATCGTTGGACACTAAATAAAAAAGACATTATTTTTCCCATCGTTAGTGTGCATTACGTGAGATGCACACGAGGGCTTTTTAGTCATTAATAATGGAGAAATAATTATGCACATTCACGTGAAGCAAACTAACGATGGAAAAATAACATTTATTACATACGTAAAATGGTTAAAAAGTCCTCGTATTCATCTCACATAATGCACACTAGTGATGAAAAAATAACGTCTTACATTTAGGGACCAATGATGCAATGTATTTAGACATTAGTCATCCACGTCAAAAAAACACTTTAATTTCATACATGAAATTTTGAACAAACATTAAAAACAAATTGCGTAATTTTCTCCATTTTATTATTGCAATTTGTTTTCACTTAACTACTTGTGAATTTTATATATTTCTAAGTTGAAAATTCACATTAAAGTCGATATTATTCTGTTATCTAAAAGATAAAGTCCACTAATAGTAACTCATTTTGTCCAACAAACATGTGTATCACATGTTTACAAATTTGTACCATCAAGAACATGAACTAGAATTTGTCACTCTTCGGTAAATTAAGGGGCAAAAAATGTAACTTTATGGGGGGGGAATGTAACTTAATAGGGGTGTGATCGTACAAAAATCCTGATCGCGGATAAAATAAGAGTGCAAATCAAAATCACGTTAACGGTGAATGGTTTTAGTCTTCTTGCACTCTCCGAATAACAATGATTACCGGATCTAAAGACAAGCTGCGAATCCAGTCAAGGTAAAACTTAGTCAATCACTTTAGAGAGAGAAAGTTCCTCTGTAGAGAGATAAAGTTCTACTCTGACAAAATGATGTCCTCTACCTATTAATGAAGTCTAGGTGGCCTATTTATAGGCAGAAAAGTCAAAGGTTCTTCTTCAAAGATGGACACGCATCATGTTCTGATTGGTGAGTCAAACCTTATTCTTCAGAACTTGACTTTGTTCTTCACGCTGTCCACTATCCGCTGAAACTTACACATGGTTTTATATGCTTTCGTTCACGTTAATGGTGACTGGTTCTTCTTTAAATTGTGTTTTTCTGTTGTGTTTCTGTATGCTAACCGAATAGCGTATCATTAAGTCCCCCCAATTTGAGAATGATAGCTTGTAAAGGTATCATTGTCAAACTTAAAAAATTATCTATGTATCTCTAACAACCTCCATGAATTAAATGTTCCTGACATTCTGATTTGACAGCTCTGACTCTTCAATTTATTGATTTTGTTATGTGCTATCTTCACGGTCCACGTGTACGTCCTATCTTCTCTTAAATATCGATAAAAATCGATTAAGTTACTTGTTTACCTCTATATATATCCATAGCATTTACTTCTTTTCAACTACTTCACCTTTATTGTTCTTCTATTCGTGTTATACTATAATGTCTCATCCATCCACCAATAATCGCTGTCAACTCGACGTTCGCCATGTTGCTAGTTCTATTTCACAATAATATTTAGAGGATCTTTTTCATCGCTTTTCGATTCTTCACTCAGTTGATGTTGTTATCCCTTTACCTTCTGATCGTGCTCGTCATCCCCCTTCAGGAAAGATTACTAAATTTTCTCATTTGTTGGAATCTGCCAACCTTCGCATTCCGTTAAATGAATTTTTTCAATCCGTAATTTGCCATTATAAAGTTGCTATTGGTCAGCTTGAACCTGCTAGTATCCGTAAAATCATTATTTTTGAGATGTATTGCCATGCTACAAAACAACCCCTTCTCTCCGTATTTTTGAGAATCTTTTTCAGATCGAATCTTATCACACTGGCTGGTTCTATTTTAAACAATATGGCCTTTTTAATCTTCGAGCAAAGCCCATCCGTGATTTGAAATCATCTTTCTTTTATGTAAATGAAGATTAAACAATTACCGATCAGCAAGGATGTGGCGAGCGAATCGCTATGCGTCGCTCTTTCTTGGTACCAAACTGTCATATGTTGAGAAACACATTATGAAAAGTTTAGAGTAAAGGCCCTCTTTCAATGTACATATGTGGAGCACATTCTTGTCCTTGGTTCTGTTAGTAATGACCAGCACGATTCTCATATGCGCCCTTTAGTTACCTATAAGGATAAAGGTATGAGTATATTTATTTATTTATTATTATTATTATTGTTATTTTAAAATTTTTGTTATATGTTTTCTTTTTCAGAATTAAACTTATATGAGATTTTAATCTTCAATACTCCTCAAGAGCTTTATTTTTCAACCAAGCCTCTTGCCCAAGAAAAAAGTCCTCCTCATTCACGTTCTGCTCCCGCACATTCTACGAGGTCTACTAGTACCCGACGAAAGTCTACTGCTGGTCCTCATGGAAATGTTGTGGCCCATACTTCTTCTTCTTATGTTCCAACTGCAGGTGAATTAGCTGATTATAATTTATTATCCTTTTTTACCATACCCAGTCATGGTGGTGCCTATATTACTTCTCTTGTTGATCCTCTTCTACTTTCAGCGAGGAATAATATTCCTCCCAATGATTCTTCTACTCCTATCCTTATTACTTCTCCATCACCTGTTCGCCCTTCAGACAATATTACAAGTACATACATCAGGTTCAATGCCAGAAATAGATATTTCTCGGATGTTATCCTTTACAAGGGGTCCACCAAATAATTATGATGGATATACTCATTGCCTGCCATCCTTGATTCCCTAAATAGACTTTTGGATAGGGATTCGCCTAAGGCTCATGGTCAAGGCCTTATCTATACAATGATGACTGGTCTTAACCAAATTTTTCAAAATGAGCAAGCAGAAAATCTTCTTCAACAATCAAAACCTCATACTTCTGAAATGGATGCTCTTCGTGAGGCCAAAGAAAATTTAGAGATTGACCTTGGAGCCGCTACTTCTGCAAAATTGAATGCTAAGTCTCGTGCTGCTGCATTAGAATCTAAATAGATAAAATATGTTGAGCGGATCAAGGATCTTGAAAAGCAGTTACTTGCTTCTCAAGAGGAAAATGAAAAAATAGGAACATGTTGGCGTAATGTTAATGAAGAAAATAACTGACTCATCGTTTCTGCTCTGGATATCTTAGCTGATTTGAATCGCTTAATGGTTGGTCTACCTCCCTTATTTAAAAGAATGTTTTCTTCAAACCGACTACAGAAATCATACGAAGATCTTCTCTCTGCCACAATTGATGATGAGCGCTATAAACCAATTAAGTTCCTTCGGGAGAATATTTCTAATTTCCATGTTCACCCAGAGCATATTTCTTCCCAAATGAAGCCGGATTCTGTTGACAAATTTAATGACGCTCTTCGAATATTTTGAGATGTTTCATTTACACACTTTGAGGATCTCTGCAAACATGCAAATTCTTCTGTAGATGATACATTGAAATTTGAGCCTTGAAACTTTGTTGTTCATTGATTGTTATCTTTTGTAATCAATCATTTATATATAATAGTGTTTTGTGTTTTATCATTGTTATATTTTTAAGAACTAGTTCCCTGTGTTACTCGTAGATATCTAGACTACGGAATTGATTTGGCGGGTAACGCATAGCGCTTAGCCATTTGGTTAATCCTATCCATAATGATTGGCATTTTGGAGAATGTCTACCATCGGGAGCTAGATACATCCCTCAAGTGGGTAGATATTGGTTTCTTGAATTCGCTATTTAGAGCTTTATATTTCAAGAATGCAACAATTTATGGGTTCTTCATTATTCATGAAAATTCAAATTTCACATTTGCCTTATACTACATGTTTTTTTGACAGTTGATCAGACTACCATAAGTGTATAGCGATTAAGCGTAAAATTTATTCAAATGCATAGCATTCCATGTTCTTGGTAAGTCTCTTCTTGATAGTGTCGCCAATGTATATGCTCCGTGGCCATCTACTTTTGCTATTTTGTATGGTCCTTCCTATCTAGGCCCCAATTTTCCATGGTTTGCTTGTCGACTTGCTTCATTATTCCATAGCACTAAATCACCTTCTTTAAATTCTACATATTTAACTTTCTTGTTATAGTATCTTGCAATCTTTTTCTTATTATCCGCTTACCGAATTGCTGTTATAATTCTTCTTTCTTCCAAAAGATTCAAGTTTTCTTTTATAACTTCTTCATTCCTTTCCACATGAAAAGCTGCTACCCGATGTGCTGGCACACCTATTTCTGCCGGGATTATTGCTTCTGACCCATAAACTAAACTGAATGGTGTTTCTCTAGTACTGTCTTTTGGTGTGGTGCAGTGTGCCCATAATACATGTGATAATTCATCAACCTATCTGGTTCGACTTAAACCCAATATTGCCTTTATTCATGCCACTATTTCTCTATTCGTAACCTCTACTTGTCCATTCGCTTGCGGATGTGCGACTGACGTGAACGTTTGTGTTATATCCAATTTTTGACACCAACTTTTGAAAGGATTCTTGGCAAATTGTTTCCCATTATCACTTACAATTTCATTTGGCAAACCATACCTGCAAACAATATCATTCCATACAAACTGTTTGGTTTTATTCTCCGTGATGGTAGAAAGTGGTTTTGCTTCAACCCATTTTGTGAAAAAGTCAATGGCGACTATAAAAAAATTTCACATTTCCTGCCCCTCTCGAAAATCGCCCCACAATGTCTATTGTCCATTTACAAAATGGCCATGCAGAAGATATTGGGTGAAAGGACCCATTCAGATACATTATAAACGATTCTCAATAGTTGATTACATCGCGAGGTATTTGACCTCTATATGATACATTTTTCAGACATTGCATTCGTTTTTAAAAGATAAACTTTCTTTACATCGAAAATTGACAGGCATGCATACCATTTCATAATATCCAACTATAAATGACCTAATCTGTCATTTACTTAATAATAATCTCTATTGAACTCAACGAATTGAATGCAATGTCTTTTGAAATATGCCATGAATGACTCCAAGTAATATCTTTAAAATGAGCAAATGCACAGCGGAAGAATTCTTTAACACCTGAGAATAAACATGCTTTAAAGTGTCAACCAAAAGGTTGGTGAGTTCATTAGTTTATCATAAACATTCATTTCTATCATTTTTAATAGACCACAAGAATTTCATTTCCAGTTCTCATAAATATACGTCCCATGCATAGAGACAAAAATATCATTCATATGATGAACACCTGGTAACCGACATTAACAAGATGCATTTAAGAATATCCCCTATCATTCCGGAAAATCCTTCGGACATGATAAAAAACAAATTCGAAGTACTAAAGCATCCGGTACTTTGGATGGGGTTCGTTAGGCCCAATAGATCTATCTTTAGGATTCGCGCCAATTAGTAGACCGGTTTACTAATTCTTAGGTTACCAAGCAAAAAGGGGCATATTCGGCTTCGATCATTCAACCATATAATGTAGTTTCGAATACTTGTGTCTATTTCGTAAAACATTTATAAAAGCAGCGTATGTATTCTCAGTCCCAAAAATATATATTGCAAAAGCATTTAAAAAGGGAGCAAATGAAACTCACCTATTGTATTTCGTAGTAAAAATACATATAACGTCATTGAACAAGTGCAAGGTTGCCCTCGGATTCACGAACCTAAATTAATTATATATATATATATATATATATATATATATATATATATATATATATATATATATATATGTTGGTCAATATTTGTCTAACAAATTAGGTCAAGTCATAGTGTACCACAATCCTAATGCTCGAGTCTAGTATGCAAAAGTCGATAAAAGTCAATTTGACTTAAAATGATTTCCAAAATTTATACATAATTATTATATAGTTTAAATATCGTCGTTTTATATTTTTAAATATTTTTAAAAGATTTAATAAAGTAAATAATATAATTCATTTATTAATAAATAAAACTTTATATAAAAAAATACTTTTATGTATCTTAAGTAATAAAATTTATAAAATTCATAAAAATATTATGATAAATCTCATTAAGGTAATTATATTATTTGTATTACATATTTATTTGATAAAATAACATTGATGATAATAATAAGTAAAAGTTATATTATTTTGTAATAATAATTATTATTAAAAAATATCAATATTTATATTTACTCAAATTGATATTATGATAAAATGATAATTCTAATTATAATAACTTTAATATTTACGACACTTTTTAATATTATCTTTAAAATAATAATTCTATTTAAAATGATAATAATAGTGGTATTTTATAATAACAATGACATTTCTATTAAAATGATAATTTTTGTTAAAATGATAGTTTTAATACTAACGATACTTTTAATAATAATAGTAATGATAAAAATAATATGAACGATAATTTTATCTAAATCAAATATCTTATAATATTTTAATTTCATCAAAATACTCTTACTCATTATTTCCTAATCGTTTCGTTTAATAGCTTTTAATCGTCTTTTATATCATGTTCATAATAATGATAATAATAGTAATCAAAATAATTAGGTGTTACTAATATTAGTTTTAATTACAATAATACTAATAATGATAATTACTATGATAATACTAATAATTATATTAATGATAATATCATAATAATAATAACAATAACAATATCCATTTTTAAATATTGATATATATATTAATAATAATAATAATAATAATAATAATAATAATAATAATATTAATAATAATAATAATAATAATAATAATAATAATAATAATAATAATAATAATAATAATAATTGGATAATAATACTAATTATAACTTTAACGATAATAACGATAATAATAAATAAAAAAAATAACAATTTTTAATGATAAATCCCTTTTATTGATAAAGATAATAATAATGATAATAATAAGATAAAACTAGAACGACGATAAAAACGACGATAATAATAATTATTTTTAATAAAAATATCGAAAATTTAATTGATTATAACTTCTAATCCGTTCATCGAAACCATTCGATATCTAAAGGAAAGGTTCTTAATTTTTCGCTAGCTTTCCAATGACATGCATATCTTATACCTTATCTCAACCGCAGGTGTAACTAACTCGAGATTCAACATAACCTAACTAAAGGCAATATCAAAAGTACAAGCATGCATAATCCTAAATACTCGAGCACTAGTTAGGGATACACTATTGATATGTAAAAATTAATTTACGAGTACTCACATATCAATATTGAGATTCAATATTGCAGGAAAGGTACGTAGACGCAACGGAGATGATAAACACTAGATTGACCTCACGGGCATACCCATGAACCATACCCATCACCTCCATAGCCATAACCCATAATTTCCTTAGCCATATACTACTCATAAAACTTGTCTTGAAATGACCCGCTCATGACCTCGTCGTAATATTTTATGTATAATACTAATAATAATAATAATATTAATCTTAATATTAATAATAATAATAATTATTATTATTATTATTATATTACGTATATTTATTGAGAGAGATTGAGATCGAGTAATATATGAATACACTGAACCATATTTCGTGCATTTTATAGGGTGTAATGACTAATGATGACAGCTGGTACCCATCAATTTCCCTTGCGGACACACTTCGTTTACAATTTACATATCACTCGTACAATTTACATTATGACATAACTTTATATATTATTTAATATATAATATATTTAATCTTTAGAATTAATTAAATATTATATTATATTTACGCTCATGGTAAAAATATAATTTTTACAAAAATGACTCGTACGTTGTCACTCGACTCATGTACCACTTTCGGTTTTTCGAGCGCACTTTTGTACGTTTAGAAAACTAGCCTTTTACTTTTAATGAGTCGTACCATTATAAAAATTTAGTTTTAGTTATTGAAAAATTACTTTATGACAAATGTATCTTATATAATTGAGTGTTGTGGTCATTTGCTTCTATAAATCAGTGGCTCGTTGTTTGTCAAAATATATTATTTTAAGTCAGGACATTTTATGACTAAGTTAAAAATATATAGATACATATTTAGGAATATAAGTTCGTATTCAAAATCTTTTATTTAACAATATAACATTTAGTTTTTTTTCTTTTTCAAAACTATTTATTTTTCAAAGTTCGTTTTATTTCGTTTTTAATAATAGTAGTTATTTTACCAAATAATGTTTTTAATATGAAAACTAAAGGGTTGCTTATCTAGGGACACAAGTTAATCAAGTAAAGTATATTTTTGAAATTTAAACGGAAATGATTACTAACTTTTGACTAACACACGTTAATGACACTTTTGTAAATCACTTTTATCAAATATTCCGGATATCGTTAACACGGAAATGTTTTCTAAATCAAAGTGGACCTCTTAACAGAGACTCGTAATCCTGATTCAATGTATCTGTTAAGTCAATCATTTGATAACATCTTCTAATCCCATCGATAACTATTTGAATATATATTTCGAAACAAATACGTTTATGTAAAGTATTATACGTCTAATACTTTGTTAATGTTTTCAAGTTATAATATATACATATATACATATATAATCATATCCGTTCCTATAATGGTTCGTGAATCTTTGGAATTTGGTCGAGGTTAAATGAATGTATGAACACAATTTAAAATTCTTGAGATTCAACTTACAAACTTTGTTTATATATAAAGATTAAAGTTTAAATTTGGTTGGAAATTTCCGGGTTGTCACATTGGGATCATTTCATATTTTGCATCCGCGATACTGGTGCATGCATTTGGCAGGCTTCACATTTTTTTACGATTTCTTCCGTATCCCTGTACATGTTGGGCCAAAAATCTCATTGTCGCATTATTTTTGCCACCACCATTCTAAACCCTAAATGTTTTTCGCATGATCCTTCATGCATTTCTCTGATGATATTCGCTGCTTGTTCTGGCCCCATACATATGAGATTTGGGCCTAAATATGACTTTTTGTATAAAATCCCTTTCTCCATCAAATACATAGGTGCATTCATCCGAATTCGTTTTGCTTCCATCTGTTCTTTAGGTAATTTTCCATTTTGCAAATACTCAATGAATGGAGTCATTCAGCATGGTTCTGTTTCTTCGACCGGAGCCACTAGTATTTTTTCCTCAATTGACTTGTTATTCAATACTTCAACCATTATTCGTTTAGTAATTGATCAAAAGTCAATGATGCTAATTTACTCAATGCATCCACTTTTTAGTTTTTGCTTCTTGATATTTGAGATATTTCAAAAAAATCAAACTTCTTTGCTAATGACTCTGCTATCTCCAAATATCGTCTGCTCTCTTGCTTCAAATGCCCTATTTAACTATTGAGCCACCAATTGAGAATCTACATATGCTCTTAAATTTTTTATTCTCATTTCTATTGATGTCAGCATACCAGATAAAAGTGTCTCATATTCAGCCTCATTATTTGATGCATGAAAGATGAATTTTAAAGCATACGTATGCTCCTCCCTTTGTGGGTTAATTAATATTAACCCTGCTCCTGCTCCATCCATGCTTGAAGCTCCATCTGTATACAACTCCCATGTATGCTGTTTTTCAATTATCCTGTTTTGTTCGCTTCGCTCTCCGGATACCTCTACTAAAAATCTGCTAAAATTTGCCTTTTAACCGCATTTCTTGGTTCGAAGCTTATTTCGTGCTCTCCTAATTCTATCGCCCATTTTGCCACTCTTCCAGACATTTCAAGTTTAACCAATATTCATTTGATTGGTTTATCTGTTATTATCTTTATTGGGTGTGCCTGAAAATATCTTCTTAACCGTCTGGCGGGATGAACCAAACAATATACCATCTTCTCGATTGGATTATAATTCATTTCATGTAGCTGCAAAGCTTTACTTACAAAATAAATGGGCATCTGCACTTTTTCTCTTTCCGCTATAAGAATAGAGCTTACCGCCTCTCTTGATGTTGACATGTATAATATGACTTTTTCTCCCTCAACTGGTGTTGTTAAGGTTGGTAATTCTTTTAATAACTTTTTTATGTCTTGAAATGTTGCTTCTGCTTCCGCTGTCCATGAGAAATCTTTCTTATTACCCTTCAATACACTAAAAATGGTAGGGATCTTTCCGTTGCTTTTGACAAAAATCTTGTTAAAGCTGCTAATTTCCCATTTAAACTTTGCACTTCCTTTTTACTACTTGGTGATTTCATGTCTTCGATTGCCTGAATCTTCTTTGGGTTCACTTTAATTCCTCTAGGTGTGACCATTAAACCTAACAAATTACCTTTCTAAACCCCAAATGTGCATTTTTTAGGATTCAATTTCATATTTATCTTTCACAGAGAACTGAATGTTTCCAAAATATCTTTCATCATCTCATCTTCTATGCTGCTTTTAATTAGTATATCATCCACATAAGCTTCAACATTTCTTCCAATTTGGTCACAAAAGGCAGTATCGATTACTTTTTGATATGTTGCTCCTGCATTTTTTAGTCCAAATGGCATTTTTGTATAACAAAATATTCCTTGAGGTGTATGGAAAGTTGTTTTATCCTCATCGCGTTTCGCCATCAATATTTGATGATACCCTTTGTTTGCATCCAAGAAACATTTATATTTGAACCCGGATAAAGACTCAACTTTTCAATCAATTTCAGGCAACGGATAGTTATCTTTAGGGTAAGCCTTATTGATGTCTGTAAAGTCCACACACATTCACCATGATCTATCTGGTTTTTTTAACCATGACTGGCTTTGCTACCTGATCAAGCATAAAATGGTCCAAAGGGTTCGGTTCATGCAAGATCAACAATAAAGAGGGATTTAAGGGTTCCTTGATTTTAACTCTCCGGTCCGGAATACCGTGAATAACCCTCATACGAGATGATGATCTCAGAAAGGATGGTTAAACATGACCCACCATCATTCGGGTTAGCCGAAATTGATGGCTCAAGGGCGATGTTAGGATTTATGTTGCACAAACATTACCTGAAATCGCAAAGTGTATGGAAAAGCTATTCTGTTCGCGCAAGTTAGCTAGAGTGATAAATGTGATTAAGAGTGATTCTTGGTGAAGTGAAGATGATTCATATGATTGTTGTGTTGATAGCTCAAGTTGCATCTATTTATACATGTGAGCTTTTGTCCCTTAGTGCCACGTAGGGGGACAAAAGGACATGTTAATGTCACATCGTTTTATCTTTGTCCTTTTACTTCAAAAAGCTGTAAAAGTCTTGCCATTATTTTAGTGTTGTCCCTTTTATACCATACTGTCCTTTTCTGGCCGCTATGCAATGTCAGGATCGTATCATCCTGCCACGAGTGTCCTTTCTACTTTAGTGTCACTATAGTACATCTCCAGCTTTGTTCATGCCACTTACATGGCACCATGTTTAAACTGTGCGACCAATATTGCGGGCATATTATTAAAGGAATAAACGGATGGCGGGTGAGTAAGTGCATAGACACGGTCTTGCGCGACTATAAAAGGGTACGAGGGGGCCATTATGATATTGCGCAATAGATGTGCAGCTATGCGCATCATTAAGTCCCCCCAGTTCTGTATGACGCGCAATTTATTGCGCTTGATGTAGAACTTTAATTATTACATAAAGTGCGCTAAAGAGGTGCATTTAATGCTAGGGTGATTTTTGTGGCTTGTCAGTATGGCTTATATAGGAAGACTGTCAACTCAACCGTCACCCTCGCATGTTTACTGTCGCATTGTCAGTTTTACCTCCGTTAGATTTCCCATTCAAAATTTTCCCCTATTAATAGCTCATAACCTTTTCATAAACCTTTTACCGCCTACACATCTTCTCTCCTTTCTTCCTCTTGTGATCTCAATTTGACGCCTTTTCGACCTGCTTCACTCGTTTTTTCGATCATCAGGTTAAAACTCTTTCACCCACCTTTCCTTTTATTCAAAAAATAATGTCTTCATCTACTTCTGTAACCGAAAGCAAGAACGTCGAGGAGATCTCTTCTGTGATCACTCGCAAGGATCTGGAGGAGATCATGGAGGATTATCCTCCCCTTCGCGCTTTGAATCCCATTCCCCCTAGGCACAAGCAACGTGCCAACGATCCTCCTGCCAATAAAATCACCATATACTCAAAGGTGATGAAGTATGGCAACATTCGCTATCCTTCCACCAATTTCTTCTTGTCCGTTCTTCACCATTTCTGCATTGGCGCTGGGCAACTTCACCCTTATAGTGCATGTCGCATCTCCATTTTTGAGATGTGGTGCAGGGGGCAGAACTTTGTCCCCACGGTAAATCTGTTTAGGAAAGTCTATTCTTACCAGCCACATGAGAATGACTGGTACACATTTAGAGAGCGCGTGAAATTTGTTCAGCGCACAAAAGTCAGTATGCGCGAAAAGTGGAAGAATTCTTTCTTCTACGTCGACATCAATTTTATCCCCAATTCCTGCGCGAGGGCGCACGAATGGCACTATGGTGTCGATAAGGACTTGAACGAAAAACCTACGGTGACACAAGACGAAGAGCGCATGTACAATCGTTGTAAGGGCAAGCTACTATCAGTGCGCATATACGCGACAGACATTCTGCGTGCCGGTCAAGTGTACACTCATCCTGCCATCGCGCCAGTCCTGATGTACCGCGGGCAGGATATGCCAGATAGCACATATTATTCTCGTAACTTGCAATTTAGCTATTTGTTTATTGTGCGTACTAACTTTATCTTGTATTTGTGATAATGCTAAAAACAAACATAGATTTCATAGCATTATCCTTCAAGAAAGACAAGCTTTTAGTTGCAGTTGTTCTATTTACAAGTGATATTCGTTTAAATAATAAAAGGTGAAGACAAAAGACAGAATCAATGATTTGAAGACGTAAAAGACCAAAAAGCTAAAAAGTACAAAGTACAATCCAAGTGGTTCAAATTATTGATGAGAAACGTCTAAAAATTACAAGAGTACAAGCCGCAAAAAGCAAAGTACAAGATATTAAATTATACGAAAAGGCGTTCGAAAATCCGGAACCGAGACATGAACCAACTATCAATGCTCGATGCAACGGACCAAAAATTACAAGTCAATTATTCACAAGAATATAATGAAACAACCCAACCCTTATTTAAACCGGCCCGTAAAATTTTTCTTAGATACATTAATAATTAGGTCCCATTTATGTTTCCAAAAACATCTTTAACATAATAATAAGTTCAATAAGCTTTAAAACATTTAATACATAGTTTAAATATCCGAACGGGCAAACACGACCCGACTATTTTAAATTTCCAACAAAACCGAGCATGGTGATTGGAGATACGCTACCCAATCCTAATAAATCCATAAGCACGTCCTCTAAAGCAAACTACGCAAGTCCACTAGTTCCCACGCTTACCCGAGCCACCGCCTCCACGCAAATCTATAAAAAAGTAAACAACGAGAGGGTAAGCTAACGCTTAGTGAGTGAGAATATACTACATACATATATATGTATAAAATGGACACGCCACACAAATAATCAAATAACGCATACCGGAGCATCCAAGCATAAAGGCAAGCTAAGCTAAGCATACCGTATGATCACTAAGCATCAAGCTAATAATAACGACAAGTATAAGTTCACCAATGACGATGTGAACAACGCCAATAAGCTACACCCAGAGGGTTAGCTACAACACAACAATACGACAAAATAAGAAATATACAAACGTCCAAGGTTAACCCCCTTAACCCAATACCGGAAACGACTACCAATTACCAACATGAAGATTGGCCGAACTACACGAGCCTCAGTAAATCTGCATCCACACAAGATTACTATCTTTAATACCACAACAACATCGAGGTTGGCCGAACTACACGAGCCTTAGTGAATCCGCAACCACACGAGATCACTACCTCAATAAGATGACCGAACTACACGAGTCATCATGAATCCGAACTACACGAGACTCAATTTCTCAATAAGATGACTGAAACTACACGCATCATCGTGAATCCGCATCCACACGTGATCCACTTCTCCAATCACAACTCAATACTAACCCTTCGCCATTGGGGTTGTATAATTCACATCACAAGCATATGTGATAACGTACACACAAAGTGTGCACCATGCCAATGGTGGTCAACCAAAACACACAACCGTGCCAATTGGACCCATTACAACCTCGTACCGATTGGCACGGTTGTAGTTCGGTCCACGATGATGCGTGTAGTTTCAGTCATCTTATTGAGAAATTGAGTCTCGTGTAGTTCGGATTCATGATGACTCGTGGTGAGCTCTATAACCGAGAACCACTTCACCCGACCCGCACCCATCCTACACATACATATGCACATAGGATATTAACACTCACCTTGAAGTCATGATGGATGCCAAACCAAAATCTGCAACGCCAATGGAACGTACCTATTCCATTATCACATAACAAATAGCACAATTAGGGAGGATTTATAAACCAACCCAAATTGACAACTAGTGCAATCTCGACCCAAATGCACCTCCAAGCTCAAACCGCGCCCAAACTAACCAATAATCACTAACACTAGTGACAATGGTCCTAATAAGCCAATTAAACCCGAACACAAGTGTTAAACACTTGTCTTGCCCAATTTGACACCAAAACCCTAATTTTGACCCATTTCAAAATTAGTCAACCAAACACACCCAAATGAGCTCCAACACTTCCATAATCACTAACACTAGTGATTATACACCATTTACTAGCCTTAAACAAGGCTAAATCATCAACCAACCCAAAACCCACCTTCATCACTAATAAACCCGAATCCTAGTTATTATCTTCCAATAACAACTAGTGGGGTTCCATGTATGAACATACAATCAAAAACCCTAAATTTAGATGAAGAACACGAAAAAGAAATTCGGAGTTAGAGCTTACCGCTAATATCACCTTGAAGCCAAGAACGAGGAGAACAAAGTTGCCTCTTACGCTTTCGATCAAAACCCGCTCCTTCCTTTCCAAAAATCCCTTTGAATCAATTGGGGTTTGAAGTTTTGAGAGGAAAAATAGAAAGAAAAGGAAAAAAGAAATAAAGGAAAATGAATGAGTGGATGAGATTAAGACCTCAAATCTGGCTCACACGCAAAAAGACCAAAATGCCCTTGAACCTCATTTAAAATTACAAAAATCTAGTACCAGTCCGCCCAGAATGCCGCGCCGCGGCCCTCTTCATCGCGCCGCGAGAATACGCGTGTTTTAATGCTTGTTTGTCGAGCCTCCTGAAATTGAAACCAGTGAAATACCGCACCGCGACGAGCCTTGTCGCGCCGCGACCTAAGGCGTGGTCTGGTGCCTTCCTTACCATGCCTCCTGATCCTGATTTGTTTGTAATGTCGCGCTGCGACCCACTCCTCCGCGCCGCGACCTTTAACTTGGTCTGATCACTTTTCGCATACAAGAACTTTAACGCATGAACATGTCTCAATTCCTTCATACACCTACGATACACCTGTAAATCATGTACGAGGAAAAACAGGGTGTTACAACTCTCCCCCACTTAGATTCGATCACGTCCTCGTGATCCTAATCACTTAACCAAATCGAACCTACACTCGATGGTTCTCAAACAATCGTTCCAATCCGACTTCCAACACATTCCTCATTAACCCGAAGATTAATTCATTAAATAATTACACACTTGCACGCATTCCGAGCCGTGGAATACACGCGACATCCGAAGTGTATAACGATCACTTAGAATACGCGAATTCGCCACGTATCCTTCCAACTCCTCTAGGCAATTCTTCTCATAGAGTTACCCTTAACAACTAAATCGTCATTCGTGATTTATCAAGTCCACAAATCCGAGCACTAAAACTTGCTCAATCCCTCATATCAGGAAAACTCCACCAATCTCGTACCGAGATATCAACCCTTTAGCGTACCATACCAAGTACAATGCTAAAAGTAAACACGTCCCAAACTAAAGTCAACCATCTAACCGATGAAGAGCAAATAAAAGTGAAATCTAACGGATAACACTTACCACTTAACATCCCTTGTAGTGCGTAAACACGATTAATACGCAACTATCATAACATCACAAGCAACGGCTAAAACCATTAGCATCCAAAACGACTATGGCAACGTTAGATCCCAAGGTGCATAAAATCGACTATCGTCACACCCGTAACAGCATGTGAGCGAAACAAGGCTATCGCATCACTAATCCCACAACATGGTCCTCACGACCCAACCATCGGTGTATAGAACAACCGACAGATCACACAACATGGTCCTTACGACCCCACCATCGGTGTATAAAACAACCGATAGATCACACATCAAACAACATGAAGGCTGGCCGAAAACTACACGCTCCTTAGTGAATCCGCATACCACACGTGACTCACTACCTTCACCGCACAACAATCGGGATTGGCCGAACTACACGGGCCTTAGTGAATCCGAACTACACGAGAGTCACTATCCCAAAAGAATGACCGCATCCACACGTGTCATTTGTGAATCCGAACTACACGAGACTCACTTCCTCAAAATAATGATCACATCCACACGAGTCATTTGTGAATCCGAACTACACGAGACTCACTTCCACAATACAATGACCGCAACCACACGAGTCATTTGTGTATCCGAACTACACGAGACTCACTTCCACAATATAATGACCGCATCCACACATGTCATTTATGAATCCGAACTACACGAGACTCACTTCCACAATATAATGACCGCATCCACACGTGTCATTTGTGAATCTGAACTACACGCGATCCACTTCCTAAATCTCAACACAGGAATGGTACTCCCATTCCCCATCGGTACTCGAATTTCCGGATAACGTTAGACCATACCGATATAACACTACTCCCATGATGAAGTCAGCGGACCACGTCAACGGTCATGCTTCACCAATCAACGCCCTTTTGGCCTCATACAACGAGTAACGTAACATCGCGCTATGCTACGCCATAGTGAATCCTAACGGATAACACTAACCATTCACACAATCGAGCAAGAACCACCTACATCGAACATAGGCACAAAACAATAATTCTCTAGAAGAGAATCCGACACACACATCCCTTAGCCGAGGGATTTCACCTTGCTCATCAAACACGTCCATTATCTCTCAACGAGATTACCACATTATCACCTCGGTGATAATTTACATCCAAAACCATAAGTACAATTTAACCGAAATTGTACTCTACCACAAATCGACCAAAACTAGGTCCCCACACAAGTTTCGGATCTACTAAAAGCGTCATCCAAAATCTCACACTAAAACCTCCTCATACGGGAGTGTAACTCCCCCACTTGGAACTACGTTCCATAACCGCATCTCGTACAACCGTACAATGCTACCAAAGGTAGACTTTACTAATAATTGGGTTCACACGACCCATCACCACATCTTGTTCCAACCTTGAGCGCACGAAGGATCTTAACCTATCCTTAAACACTTCGAACGAAAAGTGTACCACAAATTATACAAACTCTACCCTCGCAGTCATCCAATTGCTATAGCTTGTCAAATTTCACCCAGTCACTCATGTACCTAAGGGTTTCACTTCGGTACCCTAAGTACAAAGTAACCGCAACATAATCGGAGTCGAACACCACGCTAGTAGGTATGAAAGAGGCACCTAATGTCACGTCACGTAGACTCCTTTACCAACATACATCGAGATCAACACTCAATTTCTCGGGTTTCATTTCACCCGTCGAACCTCATGGTTCATCTACTTCAACACAAAAGCGAACACGCGCTTAACAACTGAACACCAAAACCCATTTCCATGGCTTGGTAGAAACATTTCCCAAATACTAAGGAATGCTTGGTTGCACCAAGTCTTACGCCCTTTGCCCAACAATTAAATCATCACCATAGGGTACCTCCATTAGGAACGTCACCCTTAACAATATAACATGCACAACATAATGCATTTAACAAACTCAAACTCTAACGGTACATAATAAATAATCAAAGGACATATTTGTTAAAATGAAACGTACCTTAACATCTCCTTGCCGCACCCGTCCCCGCTAACTTGGGACATTCCAACTTACGATGTCCTTCTTCTTGGCAATGGAAGCACACCATGCCATCACCCTTTGGTACCGAACATTCCCAAGACTTGTAACCCCTCACGCCACAATTGTAACACCTAGACGCACTAGAATCCGATATACCCGTCCGTGTACCACCCGTGCTCACACTCGGACCCAGAGGCGGATCTTTCTTAAGACAAGAAGGGGTGGTTGCCCCACCTAGCCATTTTGTTGTAATTAGACTTTCATATTAAATAAGGTAAAAATATATATTTGTCTTTGTATTCTCCTCTCTCAAATAATATGTAAACACAACACATGGTCAAAGTTAAATATGCAATATTATTTTCAAGTCTTTATTATTATTGAGTGTATTGTTAATCTTTTTTTCTAATATTGACTGATAATTTCAGTTATTAACATAAGCATACTGAAATGTTTTTTTATATGTTTAAAATGATAGTAGCGTTATATATTTAAATTTAAAGAAATAGAACAAAATAAAGTTGTACGCTAATGGTATCGCCCCATCGACAAAACTTTTCAAGTTCCGCCACTGCTCGGACCCTTAGTCCTCTTACTTGGAGCACCATAAGAAACAACTCTTCCCTCACTTGAAGGTTCACTCATCTTCGATCGTGAATAAGACTCGAAACCTCTAGCCAACGGCGAATAATTCCACAAACGATTTCGCGTAACCATGGCTAATCTTATTCTTCAAGTCATCATTCAAGGTTTGATAGAAATCCTCCATCAACAAACGATCATTCCCTAAATACTCTGGCAAAAATGAGCCTTCACCATAAAGGTCGTCTTGAGAGTATTCAAATCCATAAAACCCTGTTGCAAATTTCACAACTCATTAAGCAATTCCGACAAGTCGGCCGAAGTCCGAAACTCCTCGAAGAATTCCCTCTTAAACTCGTCCCATGATAACACCATAAACGGTTCACCACCGACAAGATCAATCTTACCATCCAACCAATCCTTCGCCCTACCCCGTAACAAACTAGTAGCGAGTCTTGTCTTTTTCTCAGGAGGGCATTCAATAGTGCGAAAACACCCTTCGACATCCGATATCCATGTTGTACTAACCAAGGGATCCGGTTTCCCGTCGTACATCAGAGGTTTAGTCCTCATGAAGCTCTTATGACAGTGCTCTATTTCACCACTATTTCAAAATTCGGAATACCTCCTATTCATTTCTTCTCAAAAAGCACCCATTTGCTCCGCAACGGCGGCCACAACTCTAGAGTTAAACTCCTCGTCATTCGTCTCGATCTCTTTTCGCGTCGTCATTCTAAAGAATGCAAAACAATTAGTCCACGAACGTATAAAACAACACGCATAACACCGCCCCAACTTGCTCAACACTCGTCGTACATCACTTGTTAGACACGATTTGCACCCGTAATAAGGTTTGCAAGTCCTTATTACGCACACACGTCGTCTCAACTCGTTAGTAAAAACGACCGCCTCGCTCGATGATATAACCAACACAATGATAATTCTACACGATATAAACACACGCGAGAATTATTATCACAACACAATAATATATTAATAATAACTGCATTACTAATATAAACGTTAGTCCACCTACAAACAAGGCACTAACTACAACCTATTCCGATCCGTACTCCTACAAGTCCCGCAACAAATAAAGCACACACAAAAGTCTAAGTCTAGGCACCAATCTCAAGTCACCTAAATCCCTTAGACCATGCTCTGATACCACTTGAAACAACCCAACCCGTATTTAAACCGGCCCGTAAAATTTTTCTTAGATACATTAATAATTAGGTCCCATTTATGTTTCCAAAAACATCTTTAACACAATAATAAGTTCAATAAGCTTTAAAACATTTAATACATAGTTTAAATATCTGAACGGGCAAACACGACCCGACTATTTTAAATTTCCAACAAAACCGAGCATGGTGATTGGGGATACGCTACCCAATCCTAATAAATCCATAAGCACGTCTTGTAAAGCAAACTACGCAAGTCTACTAGTTCCCACGCTTACCCGAGCCACCACCTCCACGCAAATCTATAAAAAAGTAAACAACGAGAGGGTAAGCTAACGCTTAGTGAGTGAGAATATACTACATACATATATATGTATAAAATGGACACGCCACACAAATAATCAAATAACGCATACCGAAGCATCCAAGCATAAAGGCAAGCTAAGCTAAGCATACCGTACGATCACTAAGCATCAAGCTAATAATAACGACAAGTATAAGTTCACCAATGACGATGTGAACAACACCAATAAACTACACCCAGTGGGTTAACTACAACATAACAATACGACAAAATAAGCAATATACAAACATCCAAGGTTAACCCCCTTAACCCAATACCGGAAACGACTACCAATTACCAACATTAAGATTGGCCGAACTACACGAGCCTCAGTAAATCCGCATCCACACGAGATTACTATCTTTAATACCACAACAACATCGAGGTTGGCCGAACTACACGAGCCTTAGTGAATCCGCAACCACACGAGATCACTACCTCAATAAGATGACCGAACTACACGAGTCATCGTGAATCCGAACTACACAAGACTCACTTTCTCAATAAGATGACCGAAACTACACGCGTCATCGTGAATCCACATCCACACGTGATCCACTTCTCCAATCATAACTTAATACTAACCCTTCACCATTGGGGTTGTATAATCCACATCACAAGCATATGTGATAACGTACACACAAAGTGTGCACCACGCCAAAGGTGGTCAACCAAAACGCACAACCGTGCCAATTGGACCTATTACACAAGTCCATAAAATCCACCTATATGTGAAGTGAGCTCTATAACCGAGAACCACTTCACCCGACCCGCACCCATCCTACACATACATATGCACATAGGATATTAACACTCACTTTGAAGTCTTGATGGATGCCAAACCAAAATTCGCAACGCCAATGGAACGTACCTATTCCATTATCACATAACAAATAGTACAATTAGGGAGGATTTATAAAGCAACCCAAATTGACAACTAGTGCAATCTCGACCCAAATGCACCTCCAAGCTCAAACCGCGCCCAAACTAACCAATAATCACTAACACTAGTGACAATGGTCCTAATAAGCCAATTAAACCTGAACACAAGTGTTAAACACTTGTCTTGCCCAATTTGACACCAAAATCGTAATTTTGACCCATTTCAAAATTAGTCAACCAAACACACCCAAATGAGTTCCAACACTTCCATAATCACTAACACTAGTGATTATACACCATTTACTAGCCTTAAACATGGCTAAATCATCAACCAACCCAAAACCCGCCTTCATCACTAATAAACCCGAATCCTAGTTATTATCTTCCATTAACAACTAGTGGGGTTCCATGTATGAACATACAATCAAAAACCCTAAATTTAGATGAAGAACACGAAAATAAAATTCAGAGTTAGAGCTTACCGCTAGTATCACCTTGAAGCCAAGAACGAGGAGAACAAAGTTGCCTCTTACGCCTTCGATCAAAACCCGCTCCTTCCTTTCCAAAAATCCCTTTGAATCAATTGGGGTTTAAAGTTTTGAGAGGAAAAATTGAAAGAAAAGGAAAAAGAAATAAAGGAAAATGAATGAGTGGATGAGATTAAGACCTCAAATCTGGCTCACACGTGAAAAGACCAAAATTCCCTTGAACCTCATTTAAAATTACAAAAATCTGGTACCAGTCCGCCCAGAATGCCGCGCCGCGGCCCTCTTCGTCGCGCCGCGAAATACGCGTGTTTTAATGCTTGTTTATCGAGCCTCATGAAATTAAAACCAGTGAAATACCGCGCCGCGATGAGCCTTGTCGCGCCGCGACCCAAGGCGTGGTCTGGTGCCTTCCTTACCATGCCTCCTGATCCTGATTTGTTTGTAATGTCGCGCCGCGACCCACTCCTCCGCGCTGCGACCTTTAACTTGGGTTGATCACTTTTCGCATACAAGAACTTTAACACACGAACATCTCTCAATTCCTTCATGCACCCGTCGTACATACGCGATAGGTGTTATTGGGCTATTAATGTCTCATAGCTAAGTTATTATTATGCTTATTTAAATCGAAGTAATCGTGATGTTGGACTAAATATTAAAGACGGGGTTATTGGGCTTTGTACCATAATTGGGGTTTGGACAAAAGATCGACACTTGTGAAAATTAGACTATGGGCTATTAATGGGCTTTATATTAACTAAACGACACCTCGTTAATTTAATATAAAGGTTACAATTTGATGTATCTATATATAACCACATACGCTTAATCGGGTACGGTGGGCGGGATATTTATAAATACGAATTATTGTTCATTTGACCGGACACGGGGATGGATTAATAGTCACTGGACTCATTAAAATAGGTGTGGATTACATTCAAGGGTAATTGGTGTAATTGTTAACAAAGTATTAAAACCTTGGATTACACGCAGTCGATAACCTGGTGTATTCATTAAATAAAGTATTAAGACCTTGTTACAGTTCGAATCCCCAATTAGTTGGAATATTTGACTTCAGGTAATAAGATTAATTTGACGAAGACTTTCGCAGTTTATAACTATGACTGATGGACTATTATGGACAAAATCAGATGGACATATCGAATAATCCAGGACAAAGGACAATTAACCTATGGTAACACGTCAACATCATGATTACGGAAGTTTAAATAAGCATAATTCCTTTATTTTATATCTCATCGTACTTTTAATTATCGCAATTTTATTTATCGTCATTTATTTATCGCACTTTAAATTATCGCACTTTAATTATTGTCATTTACTTACGCTTTAAATTAATTTATATTTATTTTTAATATTTTGCATTAGGTTTTAATTGTGACTTAAGTTTTAAAATCGACAAACCGGTCATTAAACGGTATAACCCCCTTTTTATAATAATAATAATACTACTTATATATATATTTATGCAAATATAGTTTAAAATAAAATATAGCGTTAAACTCAGCTAGCTCCCTGCGGAACGAACCGGACTTACTAAAAACTACACTACTTTACGATTAGGTACACTGTCTATAGTGTTGTAGCAAGGTTTAAGTATATCCACTCTATAAATAAATAAATACCTTGTGTAAAATTGTATCGTATTTAATAGTATTTCGCAATAAAAATATAACTATTTCGTATACACCTCGCATAACATCAAGTATTATTTTTGGCGCCGCTGCCGGGGAACACTCAAACGCTGAAGCGAAACGCTATAAAAAAAATTAGTTTCTATGTTATTTTTGTAAAAATATATTTATATAAGTTATTAGTTTAAAAAATAAACAAAAATATAAAAACATAAAAATATATATATATATTTATATATCTATATTTTTAAGTGTTTAAAATTAAAATTTTTTTATTTTTAGTTATAAAAACTAATAAGTAATCGTTAAAATATAAGCTTTATTTAAGTTATATTCTATAAAATTTAAAATCAGAAAATTAAATCAAAGTAAAAAAAAAAAAAAAACACTGAACCTGTGTAATTTGAGCCTGCAGCTCATTTGAACCTGCATTCTCTGCACTCGCGGAACTTTTGGGCAGCTAGGATCCGCACTCGCGAAGCAGTCTGACTGACTGAAACCTGGTACGCATTAATTACCTCAGTTAGGGTTATAATTATTTATAATTAATAATAATTAGGGTTTTAGTTTAATATTAATTAGTTTTAGTTTATTTAATTTTGTATTTTTAAGTTTTAATTAGTTTTATTAATATATAAATTAATACTTTTATAAAATAATAATATAAAAATAATATATTTATAAAAATTGTACTTTTATAACTTTAAGTTTTATTTTTATATTTCGTATCTTTTTAATCGTTTAATTCGTAATTTGTATTTTTATCTTTCGTAATTAGTTTTAAACTTAATTTTTGCCGTAGTTATTTTATATTTCTAGATTTATAGGCTTTGCTGTAAAATCCCTTAAGTGCTTTTTCTTTAGATTAAGACTTAAGCGCTTTAGAATTTTACGACATCACTTATCGCTTTAGTTTTAAATAGATTTTAGTGCCTAATTAAGTTATTGCCGTTTTGGATATAGAATTCCTTTTAAGCTTTAATTCCTTTAGACGTAAATTTTAATATTTAGTTTTTAGACTTTTAAGTTTCGACGCTTTACTTTCTTATTATTATTTTTCAACCTTTTATTTTTTTCGACATTTTTTGACGCACTTTTCTTCTTTCTCATTTCTACGCTCTAGTTTTTAGGACATAGAATTTTCTTTATTTTCTTTAAAATTTCCACGAACAATTATTTTAAGCGGTTAAATTGATATACATCCAAAATTTTCCGCTACGTAGTAATAGTTGGATTTGTTAGTGGCTGAGTTGTGGATTTTCCGACTTAAAGGATCCTGGCTCCCTGCTGCATCTTTTGGCTATTCGAAACGTGAGCAAAAGCAGAAAAGTCTATTAATTTGATAACTTATATAATTTTTATTTTTATAACTAAAAGGATATTCAGTGAATGCACCGAGCAAAACATTCACCACCTTTCATACGTTCACCACCTGTAACTCGATCAAGACATCTAGCCAATATTGTCGCCGTTGATTTTTCTTTAGAATCGTCATCTAGTCAACCAAGTACTCCAATTCAAATTTACGATAATCCATTTTTTGAACCCGACCTCACAATTGAGAACCCGGAGGATATTCATGGACAATTCAGAGATCCCGAACCACTAATCATTCCTCCTGAACCACAAATTACTCATCCAGAGATTGTCGAGGAAGAAACTATTAAATCAGAATCCTCTAATGATTCAGATTCAATAATTTCAATCATGGAAAATCAGGAACCTCTAAGTATGAAAGACCGAATGAGAGCTAAACGCACTGGCCAAGGTCACACAATTACTCAACCAGACATTAATGCGCCAGATTATGAAATCAAAGGACAAATCCTACACATGGTAACTAATCAATGCCAATTTAGTGGTACGCCAAAAGAAGATCCAAACGAACATCTTCGAACCTTTAATAGGATTTGTACTCTATTCAAAATCAGAGAAGTTGAGGATGAACAGATCTATCTCATGTTATTTCCCTGGACTTTAAAGGGAGAAGCCAAAGATTGGTTAGAATCGTTACCTGAAGGGGCGATTGATACATGGGATATTTTAGTTGAAAAATTTCTTAAACAATTCTTTCCGGCATCTAAAGCCGTGAGACTTCAAGGAGAAATTGTTACGTTCACGCAAAAGCCAAATGAAACTTTATATAAAGCGTGGACAAGATTCGGAAAGTTGTTGAGAGGATGTCCTCAACATGGTTTAGACACTTATCAAATAGTACAAATATTCTACCAAGGATGCGACATTACTATACGAAAAAACATCGACATAGCAGCTGGTGGTTCCATTATGAAGAAAACCGCAACTGAAGCTTACAAAATTATTAAAACACTGATTCCCACTCACATGAGTGGCACCAAGAAAAAGATATCATTAGATCATCTAACACGGCTAGAGCCGATTTTAGCCATGACTTTGATTCCCTTTCCGCAAAGTTAGATGCTTTCGAGAGACGAATGGAAAAGATGACGAAAGATATTCACGCAATACGAATTAGTTGTGAGCAGTGTGGAGGACCACATTTGACAAAAGATTGTCTCAGTATTGAACAAACAATGGAACAAAGAGAGAATGTTTCATATATAAACCAAAGGCCTGGAAATAATTATCAGAATAATTATCAACTGCCAAGACCAAACTACAATCAAAATCAGAATTATAACCAAAATGTTCCATACAACAACCAACAAGGTCCTAGCAATCAACAAGTATTTAATAATATTACAACCAACAAAGAACTATTTTTCCAAATATACCACCACAAACCGATGATAAAATGCCAAATTTAGAAGATATGATGTCAAAGCTAGTTGAATCTCAAACTCAATTTTTCACATCTCAGAAACAAACTAATGAACAAAATACTCAAGCATTTAGAAATCAACAAGCTTCTATTCAAAATCTGGAACAAGAAGTAAGTAACCTAGTGTGACGACCCGTCCTTATCCACCTGGACGAAGTCTTCAACATTTGGTCCCATTGCGATGATCGACTCCAAGTAATGTCCTTAAAATGAGCAAATGCACAGCGGAAGACTTAATTCGTACCTGAGAATAAACATGCTTAAAAGTGTTAACCAAAAGGTTGGTGAGTTCATAAGTTTATCATAACAATTATTTCCATATTTTAATAGACCACAAGATTTCATATACACAAACGATCTAATAAAAATATTCTAAGTGGTTGAGCACTTGGTAACCATACTTAACATTTAATCAACGTCGCATATTCCCTTTATTATGAAATCTCACTACACAGTACCAAGTGTAGTCACCAAAACGAAGTACTGTGCAACCGTTGAATACTGGTCGTCCAGTCCGGTTGGGGTTGTCAGGCCCGATAGATCTATCAACATGATTCGCGTTTACAATACCCATGTAAATAGTAGTTACCAAGCTACAGGAAAATATGCCAGTGGTACAACTCAACGTAGAATGTATTTTAAATACTTGTGTCTATTTCGTAAACATTTATAAAAGCAGCGCATGTATTCTCAGCCCAAAAATATATATTGCAAAAGCAATTAAAAAGGGAGCAAATGAAACTCACCATACTGTATTTTGTAGTAAAAATACATATGACGTCATTTAACAAATATAGGGTTGACTTCGGATTCACGAACCTATATCATTTATATATATATATTAACACGTATAATCGTAATCAAACAAGTTTATGTATTATTAGTGAATTAATTGTTATTTTAGTTATGTGTTTCATTAATAATTTAATTAATTACATTTATTAATATTTATTATAAAAGTATTAATATAGTTATATTATATGTAGTAAATATGGTCTTATATATAACTGATAGTTATTTGATAAAATAATATTGATAATAATAATAATAATAATAATAATAATAATAATAATAATAATAATAATAATAATAATAATAATAAAAATGATATTTTTAATAAAAATGATAGTTTTTAAATAAAAATGATAATAATAATAATAATAATGATAATAATAATAAATAAATAAATAAATATTTACCTTAAAGAAGTAGCCCTTTAAAGAATGCCCAAGCCCGGGTTTAAACCCGCGACGTCCCGCTAACCCGATAACATCCTTATCCGTTACTCCGTATCAATTTTTCTATTATCATTATTAAGATTTTAATATCTTAAATAAATTTTCCAGTTTTGACTTATCATCAATCATAGTAACATATTCTTATGATCATAACTTCGTATCATCATTATCGATCCTGCCATCATACCCGTAACATCATACATAACCATATTCGATTCATCATCATTTTCCTTTTTCCTTCATCATCAATCCAACATCATTAATCATCCTTATTATTATTTTCACAATCAAACATCACGTAAATCTTCATCCTAACATAATCATGATCGTTACCATGTTTATTATTATTATTATTATCCCATCATCATTAACTTAACCTAATCGTCATCATATTATGATTGTCATCTTCATCACCGTACTCGTTCATCATCATCTTAATAATAATAATACTATGTAATAATAACACATTCAAATGGAACTAGACTTGTTCCGGTCCAAAAGGAAATTAGCGGCCCATTTGGAAATCAAACATAGTAGTCCAATATCCAAATAAGTCTCAGCCCTACAACCAAGTAAGACTCAGCCCAACACTTAACTTATTCAAGTTAAGCCCAACATAATGTCCAGATAATATGGTCCAGAATATATATTTAAACCTGCCCAATTCTTATTTAGTTTTATTATTTGGCTCGTGAAAAAGAAAGCGGCTGAGATAAAAACGGGTTGTAGCAGTTGTAAACGATCAGGAATAGGAAACAGGTTGTACGGCTGCAACAGTTAATCATCGTTGTTTTAACAGGAACTGAAATAATAGAACAAACACAGCTGCACTTTACTCGTAGCAGCAGTGACATCACAACAGACAACGGTTAGTTTATGGTTTTGATGATGATCGTGGTGGTTTGTGGTTCGATTAGAAATAGAAACAGAGATCAGAAGCTTATGGTAGGAGCTTGTTTCAAGCAACAGTAGCAGTAAAAGTTCTAAATATAACACGATTAAGATGATGGTTTTTGAAACATAAATAGATAGATGGTTTCATGGTGGTTACTTGAAGGTTTTGGGGCGATAGTTATGGAGTTCATGGGTGGTTGTTTCTATTGTAATAGCAGGCTCGTGATGGTGGTGTTTTAGGTTGTTGATTCATGAATAGAAACAGAAATAATTTCGTAGAATCTTCAAGCAGTAAAAGGTTAACCATAGTGGTGAGGGAGAAGAAGGTGTTGACGGGTTTGAAGTGGGTTTGATGGTGGTTTACCGGTGGGTGATTGTTTTCAAGGTGATGATTAAAGTGATGGATGACGGTGAGGGTGGCGGATTGTGAAAAAAGGTGGAGGAGGTGAGGTGGTTTATGATGGTGGTGGTCATGGGCTGTGGTTGGGGTGGTGATAAGGCCGAAGGTGGTGATGGGAAACACTTCATGGTGATAAGCCAACGGTTGTGTTAATTGTTTGAGAGGGATGATGAATTGGCTAAGTGTATCCTATATATCTATCTATGGCTATATATAACCTGTGAGTATATAAAATTAACAAGTCTAATAATTAAATATAACAATATAATTATAATAATATATTATAACATGGAACGGGTGAATTAAAAGTCATAAAAAGCATAGTGACGGATAGTAATCTTAAAAGTAGCAGCCATGAATTTTTGCATTCATCTGCCGACGGTTTTTCCACTCGGAGTACTATCGTGTCCAATGCTAAACAGTTAATGTATAAAAGTGTTCCTAAAAATTCCAAATTTTTAAATTAAACATATTTAATTATTTCACTCATTACCTGTTTGAAACCCGATCAAAAAGATTCAAAAATTATTTATTTTATGTTCCAATTACTATGTACGGAGTACAAAAACTTAAACTAAAAGGGTTAAAAATATTATTATTGAGCCCATACTCTCTTTAATCTATATGCGGACCAACTTTTATTTAAACCCTCATAGATATATATAGGTCTATATTAAAATCAACGAAACGTCAATCGGGAGTTGCAGATGTTTACAATTTAGATTCGAAATCATTTTTATTCAATATACACTTTATATATATAAGAACATTTTTAAATAACAAATTTTACTGCGTAAATAAATATATTAATTAAATATTTTAAACAGTTAAATTTAATATATCAATATATATAAGTAATATTCATATATATATATATATATATATATATATATATATATATATATATATATATATATATATATACACACACACACACACACACACACACACATATCTATTTACAATTATTTGTTCGTGAATCGTCAAAACCGACCGAGGTTAAATGAATATATGAAACAGTTCAAGATTTTTGAGACTCAACCTAACAGACTTTGCTTATCGTGTCAAAGATATTAAATCGTATCGAGAGTTTGGTTCAAAATTAATCGAAATTTTCCGGGTCGTGACAGTACCTACCCATTAAAGAAATTTTGTCCCGAAATTTGATCGAGGCCGTCATGGCTAATACTAAAAATATTTTTCATTACGAATATGAGTTGATAAATAGAGTTTTATCATTATTGGGTAATATAGATAAAATGATTCGATTACGTGAAGAGTACGAGTGAAGCTGCCACAACATATTGAGATAGAGATTTAACTTTTGACGTAGACACGGTGGACTTCCGGAATTCAAGGAATTTAGAGAAAATGTTCTAAACAGAAAGGACATGTAATAGCACGATTTGATTTATTAAATTACCAGAATTACAGAGGATAGAACTATCAAGAATATATTTTCTTGATATGTTCTGAGGTTAAGTAGAATGAAAGAGTTATGTAACATGGTTCATGATAAAGGTATGATCTATGATCCTTTATCACGTTTCATTAGAAACTCAGCATTACTTACTGTAATATAATCACGTTGGCCAAGTGTTATTATATTATACTAACCCATGCTTCAATTCCCAACACTTCTCCACAATTCATTCATAATTCATACTTAGATTTTACAAAAGTTTCCAATATAATGGAATACAGAAACACGAAGAGGTAGATAATTTCGGACAAGAATATTTATGAAAATATCCTCAAAAATATATTATGATGATATTTTGGAATTTCTAAGTTCGAAGGTTGATAAAGAAAAATTTTCCGCGAGATTTTAACATGACTTTGGAGCAAGATATTCTCTAAAGATTTTATCGGTTTCAGAATTATTTGGGTTTTTTTTATTACAGAGTTTGATCCTTGTATTTGTCCTTGATTTCCTTCATAGTTAGCTCAATCCGTTTTTCAGTACCGAATTTTCTATCGAGCGTTCCCAACACTTCATTCTTTATCATCAACTTTTGGCCATTAAGACCATCTACAACATGCTGCTTCGTTAGCATTTTCAAAGTTAACGGATCTGGGTCATCGGTTATCAAACCGAGGTGGTTTCAGGAGAATTATGTTTTTAGATGATTAAACGCTGATGGTAATATGGTGGAATATAAATGGTTCCCCGGTAACAATAAATGAGCACGCATATATATCAAAGTTATAATAAGGCAAACCCGAATGAAAGTTGAAGTTGACTTGCTGGAGCTGTAACAAATTTGCTACTTTGAAAGGGATTACCAAATCATTTTGGGTAATAATAACACTAAAGGAATTAGCACTGCTACGTGTTAAACGTTTACTCAGTTTCTGAGGGTTTTTCAGGTGTATAACTATATGCATCAATCTTTTCTTCCGTAGATGAAGTGCGGCTGGTTCATTCTCTCGATCGAGGTGTTTTCAAGAATCATGAAAGGTTTGAATGCAGATTATAATCATCAAGATACGAATGAGGTTTAAGATGAAATCAAGTGGCAAACTTGAAGAATTATTTAGTTTCATATCTTATAATCAGTATTTTAATTCATTTTAATTATCCAATATTATTCGTCCACAGTCTATAGTCCACATTTAACAGTCCAATAGTTCATATATAGTTTAATATATAACATTCGAATTAATTAATACGTATCGTGACCCGTGTACCGATCTCAGTATTGATCACAACTCAAACTATATATATATTTTGGAATTAACCTCAACCCTGTATAGCTAACTCCGTCATTTACATATAGAGTGTCTATGGTTGTTCCAAGATAAATATATAGATGGGTCAATATGATATGTCGAAACCTTGTATACGTGTCCCGTTATTTAAAGTGCGTAAAATAAATACAGAAATTAAATGACGATAAATAAAATTGCGAGAATATAAATTGCGATAATTAAATTGCAATAAATAAAATGTAACCAGTTAGCTAGGAACAGTTAGCGTGGATTCTTAACAATATTTCAATTAGTTAGTTCGTTTGTTTCTAACAAATTTTACTTTGTCTGTTGTTTTCTTCATTATGCCACTTGTTGGATTTTGATAGGTCAAAATCCAAATATGAAATTGAACGAAAATGGATTCTGTGGTGAACGGATACGTATATCTATGGATACAAGTAGGATAGTGACTGACTGTTGATTCAGAGTCGAAGATTGTACCGTGTAACTGATTAATGTGAAATCTAAATATTCCTCGGGTATTACCTACCCGTTAAAATATTTTCACCATTAACAGTTTGTACAAAAGAATTTTAATTACAATCTTTATGAAAATATACTTGCATATATATTTTCTTCCGATGTAATCATGGATTTAATGAGTCAATAAGATATTAAACTCATTTGATTTATCGTTAATACTAGATTACATAATCTCTAAAACTTTAAAATTACATAATTGCCATGTCGAGCGAAGATAATCAATGTAGAACGATATGTAGAATGAAGATAAAGTAGATAGAATGATGCGTAGAATGATGATTATGCTCGAGGTACAGAATGAGATATTGAGGCGTGTGATGTTGAAACTTGGATTGTTGGTGTTACTGGTATTGATGTTGGTGGTGCTGTTGGTGCCGGTGGTGCTGCTGGTGCTGGTAAGTTTTGCACCATATTCTCCAACGCCACGACTCGAACGCGAAGCTCGTTGACTTCTTCTATTACTCCGAGATGATTGGCAGTCGAAACGAGTGAAAGGATAAGGTTTTGAATTTGAGATAGAATATAATCGTGGCGAGATATTCGGGCAATGAGAGTGAAAATGGTGTTTCGAACAGGTTCGCCGGTAAGTGATTCAGGTTCTTCGCCAAAAGGTGAATTCGGTTGGTGGAAGGGATCGCCTTCTTCTCGTCTCCATTGATTAAGTTTACTTCTAATCCATCCGATGAATTGGGGATGGCTGATTGATTGATTCATTTTGGTGACGCTGCTTCTCGGGCTGTTGTGGGACTCCATATTGAAATCCGAGAGACTTGATCTAATGGTGAGTTCCATTGCGTACGATTGAATAAAGGATTTTTCGATATGAAATGATTTTCGGATATCGGATGGTATTCTAATTATATAGAATACCTATACATAGTACAGAAGATCCCGTAGATTACGAAGGGATTTAAGGAAACGTGTCAGATAAAGTCTACAGTAACAGATACGCTAAGATATGAATTAGCAGATATGCTAAGATATGAGTTTGTCTATACACTATCTAGGCAATAGAGGCAGTAATATGTGTCTAGACTTTAAGGATGATAAGCAAATAATTTTCGACACTGAATGATAAGCAAAACTTTTGACATGCAGAAACGGTCGAAGTCCAAACCCACTAATGCATCTAAACAACTATCAGTTAGACACACTAATGAAAGACTTGGTTCGCTAAGACCACCGCTCTGATACCACCTGTGACGACCCGTCCTTATCCACCTGGACGAAGTCTTCAACATTTGGTCCCATTGCGATGATCGACTCCAAGTAATGTCCTTAAAATGAGCAAATGCACAGCGGAAGACTTAATTCGTACCTGAGAATAAACATGCTTAAAAGTGTCAACCAAAAGGTTGGTGAGTTCATAGGTTTATCATAACAATTATTTCCATATTTTAATAGACCACAAGATTTCATATACCCAAACGATCTAATAAAAATATTCTAAGTGGTTGAGCACTTGGTAACCATACTTAACATTTAATCAACGTCGCATATTCCCTTTATTATGAAATCTCACTACACAGTACCAAGTGTAGTCACCAAAACGAAGTACTGTGCAACCGTTGAATACTGGTCGTCCAGTCCGGTTGGGGTTGTGATAGTTTACGCGAGGTGTATATAAAATACTATTAATTTTAGCAGGAAATACTATTAAATACGATACAATTTTACACAAGATATTTATTTATTTAGAGAATGGATATACTTAAACCTTGCTACAACACTTATAGGCAGTGTACCTAATCGTACAGTAGTGTAGTTTTTAGTAAGTCCGGTTCGTTCCACAGGGAAAATCTTAAAACAAAGCTTAACGATATATTAGTTTACTTTTATAAAAATACAAATATATATATAAGTAATATTATTATTATAAAGGGGGGTTTTTACCGTTTAATGACCGGTTTGTCGATTTTAAAACTTTAGTCGCAGTTAAAACCAAATGTAAAATATTAAAAATAAATACAAGACTTAAATTAAAGCGTAAAGTAAATAACGATAATAAAAGTACGATAATTAAAAGTGCAATTAAATACAATAATAATAAAAATGCGATAATTAGAAGTGCAATTAAATATAAAATAAAGGAAATTAAATATGAAATAAAAGAATTATGCTTATTTAAACTTCCGTAATCATGATGTTTGACGTGTTGATTTTAGTTTTATGCCCATGGGTTAATTGTCCTTTGTCCTGGATTATTTAATATGTCCGTCTGGTTTTTGTCCATAACAGTCCATCAGTCATAAATATAAAGTGCGAGTATCCTCGTCAAATTATCCTTATACCCGAAGTTAAATATTCCAACTAATTGGGGACTTAAACTGTAACAAGATTTTAATACTTTGTTTAATAATTACACCAGGATGTCAACTGAGTGTAACCCAAGGTTTTAATATTTTGTTATCAATTATACCAAGTGTCCTTGTACATAATTTCACCCCTGTTTTAATTATTCTAGTGGCTATTAATCCATTCCCGTGTCTGGTTAAATGAACGATTATTCGTACATATAAATACCCCGCCCATAATGTCCGATCGAGTGTATATGGTAATTTATAGGGACGCCCAATTGTAAATCTTTATATTAACATTAACAAACTATCATTTAGTTAAACAAATATAAAGCCCATTAATAGCCCATAGTCTAATTTCCACAAGTGTCGTTCTTTTGTCCAAACCCCAATTATGGTACAAAGCCCAATTACCCAATTTTAGTAATTAGCCCAACATCATGATTACTTCATTTTAAATAAGCATAATAATAACTTAGCTACGAGACATTAAATTAAAAAGGTTGAACATAACTTACAATGATTAAAAATAGCGTAGCGTTACACGGACAGAATTTTGACTTACACCCTTACAATATTCACTAACATACCCTTATTATTAGGATTAAAATTTAAAATTAAAATTAAAATATAAATTATATATATATATATATATATATATATATATATATTTTACGTATATAGATAGAGAGATGGATATATATGTTATGAAAAATGATCAGAATTCGGTTGGCTTTATAGGGAATTGAGTTCAGGGGTACTCCGCGACTCGCGGCATTTTTTGCCTTCAAACTCCGCGAGTCGCGGAGTTTGTAAATACAGCTCAGTCCATTTTGGAGTCTTTCTTGCCGACGGTTTTAAATATTAATATAATATATATATAATTTTTAAGAATTATTTATATATTATATTATATTTATGTGCATAGTTGACTTGTAATTTTTAGTCCGTTGCGTCGAGCGTTGAGAGTTGACTCTGGTCCCGGTTCCGGATTTTTGAACGTCCTTGCGTACAATTTAATATCTTGTACTTTGCATTTTGAATCTTGTACTCTTGTAATTTCGAGATGTTTCTTATCAATAATTGGAACCTCTTTGATTGTATTTTGTACTTTTGAGCTTTTTGGTCGTTTGCGTCTTCAATTCGTCGAATCTGTCTTTTGTCTTCACCTTTTATTATTTAAACGAATATCACTTTTAAATAGAACAATTGCAACTAAAAGCTTGTCTTTCTTGAGGAATAATGCTATGAAATATATGTTCGTTTTTAGCATTATCAAATATTCCCACACTTGAGCGTTGCTTGTCCTCAAGCAATATCGTCTTGAAATACTAGAATCACTTCTTTATTCTTCACACTTTGTACATCAGTGATTTCTATACGGCGGTATAAACAATGGTAGTAACGATATGGTTTACAGTCCCACATGACTATAAAAATTTAGATCCATTAAGGAAATTGGATCTTTATGAAAACATTTGATCTTTTGAAAATTAAATCTAGTTTTTTACCCTAGATAAGTTTTCCGGAATAACTCTTTACCGGTGTTTGCAAAATATTTTTGTGGGTTTGGTGGGTTTCAGATTTGAAAATTTTAGCTCAAAACTTGCGGTTTTGTGTCACCCACTTGCTAACCTTGTATTTGGAAAGCAACACGTCCAGTTTACTTGTCCCGTATATTACCTTTCGGTAAACTACCGTCCGGTTGTAAAGAAAAGTGTTGAACAAGCAACTGTTAAGGCAATGTCCCCTGACAGGCTTTTAATTATGGTCTATAACGTGTCGGACGCAATTACTATCCTTGGTAGGAGCAATAGTAAAGCTCACCCTTATGATTTTTCGGTCTGGCACAAGGTCCTGTCTTTGACCACTATGCAACCACCGTTCTTACGGTTGACACCCGATTTAGTTCAGGTGACCTAATGAATTCCAGGTGAATTCCTAGGATTTTACGTTCAATGGTAATGAACGCATTGAAAATAGGGTTTTCAGAAAACAAATCGGTTTGTAGTTTTGATCAAAATATTTTCCCGTTCAAGCTCGAGTTTAGATATCATTGAATTCCATGAGTTTGTAATTCTCAATCTTTAAGGTCAATCTCAAGGATTGAGTAATATCAGGCTTAAAAGCTGATTTTTGATCTTTTAAGGAGATTATCCTTTCTGGGGATCTGATTCATTAGTCTTATCTAGCTAATTTGCATGGTGCCCCCCCATTGTACGAGATAAATCCTTCTCATGGTTAGGATAAATCTGACCACTTGGCGACCCTGTTTAATGATGAGGTCCGTGGATTTCCTGCTGATTTTAGTGATGACTTTTCTAGATTTTTCGTCAACCTACAGCTGGTCTGGACGACAACTTCATGACCTAAATCAAGAAGCGCGTTTCTTTTTCGGAAGACTTTACTTCCTTTTAATGATGGAATTGATTCATCGTGTAGATCCATCTTTCTTACAGTAAATCCGGTAAAACAGTTTAGTTTAGTCCAAAGCAAAAGTATTTTCAGTTATTTGTTACAGATATATGTGACATATGTTTAAGATAACTTGGTAAATTTTCCCACACTTGGCTTTTTTTTTTCCTTTTTATCGTCCTCTATTCCATTTTAAATGAATTTTAACATTTTGGTTTGTTTCTCAATTTATGTCCTTTCTGAGGTAACAATAATTTCGGTGTTAAAACCTAGTTTTGTAGTTCATAAATATGTATAAACATGATTTTGAGTTCATTTAATTGAAAATTTTGAAAATTTTTACTAGAATTGGTAGTTAGTATATAAGACTAGGGCTGTTCTTTATTACCAGAGAGCACTAGATTCTAATACAACTACTGCTTTACTAGTATTTTTAATGGTAACCCAGTGTTTAAGATAAAAATTTTAAAATCCGAAAGAATTTAACCCCTTCCCACACTTAAGATCTTGCAATGCCCTCATTTGCAAGAAATCAGTAACAATTTAAATTATTGAGGGTGATTTGTGTGAAAATGATTAAATTTTACCAAAGTTTCCAAATATATTGGCGTTTGTTTGCTGAATGATAAATGGTGCACATCATTTGTTCATTCCGTCTTGTTGTTATTTCACATATATTTTGCATCTTGTCGTCAAAATTAGTTGCTTTTGCTGAGCTTAGTGCCAGTCTTTGAAAATGCGTTGTTTTACCCTGTTGTGTACATAAGATAAACTGCAAACATATATACATATTTTTGAAGTTTGGTATATTACCCCACATTCAAAAATTATTAAAATCTAAGAATAAAAGTTAGAAAATTATAAAAACTATTACAATATTAACATAAGTATTAAACGTATCAACATTACAAATTACAAAATAAATAAAACTAAGTAGACTAGGGATGATACTGATACCAATAGGGGTTCCATGCATAACCATAGGTGCTATAAAATGCTTCGGCAGGGTTATACGTAGGATACGGTGGTTGCATCTCTATAGACCAGGGAGGGAATATGGGTTTTGGAGTAGGAATATAGTTTCTACCTATATGTTGGCAATGAGCTATGATTTGGTTTTGATGAACTTGCCAATCTTCAAATGCTCTCTGTCTAGCATTTTCGTACTCCTGTGAAGCTATAAACCTTTGCATTTCTTGCATTTCATTTCCCCCTCCTACATTACCTTGCTGTTGGTTTCTCTCAACCTGTGGATGTCTACCATGGTATTGTACTGCGGCGTTATTTCGCCTCTTCAAAACTTTCGCACCATGGTATACATTTAAACCTATTGTATCGCGGGGTTCTGGTTCTTTGACTAATAATCCCCCCCGACTTATATCCACACCGAGATATTCAGCAATCAAAGTAATAAAAATGCCACCTCCTATTATGCTATGCGGTCTCATCCCCCTAACCATAGCCGATAAATAATAACCCACACAATAAGGTATACTTACATCGCTTTGTGGGTCTCGAATACACATATGGTAAAACAAATCCTGTTCATTTACCTTTTCCTTGTTCTTACCTCTTTGTGTAATCGAATTAGCTAAAAACCTATGAATCACTCTTAATTCAGCTCTATCTATATCCAAATAAGAGTAATTTCCCCCTTTGAATCGGTGATGGCTTGTCATTTGACTCCATACACCATGTGTATCAAAATTTTCATCTATCTTTCTACCATTTAGTATCAACCCTCTACAATCGGCAGATGCTAACTCCTCAGGCGTATATATACGTAAAGCCTGAGCCATGTCTAGTAAAGACATGTGGCGCATCGAACCTCCTAACAAAAATCTAATAAAAGATCGATCGGTTAAACTAGCTACCCGATCATTTAATTCTATACTACACAACAATTCTTCACACCATACTTTATATACAGGTCTACACATGGTGAATAAACGTACCCAGTCATTAAAAGTAGAATTACCATACCTCTGTGCAAGTAATTCCCTAATTGGCCCGGCCAATTCTACAGCTTCTAATGGTCCCCATTCTATGACCCTAGGTACCTCAACAACTTTAGAATGAAGAGTATGCAAACCCCTTTGGTATTTTGGATAATCTATCCAAAGTCTGTCAAATCTCAGGTTCGGGTGCAAATCTTCCAAGTGCATATCAGAAAATGTCATGACTGGATGAGGTATATCTTGCTTGTAGTAGTTATCCACCTCCTGTTGTTCCGCATTCTCAGCGGGAGCATTGCGAGCTTGGGATGAAGATTCACCCCTTTCAGTCTGCAAAACACATCAAACACAATTTTTGTGCATCCAAATATGCATTAGTGTCAACAAAATCATCAATCAAAATAATTACAATGACATAATCAATTTATATCAAACTTAAGCTCATTTTCATATTTTCATCAAATCTACACTTTTTCAAATAAGCATATACGAAAATGTTCGCCAAGTTCATAAGCATTCAACTCAAATAACATGTCAAAATAATCATTACTAGCAATTAAACAAGTTTCAAATGGCATTATCTCTCATAAATCAAGTTGATGAATTTTTAGACTTGAAAAAGTCCACTTTAATTCTCAAAATCATGTTTAGGCTCAAAGTTTGGATCATTTAACTACCTAAACATGTTACACTACTTAATTTAGCAACAATTCATGACAAAAATCGGCCATAACCTGTTTATATCAAAAAACCCCAAATTGCTCAAGAACACAAACCCTAGATTACTCAAAATTTGAAGTTTAAGGCTTCTAATCATGTTAAATAACATCAATCTAGGTTATACAAGCATAATACATAAACAATTTAAGCATAATTACACTAAAAAGCATCAAAATCAAATTGGGGAAAAAATTGCTCAAGAACACTAATTTTCGGATTAAATGGTGTTTAGGTGTAGAAATTTACCGTTTTTCTTGAGTAATTCCTTGATAGCATCCTTCTCAACATGATTTTAGTAAAAGATTTGATTATTAACGGTTAAAAATTGTGATTTTGGGGGTGTTTTTTCGAGTTTTTTCGGCAGTATTTCGCTGTATGTTTGAGTTGTGTGTGTGGTCTGAGCAGTTCTTTGCGTTTTATTTTTTTCTGTATTTCGGTCCCTCTGCGAGTCGCGGAGTTTAAACCTTCAAACTCCGCGAGTCGCGGAGTTTGTTTGTTTGTTTGTTTTTTTTTTATAACATCTTATATTAATTAAAACAATTAAGTAATTAATTTTAAAATTTTGTTTCCCTTGTTATTTAGGACGAGGTCGTTTCGGATCGATGTCCTAGTCCGTCCCTCGATAAAATTTTAAAATTTGTCTTTTTGTAGCGATTGTTTTAAAAGCTAAGATTTTTGGGTTTTTTAATGTTTTTGGCATACTTTAATTCAATAAGATTAAAAATAATGATAATAAAAGTTCTCGTCCCTCCCTCGGGTAAAGCAATTTCGGTTCAAAGACCTAGTCTTCAACTTACGACGAATTTTAAAAATCATATTTTTAACTTAATGAGATAAAATAAATTTTTGTTTTTAAATTCACACAACTTAAATATAAAATTCAAAATTAATATTAAAAATTCACACCAAACTTAAAATTTAAAATGCATAAAATTAAAAATTCATATTTTAAAAATTAAAAATTCACACCAAACTTAATTTAAAAATTCATATTATAAATTCACACCAAACTTATATTAATTTTTCAAATATTTATAATTTTAAAAATATTATTTTTACAAAGTTTACAATATTAATTTAAGATTTAAATATTAATTTAAAAACATGGTAAAAATAAAATTAAAAATCTTTTTGGCTTTTTATCCCACTTTAATCAATCAAATATTATCAAAAATATGCGCCCCTCTTTTCGGTAAAGTAATTTCGGTTTCAAGACCTAATTTAACTCATGACGAATTTTTGAAATATTTTGGGTTGATTGATTAAAGATATTTATACCTTAAGAATAAACGTTAAATTTCGCAGTGATGTAATAGATTTTTGAATGATATCAATAATTTCGTCGCCAAACCTAATTTTATTCAATACCAATTTAATACTTTATAGCGAACAAATTAGCGTTTATTATCAAAAGGTTAAAAATAAAAAATAAAAAAATAAAAACTGTACAGACTTACCTGTGAAATAGATTTCTTAGTTATATGATCTATCCCATTCATAAGATAGTCGGTTTAATTGGTTTTCCATAGCTACATAGGCGTAACCTCGAGCATTCAGTGTCTTTTCTTCTAAACATATGAACGGTCCGTCTCTGCATAAAGTAACAAATTCGGTATTTGAATAGGTTTGATTATTTGAACATTTACCTCCATGTGACCATTTTCCGCATTTGTGACATCTTTCTAGGTGTCGTGCTCTTCTTTTCGCTGCGGATTTTGATTTTCCTATACCAAATTGTAACTTATTATCTTCGCATCTGGATTCTTTTCTAACTCCGTCCAATCTTTCTCTGATTACTGATACTATTTCACTCGGTAGTGTGTCATTATTATGTTTAGTGATCAAAGCGTGTAGCATTAGACCATGGTTTAGTTCACAGGCAGTCTTCATTTTGTAAAAACCTAAAAAAAAATAAAAATTCAGAATGGGGGGAGAAGACTAGTTCTTTAGGGTCTGCTAGGGAAAGACCATTCGGATTCTATTTTCGAGAACTACATGAAAACAGACAATCTAACTCTAACAGAAATATATATTATCCTTTAAAGACTTGATTCTCCCCACACTTAGTTAGCTGTGGTGTTGAAATTGTGATTAACTTCGTTGTCGACTTCCATTGGACTATCTATGTAGTGTTTAACTCTGTGACCATTAACTTTAAATTCAATCCCATTTAAATTTATTAATTCTATTGTTCTGTATGAAAAAACACTTTTAACTATGAATGGTCCAGACCATCTTGATTTCAATTTTCCAGGAAATAGCTTGAATCGTGAATTGAAAAGAAGAACTCTGTCTCCTTCCTTAAATTCTTTTGAACTTCTGATTCTTTTATCATGCCATTTCTTCGTTCTTTCTTTATAGATTAACGAATTTTCATATGCTTCATGTCTTAATTCTTCTAATTCGTTTAGTTGACTTAATCGTAGACGTCCGGCTTCATGTAAATCAAGATTACATGTCTTCAAAGCCCAAAATGCTTTGTGTTCAATTTCTACTGGAAGATGACATGCTTTTCCATAAACAAGTCTAAAATGTGTGGTTCCAATTGGAGTTTTGTAGGCTGTTCTAAAAGCCCAGAGTGCATCCTCCAGTTTAATGGACCATTCCTTCGGATTTGATCCTACGGTTTTCTCTAGAATACGTTTTAAAGCTCGGTTGGTATTTTCAACTTGTCCACTTGTTTGTGGATGATATGCGGTGGAGATTTTATGAGTTACTCCATATCTTTTAAGAACTTTCTCAAGTTGATTATTACAAAAATGAGTACCCCGATCACTTATTAAAGCTTTCGGTGTTCCAAACCTTGCAAAAAGATGTTTTAAAAAGTTGACTACAACTCGTGCATAGTTAGTTGGGAGAGCTTGTGCTTCCGCCCATTTAGAAACATAATCAATGGCTACGAGAATATAGAGATTATTATGAGATTTTGGAAATGGACCCATAAAGTCAATACCCCAAATGTCAAATACTTCACATACTTGGATAACATTTTGTGGCATTTCATCACGTTGACTTATTTTTCCGACCCTTTAACAAGCATCACAGGATTTGCAAAGAAGGTGTGCGTCTTTGTAAATTGTAGGCCAATAGAATCCAGCATCATAAACTTTTCTTGCTGTTAGTTGAGTGTAACATCCCGCGTTTTTCCGTTAAATTTATTTTAATACCGTCTTTTTTTTATAACATCTTTCGTCACCTATATTCGTACACTTCGTTAACTAATGTTCTTGATAATCCCGTTACTCGATTACAACATCTCTTGTTAACTTGCGTTTTAAAAATATTCGATCGGTTAAATCCCGCACCCGCTTTGAAACTCGAGGGACCGGAGTTGCCAAATGGGCAAACTAGTTGACTAGGTCAACTAGTCAACCCATTTTTCCACCATTCATTCATTCCATCATCTCCCTCATCTCTTTTCTCTCCATCTCAAGAACACACACATAAACCCATTCCATTCATTCATCATCTAAATTCAATCTTGGAAGCTCACAATAAATCCGACTACATATTCTTGATCCTCTCATCATTCTCTACGATTTGATACTAACTACACCGATTTTGGGTAACATTTCTAAAACTCTAGATTCCTATAAATTCGTGTTTTTGACTTGAAATTGTGTTAGTTAGTGTCTATGGCTCGTGTGTAACATGAATATATATTTTGTTTGCTCGATTTGTTGTTTTAAGTAACTAGTTTGAACATTTGAAATGGGTTTGCTTAATCTTGCATTTTGGAAGATTAAATGTTGTTTGATTGTTAAAGTTCATGTTTTAATTGTGTTACTAGTATCACTAGCTTCGTTTTGATGCGTAGGTTGATTAAGAAAACTTCAAACACATGATTATTGATTTTTGTGAATTTTGGTTAGGGTTTGATAGACTTTGAAATGAACTTTTGATGCGTTGAATGCTTGTTAATGTTGTTAGTAAGTGTTTAGATGCATTGTATGCTTAATTACCTTCGAAACGGCATATCGTATGTGTAAATTGGATTCCCGAATCATAAAATACGTTTTACGAACTTGAAACTTTGAAAATAAACCGTTCTTGATCAATTGACGAGTTTTCGGTTATTGTAATTGATGTTTTTGCTTGTGAAAGGTAGTTAATTGTATTCCTTGTCAAAAGAGCTTTCCAATGATATAAGATGCGTATTCTAAGTGTTTACGGTTTGCGTTTTGTGCTAAATTGAATTTTGGATCAAGACTTGAACTTTTGAAACTGACCAGGTACCAGGCCACGCCTAATGTCGCGGCGCGACACCTCAGGCCGCGGCGCGGCAATAGCCGTTTTTGGGTTCTGACCTACTTTGTCAAATTTCGAAAAATGTTTGCTATGCTACGCACCTCCGATTCACATGTAACTTGTTCTAACATGCTTATATATGAATAAAAACCTCAGAAAAATAGTTCGGGACCCGACCCGACCCCGTTGACTTTTTCGTTGACTTTGACCAAGTTTGACTTTTAGTCAAACTTAACAAAACACTTATGCAATCGTTCTAATCTTATTTTATACTAGATTCTTGCATGAAACTTGACAACGTGATTCACATGCTACATAATCGAGTCGTAACGAACCATAGGACTAATTGAACACATTTCACCCGACCTTGTGTCGTAACCGGTTAATTGATACAACTTATTTGTTTAGGTCAAGGCTAAGCAACTATCATGCACACATTTACTTCGTGAAGTACTTTTATACTCGTGCACTCGAGGTGAGATCATAGTCCCATCTTTCAACAACTTTTATACTTTTAAATTATGGGATGAGAAACATATACAGTTTTATACTACATACTTTTATACTTTGAACACAAGTACAAGGAAACAAACATTCCACAGCGAGTTAGAACAAAAATCCTCAATTCGATTATCATTAGTTACACTTGCAGGGTGTAAGCGAGAACTTATATTGTGTGGCCATACGGGTTTGACAAACCCTCATTACGGACGGTTCGCTACCGTCTACGGATGAAATATATTTTCGAGAAACAGTGTATGTTCTAACACTATTGTGATGGGGTTCTATGGAAGGAAACGTTAAGTCTTGATAATTGGGTGCTCGCGAACAATACTTTTGGAATGCAAACGATTTTGATAATCAACTATGGGAATACTAAATCTTGTGGTTCAAAAACAACATTTACAAACACCTATGATTTCACCAACGTTTTTCGTTGACAGTTTTCTATATGTTTCTCAGGTTCATACTTGGCTATTTGATATATGCTTCCGCGTTCACTCATACTTGCTTGGGGTCAAGCATACATGCATACACTCTGATCATTTGCTTGGAGTCAAGATACATACATACATACGCTAGTGATAGCACCTTTGGATTCAAACATATTGTTTACATACTTACGCTATTTATAGCAACTGTATTTTTAAACTAATTATGTCGCAAGTTATTTCATTTATACTTTATGACTTTTGTAAACTTAGACTTGTTGTCGAACGGTTTTGTAAGCTAAACTTGCAAGTCTTGCACCTTTCAAATGAAGGCGACATAATTTTGGTCAAACGAGTCTCATATAGGGACTACGACCACGCAACGGGACCTAAGTTAACGGCGCCGTCAATAACGGTTTTGGTCGGGTCGTTACAAGTGGTATCAGAGCGTTGGTTGTAGGGAACTAGGATATGCATTAGTATGTCTGACAGAGTCGTTAGGACGCATTAGTGAATCTAGACTACAACCGGATAGTTAACCATTGCATTCTGACATACATTTGCTATAGATAGCACTTACTTGACTACTTGTGCATTATACTTGAATCATTCTTAGGCAAACTTTTTAATGGTACCCAACCTTCATCATACGAACTCGTATTCCGCCACTTTTTGGTAACACACGTAAATTCATGATTCATACACGTATGGATGATGACGACTTCATTAGTCACACTTGTTCGGGAACTCTGTCTCCCGGATTGTTATTGCCACCGTTTCAACTTACTATCGGTTTCCCACTGGTGTTTCTTACTATCTACTTTTTGGTGTTACTACCATCACTACTCTAGGTGAGTATCGTCATCAACATTTATCACTACGGTTGCGTGCTACTCGTTATCATGACTCGTTACTCTTTTCATACCTGAATACCTTGTTGTCTGACTCGAACCACATTGACGTGAACAATCATTTATACACTTCCCTCGGGAAATGCATCTTCAGAGTTGCACAAATTCTTTTGATTAATACGAGTCACGTTAGAGACGTCGTTACACTTTGTTTATTTTAAATTTTCACGATTACACGAACTTGATTCTATGGAGTGATGTGGGAATGGAGGTATGAGTTAGCGTAATATAACGTCATTTGATCAACGTAGTTATATTACGGTAAGACATACCAAAGTTCTAGTGACACGTGATGGTGGTTAGACTCGATCAACCTAAACACCACCATGAGCCATGTACATGACTTCATCTATTCATGTTGGACATCTGAAAACTCCGAGAATATTGATAACAACCATACCGGGGACACACCTTCGATTTTTGTCGAACTATATTTATGCTTCCGAATGAATTACCGATTCCTTTCGACTTCAACCGTATGTTACACGTGTATACTATCTAGTCCTCGCACAGTCTTATTGACTAACTACAATTTACTCGTTATGCTCGCATCGAGGCGGAAACTTCTCTCGCCTTACACTCGTAATTCTGGTTCAGGAAATCTTTTATTTTAAATTCTCAATGGAGAGAGACTCTTCACGTTATACTAGTATTCGCCTCGAGGGTGAATAGTCTCGACGAACGTATTTGGAAACCGATAAATTTTCCGCGACGCGAATTTTCTTGAAAAACTTGTCCTAACAAACTTGTTCAAATATACCTTACAGAAATGTACCTCATTTCAGATCGAGATTCTCGTTTCACTTCTAGATTTCGGAGTGCCTTACAAAAAGCCTCGGGACCACGTTTAGACATGAGTACCGCGTACCATCCAAAACCCGACGGACCGAACAAACATACGATTCAAACCTTGGAAACCGTAATACGAATTTGTGTTACCAACTTCAAACCACTTGAGAAAAGTCTTGCCTTTAACCAGAATCTCTTACCACGATAGTTATCATTCGATTCTTAACGTCACACCTTTTGAAACCACATGTGACCGGAAACATCATTCTCTTTTGTCGAACAAAGTAAACGATGATCAACTCACCGGGCCCGAGTATATTCATGAACAACCGAAAAAAAAAAAAATTTATTCATATTCAAGCAAGACCCAACACAACTCGTAATCACCAAGAACTATGCCGATGTTAGACGTGAACCTCTCGAATTCCAAGTGGGCAACCGCGTAACGTTAAAAGTCACACCTTGAGAAGGTGCAATCCGTTTCGGGAAACATAGAAAGCTAATTCTGCGATACACAAAACCTTTTAGAATCCGGGGGCGTTTTGAACCCGTTACTAGCCGTTTAGATTTTCCGACACGTTTGAGTCTCCGTTCAACCTACATTCTATGAATCAACTTACAGAAGTGTCTTGCGAAACAAGAACTTGTTATTCCTTTTGATGAGCTTACTATCGATGACAAACTTCACTTCCTAGGAGGACCGGTTGAATTATAAATCGTGAAACCAAACTTCAATCCAACGTAAAAATCCCGACCGTCAAAGTTCGTTGAAATGCCCAAGGACGTACCTTCACTTATCCGTAGAATTTACAACGCAAGATTCCGAGGAAGAAACAACGACTACTACTTCCCACTAAATTTCGGGACGAAATTTCTTTTAGGGTGTAGGTAATGTAACATCCCGCGTTTTTCCGTTAAATTTATTTTAATACCGTCTTTTTTTTTATAACATCTTTCGTCACCTATATTCGTACACTTCGTTAACTAATGTTCTTGATAATCCCGTTACTCGATTACAACATCTCTCGTTAACTTGCGTTTTAAAAATATTCGATCGGTTAAATCCCGCACCCGCTTTGAAACTCGAGGGACCGGAGTTGCCAAATGGGCAAACTAGTTGACTAGGTCAACTAGTCAACCCATTTTCCACCATTCATTCATTCCATCATCTCCCTCATCTCTTTTCTCTCCATCTCAAGAACACACACATAAACCCATTCCATTCATTCATCATCTAAATTCAATCTTGGAAGCTCACAATAAATCCGACTACATATTCTTGATCCTCTCATCATTCTCTACGATTTGATACTAACTACACCGATTTTGGGTAACATTTCTAAAACTCTAGATTCCTATAAATTCGTGTTTTTGACTTGAAATTGTGTTAGTTAGTGTCTATGGCTCGTGTGTAACATGAATATATATTTTGTTTGCTCGATTTGTTGTTTTAAGTAACTAGTTTGAACATTTGAAATGGGTTTGCTTAATCTTGCATTTTGGAAGATTAAATGTTGTTTTATTGTTAAAGTTCATGTTTTAATTGTGATACTAGTATCACTAGCTTCGTTTTGATGCGTAGGTTGATTAAGAAAACTTCAAACACATGATTATTGATTTTTGTGAATTTTAGTTAGGGTTTGATAGACTTTGAAATGAACTTTTGATGCGTTGAATGCTTATTAATGTTGTTAGTAAGTGTTTAGATGCATTGTATGCTTAATTACCTTCGAAACGGCATATCGTATGTGTAAATTGGATTCCCGAATCATAAAATACGTTTTACGAACTTGAAACTTTGAAAATAAACCGTTCTTGATCAATTGACGAGTTTTCGGTTATTGTAATTGATGTTTTTGCTTGTGAAAGGTAGTTAATTGTATTCCTTGTCAAAAGAGCTTTCCAATGATATAAGATGCGTATTCTAAGTGTTTACGGTTTGCGTTTTGTGCTAAATTGAATTTTGGATCAAGACTTGAACTTTTGAAACTGACCAGGTACCAGGCCACGCCTAATGTCGCGGCGCGACACCTCAGGCCGCGGCGGGGCAATAGCCGTGTTTGGGTTCTGACCTACTTTGTCAAATTTCGAAAAATGTTTGCTATGCTACGCACCTCCGATTCACATGTAACTTGTTCTAACATGCTTATATATGAATAAAAACCTCAGAAAAATAGTTCGGGACCCGACCCGACCCCGTTGACTTTTTCGTTGACTTTGACCAAGTTTGACTTTTAGTCAAACTTAACAAAACACTTATGCAATCGTTCTAATCTTATTTTATACTAGATTCTTGCATGAAACTTGACAACGTGATTCACATGCTACATAATCGAGTCGTAACGAACCATAGGACTAATTGAACACATTTCACCCGACCTTGTGTCGTAACCGGTTAATTGATACAACTTATTTGTTTAGGTCAAGGCTAAGCAACTATCATGCACACATTTACTTCGTGAAGTACTTTTATACTCGTGCACTCGAGGTGAGATCATAGTCCCATCTTTCAACAACTTTTATACTTTTAAATTATGGGATGAGAAACATATACAGTTTTATACTACCTACTTTTATACTTTGAACACAAGTACAAGGAAACAAACATTCCACAGCGAGTTAGAACAAAAATCCTCAATTCGATTATCATTAGTTACACTTGCAGGGTGTAAGCGAGAACTTATATTGTGTGGCCATACGGGTTTGACAAACCCTCATTACGGACGGTTCGCTACCGTCTACGGATGAAATATATTTTCGAGAAACAGTGTATGTTCTAACACTATTGTGATGGGGTTCTATGGAAGGAAACGTTAAGTCTTGATAATTGGGTGCTCGCGAACAATACTTTTGGAATGCAAACGATTTTGATAATCAACTATGGGAATACTAAATCTTGTGGTTCAAAAACAACATTTACAAACACCTATGATTTCACCAACGTTTTTCGTTGACAGTTTTCTATATGTTTCTCAGGTTCATACTTGGCTATTTGATATATGCTTCCGCGTTCACTCATACTTGCTTGGGGTCAAGCATACATGCATACACTCTGATCATTTGCTTGGAGTCAAGATATATACATACATACGCTAGTGATAGCACCTTTGGATTCAAACATATTGTTTACATACTTACGCTATTTATAGCAACTGTATTTTTAAACTAATTATGTCGCAAGTTATTTCATTTATACTTTATGACTTTTGTAAACTTAGACTTGTTGTCGAACGGTTTTGTAAACTAAACTTGCAAGTCTTGCACCTTTCAAATGAAGGCGACATAATTTTGGTCAAACGAGTCTCATATAGGGACTACGACCACGCAACGGGACCTAAGTTAACGGCGCCGTCAATAACGGTTTTGGTCGGGTCGTTACATTGAGGCCCATAATGCCCTCCTGTTGGTCCTGTGTGACAATGGTTTAAAATTTTACTAGCTTCATCTCCAAATACACATCGGCGTATTATTCCATCTGGACAACTTTTAAACAGGTGTGGATCTTCCCAAAAATAGTGTTTTATATCACTGAAGAATTTCTTTCGTTTTTGGTACGATAATCCCTTTTCAAGGAATCCACAAACTAAGTAGTTTGCATAGTCTGCAAACCATGGAATTTCTTTATAATCTATCTTCAATAGATATTCATCAGGAAAGTTGTCTTGTATGGCCGATTCATTTAGAACTTCTAATTCGGGATTTTCAAGACGAGAAAGATGATCAGCGGCGAGATTTTCTGCTCCTCTTTTATCTCGGATTTCAATATCAAACTCTTGTAAGAGTAAGATCCAACGGATTAATCTTGGTTTAGCATCTTGTTTTGAAAATAGGTATCTAAGAGCAGAATGGTCGGTATAGACCACCGTTTTTGCTAGAACGAGATATGATCGAAATTTGTCAAAAGCAAAGACAATAGCAAGGAGTTATTTTTCAGTAGTGGTATAGTTCGTTTGTGCTCCTTGTAACGTCTTACTAGCATAATATATAGGTTGAAATCGTTTTTCAATCCTTTGTCCTAAAACAGCTCCCATTGCAAAATCACTTGCATCGCACATTAATTCAAATGGTAGATTCTAATTTGGTGTTATCATAATCGGCGCATTAGTGAGTTTCTCTTTAAGAATATTAAAAGATTTGATACACTCATCTGAAAAGATGAATGGAGCATCCTTTTCTAGGAGTTTATTCATAGGAGTGGCAATTTTAGAAAAATCTTTTATGAAACGTCGGTAAAAACCGGCATGCCCTAGAAAACTCCTTACTCCTCTAACATTGGTGGGATGTGGAAGTTTAGCAATTACATCTACTTTAGCTCTATCCACTTCAATTCCTTCTTTTGAAATTTTATTTCCAAGAACGATGCCTTCTTTAACCATGAAATGGCATTTCTCCCAATTAAGTACTAGATTTGATTGTTCGCATCTAATGAGCATTCGTTCAAGATTAGCTAGACATGTTTCAAATGTATCACCGAAGACTGAAAAGTCATCCATGAAAACTTCCATGCATTCTTCTATCATGTCGTGAAAAATCGCCATCATGCACCTTTGAAAGGTTGCAGGGGCGTTACAAAGTCCAAATGGCATGCGTTTGTAAGCAAAAGTACCATAAGGGCACGTGAATGTGGTTTTCTCTTGGTCTTCGGGTGCTATTGGAATTTGAAAATATCCGGAAAATCCATCTAGGAAACAATAGTAACTATTTCCGGCTAATCTTTCCAACATTTGATCTATGAAAGGTAAGGGAAAGTGATCTTTTCTGGTGGCGTCATTTAATTTTCTATAATCAATACACACACGCCATCCTGTTACAGTCCTAGTAGGAATAAGCTCATTTTTCTCCTTTGTAATGACAGTCATGCCACCCTTCTTAGGCACGCATTGAACTGGGCTTACCCATGGACTATCAGAGATTGGATAAATTAGACCTGCATCTAGCAGTTTAATAATCTCTTTCTTAACTACATCTTGCATATTAGGATTTAGTCTTCGTTGGCGTTGCACATACGTTTTATGACCTTCTTCCATAAGGATTTTATGTGTGCAATACGAAGGACTTATTCCTTTAATATCATGAATCTTCCATGCAATGGCTGGTTTATGAGCTTTCAACACAGAAATGAGTTGTGATTTCTCATTTTCAGTAAGAGAAGACGATATTATTACAGGTAATTCAGATTCACCATGTAAATAAGCGTATTCCAAATGGTTTGGAAGTGGCTTTAACTCTAATTTCGGAGGTTCTTCTATCGATGATTTGTATCGATATCTGTCTTCTTCTTTTAGCATTTGAATTTCTTCTGTTGTTGGTTCATATCCATTAGCTATAAGTGTAGCTAACATTTCAGCTTCATCAATTGGTTCATTACCTTCTCCTAAAGAACATTCTCCTGTTCCTTGTAATTCTGGAAATTCTTCTAATAATTCTGCATGTGCATCTATAGTTTGAATATAATAACATGTATCATCTGCAGATTGTGGTTGTTGCATTGCTCTATCAACTGAAAAGGTAACACTCTCATCCTCTATACTTAGGGTCAATTTCTTACCGAACACGTCTATCGTTGATTTAGCCGTGTTTAAGAATGGTCTTCCTAATATGAGAGGAACTTGAGAATCTTCTTCCATGTCCAGAACAACAAAATCTACTGGAAATACTAAAGTACCAACTTTAACTAGCATGTTCTCCATTATCCCTCTAGGATATTTTATTGATCTATCGGCTAGTTGTATGCTTATTCTGGTTGGTTTCAATTCTCCAAGGTCTAGTTTAGCGTATAGTGAATACGGCATTAGATTTATACTAGCACCTAAGTCTGCCAATGCTTCTATTGAACTAAGACTACCCAAAAAACATGGAATTGTGAAACTTCCTGGATCAGATAATTTTTCTGGTATCTTATTCAACAGCACTGCTGAACAATTAGCATTCATGGTAACAGCCGAGAGTTCTTCCATTTTATTTCTATTTGAGATTAGATCTTTCAAGAATTTAGCATATCTAGGCATTCCTGAAATCACATCAATGAAAGGAAGATTTACATTTATCTGTTTAAACATATCTAAGAATTTGGATTGCTCAGCTTTAAGTTTCTCTTTCTTCATTTTACTCGGGTAAGGAAGTGGTGGTTAGTATGGTTTAACATAAGGTTTAGCCTTAACTGTGTTATCATCATTAACCTTTTCAACTACCGGTTCTTTTTCTTTATCTTGATCAGGTTGTGGTTCTTGTGGAGTAGGAATAGCTTCATCAGAAGTTACAGCTATTTCAGGTGGTTTAAGTGTTGTACCACTTCTTGTGGTAATGGCTTTAGCTGTTTCATTCCGGGGGTTAGCATTTGTATCACTAGGTTGACTTCCCGGTTTTCTTTCACCTATTAACCTTGCTAGGTTACTTACTTCTTGTTCCAGATTTTGAATAGAAGCTTGTTGATTTCTAAATGCTTGAGCATTTTGTTCATTGGTTTGTTTTTGAGATGTGAAAAACTGCGTTTGAGTTTCAACTAGCTTCGTCATCATATCTTCTAAATTCGGCTTTTTATCATCGGTTTGTTGTGGTGGTTTGTTTTGAAAATTAGGTCTTTGCTGATTGTAATTATTATTGGATACTTGTTGATTGCTAGGACCTTGTTGGTTGTTGTATGGAATATTTCGGTTATAATTCTGGTTTTGATTATAAATCGGTCTTGGCGGTTGATAATTATTCTGATAATTATTCCCAGGCCTTTGGTTTATGTATGAAATATTCTCTCTTTGTTCCATTGTTAATTCAATACTGAGACAATCTTTTGTCAAATGTGGTCCTCCACACTGCTCACAACTAATTTGTATTGAGTGAATATCCTTAGTCATCTTTTCCATTCGTCTCTCGACAGCATCTATCTTTGCGGAAATGGAATCTAAGTCATGGCTAGAATCGGCTCTAGCTGCTTTAGATGATCTAACGATATCTTTTTCTTGGTGTCACTCATGTGAGTGGGAAGCAGTGTTTTCAATAATTTTGTAAGCATCAGTTTCGGTTTTCTTCATAATAAAACCACCAGCTTCTATATCTATGTCTTTCCTTGTAGTGATGTCGCATCCTTGGTAGAATATTTGTACTATTTGACAGGTGTCTAAACCATGTTGCGGACATCCTCTTAACAACTTTCCAAATCTTGTCCACGCCTCATGTAGAGTTTCATTTGGCTTCTGTGTAAACGTAACAATTTCTGCTTGAAGTCTTACGGCTTTAGATGCAGGAAAGAATTGTTTAAGAAATTTTTCAACTAAAACATCCCATGTATCAATCGCCCCTTCAGGTAACGATTCCAACCAATCTTTGGCTTCTCCCTTTAAAGTCCAGGGAAATAACATGAGATATATCTATTCATCCTCCACTTCTCGGATTTTAAATAGTGTGCAGATCCTATTAAAGGTACGTAAATGTTCATTTGGATCTTCCTTCGGCGCGCCACTAAATTGGCATTGATTAGTCACCATGTGTAGAATTTGTCCTTTGATTTCATAATCTGGCACATTAATGTCTGGATGAGTAATTGCGTGACTTTGGCCAGTGCGTTTAGCTCTCATTCGGTCTTCCATACTTAAAGGTTCCAGATTCTCCATAATTGAATTTGTTGAATCGGAATCACTAGAGGATTCTGATTTAATGGTTCGTTCCTCAACAATCTCTGTTTGAATGATTGGTGGTTCCGGAGGAAAATTTAATGGTTCAGGATCTACGAATCGTTCCTGAATATTCTCCGGATTCTCAATTGTGAGGTCGGGTTCAAAAAATGGATTATCGGAAATTTGAACTGGAGTACTTGGTCGACTGGATGACGATTCTAAAGAAAAATCAACGGCAGTAATATTTGCTAAATGTCTTGATCTAGTTACAGGTGGTGAACGTACAAAAGGTGGTGAACGTTTTGCTCGGTGCATTCACTGAATATCCTATTAATTTTTAAAAGGAAAGAAAAATTATAATAAGTTATCCAATCAATTGACTTTTCTGATTTTGCCCACGTTTCAAATAGCCAAAAGATGCAGGAGAGGGGCAGGATTCGTTTGGTCTCAATATAATTGAGGACTGTTTGGCTCCAATAACCCGGTCCACGTACAAATCCAACTATTACTACGAACCAGAAAATTTTGATGTCTATCAATTTAACCACTTAAAATAAATTTTCGTAATTTTAAGAAATTTAGATAAGAAGTAGAATAAAAATCTATGTCCTAAAACTAGAATAGCGAGAAATAAGAAAGAAAAAGAGTTCGTCGAAAAAGATCGAAAAAGAAAAATAAGAAAGAAAGATAAAAGGCGACGGAAAATTAAAAGAAACTTATAAAACTTAAAAACACTTGACTAACCTAACCTTATTACTACAACTAACTTAAAATTATAATCGCAAATTGAGATTACTAATTGGAATGATAATTGATACATAGGAAAAAATCGTCTAAAAATATTAAAGTTTACAGGAAAAACTATATCCCAAATGGAAATAACTTAAAAAGAAACTAAAACTTAAAAAGGCGTCGCAAAATTCTAAAGTACCTAAATCTTAGTCTAAAGAAAAACACTTAAGGAATTTTACGGCAAAGCCTAAAAATCTAGAAGTAAAAATAACTATGGCAAAAACTAAGTTTAAAACTAAATTTGAGCTAAAAATACAAATATTACGCTAAAACGATTAAAAAGGGACAAAATATAAAAATATACAAAAAGTTGTAAAAAATACAATTTTTATAAAAATATTATTTTTATATTATTTAGTTATTAAAACTATTAATTTTACAATTTAATTAAACTAATTAAACTAAATACATAAATTAATTAAAACTTAAATTAATTACTAAATTAATTAAATATTTAACCTAAATACAAATTAATTAATAATAATAATAATACTCCGTATTTAATGCAGATTAGGGTTCTGTCAGGCGCGTGTCAGGGTGTCTCCGCGAGTCGCGGTATTTCAAGCAGCAAACCCCGCGAGTCGCGGGGTTCCAAAATTCAACTCTGGTACAGTTTAAATTTTACGCGTTTTTTATTTTATTTTATATTTTCGGTTTTTATATTTTCTGTTTTTATCAAAATATTTATATAATAAAAAACTTATATTTTAAAAAACTTAAATAAAAATAGAACTACTTTATAATTTTAAAAATATATTAAAAATAGATTTATATATATTAATTTTTTTTTTATAAAAACAAAATACTTAAATAAAACTTATATAAAAATAAAGAAACTTTATAAAACTTAAATATTTAACAAAATCTTAAAAATACTTATATTTTTGTTTTTCTTTTTATATTTTTGAATATTTAAAATGTATTTTTATAAAAACGAATTTTAATAAAAGTAAACTAAAAATCTTTTTTGTTTTATATTAGCGTTGCGCTTCCGGCTTTTAAGCGATTCCCCGGCAGCGGTGCCAAAAATACTTGATAGTTTACGCGAGGTGTATATAAAATACTATTAATTTTAGCAGGAAATACTATTAAATACGATACAATTTTACACAAGATATTTATTTATTTAGAGAATGGATATACTTAAACCTTGCTACAACACTTATAGGCAGTGTACCTAATCGTACAGTAGTGTAGTTTTTAGTAAGTCCGGTTCGTTTCACAGGGAAAATCTTAAAACAAAGCTTAACGCTATATTAGTTTACTTTTATAAAAATACAAATATATATATATAAGTAATATTATTATTATAAAGGGGGGTTTTTACCGTTTAATGACCGGTTTGTCGATTTTAAAACTTTAGTCGCAGTTAAAACCAAATGCAAAATATTAAAAATAAATACAAGACTTAAATTAAAGCGTAAAGTAAATAACGATAATAAAAATACGATAATTAAAAGTGCAATTAAATACAATAATAATAAAAATGCGATAATTAGAAGTGCAATTAAATATAAAATAAAGGAAATTAAATATGAAATAAAAGAATTATGCTTATTTAAACTTCCGTAATCATGATGTTTGACGTGTTGATTTTAGTTTTATGCCCATGGGTTAATTGTCCTTTGTCCTGGATTATTTAATATGTCCGTCTGGTTTTTGTCCATAACAGTCCATCAGTCATAAATATAAAGTGCGAGTATCCTCGTCAAATTATCCTTATACCCGAAGTTAAATATTCCAACTAATTGGGGACTTAAACTGTAACAAGATTTTAATACTTTGTTTAATAATTACACCAGGATGTCGACTGAGTGTAACCCAAGGTTTTAATATTTTGTTATCAATTATACCAAGTGTCCTTGTACATAATTTCACCCCTGTTTTAATTATTCTAGTGGCTATTAATCCATTCCCGTGTCCGGTTAAATGAACGATTATTCGTACATATAAATACCCCGCCCATCGTGTCCGATCGAGTGTATATGGTAATTTTTAGGGACGCCCAATTGTAAATCTTTATATTAACATTAACAAACTATCATTTAGTTAAACAAATATAAAGCCCATTAATAGCCCATAGTCTAATTTCCACAAGTGTCGTTCTTTTGTCCAAACCCCAATTATGGTACAAAGCCCAATTACCCAATTTTAGTAATTAGCCCAACATCATGATTACTTCGTTTTAAATAAGCATAATAATAACTTAGCTACGAGACATTAAATTAAAAAGGTTGAACATAACTTACAATGATTAAAAATAGCGTAGCGTTACACGGACAGAATTTCGACTTACACCCTTACAATATTCGCTAACATACCCTTATTATTAGGATTAAAATTTAAAATTTAAAATTAAAATATAAATTATATATATATATTTTACGTATATAGATAGAGAGATGGATATATATGTTATGAAAAATGATCAGAATTTGGTTGGCTTAATAGGGAATTGAGTTCAGGGGTACTCCGCGACTCGCGGCATTTTTTGTCTTTAAACTCCGCGAGTCGCGGAGTTTGTAAATACAGCTCAGTCCATTTTGGAGTCTTTCTTGCCGACGGTTTTAAATATTAATATAATATATATATAATTTTTAAGAATTATTTATATATTATATTATATTTATGTGCATAGTTGACTTGTAATTTTTAGTCCGTTGCGTCGAGCGTTGAGAGTTGACTCTGGTCCCGATTCCGGATTTTCGAACGTCCTTGCGTACAATTTAATATCTTGTACTTTGCGTTTTGAATCTTGTACTCTTGTAATTTCGAGATGTTTCTTATCAATAATTGGAACCTCTTTGATTGTATTTTGTACTTTTGAGCTTTTTGGTCGTTTGCGTCTTCAATTCGTCGAATCTGTCTTTTGTCTTCACCTTTTATTATTTAAACGAATATCACTTTTAAATAGAACAATTGCAACTAAAAGCTTGTCTTTCTTGAGGAATAATGCTATGAAATATATGTTCGTTTTTAGCATTATCAGGTTGTCAGGCCCGATAGATCTATCAACAGGATTCGCGTTTACAATACCCATGTAAATAGTAGTTACCAAGCTACAGGGAAATATGCCAGTGGTACAAGTCAACGTAGAATGTATTTTAAATACTTGTGTCTATTTCGTAAACATTTATAAAAGCAGCGCATGTATTCTCAGCCCAAAAATATATATTGCAAAAGCAATTAAAAAGGGAGCAAATGAAACTCACCATACTGTATTTTGTAGTAAAAATACATATGACGTCATTTAACAAATATAGGGTTGACTTCGGATTCACGAACCTATATCATTTATATATATATTAACACGTATAATCGTAATCAAACAAGTTTATGTATTATTAGTGAATTAATTGTTATTTTAGTTATGTGTTTCATTAATAATTTAATTAATTACATTTATTAATATTTATTATAAAAGTATTAATATAGTTATATTATATGTAGTAAATATGGTCTTATATATAACTGATAGTTATTTGATAAAATAATATTGATAATAATAATAATAATAATAATAATAATAATAATAATAATAATAATAATAATAATAATAAAAATGATATTTTTAATAAAAATGATAGTTTTTAAATAAAAATGATACTAATAATAATAATAATGATAATAATAATAAATAAATAAATAAATATTTACCTTAAAGAAGTAGCCCTTTAAAGAATGCCCAAGCCCGGGTTTAAACCCGCGACGTCCCGCTAACCCGATAACATCCTTATCCGTTACTCCGTATCAATTTTTCTATTATCATTATTAAGATTTTAATATCTTAAATAAATTTTTCAGTTTTGACTTATCATCAATCATAGTAACATATTCTTATGATCATAACTTCGTATCATCATTATCGATCCTGCCATCATACCCGTAACATCATACATAACCATATTCGAATCATCATCATTTTCCTTCTTCCTTCATCATCAATCCAACATCATTAATCATCCTTATTATTATTTTCACAATCAAACATCACGTAAATCTTCATCCTAACATAATCATGATCGTTACCATGTTTATTATTATTATTATTATCCCATCATCATTAACTTAACCTAATCGTCATCATATTATGATTGTCATCTTCATCACCCTACTCGTTCATCATCATCTTAATAATAATAATACTATGTAATAATAACACATTCAAATGGAACTAGACTTGTTCCGGTCCAAAAGGAAATTAGCGGCCCATTTGGAAATCAAACATAGTAGTCCAATATCCAAATAAGTCTCAGCCCTACAACCAAGTAAGACTCAGCCCAACACTTAACTTATTCAAGTTAAGCCCAACATAATGTCCAGATAATATGGTCCAGAATATATATTTAAACCTGCCCAATTCTTATTTAGTTTTATTATTTGGCTCGTGAAAAAGAAAGCGGCTGAGATAAAAACAGGTTGTAGCAGTTGTAAACGATCAGGAATAGGAAACAGGTTGTACGGCTGCAACAGTTAATCATCGTTGTTTTAACAGGAACTGAAATAATAGAACAAACACAGCTGCACTTTACTCGTAGCAGCAGTGACATCACAACAGACAACGGTTAGTTTATGGTATTGATGATGATCGTGGTGGTTTGTGGTTCGATTAGAAATAGAAACAGAGATCAGAAGCTTACGGTAGGAGCTTGTTTCAAGCAACAGTAGCAGTAAAAGTTCGAAATATAACACGATTAAGATAATGGTTTTTGAAACATAAATAGATAGATGGTTTCATGGTGGTTACTTGAAGGTTTTGGGGTGATAGTTATGGTGTTCATGGGTGGTTGTTTCTGTTGTTATAGCAGGCTCGTGATGGTGGTGTTTTACGTTGTTGATTCATGAATAGAAACAGAAATAATTTCGTAGAATCTTCAAGCAATAAAAGGTTAACTATAGTGGTGAGGGAGAAGAAGGTGTTGATGGGTTTGAAGTGGGTTTGATGGTGGTTTACCGGTGGGTGATTGTTTTCAAGGTGATGATTAAAGTGATGGATGACGGTGAGGGTGGCAGATTGTGAAAAAGGTGGAGGAGGTGAGGTGGTTTATGATGGTGGTGGTCATGGGCTGTGGTTGGGGTGGTGATAAGGCCGAAGGTGGTAATGGGAAACACTTCATGGTGATAAGCCAACGGTTGTGTTAATTGTTTGAGAGGGATGATGAATTGGCTAAGTGTATCCTATATATCTATCTATGGCTATATATAACCTGTGAGTATATAAAATTAACAAGTCTAATAATTAAATATAACAATATAATTATAATAATATATTATAACATGGAACGGGTGAATTAAAAGTCATAAAAAGCATAGTGACGAATAGTAATCTTAAAAGTAGCAGCCATGAATTTTTGCATTCATCTGCCGACGGTTTTTCCACTCGGAGTACTATCGTGTAAACAGTTAATGTATAAAAGTGTTCCTAAAAATTCCAAATTTTTAAATTAAACATATTTAATTATTTCACTCATTACCTGTTTGAAACCCGATCAAAAAGATTCAAAAATTATTTATTTTATGTTCCAATTACTATGTACGGAGTACAAAAACTTAAACTAAAAGGGTTAAAAATATTATTATTGAGCCCATACTCTTTTTAATCTATATGCGGACCAACTTTTATTTAAACCCTCATAGATATATATAGGTCTATATTAAAATCAACGAAACGTCAATCGGGAGTTGCAGATGTTTACAATTTAGATTCGAAATCATTTTTATTCAATATACACTTTATATATATAAGAACATTTTTAAATAACAAATTTTACTGCGTAAATAAATATATTAATTAAATATTTTAAACAGTTAAATTTAATATATCAATATATATATATAAGTAATATTCATATATATATATATATATATATATATATATACATACACACACACACACATATCTATTTACAATTATTTGTTCGTGAATCGTCAAAACCGGCCGAGGTTAAATGAATATATGAAACAGTTTAAGATTTTTGAGACTCAACCTAACAGACTTTGCTTATCGTGTCAAAGATATTAAATCGTATCGAGAGTTTGGTTCAAAATTAATCGAAATTTTCCGGGTCGTGACACCTAGCAAGGTTGATAGGTGAAAGAAAACCAGGGAGTATACCTAGCGATACAAATGCTAACCCCTGGAATGAAACAGCTAAAGCCATTACCACGAGAAGTGGTATTACACTTAAACCACCTGAAATACCTGTAATTTCTGATGACTCTATTCCTACTACACAGGCACCACAGCCTAAGCAAGAGAAGAAAACAGAACCGGTAGTTGAAAAAGTTAATGAAGATAACACAGTTAAGGCTAAACCTTATGTTAAACCATACCAACCACCGCTTCCTTACCCAAGTAAAATGAGAAAAGAAAGACTTAAAGCCGAGCAATCCAAATTCTTGGATATGTTTAAACAAATAAATGTCAATCTTCCCCTCATTGATGTGATTTCAGGAATGCCAAGATATGCTAAATTCTTGAAAGATCTAATCACAAATAGAAAGAAAATTGAAGAACTCTCGGTTGTTACAATGAATGCTAATTGTTCTGCAGTGCTATTAAATAAACTACCAGAAAAATTATCAGATCCAGTAAGTTTCACAATTCCATGTTTTCTGGGTAGTCTTAGTTCAATAGAAGCATTGGCAGACTTAGGTGCTAGTATAAATTTAATGCCGTATTCATTATACGCTAAACTAGACCTTGGAGAATTGAAACCAACACGAATAAGCATACAACTAGCAGATCGATCAGTAAAATATCCTAGAGGGATAATGGAAAACATGCTAGTTAAAGTTGGTACTTTAGTATTTCCAGTAGATTTTGTTATTCTGGACATGGAAGAAGATTCTCGAGTTCCTCTCATATTAGGAAGACCATTCTTAAATACGACTAAAGCAATAATAGACGTGTTTGGTAAGAAACTGACCCTAAGTATAGAGGATGAGAGTGTTATATTTTTTGTTGATAGAACCATGCAACAACCACAATCTGCAGAAGATACATGTTATTATATTCAAACAATAGATTCACATGCAGAATTGTTACAAGAATTTCCAGAATTACAAGGAACAGGAGAATGTTCTTTAGGAGAAGGGACTGAACCAATTGATGAAGCTGAAATGTTATCTGCACTCATGGCTAATGAATACGAACCAACAACAGAAGAACTTCAAATGCTAAAAGAGGAAGACAGATATCGATACAAATCATCGATAGAAGAACCACCGATATTAGAGTTAAAGCCACTTCCAAACCATTTGGAATACGCTTATTTACATGGTGAATCTGAATTACCTGTAATAATATAATCTTCTCTTACTAAAAATGAAAAATCTTGACTCATTTCTGTGTTAAAAGCTCATAAACCAGCTATTGCATGGAAGATTCATGACATTAAAGGTATAAGTCCTTCGTATTGCACACATAAAATCCTTATGGAAGAAGGTCATAAAACCTATGTGCAACGCTAACGAAGACTAAATCCTAATATGCAAGATGTTGTTAAGAAAGAAATTATTAAACTGCTCGATGCAGGTTTAATTTATCCAATTTCTGATAGTCCATGGGTAAGCCCATTTCAATGTGTACCTAAGAAGGGTGGCATGACTGTCATCACAAATGAAAAAAATGAGCTTATTCCTACTAGGACTGTAACAGGATGGCGTGTTTGTATTGATTATAGAAAATTAAATGACACCATCAAAAAAGATCACTTTCCTTTACCTTTCATTGATCAAATGTTGGAAAGATTAGCCGGAAATAGTTACTATTGTTTTCTTGACGGTTTTTCCGAATATTTTCAAATTCCAATCGCACCCGAGGACCAATAGAAAACCACCTTCACGTTCCCTTATGGTACTTTTGCTGACAAACGCAAGCCATTTGGACTTTGCAATGCCCCTGCAACCTTTCAAAGGTGCATGATGGCGATTTTTCACGACATGATAGAAGAATGCATGGAAGTTTTCATGGATGACTTTTCAGTCTTCAGTGATACTTTTGAATCATGTCTAGTTAATCTTGAACGAATGCTTATTAGATGCGAACAATCAAATCTAGTACTTAATTGGGAGAAATGTCATTTCATGGTTAGAGAAGGCATCGTTCTTGGTCATAAAATTTCAAAGGAAGGAATTAAAGTGGATAGAGCTAAAGTAGATGTAATTGCTAAACTTCCACATCCCATCAATGTTAGAGGAGTTAGGAGTTTTCTAGGGCATGCCGGTTTTTACCGACGTTTCATAAAAGATTTTTCTAAAATTGCCACTCCTATGAATAAACTCCTAGAAAAGGATGCTCCATTCATCTTTTCGGATGAATGCATCAAATCTTTTAATATTCTTAAAGAAAAACTCACTAATGCGCCGATCGTGATAACTCCAAATTAGAATCTACCATTTGAACTCATGTGCGATGCAAGTGATTTTGCAATGGGAGCCGTTTTAGGTCAAAGAATTGAAAAACGATTTCAACTTATCTATTACGCTAGTAAGACGTTACAAGGAGCACAAACGAATTACACAGCTACTGAAAAAGAACTCCTTGCTATTGTCTTTACTTTTGACAAATTTCGTTCATATCTCGTTCTAGCAAAAACGGTGGTCTATACTGATCATTCTGCTCTTAGATACCTATTTTTAAAACAAGTTGCTAAACCACGATTAATCCGTTAGATCTTACTCTTACAAGAGTTTGATATTGAAATCCGAGACAAAAAGGGAGCAGAAAACCTTGCAGCTGATCATTTTTCTCGTCTTGAAAATCCTGAATTAGAAGTTCTAAATGAATCGGCCATACAAGATAACTTTCCTGATGAATATCTATTGAAAATCCATTATAGTGAAATTCCATGGTTTGCAGACAATGTAAACTACTTAGTATGTGGATTACTTGAAAAAGGGTTGTCGTACCAAAAACGAAAGAAATTCTTTAGTGATATAAAACACTATTTTTGGGAAGATCCACATTTATTTAAAAATTGTCCCGATGGAATAATCCGCCGATGTGTATTCGGGGATGAAGCTAGTCAAATCTTAAACCATTGTCACACAGGACCAACAGGAGGGCATTATGGGCCTCAATTTACAGCAAGAAAAGTTTACGATGCTGGATTCTATTGGCCTACAATTTTCAAAGACGCACACCTTCTCTGTAAATCCTGTGATGCTTGTCAAAGGGCCAGAAAAATAAGTCAACGTGATGAAATGCCACAAAATGTCATTCAAGTATGTGAAGTATTTGACGTTTGGGGCATTGACTTTATGGGTCCATTTCCAAAAACTCATAATAATCTCTACATTCTCGTTGCCATTGATTATGTATCTAAATGGGCGGAAGCACAAGCTCTCTAAACTAACGATGCACGAGTTGTAGTCAACTTCTTAAAACGTCTTTTTGCTAGGTTCGGAACACCAAAAGCTTTAATAAGTGATTGGGGTACTCATTTTTGTAATAATCAACTTGAGAAAGTTCTCAAAAAGATAAGGAGTAACTCATAAAATCTCAACCGCGTATCATCCACAAACAAGTGGACAAGTTGAAAATACTAACCGAGCATTAAAACGTATTCTAGAAAAAACCGTAGGATCAAATCCGAAGGAATGGTCCATGAAATTGGAGGATGCACTCTGGGCTATTAGAACAGCTTACAAAACTCCAATTGGAACCACACCTTTTAAACTTGTTTACGAAAAAGCATGTCACCTTCCAGTAGAAATTGAACATAAAGCATTTTGGGCTTTGAAGACATGTAATCTTGATTTGCATGAAGTCGGACGTCTACGGTTAAGTCAACTAAACGAATTAGAAGAGTTAAGACATGAAGCATATGAAAATTCATTAATCTATAAAGAAAGAACGAAGAAATGGCATGATAAAAGAATCAGAAGTTCAAAAGTATTTAAAGAAGGAGACAGAGTTCTTCTTTTCAATTCACGATTCAAGCTATTTCCTGGAAAATTGAAATCAAGATGGTCTGGACCATTCATAGTCAAAAGAGTTTTCTTATATGGAACAATAGAGTTGGTAAATTCAAATGGGATTGAATTTAAAGTTAATGGTCACAGAGTTAAACATTACGTACATGGTCCAATGGAAGTTGACAATGAAGTCAATCATAATTTCACCACCCAAGAAAACCCTCAAAATGAAAATATAAATATGTTATCAACAACATATGAAAAACCAAAATTGGAAGACGGGGAAGCTTCAAATTGGAGTGATGAATAAGAATTTCGATACAAACCTCCCATTCCAAGAAACGAAGAAAAATGTGAACAAGAAGTTCAAGTAGAAGTGAAAGAACCAAGAAAAGATCACCCGGAAAAGGTTAACAAACCAACTCTACTTACTAAAGTAGGAGACCCAGGTAAATTTATTATTTCTTGCTTGCTTAATGATGGTGCTATGTATAATGGACTCGCAGATTTTGGAGCAAGTGCAAATGTTATGCCTCTTTTCTTATACAAAAGATTAGGTGTGGGTAAATTAAGACCAACCAGCATAGGTGTTCAATTATTTGACCAAACCATTAAACACCCTGTTGGAATATTCAATAATTTATTTGTTAAAGTGGGAAGTTTGACCTTTGTTGCAAACTTCATAGTTTTTAATATGGAGGAAGACCTTGATATTCCTCTAATTTTAGGTTGCCCATTTTTAGCAACCACCAAAGCATTCATTGATGTAAGAGAAGGTAGAATGACACTTAGGGATGGTGACAAATCGGTTACCTTTGTGAACCGAAAGTTTAGATCTCCACCAACTAAAACTGTTGAACCCATAAAAATGCCTATGTGTGGGGAAGATGAAGAAACACCTAATGATAACCCGATAACAAGGAACCCAGTTATTGATACGAAATTAGATGAACCCGTTTTCAACAGTTCAACGAAGAAACTTTATAAACGGATTCAAGATGCTAGGATTAAGGGGAACTTTAAGTTATGTAACCGATTAGTATCTAATTTGTCGCCTAAATAAAAGGCAATGTTAATTGAATTTGTGAATGTTACAGAAGAAATCAATCAATGGCTTGAAGCCAAAGTCAGAGATATGCAAATTGTTGATGATCCAATTGAAGATAACAATGAAGTTAATCACAATTTCAACACCACAGCTAACTAAGTTTGGGGAGAATTAAGTCTTTTTAAGGATAATATATATTTCTGTTAGAGTTAGATTTTTTATTTTCGTGTAGTTCTCGAAAATAGAATCCGAATGGTCTTTCCCTAGCAGACCCTAAAGAACTAGTCTCCTCCCCCCATTCTGAATTTTTATTTTTTTAGGTTTTACAAGATGAAGAATTCCTTTGATTTGAACCTTGGTCTACTACTACACGCTTTGATTACTAAACATAATAATGACACACTCCCGAGTGAAGTGGTATCATTCATAAGAGGCAAAATGGACGAAGTGAGAAAAGGACTCAGGAAAGATCATCATAAAACACATTTTGGTAAAGGAAAATCAAAATCCGCAACAAAAAGAAGAGCACGACACCTTGAAAGATGTCATAAATGCCGAAAATGGTCACACGAAGGTAAATGTTCGAACAATCAAACATATTCAAATACCGAATTTGTTACTCTATGTAGCGAAGGACCGTTCATATGTTAAGAAGAAAAGTTATTTAAGAATCGAGGTTACGCTTATGTAGCAATGGAAAACCAAATCACACGACTCTCCTATGAGTCAGCTAAAGCAGGTCTCTGAGAATTCTATCTCACAGGTAAGTATGTACAGTTTTTATTTGTTTTTATTTATTGCTTTTAACCTTTTGATAATAAACGCTGAATCATTCGCTATAAAGTATTAAATTGATATTCAATAAAATTAGATATGCAAAACCGAAATTATTGATATCATACAAAAATTTAATTCATCACTGCGAAATTTACCTTTTATTCATAAGGTATAAATATCTTTAATCAATCAATTCAAAATATTTCAAAAATTCGTCAGGAGTAAAACTAGGTAATATAGCTGAAATTACTTTACCCAAAAGAGGGGCGTATATTTTTGATAATATTTGATTGATTTAAGTGGGATAAAAGACCAAAAAGATTTTTAATTTTATTTTTACCATATTTTTAAAATTAATATTGTAAATTTTTAAAATCAATATATTTAAGTTTGTAAATATTTTAAAAACTAATATTTTTAATATAAGTTTCTAAAACTAAAATATATAAATATTAATAATATTTTTATGAAATTTTATGCATTTTAAATTTAAGTTTGGTGTGAATTTAAAAACAAAATTTACTTTATTTCATTAAGTTAAAAATATGATTTCTAAAATTCGTCGTAAGTTGAAGACTAGGTTATGTAACCGAAATTGTTTTACCCAAGGGCGGGGCGAGAAATTTTGTTTTCATTATTTTTAATTTTATTGATTTAAAGTATGCCAAAAAATATTTAAAAAACCCAAAAATCTTTGCTTTTAAAACAATCGCTTTAAAATGAAAAATTTTAAAATTTTGTCGAGGGACGGACTAGGTAAACGTACCGAAACAACCTCGTCCTAAATAAAAAGGAAAACAAAATTTTAAATTTAATTAATTGTTTTCTTATTAAAGATTTTATATAAAAAAAATTATATCCGCACTCGCGGAGGTTAGTGGGGTACCACATCCGCACTCGTAGAGATCCAAAATTCCAGACCAGGTTAACTGGTCAACAGACCAGTCCCCAAACACACACACCCACATATTTTCTTCGAAAAAACCCACAAAAACCATCTAAAAACGCAATTTTTCACCGTTAATCATCAAATTTCTTGCTAAAATCACGATGAGGAGATACTTGCCAAGAAGTTTTTCAAGGAAATCGACTGAAAGGGGTTAATCTTCATCCGCATCTTAGGCTCGCAATGCTCCTCCTGAGAATGCAGACGAACAGGATATTAACGACCAATACAGACAAAATATACCTCATTAAGTCATTTCATTTTCAAATATCCATGATGTAGATTTACACCCAAACTTGAGATTTGACAGATTTTGGATAGAATATCCAAAATATCAAAGGAACTTACACACCATTCAGTCTAATGATGTTGAAGTACCCAGGGTAATAGATTGGGAACCGTTAGAAACAGTGGGATTGGCCGATCCAATCAGAGAATTACTTACACAAAGGTATGGTAATTCTACTTTTAATGATTGGGAACATTTATTCAATATACGTAGGCATGTATATAGAGAATGGTGTGTGGAATTATTATGTAGTGTTGAAATAAATGATCGGGTAGCTAGCTTAACCGATTGTTAGATTTTTATTAGGAGGTGTGATGCGTCATATGTCTCTACTAGATATGGCTCAGGCTTTGTGTATATATACGCCCGAGGAACTAGCATCTACTGATTGTCAAAGGTTGATAGTTAATGGTAGGAGGGTTGATGAAAATTTTGATATGAATGGAATATGGAGTAGAATGACTATCCATAACCGATTTCGTGGGGGGTATTACTCTTATACTGATATTGATAGAGCTGAGCTAAGAGTAATCCATAGGTTCTTAGCAAACTCGATTACACAGCAAGGTAGGAACAAAGAGAAGGTAAATGAAAATGATTTATTTTATCTCATGTGTATTCGAGACCCACAGAGCGCTGTGAGTTTACCTTATTGTGTGGGTTATTATTTATCGGCTATGGTTAGGGTATACGGCCTAATAGTATAATAGGAGGTGGTATCTTTGTTACTTTAATTACTGAGTATCTCGGTGTCATAAAAGTCAGGGGGGATTAATAATTACAACACTAGAATCCCGTGATACAATTGGTTTGAAAGTATATCATGGTGCTAAGGTTTTAAAGAAACGACATAACGCTGCAGCACCATATGATGGCAATCATCCACATGTCAAAAGAGATCAGCAGCAAGGTAATATGGTAGGGGGAATCAGATGACAGAAATGCAAATTTTTATGGCTCAACATGAGTATGAAATGGCTAGACAACGAGCATTTCAAGATTGGCAGTATCATCAAAACCAAATCATAAGTCATTGTGCACACATAAATGCAAACTACATTCCTACTCAAATGCCCATATTTCCTCCCTGGACTATACAGACCCGACCACCGTACCCTACATATGACCCAGCTCAAGCATTCTACAACACTTACGGCTATGAATGGAATCACTACTGGAACCATCCTCATCAACCCTAATTTTCTTTTATGCCTATTTTTATTTATTTTGTAACTTGTAATTTAATACTTTTAATACTTCTTTTGATACTATAATAGTTTTTATAATTTTCTAACTTTTATTATTAGATTTTAATAATTTTTGAATGTGGGGTTATATACCCAACTTCAAAAATATGTATATATATGTTTGTAGTTTATCTTATGTACAAAACAGGGTAAAACAGCGCACTTTCAAAGACTGGCATTAAGTTCAGCAAAAGCTATTAATTTTGACGACAAAACGAAAAACAAGTGTGATGTAACAACAGACGGAATGAACAAATGACGTGCACCATTTATCATTCAAAACAAACGCCAATATGTTTGAAAACTTTGGTAAAATTTTAATCATTTTTCTACGCTAATCACCCTCAATAATTTAAATTGTTACTGATTTCTTGCAAAGGAGGGCATTGCAAGATCTTAATTGTGGGAAGGGATTCTTTCAGTTTTTTTTAAAAAAATTTTAATTTAAACACTTGGTTACTATTAAAAATACTAGTAACGCAGTAGTTGTATTAGAATCTAGTGCTCTCTGATAATAAAGAACAGCCCTAGTCTTATATACTGACTACCCACTTCTAGTAAAATTTTTAAAAATTTTCAAATAAATGAATTCAAAATCATGTTTATACATATTTATGAACGATAAAACTAGGTATTAATACCGAAATTTTCGTTACCTCGTAAAGGACATAAATTGAGAAACAACTCAAAATGTTAGAATTCATTTAAAATGGAATAGAGGAGAATAAAAAGGCAAAGAAAGGAAAATAAAAGCCAAGTGTGGGAAATTTTTACCAAGTTATTTAAATCACATATCACATATTTTTGTACAAATAATTAAAGATACTTTTGTTTTGAACGATTTTATCAGTTTTACCCGATTTCTTATAATATATTTGAAAGAAATGTGCCACTTGATTTAAAAGGAAGTAAAGTCTTCCGAGAAAAAGACACGCGCTGCTTGATTTAGGTCAGGAAGTTGTCGTCCAGACCAGTTGTAGAGTTTACGAAAAACCTTGAAAAGTTTTCTCGAAAATCAGCTAGAAATCCACGGACCTCAGCATCAAACAGGGTCGCCAAGTGGTCAGACTTATCCTAACCATGAGAGGATCTGTCTTGTACAATGGGGGGGGGGGCACCATGCAAATTAGCATATAAGACTAATGAATCATATCCCCAGAAAGGATAATCTCCTTAAAGATTAAAAATCAGCTTTTAAGCCTGATATTACTCAATCCTCGAGATTGACCTTAAAGATTTAGAATTCAAACTCATGGAATTCGATGATATCTAAACTCGAGCTTGAATGAGCAAATATTTTGATCAAATTACAAACCGATTTGTTTTCTGAAAACCCATTTTCAATGCGTTCATTACCATGGAACGTAAAATCCTAAGAATTCACCGGAATTCATTAGGTCGCCTGAACCAAATCGGGTGTCAACCGTAAGAATGGTGGTTGCATAGCATGGTCGAAGACATGACCTTGTACCAGACCGAAAAACTATAGGGTGATCTTTACTATTGCTCCTACAAAGGATAGTAATTGCATCCGACACGATATAGACCATAATCAAAAGCATGTCACGGGTCATTGCCTTAACAGTTGCTTGTTCAATGCTTTCCTTTACAACTGGACGGTAGTTTACCGAAAGGTAATATACGGAGCAAGTATACTGGACGTGTTGCTTTCCTAATACAAGGTTAGTAAGTGGGTGACAGAAAACCGTAAGTTTTGAGCTAAAATTTTAAAAAAATCTGAAACTCACAAAACCCACAAAAACATTTTGCAAACACCGGTGAAGGGTTATTCCGGAAAACTTATCTAGGGTAAAAACTAGATTGACTTTTCAAAAGATCAAATGTTTTCATAAAGATCTAATTTCCTAATAGATCTAAATTTTTATAGTCATGTGGGACTGTAAACCACATCGTTACCATCATTGTTCATACCGCCGTATCAAAATCACTGATGTACATAGTGTGAAGAATAAAGAAGTGATTCTAGTAAAGTTATATTCAAGTTCTATATTGCTTGAGGACAAGCAACGCTCAAGTGTGGGAATATTTGATAATGCTAAAAACAAACATATATTTCATAGCATTATCCTTCAAGAAAGACAAGCTTTTAGTTACAGTTGTTCTATTTACAAGTGATATTCGTTTAAATAATAAAATGTGAAGACAAAAGACAGAATCAACGATTTGAAGACGCAAAAGACCAACAAGCTAAAAAGTACAAAGTACAATCCAAGTGGTTCAAATTATTGATGAGAAACGTCTAAAAATTACAAGAGTACAAGCCGGAAAAATCAAAGTACAAGATATTAAATTATACGAAAGGCGTTCGAAAATCCGGAACCGAGACATGAACCAACTATCAACGCGCGATGTAACGGACCAAAAATTACAAGTCAATTATGCACAAGAATATAATATAATATATAATTAATTATATATATTATTATATATTATAATTATAAGCAGCCCACGTTTAATTCACTATGGTGAGCTGGAATCCAAAGCTCCGGACTCGCGAAGCTGTGAAGCACAAAAACACCGCAGTCGCGGAGCACAACAGTTCAAAGTGGGCCTATAAAAGACCGCGCATTCTGATCGTTTTCATTATACCTTTTTCTTTTCCTTTCTCATATCATATACGATATATATATATATTTATATTTTATGATTATAATTTTAATTTAAGTTTAATAATAATAAGGTTATGTTGGTGAATGTTTTAAGTTTGTAAGTCGAAATTCTGTCCTTTTAACGCTACGCTATTAATAATCATTGTAAGTTATGTTCAACCTTTTTAAATTAATGTCTCATAGCTAAGTTATTATTATGCTTATTTAAATCGAAGTAATCGTGATATTGGACTAAATATTAAAGATGGGGTTATTGGGCTTTGTACCATAATTGGGGTTTGGACAAAAGATCGACAGTCGTGGAAATTAGACTATGGGCTATTAATGGGCTTTAGATTAACTAAACGATACCTCGTTAATTTAATATAAAGGTTACAATTTGACGTATCTATATATAACCACATATGCTTAATCGGGTACGGTGGGCGGGATATTTATAAATACGAATTATTGTTCATTTGACTCATTAAAACAGGGGTGGATTACATTCAAGGGTAATTGGTGTAATTGTTAACAAAGTATTAAAACCTTGGATTACACGCAGTCGATAACCTGGTGTATTCATTAAACAAATTATTAAGACCTTGTTAAAGTTCGAATCCCCAATTAGTTGGAATATTTGACTTCGGGTAATAAGATTAATTTGACGAAGACTCTCGCACTTTATAATTATGACTGATGGACTATTATGGACAAAACCAGATGGACATATCGAATAATCTAGGACAAAGGACAATTAACCTATGGTAATAAATTAAAATCAACACGTCAACATCATGATTACGAAAGTTTAAATAAGCATAATTCCTTTATTTTATATCTCATCGTACTTTTAATTATCGCAATTTTATTTATCGTCATTTATTTATCGCACTTTAAATTATCACACTTTAATTATTGTCATTTACTTACAGCTTTAAATTAAGTTATATTTATTTTTAATATTTTGCATTAGGTTTTAATTGTGACTTAAGTTTTAAAATCAACAAACCGGTCATTAAACGGTAAAACCCCCTTTTTATAATAATAATAATACTGGTTATATATATATTTATACAAATATAGTTTAAAATAAAATATAGCGTTAAACTCAGCTAGCTCCCTGCGGAACGAACCGGACTTACTAAAAACTACACTACTTTACGATTAGGTACACTGCCTAGAGTGTTGTAGCAAGGTTTAGGTATATACACTCTATAAATAAATAAATAACTTGTGTAAAATTGTATCGTATTTAATAGTATTTCGCAATAAAAATATAACTTTTTCGTATACACCTCGCATAACATCAATTTGCTTTGCAGTGATGCTGATTCTCAGTGTTCTCGAGGATGACGATCTCGACGAGATTATTGCCACCCATGGAGGCGAGGAGGTTGAGGGGTCCCAGACTAAGGGAGATTCCATCCCTGCTACCGGTGCGGAGGTCCACGTTCCTCATACTGGCACCGAGTCACATGCGCCGGGGGGGGGCACTCATTCTAAGGAGGATAGGGTTCCACACACAGATGTGGGATCCAGCGATCAAACCACCAGGGCTCCCCTCCCCCATCCTCCAGTCAAGGGAACCTAGCTGACCAAGGCGCTTCTTCACACAAGAAGAAGAAGCGCAAGCATTTTGACAAGGATGGGGAGAAGTCCCATAAGAAGAAGAATGGTAAGCGCACTTCTTTTCATGACTTGTAAATATTATTTTATTTACCATATTGCCTTCTAATACACAGTCATTGAACTTTTACTGCGCAGAGGGCGCGAGGGCCCTCCTCCAGACGTGCTTCTGGAATTAAGGAAACTGACTGAGTTTCTAGAGGTGCCATCTGGACCTGCCATGTCACAGCTTAAATTTTTGATGGACTACACCCCGGCGAGCGCACTGAGTTTCTTCAAGAAAGAGAACCCAGAGGCAAGCCTGTACATGGATGTGTAGACGACGCTTACCAGTTTTTTGCGCGATGTTTGCAGGATCAATGAGAAATATGCGCTGCTGAAGGGAGAGTCCAGCTCAGGGCATGAGGCCCCTGAGCATGTAGGAGGCACGTGATCGCCTCAACACACTTCACAGTGAGGTGAATATGGTGCAGGATGCATGCAATAGTGTTGAGGCTGCTGCACTACAGGCATCTTCTGAGAAGGAGGCGCTTGCCATGGAACTTGAGTTGGTCAAGGCGGAGAGGGACCAACTGAAAATCAATGAAAACTCTCTCTTGACCACCAACATCGGTCTCCGTAAAGCTGCAGAGCACCTTTCCGCGCAGCTCAATAAACTAGAGGGAATGCGCAAGTATGGCTGGGACCAGTTCACAACTCTAAAACTTGAGCTCCCAGGGTTGGTTACGCGTGCTTGCAACTCTCCTGCAATGAATGATGCGTACAATAGAGCTACGCGTGCCATGAAGGTGGCCGAGAGGTGCAGGTTCTGGGAGTTTTTAAAGAAACATGTTCAGCCTCCCATTGTCCCGCCACCTGCTGTGGTCAAGAGAATGCCTTCAGGTGCTGCTGAGGAGGAAAGTGCCGTTGTGCTCGTGCTAGAGCACGTAGATGTGCCCAACCTTGTCGCCATGATGCAGGGTACAGAGGCTACTGTCGAGTAGTTGTTGAATGCCGTTTTGTAGTTTTTTATATTTATATATTGTACGCGCATTGCGCTTTTTGTAATGAATACTTATGAAATGAAAATCTTGTTCTTTTAAGTAATGCCTCTTGCTGATTGCGCTATTGCTTTTATTATTTGTATTCAATCATTGCATATGCGTAATACTGGGTATAGATTAGTACTTGTAAAATGTGGTGACACCAATTGTGCGTATATTTATTTTATCGTTTCTAGCACGTTATGTGCGTGGCTTAAACAAGTTAAAATTTTTAATCATATATTATACTCAAGGCATGTCAACTCGTAGTTTATCATATATGTTTGTAGTGCACACAACATAGACTTAAACAACACGCCCTAATATCTGCACATCGAGAGTCTTCTAAGTGCGCCAACACTTCTGATTGAGGTCAAGGGCGACCAACCCTATCACTTATAGTCATGACTTACTGATCTCGCATTCTGCGCAGGTGTGGCTAGGACAAACCAATGTCTTTCGCCCTCCGGTAATAATATATAGCTTGTCGTTAAAGAAGCTTCTGCCGCACGAGGGTTGGAGAAAACACCCCTTCAAAGGTAGGATTAATTATAGTAGTTTATCTGCTTACGCAGTTACATAAAAAGTGCGATGAAATTCTCCTTAAAACAACACATAATAGTGTAATTAAAACTACTAGACCCTAAACGTGTATTTGCGCCACTTCACGGCTAAACGTCCCAATTCTCGCCATCCCATGCTTATGTTGTTAAGCTATTTCCATCTTCTTCCTCTCCAACTCCCATTGCCCAGTTTCTTGGGACCTGTTTAGACCAGTTCACTATTTTTTGTAAATCAATGAATGCGCGTTAATATGTGTTAAGTGTATTAAAGCGTGAATCTTATGTTACGGATTGTACAAGATTGCGCTCATATAAATTTGATAAGCGCGCTGAACTGTTCGCGCGTTTAAGCATCTATTCAGGTCAAGTAACCCTTTGACCTATCTTATAATTATGACATCAATAATTAATAAAATACCTAATTGTGACTGCATTCTGATGATTTTGATGCCATCGTTGTAATTTCAGCCTTTGTGGGAAATTTAAACAAACCCCGCGCGATGGAAAGCACTGCCTCAAACTTCTGCAACGACGGGTATCCCAAAAGCGCATCATAATCTGATGTTGAGCGCACGATGCTAAACTTCACTCTCTTGGTTTGTCTTTTCACTCAGTTGTCATCATCCTTGAGCTGCAGTTCGACCTCCAAGGTCCCAAGAGTCTGCAGTGGATCGCCGGAGAGTCCGTGAAATCTGTCTTTCGACGACTTCAAGCTAAGTATGATTTTGCGTAGAACTTTCTTGTAGTAATGTTCAAACATGATATCGACGCTGCAACCGGTGTCCACGCAGAGGCGCTTGATCTTGAGTCCTAACTCAGGTAAATATCCACCAACTATGATGAGGTCGCTTTTGGTTTCTTGAACTTTGTTGGGTGAAAATGGGACCTGCAAGTATTCTCGGGAGTGCGCAGGTGATGTTATGCGAGGTGTATATGAAATAGTTATATTTTTATTGCGAAATACTATTAAATACGATACAATTTTACACAAGTTATTTATTTATTTATAGAGTGGATATACCTAAACCTTGCTACAACACTTATAGGCAGTGTACCTAATCGTACAGTAGTGTAGTTTTTAGTAAGTCCGATACTTTTATATATATATATATATATATATATATATATATATATATATATATATATATATATATATAAGTAGTATTATTATAAAAAGGGGTTTTTACCGTTTAATGACCGGTTTGTCGATTTTATGTCTTAAGTCGCAGTTAAAACCTAATGTAAAATATTAAAAATAAATATAACTTAATTTAAAGCGTAAAGTAAATAACGATAATAAAAGTGCAATAAATTAAAGTGCGATAAATAAAATGATGATAAATTAAAAGTACAATAAATAAAATGACTATAAATAAAAGTACGATAAGATATGAAATAAAGGAATTATGCTTATTTAAACTTCCGTAATCATGATGTTTGACGTGCTGATTTTAATTTATTACCATGGGTTTATTGTCCTTTGTCCTGGATTATTCGATATGTCCATCTGGTTTTTGTCCATAACAGTCCATCAGTCATAAATATAAAGTGCGAGTGTCCTCGTCAAATTATCCTTATATCTGAAGTCAAATATTCCAACTAATTGGGAACTTAAACTGTAACAAGGTCTTAATACTTTGTTTAACAATTACACCAGGATATCGACTGCGTGTAACCCAAGGTTTTAATACTTTGTTAACAATTACACCAAGTGTCCTTGTACATAATTCACCCCTATTTTAATGAGTCCATTGACTATTAATACATTACCGTGTCCGGTTAAATGAACGATTAACGAACTATCATTCAGTTAAACAAATATAAAGCCCATTAATAGTCCATAGTCCAATTTCTACAAGTGTCGGTCTTTTGTCTAAACCCCAATTATGGTACAAAGCCCAATTACCCAATCTTTAATATTTAGCCCAACATCACGATTACTTCGATTTAAATAAGCATGATAATAACTTAGCTACGAAACATTAATTTAAAAAGGTTGAACATAACTTACAATGAGTATTAATCGCGTAGTGTTACACGGACAGAATTTCGACTTACAAACTTAAAACATTCGCCACTATAACCTTATTATTATTAATCTTAAATTAAAATTAAAATTATAATATATATATATATATATATATATATATATATATATATATATATATATATATATATATATATATATATATATATATATATATATATATATATATATATATATATCGTAGAGAGTGAGTGAGATTGAATATTGTGTATATTTTCGGCCAGAAAACGTTTCATTTATAGAACCTCAGCTGCTACAGTACTCAATGCTACTGCATGGAGTTTGTGCTACCTGGCCATGCGGTCGCATGGACGCCTATTACTGGACACATATCCTTCCAAAAACGTGGGCTGCTCGATTAATAAATTAATTATAATATATTATATATAATTTTAAATAATTATATATATATTATATTATATTCTTGAGCATAGTTGACTCGTAATTTTAGGTCCGTTGCATCGCGCGTTGATAGTTGGTTCATGTCCCAGTTCCGAATTTTCGAACGTCCTTGCGTACAATTTAATATCTTGTACTTTGCGTTTTGCGGCTTGTACTCTTGTAATTTTGAGACGTTTCTTATCAAAAATTGAACCACTTTGATTGTACTTTGTACTTTTTAGCTTTTTGGTCATTTGTGTCTTCAAATCGTCGAATATGTCTTTTGTCTTCACCTTTTATTATTTAAACGAATATCACTTGTAAATAGAACAATTGCAACCAAAAGTTTGTCTTTCTTGAAGGATAATGCTATGAAATACATGTTCGTTTTTAGCATTATTAAATATTCCCACACTTGAGCGTTGCTTGTCCTCAAACAATATAGTCTTGAAATAAAAATACTAGAATTACTTCTTTATTCTCCACACTTTGTACATCAGTGATTTTGATTTGGCAGTATGAACAATGATAGTAACATTGTGTGTAACGACCCTGGATTTTCCAACGTTATTTTATTAATAATTTTTATTATTAATACGTGTGATAAAACGAATGTATGTTATTACATTTACATGTTGCCATGATTGCCCGAACTTGACTTTAATTGCCCGAAACGTCTTTGTGACACCCGAAACTTTCACGAATAATATTTTTAGATATTATTTACATTCATGATTAGTTTTATTAATCATTTTAATTAACTATGGTGAGTAGTTAGTTACTTGGGCTTTAATTGGTTTAACTTGTGAATTACTGAACCTGAGCTTGTTTAAAGTAAATGGACTCATGAATAAGGCTTATAAGCCCACCCTACATATTAAATGGACTTAATTAGCCCATAATACTTGTAAGTATTACTTGTATATGGTAACTAGTTAGTTAAGGAGATGAGGAATCTAGTTAACTTGCCATTCCCATGTAAACACACCAAGTATCCAACTTTTGTAAGGCTTTACAAGCTTGTAACCAACAAACAACTCTCTTCCCCCTCCCCCACTCCAAAACCAACGGCCTAGGGCCATTTTATGTGTTCAAAATCTTTTTTTTACTACTTGATACACTTACTTCTCTCATTACACTTCACATTTAGCAAACACACTTACTTTCTCTCAAACTTTCTCTCATTTTCTTTCAAGGTTTTCTTTCTTCTTTGTAAGTAACTTGAAGCATTTCTTCTCTTTTTCTTTAACCAAAACCGAAACCAAGAGACACATAATCATCATCATCATCTTTTGTTACTTACTTGTCTGTTATTATTACTTACTTACTTTGTGTTGTTACTTACTTACTAGCTTTCAAGAATCAAACTTGTTAGTTTGATTCTTCATTTTATCTTGTTAAAACAAGAACAACAAGAACATATACTTTCAAGTTATGTTCTACATTTGTTATTTTTAAAAGCTTTATGTTCATGTGTTGATAAACTCATACTTGTAACTCATGTTAGTAAACTTTAAAAGTTTACTTTCTTAAAGATCAAACTTTGGTTTGAATCTTTAAAGTATGAACAACCATGAACAAATTACATGTTTACTTAGTTTACTTCTTGCACTTTAATTTCATGTAATTAGTTTAAATGGTCAAGTACTACAAGTTAGTCTTGATCTCATTAATCTTGAACTAAAAGTTAACTTGAAAGTTCAAGAACATACAAATAAGTTTTCTTTAAATATAACTTTGTATACTTATGCTTGATCTAGACTTTTGGGTCTTGGATCTTCAAGATCTAACTAAGAACCATGTTCTACACCTTAAGATCTTGATTAGTTAGTTTATTTTCAAGTTTAGAGTTCGATATTTCTATTATAGTTCATGTAAGTGTCAAACCTAAGACTTTGATGTAACTTTGGTTCATCAAACTACATGCAACTCTTAAGTGAGTTGTGCTTCATGTCTTAGACTTGCACTAGGGTTATGATGGTCAAGACTTGGTTAAGATGATGTAGATACATCAATGAGTTGTACACTTGAAGCTATATGCATCAAGGATGAGAACCATGATGAACATCACGCACCAAGACCACCGGAACTCACTTAAACTTACTGTTTCTGTCCAAACCCTACTGACCTGCTGTTTCTGTAACAGACCAGTAGACCTGGGCTACTGAGACCATTATTTTTAGATAGAACTTTTCGAGTAAATAACTTTTCATATAGGACTCGTCTTAATCCGAGTTACGGTTTAGGATTTATGGCCCTCCGATCGTCACTATGTCCTTTAACGTTGTGCAGAAATTTCTGACCTACTTGCACTTAGACTATCGCCACGGTCAAACCAAGATGAGTTTACTTCTGTAAATTTTACCACACTTAAAGGACTCATAGACGGAGCCATGGCCACTGGTCTCACCTTAATTCAGTAAGGGTAGAGGCCATGGTGATTGACTGAAGTCAGCCTTTGTTGTAAACTACTTTCATAAACGAAACCTACTTTACACCTTTTGTTAAATGATGAATGATGATGACCCTTAAGACCTTATTTACATACTTTTAAACCTTTTCGGACGATTTATTAACTTAGTACTATTTGACTTAGGTTGAGGACCTTCGGACCGATTACTTGCACACCTTTTCCGAACCGACTTTACGACTACATTATCATTGTGAGTTATAGCATTCCCTTTTTACTTTAACTTATTTTGGGAACTGAGAATACATGCGGATTTTATGTTTTACATACTAGGCACGAGTACTTAAACTTATATATGTGTGGGTTATACAACGGTAGAAACATTCCCTTTAGCTCGGTAATGTTTAATCATTGGTTTTTGAACCGTGAACGCGAATCTTAGATATGGATCCATAGGGTTTGACATCCCCACTCGGGCTAGTCGCGCTAGCATTTAACGAGTGTTTAATACTTCGTAGACATACGCACTTGCCAAGTGTACTTTCAGGGGGTATAAACGTTAAGTTAGTTACCAAGTGCCCACGGTTAACATATACTTTATCATACTATTTTGAAACGCTCTTTGTAGCACTGAAATCTCGTGGCCTACCTTACATACTGTTATACTTAAACTATAGCTCATCAACCTTTGTGTTGACGTTTTAAGCATGTTTTTTTCAGGTGCTTGAGGTTAGCTTCCGCTGTGTACTAGTCGTGCTGTAGACACCCGCTGCTTAGAGTTGTCATCGCATGAACTAATTTACCTTGCATTCAAACTTTAGTACTTTTGAACTATGACTTGTAACGACCATTGTGGTCACATACACTTATTATTTGCTTCTACTTAGTGAAGCATGCTTTTGAAATGTAAAACATTTGATGTCGGTTGTGACATCACCTTTTTATTGTGAATGCAACTTCTTTAATTACAGCATATAGTACTTAACCTTGTAATGATCCTGTTGTTGATGATTCGTACACGATGGTTTTGTACGGGGCATCACATTTGGTATCAGAGCATTGGTTGTAGGGAATTAGGTTGCATTAGTGAGTCTAAGACCGACCCGAGTAGGATTCACTAATAGGACTAATCTACAACTTGCTAGTTTACTTGTTTCCGCTGAACTTACTGCATGCTGCTGCTTTCTGTTACTGCTATATGCTGTATGCTATTACATGATTTCACTACTGCATGATATTACTTGCTTTCGATTGCATGCTACTTCTGAACGATTCGTTATTATTGCCATGCTACTTATTGTTATACATGATTTAAATTGTTGGCCTAATATGTGCTTGCTTTATGACTTACTGACATGAAAAATTTATTTTCCTTGTTCAGATGTCGGATGTACCACCTGCTAGCATTTTGGGTAGTTCAGACTCAGACCCCGTCGCCCCACCTGCTGCTGCTGCCGATACACCGGTCCTGCTACCCATTAGTGATCCCGGCGCTTCTACTTTCGGAGCCAGTAGTAGTACACCTGCCCCAGTGGCTGCTTCCGATGGACACGTAGGCCCTACGGAGATTCCAGCTCCGTCTGCTCCCGGACCCTCGGGGTCACAGCCCCGCATCGGTGGGATTGAGATTCCCGCGGAGTTCGGGGAAGGGCCATTTTGTAACCATATGCGCACGCCTTGCCGACGCACTCCCGACGGATGTTTAGTGCCGATTCCGCCAGGCAGACACAGACAGATGTTGGCCGCCTTCGGACTGCCAGTTGAGCCACCCGTGTCGCCACCACATGATTCAGACGACGGGTCTTCCACTGATTCTCCATCAGACGACACCTCTTCGGATGACTCCAGTGACGACGAGGACCCTGCTGATATACCTATACAGGCACCCTCCACCCCGCCGAAGAAGCGGTACCGTCCTGATGGCACCGTTATTCCAGGGGTAAATGGAGGTCGTGCTTTCACTGACGCCTTTGGTCGGCGTCGAAGGGTTACTGCCCGTAAGTGGCTTGTGCCGTACCCTGCCGACCCACTCATACGTAAGGCACCTCGTTACGTGCTGACTATTTCTGGAGCTGGGACATCTGAACCTCGTTTCGTGAGGGCTACACCATCTGCACCACCCGCACCACCTGCACCACCGGCACCATCTTCACCACCGGCACCACCTGCACTGCCGGTACCGCCTGCCCCACCAGCTCCCACTATCGAGGAATTGACAAGGGAGGTGGGAATCCTCCGAGCTCGGGTTACTGAGCTCGAGGAGCAGTTGGCTCAGGTTTTAGACATCCTTCACCCACCTTCACCGTAGGACTTTTGTATTTAGATTTCGTTATGTAATCTAGTTGTAGTTTATTGTATTACTCATGTATTGTACGGACTTATCCGGATGTATGAAACTTATTATTATTATTAATGGAACTTTGCATTATTTAATCTTTGCACGATGTTCTATTTACATTACTGTATGATGATTCTGTGGTATTTGTACCTAGATGCGTTATTTAATAACATGTGATGTTTTGATTCCATGTTGGTTACTATATACTGTATTATTACTACTTGCATACTGGATTTTGACTTGAGTCAAAATTTTTGTTTAGAACAATATGGCTAACGGTCGATCCACACCTACTGCTGCTCAAATTGAAGAGATGATCCAAGAACGTGTAGCCGCAGCACTAGCAGAAAGAAACCTCCAAGCTCCACCGCCACCACCACCGGTTATCCCACCCGTTCGAAATGGGTGTACTTACAAGGAATTCCAGAGCTGCAAACCACATAACTTCAGTGGAACCGAGGGACCGGTTGGTCTCACCAGATGGTTCGAGAAACTTGAATCAATATTCCGAGTTAGCAACTGTTCGGAGGACAACAAAACCAAGTTTGCATCTTGCACGCTATCTGACGACGCACTAACGTGGTGGAACATGTTAGCTCAAGCGAAAGGTATCGATGAGGCGTATGCTACGCCATGGGAGGAATTCAAAGCGGCTATGATTGATGAGTATTGTCCGAGAACCGAAATCCAGAAGATGAAAATCAAATTCATGCAGTTAAAGGCCGTTGGGAACGACCTTGACGGTTACAACAGGAGATTATTGGAACTAGCTCTTATGTGTCTGACAATGGTCACACCGGAATTCAAGCATATGGAGAGATACTTCTGGGGACTTCCTAAGTCCATCAAAGGAAACGTCACATCGTCCAAACCACCGAATGTTCCCGAAGCTATGCGCATGGCGCATACCCTCATGAATCAGATTCTTATTGATGAGCCGGAGAAGGCTAAGTTTGAGGCTGGTAGTAGCGAAAAGAGGAAATGGGACAACAACCACAACAACCACAACAACCACAACAACCACAACAACCACGACAACAACAACAACAATAACAACAGGGGGAGAAACTACGATCAAACCCCCGTCAAGAGGCACAACAACGGTGGAAACCCTAATCCCAACAACAATACCAACACCAACCCGAACTACAAAGGAACCTTACCACAATGCAAGCGGTGCTACAAGCACCATACTGGATATTGCAATGTTCTCTGTGAGAAGTGCCAACGGGCTGGGCATATCGGGAAAGACTGCAAGGTCACCACTTTGAATGGGAAGCCGAACACCAATGGACCGAAAAAGTGCTACGAGTGCGGACAGACGGGCCATTTCAGAAATGCGTGCCCAAACAAGCAAAAAGATGGCGGGCCACCCCGTGGTAGAGCTTTTAATGTTAATGCAAGGGATGCACGCGATAACCCCGACTTGGTAACAGGTATATTCACAATCAACAATCTTTTAGCTTCTGTCTTGTTTGATACTGGTGCAGATAGAAGTTATGTATGTAGACATTTTTGCGATAAGATTAATTGGTCATTAGTCCCGTAAAAAGAGAGTATGCTTGTCGAGGTCGCCAATGGAAAACTTGAGAAAGTTGACCATATTAGTCGTGGAGCTATTATCAACATAGCTGGTGCAGATTTCGAAATTGATTTGATACCTATCAAACTGGGAAGTTTTGACGTGATCGTCGGCATGGATTGGTTGAGCAAGATAATGGCCGATATTATCTGTAGAGATAAAGCACTTCGTATACCACAAGGAGATGGCGAACCACTGGTTATCTATGGAGAGAGATGTACCTCAAAGTTGAACCTCATTAGTTGCGTGAAAGCGCAAAAGATTATGAAGAAGGGACGTTTTGCTGTCCTAGCACATGTGAAAGCGGTAGAAACTGAGGTGAAGAGCGTGAACGACGTTCGAATTGTGAACGAATTTTCCGATGTCTTCCCAGAGGAATTGCCTGGATTGCCGCCGCAGAGAGCAGTAGAGTTTCAGATTGATTTAGTGCCAGGAGCTGCACCTGTAGCTCGCGCACCTTATAGACTCGCACCTTCTGAGATGCAAGAATTACAAAGTCAACTACAAGAACTACTTAATCGAGGATTTATCCAACCAAGCTTCTTGCCTTGGGGCGCACCTGTGTTGTTTGTGAAGAAGAAGGATGGATCCTTCCATATGTGTATCGACTACCGTGAACTCAACAAATTGACTATCAAGAATTGGTATCCTCTTCCACGAATTGATGATCTTTTTGATCAACTACAAGGATCGAGCGTTTACTCAAAGATCGATTTGCGATCCGGATATCACCAGCTGAGGGTGAAGGAAAGTGACGTGATGAAGACTGCATTTAGAACTTGTTATGGTCATTATGAGTTTCTCGTGATGCCATTCGGATTGACCAATGCACCTGCCATGTTCATGGACCTCATGAATCGTGTCTGCAAGCTGTACTTGGATAAGTTTGTTATCGTCTTCATAGATGATATCCTCATCTACTCTAAGAGCGAAGAAGAACATGAGCAACACCTCCAACTAGTGCTCGAGCTCCTGAGACAAGAGCAACTTTACGTCAAATTCTCCAGGTGTGAATTTTGGTTGAAGGAAGTTCAATTTCTGGGTCATGTTGTGAGCGACCAGGGTATCAAAGTTGATCCCACCAAGATTGAAGCCATCAGCAAGTGGGAGACCCCCACTACTCCGATGCATATTCGCCAATTCCTAGGTCTCGCCGGTTATTATCAAAGGTTCATTGAAGGATTTTCTCTGATTTCACGTCCTTTGACCGCGCTGACTCACAAGGGCAAGAAGTTCATTTGGGAACCCGCACACGAATCAGCAATTCAAACTTTGAAGAAGAAGTTAACCTCCGCACCTATCCTATCACTTCCCGAAGGCAGTGACGACTTTGTTGTTTATTGTGATGCATCGAAGAGTGGTTTTGGTTGTGTACTGATGCAACGACCAAAGGTTATTGCCTATGCTTCTCGACAATTGAAGATTCACGAACGGAACTACACTACTCACGATCTTGAACTTGGAGCCGTTGTATTTGCGCTCAAATTGTGGAGACATTATTTGTATGGAACTAAGAGCACTATCTTCACCGATCACAAGAGTCTCCAGCACATCTTCGATCAGAAGCAACTGAATATGAGGCAGCGTCGATGGATCGAGACGCTCAATGACTACGATTGTGAACTCCGTTATCACCCTGGTAAGGTCAATGTTGTAGCTGACGCTTTAAGCCGAAAGGAGAGGACGGCACCTCTTCGCGTTAGGGCTCTGAACATCACCATCCTTTCAAACCTCAACAACCAGATCAGAGTAGCCCAAGAGGAGGCTCTCAAGGAGGAGAACATAACTCATGAACATTTGAACATACTTGTCTCTCGATTCGAGGTTAGGGAGTCTGGACTCCGATGTTATGCCGGAAGAATTTGGGTACCTTATTATGGAGATCTACGAAACCTTATACTTGATGAAGCACACAAATCGAGATATTCGATTCATCCTGGAGTAGGAAAGATGTACCACGACCTTAAAGAACAGTATTGGTGGCCGAATCTTAAGAAGGACGTTGCGACTTATGTTGGTAAGTGTTTGACTTGCTCAAAGGTTAAAGCCGAGCATCAAAGACCTTCTGGGTTATTTCAGCAACCGTAGATCCCACAATGGAAGTGGGAAAGGATCACAATGGATTTTATCACCAAGCTGCCAAAGACGGTGGGCGGATACGATACCATTTGGGTTATTGTTGACCGCCTTACCAAATATGCACACTTCCTTTCGATGAAGGAAACTGATACAATGGAAAGACTTGCTCATCTATACATCAAGGAGGTTGTATCACGACACGGTGTACCTTTATCGATCATCACCAATCGCGATCCTCGTTTTGCCTCTAGATTTTGGCGTTCTTTGCAAGAAGCCATGGGAACTCGTCTTGACATGAGTACTGCTTATCATCCTCAGACTGACGGACAAAGTGAATGAACGATTCAGACATTGGAAGACATGTTGCGTGCATGTGTCATTGATTTTGGAAAGGCCTGGGAAAGGCATTTGCCACTAGCCGAATTCTCGTACAACAACAGTTATCACTCTAGCATTAATGCTGCACCTTTTGAAGCATTGTATGGCCGTAATTGCCGATCTCCTATTTGTTGGGCCGAAGTAGGCGAAAAGCAAATCACCGGACCCGAGGTAGTCCACGAAACGACAGAGAAGATTGCTCAAATTCAAGCTAGACTTAAGACTGCCCGTGATCGCTAAAAGAGTTATGCCGATCTTAAACGAAAAGACTTTGAATTCAATGTTGGTGATCGTGTAATGTTGAAGGTTGCACCTTGGAAGGGTGTGATTTGCTTTGGAAAACGTGGAAAGTTAAACCCACGATACATTGGTCCTTTTGAAATCTTGGAACGTGTTGGATCCGTTGCTTACCGTTTGGATCTGCCAGCACAATTAAGCTAAGTTCATCCTACCTTCCATGTGTCGAACTTGAAGAAGTGTCTTGCTGCACCTGAACTTATCATACCACTTGAGGAACTCACGATTGAAGACAAACTTCACTTTGTGGAAGAACCAGTTGAGATTATGGATCGTGAGATCAAAACATTGAAATGCAACAAGATTCCGATCGTCCGAGTGCGATGGAATGCCAAACGAGGACCTGAGTTTACTTAGGAGCGAGAGGATCAAATGATGCGGAAGTATCCTCACCTTTTCCCGACTCCTCCATCTACCTCAGCTTAAATTTCGGGACGAAATTTTCTTTAACAGGTGGGTAATGTAACGACCCTGGATTTTCCAACGTTATTTTATTAATAATTGTTATTATTAATACGTGTGATAAAACGAATGTATGTTATTACATTTACATGTTGCCATGATTGCCCGAACTTGACTTTAATTGCTCGAAACGTCTTTGTGACACCCGGAACTTTCACGAATAATATTTTTAGATATTATTTACATTCATGATTAGTTTTATTAATCATTTTAATTAACTATGGTGATTAGTTAGTTACTTGGGCTTTAATTGATTTAACTTGTGAATTATTGAACTTGGGCTTGTTTAAAGTAAATGGACTCATGAATAAGGCTTATAAGCCCACCCTACATATTAAATGGACTTAATTAGCCCATAAGACTTGTAAGTATTACTTGTATATGGTAACTAGTTAGTTAAGGAAATGAGGAATCTAGTGAACTTGCCATTCCCATGTAAACACACCAAGTATCCAACTTTTTGTAAGGCTTTACAAGCTTGTAACCAACAAACAACTCTCTTCCCCCTCCCCCATTCCAAAACCAACGGCCTAGGGCCATTTTATGTGTTCAAAATCTTTTTTTTTACTACTTGATACACTTACTTCTCTCATTACACTTCACATTTAGCAAACACACTTACTTTCTCTCAAACTTTCTCTCATTTTCTTTCAAGGTTTTCTTTCTTCTTTGTAAGTAACTTGAAGCATTTCTTCTCTTTTTCTTTAACCAAAACCGAAACCAAGAGACACATAATCATCATCATCATCTTTTGTTACTTACTTGTTTGTTATTATTACTTACTTACTTTATGTTGTTACTTACTTACTAGCTTTCAAGAATCAAACTTGTTAGTTTGATTCTTCATTTTATCTTGTTAAAACAAGAACAACAAGAACATATACTTTCAAGTTATGTTCTACATTTGTTATTTTTAAAAGCTTTATGTTCATGTGTTGATAAACTCATACTTGTAACTCATGTTAGTAAACTTTAAAAGTTTACTTTCTTAAAGATCAAACTTTGGTTTGAATCTTTAAAGTATGAACAACCATGAACAAATTACATGTTTACTTAGTTTTCTTCTTGCACTTTAATTTCATGTAATTAGTTTAAATGGTCAAGTACTACAAGTTAGTCTTGATCTCATTAATCTTGAACTAAAAGTTAACTTGAAAGTTCAAGAACATACAAATAAGTTTTCTTTAAATATAACTTTGTATACTTATGCTTGATCTAGACTTTTGGGTCTTGGATCTTCAAGATCTAACTAAGAACCATGTTCTACACCTTAAGATCTTGATTATTTAGTTTATTTTCAAGTTTAGAGTTCGATATTTCTATTATAGTTCATGTAAGTGTCAAACCTAAGACTTTGATGTAACTTTGGTTCATCAAACTACATGCAACTCTTAAGTGAGTTGTGCTTCATGTCTTAGACTTGCACTAGGGTTATGATGGTCAAGACTTGGTTAAGATGATGTAGATACATCAATGAGTTGTACACTTGAAGCTATATGCATCAAGGATGAGAACCATGATGAACATCACGCACCAAGACCACCGGAACTCACTTAAACTTACTGTTTCTGTCCAAACCCTACTGACCTGCTGTTTCTGTAATAGACCAGTAGACCTGGGCTAATGAGACCATGATTTTTAGATAGAACTTTTTGAGTAGATAACTTTTCATATACGACTCGTCTTAATCCGAGTTACGGTTTAGGATTTATGGCCCTCCGATCGTCACTATGTCCTTTAACGTTGTGCAGAAACCAAGACGAGTTTGCTTCTGTAAATTTTACCACACTTAAAGGACTTATAGATGGAGCCATGGCCACTGGTCTCACCTTAATTCAGTAAGGGTAGAGGCCGTGGTGACTGACTGAAGTCAGCCTTTGTTGTAAACTACTTTCATAAACGAAACCTACTTTACACCTTTTGTTAAATGATGAATGATGATGACCCTTAAGACCTTATTTACATACTTTTAAACCTTTTCAGACGATTTACTGACTTAGTACTATTTGACTTAGATTAAGGACCTTCGGACCGATTATTTGCACACCTTTTCCGAACCGACTTTACGACTACATTATCATTGTGAGTTATAGCATTCCCTTTTTACTTTAACTTATTTTGGGAACTGAGAATACATGCGGATTTTATGTTTTACATACTAGGCACAAGTACTTAAACTTATATATATGTGGGTTATACAACGGTATAAACATTCCCTTTAGCTCGGTAACGTTTAATCATTGGTTTTTGAACCGTGAACGCGAATCTTAGATATGGATCCATAGGGTTTGACATCCCCACTCGGGCTAGTCGCGCTAGCATTTAACGAGTGTTTAATACTTCGTAGACATACGCACTTGCCAAGTGTACTTTCAGGGGGTATAAACGTTAAGTTAGTTACCAAGTGCCCACGGTTAACATATACTTTATCATACTGTTTTGAAACGCTCTTTGTAGCACTGAAATCTCGTGGCCTACCTTACATACTGTTATACTTAAACTATAGCTCACCAACCTTTGTGTTGACATTTTTAAGCATGTTTTTCTCAGGTGCTTGAGGTTAGCTTCCGCTGTGTACTAGTCGTGCTGTAGACACCCGCTGCTTAGAGTTGTCATTGCATGAACTACTTTACTTTGCATTCAAACTTTAGTACTTTTGAACTATGACTTGTAACGACCATTGTGGTCACATACACTTATTATTTGCTTCTACTTAGTGAAGCATGCTTTTGAAATGTAAAACATTTGATGTCGGTTGTGACATCACCTTTTTATCGTGAATGCAACTTCTTTAATTACAGCATATAGTACTTAACCTTGTAATGATCCTGTTGTTGATGATTCATACATGATGGTTTTGTACGGGGCATCACATTGTGGTTTACAGTCCCACATGACTATTAAAATTTAGATCCTTAAGGAAATTGAATCTTTATGAAAACATTTAATCTTTTTGAAAATTCAATCTAGATTTTAACCTAGACAAGTTTTTCGGAATAACCCTTTACCGGTGTTTGCAAAATGTTTTTGTGGGTTTGGTGGGTTTCAGATTTGAAAATTTTAGCATAAAACTTGCGGTTTTGTGTCACCCACTTGCTAACCTTGTATTAGGAAAGCAACACATCCAGTATACTTGCTCCGTATATTACCTTTCGATAAACTACCTTCCGGTTGTAAAAGGAAGCGTTGAACAAGCAACTGTTAAGGCAATGTCCCGTGACATGCTTTTGATTATGGTCTATATCGTGTCGGATGCAATTATTATCCTTTGTAGGAGCAATAGTAAAGATCACCCTATAATTTTTCGGTCTGGCACAAGGTCCTGTCTTCGACCATGCTATGCAACCACCGTTCTTACAGTTGACACCCAATTTTGTTCAGGTAACCTAATGAATTCTAGGTGAATTCCTAGGATTTTACGTTCAATGGTAATGAACGCATTGAAAATAGGGTTTTCAGAAAACAAATCGGTTTGTAATTTGATTAAAATATTTTCTCGTTCAAGCTCGAGTTTAGATATCATCGAATTCCATGAGTTTGAATTCTCAATCTTTAAGGTCAATCTCAAGGATTGAGTAATATCAGGCTTAAAAGCTAATTTTTGATCTTTAAGGAGATTATCCTTTCTGGGGATCTGATTCATTAGTCTTATAAGCTAATTTGCATGGTATCCCCTATTATACGAGATAGATCCTCTCATGGTTAGGATAAGTCTGACCACTTGGAGACCCTGTTTGATGCTGAGGTCCGTGGATTTTCAGCTGATTTTCGAGAAAACTTTTCAAGGTTTTTCGTAGACTCTACAACTGGTCTGGAGGACAACTTCCTGACCTAAATCAAGAAGCGCGTGTCTTTTTCTCGAAAGACTTTACTTCCTTTTAAATTCCATTTATATTACAATAAACTGGGTAAAACTGATTAATATCATCCAAAACAAAAGTATCTTCAATTATTTGTACAAAAATATGTGACATATGTTCTAAATAACTTGGTAAATTTTTTCCACACTTGGCTTTTATTTTCCTTTCTTTGCCTTTTTATTTTTCTCTATTCCATTTTAAATGAATTCTAACATTTTGGGTTGTTTCTCAATTTAAGTCCTTTACGAGGTAACAATAATTTCAGTGTTAACACCTAGTTTTATCGTTCATAAATATGTATAAACATGATTTTGAATTCATTTATTTGAAAATTTTTAAAATTTTTACTAGAATTGGGTAGTCAGTATATAAGACTAGGGCTGTTCTTTATTATCAGAGAGCACTAGATTCTAATACAACTACTGCGCTACTAGTATTTTTAATGGTAACCAAGTGTTTAAATTTAAAATTTTAAAAATCCGAAAGAATTTAACCCCTTCCCACACTTAAGATCTTGCAATGCCCTCATTTGCAAGAAATTAGTAACAATTTAAATTATTGAGGGTGATTAGCATAGAAAAATGATTAAATTTTACCAAAGTTTCCAAACATATTGTTGTTTAGGTTGAATGATAAATGATGCACATCATTTGTTCATTCTGTCTTGTTGTTACATCACATTTGTTTTTCGTTTTGTCGTCAAAATTAGTAGCATTTGCTGAACTTAATGACAGTCTTTGAATGTTCGCTGTTTTACCCTGTTGTGTACAATTGATAATATACATACATACAAATAATAACATGCATGGTAATTTGAAATGGGACTTAACATCCCACTTTCAAATTATAAATACGAAATATTAGTAACAAAATAAAAAAAATGTTAAAAATTACATAAAAGTATCACAATATTATATGTTTTAAACATAAGTAAATAAAAATAATAAAAGATAAAAATCACCAACGGGAACTGTATCAATCTGGATAGGGGTTCCAGTTCATGTCATCGGTCGGGTTCCACGGTTGGTTATAGGTGTGCTGATAGGCTTGGTTGGGGTCGTAGAGAGTAAATGGTGGTCGCATATCGGGCTGGTGTGGCGGATAGTAAGCAGGTCGAGTTGGTACGTAGTTATTTGGTACTTGAGGTGATAGATGGCTCATGATCTGATGCTGATGATAGTGCCATCTATCATGCTGTCGTTGCCTGGAATGCTCGTACACATTCTCGGCGTGCCACTGCTCGTACTGACTATGTCTAGCCTCGTTTGTCATTTCTAGTTCATCTATACGCTGGTAAACGTCAGCAACAGCCTCCCTAATGACATCCCTAATGTCATCCGCTTCCTCCATTTCCTCATCTGAAACTCTCTCTACCTGTGGATGAGGGCCCTGATATGGTACTGCCTGACTGCGTCTGCTCTTTAATACCTTTGCACCTTGATAGACCCGCAATCCTAAAGTCTCATCCTATTCCCTACATACCAGCATTGGAACCCCTTGATCCCTATCTACACCTAAATACTCTCCAATGAGAGTAACAAAAATACCTCCTCCTATTATTCCCCCGTCCTGTATTCCTTCCATCATTTTGGACAGATAAAAACCAACACAGTAGGGGATATTAACAAAGCTTCTAGTGTTTTGAATGCACTTAAGGTAAAATAAATTGTGTAGAGTCATTTTCTCCTTGTTGTTACCTCTTTGTGTAATCGAGTTTGCTAAGAATCTATGTATTATACGAAGCTCGGCTTTGTTAATATCTAAATAGGAGTGTCTTCCTCCCTGTGAAAAAACATTATAATTTGACATACGCCTCCAGACGTCATGCGCGTCAAAATTCCTATCTACCCTCTCACTGATGTGTTAAGACGTAACCTTTAAAATGTAGACAATATACTTAATAATTAACACATAATACAGGCAACTAAAACCCGATCATGTAGTAACTAGCAAGTAAATTGACCAGTTCGATCCACAGGGAGAAGTTTGTTTTAAGGACTTCAAAAATAGTTAATTATTCTAAGAAAAAGGGGAGTTTTAATTGTAGAATTGTTAAGTAACAAACGGGAAATAAAATGAGATAAATAACAAGGATAAGAAGGCGGTGTTTACTTCAATGCTTGATAAATGATAAGGATTGTTCTTTTATACTTAAACCCGTTATTTTGTAGTTACAAGTAAATGGTTCATATCAATCTCACAATATCTATATACCGAGAACTATAAACTTAGTAAATTCACATAAACCTTGTCATTAGTTCTTCTTTACCTATGTTTAATCAATAAGACTCTTCCTTGGTTGAATTCACATAAAACCTAGTTTATTAAGATCACTCTAAATAAACTACACTATTGTAAAATCTATTTACCATTCAATTACCATCCTACACTCACATGTAGATGTCTAAATCACTAGGTGTTGAAGTACTAGCCATGAACATTGATAAACTCACATAAACCAATTCATAACTTGTATAATTGAACTAGAGTAAATGGATACTTACAACAATGGATCTATGGAAGAACATAATTGATTTAGATTGATTAGATTAATTAGACCCAACCCAATTAAACTCACGTAAAACCTAAATTACAACAATCACTTGAGGTAAATTCATGACTATGTAGTTCTAGTACTTATTCAATTACCGATCTAAACATATAGCAAAGTCGTCAATTAAGTATATGTTTACCCGTCTAGATTACTAAAAGTATTGAAGCATAGATTGTGTTCCTAGTGTCACATGTAGTTAACAATCCTTGTAATTGAAGGAAAGTACCAAAGTAGCATAACTATGGTTCTTTTGGTTGGACATGGTAATTTAATCAATCAAACATCATAGTAACTTAAATAACATTAAAAGATAATACAATCCCAAACCATAAATCTTACATTAAAGTAAACACACAAGGCTTTAGCCAATCATAATAATGAAGGTTACAATGATATAATCGAAACAATAGGAATTCATAATCTTATCACTAAAATAAATGAAACCGAGAGTACCTATTGTAGCGTATGATCCCTTCTTCAATATTGATGCTCAAAAGGGTGAAGAACCCTTTAGAATGGCTGGGGAAACCCCCCTTCTCGGACTACTACTAATCTATATTGTGGTGTATCAAATATGTAACCAAAGCTCTTCTTAAATAGGCTCAAAAGTTATGTAAAATGGCCAGAAATGCATCAGATGCGCCGCATCTAGAAGGGATGCACCGCATCTCTTTACTTTTAGTGGATTCCAGCTTGTTTTAACACCCAAAACTGTCGGCAGGCCTTCAAATGCACCGCATCTAGATGAGATGTGCCGCATCTGGCTTTGTTGATGTCTGATGCTCCGCATCTGAAACTTTCGGGACTTTTTTGGCCTCAGATGCGCCGCATCTAAAGTAGATGTGCCACATCTGGTACTTTTTATTGGTAATTTTCCAATATGATATTGTAGAGCTTTGAGTTACGGACGTCTGGGCTCCGGATTCACCTTTTTTCGAGTTCGTATGACCGAGTTATGGCCAAAACGGTGCAGGTGCGCAGAATCTTCTAAAATCAGCAATATTTTCCATAAATCTTCACTTCAACACTCGCAATGGATTATACACATATTTTAACTTATTACAATACACAAGTACAACAATTACATACAAAATGATACAAAATTGGATCGAAATAACGACAACAAATATGTATAATTTTGGCGTTATCAAATCCCCACACTTAAACCTTGCTTGTCCTCAAGCATGACTTACAAGAAATTGAAATTTACTATAGTGAACATACGTTGATGAAAACACACTCGAGTCACAATATATACACACTCACACTTTTTATTTCACACACGAATCAAAATCACACTTTTTGAGTATACACACACCTTTAGAGTACATACGATTTTATTTATTTCACAATGTAATACACACACTTTGAGTACATACACGAAATGAAATCACACCAAAGTGTAAAGGTGGGTTTTAAAGTCCACATTTCTTGAAAATTTGGATCCTTAGGGAAATTAGGACCTTTGCGAAAAACCTTTGATATTTTGAAAAATAGCATGTTAGTTTTTACACTAATCAAGTTTTTCGGTTTTAACCTCAAAGTCCGGTTGAGGGTAACTAAAAACTGAAGCCTCAGTCGGCGCTTAGCAAGCTACTCACCCCCATGATTGTAGTATCATGGAACTTATAACCGGATGTCCTAAAAATGGTTTTACACAATATAGTTCATAAAATAGCATAAGTTTTAGAAGCAACTATATCATGTCCAAATATCATCGGTGAACCATGAGTTTGCACACCTCAATTTGTTATGGCATATGTATGTTGACCGCAGTCAACATAGATGCAGTTGATCTTTACGGAGATCATCCATCTAGGGATTAGATTCATTAGTCTTAAAAGCTAATTTGCACTGTGCCCCCCATTGTACGAGACAGATCCATCTCATGGTTAGGATAAGTCTGACCACCAAAAACCCTGTTTGATGTTGAGGTGAGGCGGATTTTCAGCCGATGATAGAGATGACTTTTCAAGATTTTTCGTCAACCTACAGCTGTTCTGGACTACATCTTCTAACATAAGTTAGCAAGTGCGTCATTTTGGAAGACTTAACTTCCTTAATTCAATGAGTATTGGATTTGATTTCCGATTCAACAAAGTACCATATAATCCTTGCGCGAAGTATGTGATATAGCGTGTTGATCATTTCCTTAGTTGGCTATTTCTTGAGTCTTTTACACAAAATAAATTCATACAAATGAATTTATAAAGTTAAAAATTTTCACATTTTAAGCCATTTTAAACCAAGTTTTTGTAAAACCCACATTTTAAGCCATTTTAAACCATGTATTTTGTAAAACCCGAAAGAATTTACTCCTTTCCCACACTTAAGATCATGTAATGCCCTCATTACATGAAATTAGAAAAATTGTATAATTCGAGAGGTCAGATAGTATGAAAGAGATTTAATACTTTCTAGGCTTTAAGCTGAAGATCACGGGATGATGGCGCTGAATTGGCTGTCACAATAAGAACATCATCCATTCCTTAAACGCTATCACAAACTAATCATCATGCAAGTATTTTGCTGAACTTCATGCCAGTCTTTGAAAATTGTAGCACATAGCACAATACTCATTTTATATGGTGCATATTTATTAATGAGTTGTGCACCTAACTTGACCCCTTCTTTTAATACCTAATGGGGTCATTATTCACCACACTTATCGGACGACATATAAAATTAGTGGAAAAAGTTCCACGAATAAGTAACGTAAGCCAGTCATTAACCCCTCGGGTGGTATATAATATATCATATAATTCCTTTTTCAATTTGTTGAAAAAGGAATACCTAACCCGAGAGTCAACACATGACTCTCTCCTAAGTGCAGCTTGCAGCAAAAATTTTATTCTTTCAGGTGGATCATGTTCAAGCGGATCATCTTTTAATATATTCTAAGTGCTAACCTCGTGATGATATACAAATTCCACATGAGAAGGTGAATCCTCAAATGGTTCCACTATATTAGACTCCTTATCTTCAATGATCTTTGATGACTCCATTTCTTCAACCTCGGTAGTTAAAACGTCATCATCATCACTATCCCATGAATACCAAGCAATTCCCCCTCATCAATTCCTGGATTAAGCATTGCAAACGTGGACATAACTGGGGTGGTAGGTGGTATAATAATGGTAGGTTCAACACTCTCCACCTCGGGTATCTGTGTATTACCCCTCAAATCAGCTAGTGAATTAGTCGGAAAAGTGTCCGGCTCCCTTTCTTCAATTTGCTGGAGTAGACAGCCCATGGTCCTCTGTAAATGCTCAATGGATTCTTGTTGGCCCGCTAGTGTTTCTTGCAAATTTTGGCTCCATTCAGTCTCGTTTCTCATGAAGTCTAAAATTACATCTTCTAAATTTGACTGACTCTCCTCTCCTTGTTGAATTTGAAATTGTTGTTGAGATGAATCCCAGGATGAGTTACCATCTTCATAATAATCCCATGGTTGGTCCATAGGGGTATAATGATACATAAGATTATCATCACACTCCTCGGGCATATAGTAACCTCCATAAGTCTCACAAACACCTCTTGGTTCAACCCTAGCTTCCCAAGAACCCATATACCAATCTTCATTCATACCCATGAAAACCGATGATTCACCTGATTGTTGGACATCATACATGGCTTCCGAAATCATATAATCATACCTAGCCATATTATACCTGTAACCTAGCTGCAATCACACCACAAAAGAAAAACAAACAAACAAAAACAAAAATAAAGAAGGTAACTTTCGTGAAAATAAGTTTCAACGAAAGGATCGAATAACTAAAAGTCTATTAAAATCTTTTAAACAAAACCGCTCCCCGGCAGCAGCGCCAAGAAGTTGATATGTTAAGACGTAACCTTTAAAATGTAGACAATATGCTTAATAATTAACACATAATACAGGCAACTAAAACCCGATCATGTAGTAACTAGCAAGTAAATTGACCAGTTCGATCCACAGGGAGAAGTTTGTTTTATGGACTTCAAAAATAGTTAATTATTCTAAGAAAAAGGGGAGTTTTAATTGTAGAATTGTTAAGTAACAAACGGGAAATAAAATGAGATAAATAACAAGGATGAGAAGGCGGTGTTTACTTCAATGCTTGATAAATGATAAGGATTGTTCTTTTATACTTAAACTCATTATTTTGTAGTTACAAGTAAATGGTTCATATCAATCTCACAATATCTATAAACCGAGAACTATAAACTTAGTAAATTCACATAATCTTGTCATTAGTTCTTCTTTACCTATGTTTAATCAATAAGACTCTTCCTTGGTTGAATTCACATAAAACCTAGTTTATTAAGATCACTCTAAATAAACTACACTATTGTAAAATCTAGTTACCATTCAATTACCATCCTACACTCACATGTAGATGTCTAAATCACTAGGTGTTGAAGTACTAGCCATGAACATTGATAAACTCACATAAACCAATTCATAACTTGTATAATTGAACTAGAGTAAATGGATACTTACAACAATGGATCTATGGAAGAACATAATTGATTTAGATTGATTAGATTAATTAGACCTAACCCGATTAAACTCACGTAAAACCTAAATTACAACAATCACTTGAGGTAAATTCATGACTATGTAGTTCTAGTACTTATTCAATTACCGATCTAAACATATAGCAAAGTCGTCAATTAAGTATATGTTTACCCGTCTAGATTACTAAAAGTATTGAAGCATAGATTGTGTTCCTAATGTCACATGTAGTTAACAATCTATGTAATTGAAGGAAAGTACCAAACTAGCATAACTATGGTTCTTTTGGTTGGATATGGTAATTTAATCAATCAAACATCATAGTAACTTAAATAACATTAAAAGATAAAACAATCCCAAACCATAAATCTTACATTAAAGTAAACACACAAGGCTTTAGCCAATCATAATAATGAAGGTTACAATGATACAATCGAAACAATATGAATTCATAATCTTATCACTAAAATAAATGAAACCGAGAGTACCTATCGTAGCGTATGATCCCTTCTTCAATCTTGATGCTCAAAAGGGTGAAGAACCCTTTAGAATGGCTAGGGAAACCCCCCTTCTCGGACTACTACTGATCTATATTATGGTGTATCAAATGTGTAACCAAAGCTCTTCTTAAATAGGCTCAAAAGTTAGGTAAAATGGCCAGAAATGCATCAGATGCGCCGCATCTAGAAGGGATGTGCCGCATCTCTTTACTTTTAGTGGATTCCAGCTCGTTTTAACACCCAAAACTGTCGAGAGGCCTTTAGAGCATCTGGCTTTGTTGATGTCTGATGCTCCGCATCTGAAACTTTCGGGACTTTTTTGGCCTCAGATGCGCCGCATCTAAAGCAGATGCGCCGCATCTGGTACTGTTTATTGGTAATTTTCTAATACGATGTTATAGATCTCTGAGTTACGGACATCTGGGCTCTGGATTCACCCTTTTTCAAGTTTGTATGACCGAGTTATGGCCAAAACGGTGTAGGTGCGCAGAATCTTCTAAAATTAGCAATATTTTCCATAAATCTTCACTTCAACACTCGCAATGGATTATACACACATTTTAACTTATTACAATACACAAGTACAACAATGACATACAAAATGATACAAAATCGGATCGAAATAACGACAACAAATATGTATAATTTTGGCGTTATCACTCACCATGATAAATCAAATTTGTACAATCAGGTAGTAGTAATTCGGCGGGAGTGTAAATCTGTAAAGCCCCGGCCATGTCCATCATGAACATCCTGTACATCCTACGGCCAAGTAAAAATCTAAGAAAACTCTTATCATCTACCATATCTACATCCTTATTAAAAGCGATAGTACTCATAAGCTCAACACACCACTCTTTATATATAGGCCTACGAGTGGTAAATAAACGTTCCCAATCGGGAAAAGAAGAGCTTCCATACCTTTGGATTAGATGCTGCCTAACTGGGTTAGCTAGGTGGACCCTTTCCAAAGGCTCCCAATCAATTACCCTCGGTACTTCCACATTTTTCGTTACCAGTTTATATTTGTTACTTTGGTACGTCAGGTAATCTCTCCAACTTCTATCAATCCTTAAATTGGGATGCAACTGTTCTTCATGAATTATTGGGTGTTCTACTATATGATGAGCGGGAAATACTACGTAGGTAATAAAAAATTGTGGGTCCGGTTCATAGTATGGTACGTGTTGATCAGGTTGTTGTTGTTCCTATTGTTGCTCCAGTTCGTATTGTGGCTCATATTGCATTTCTGGCTGTGGTTCGTTTTCAGGTTGTCTGGATGATGATGCACCACCAGATTCGGTATATTTCTGCAAAACACATTAAACACAAAATTTGTGCATCCAAATATGCATTAGTGTTAGCAAAATAACAAATTAAAACAATAACAATAATATGTTTAATCCATATTAAACTTATACTCATTTTCATATTTTTATCAATTCTACACTTTTTCAAATAAGCATATATGAAAATGTTTACAAAGTTCATAAGTATTCAACTCAAATAACATGTTAAAATAACCAGTACTAGCAATTAAACAAGTTTCAAATGGCATTTACATCAATTTAATCAAGTTCATGAATTTTAGACTTAAAAAGTCTACTTTAATTCTCAAAAATCATGTTTAGGATCAATGTTTGGATCATTTAGCTACCTAAACATGTTACACTACTTAATTTTGAAATAATCCATGACAAAAATCGACCATAACCTGTTTATATAAAAAAGCCTCAAATTGCTCAAGAACACAAACCTTAGATTTTTAAAAATTTTGAAGTTTAAGGCTTCAAATCATGTTAAATAGCATCAATCTAGGTTATACATGCATAATATACTAACAATTTAACTCTAATTACACTAGAAATTAACAAAATCAAATTAGGTAAAATTTAGGTCAAGAACACTAAAATTCAATTTTAAAGAGTTTTAGGGGTGAAATCTTTACCTTTTTGCTTCCCCATCTGAGAAAAGGCATGATTGTAGCGGATTATTGTGAGAAATTTGGTGAATTTTGGTGAAAAATTAGTGAAATTTGAGAGTGTTTGTGTGTGTTTTCGTGAATGTGTGTGTTGAAGTGTGGATACAGAGAGCAGCTCGTGGAGCTTATGATTCTGACCAGTTTTCCAAGTCCATGCGATCGCATGGTTTGCAAGGGTAAACCCCATGCGATCGCATGGGGGTCCCTTTTTTTTTTTTTTTTTTTAATATAATCATTTTCTTATAAAACAAATAAATAATTTTAAAAATTTGTTTTCTTTTTAGAATGAGGGCGTTTCGGATCGTTGTCCTAGTTCGTCCCTCGATAAAATTTTAAAATTTGTCATTTTAAAGCGATTGTTTTAAAAGTAAAGATTTTTAGGTTTTTTTTAATGTTTTTGGCATACTTTAATTCAATAAGATTAAAAATAATGATAATAAAATTTCTCGTCCCTCTCTTGGGTAAAGCAATTTCGGTTCAACGACCTAGTCTTCAATTCACGACAAATTTTAAATATCAAATTTTTAACTTAATGAAATAAAGTAAATTTTTGTTTTTAAATTCACACCAAACTTAAATTTAAAATGCATAAAATTAAAAATTCATATTAATATTATTAATATTTTTATACATTAATTTTACAAACTTATATTGAAAATATTAATTAAAAGCTTAAATATATTGATTTTAAAAAGATTTACAATAATAATTTAATATTTATATATTAATTTTAAAAACAAGGTAAAAATAAAATTAAAAATCTTTTTGGTCTTTTATCCCACTTTAATCAATCAAATATTATCAAAAATATACGCCTCTCTTTTGGGTAAAGTAATTTCGGCTATATTACCTAGTTTTACTCCTGACGAATTTTTGAAATGTTTTGAATTGATTGATTAAAGATATTTATACCTTAAGAATAAACGGTAAATTTCGCAGTGATGTAATAAATTTTTGTATGATATCAATAATTTCGGTTTCGCATACCTAATTTTATTGAATATCAATTTAATACTTTATAGCAAACGATTCAGCGTTTATTATCAAAAGGTTAAAAGCAATAAATAAAAATAAAAACTGTACATACTTACCTATGAGAAAGAATTCTCAGAGACCTGCTTTAGCTGACTCATAGGAGAGTTGTGAGATTTGATTTTCCATAGCTACATAAGTATAACCTCGATTCTTCAATAACTTTTCTTCTAAACACATGAACGGTCCTTCTCTGCATAGAGTAACAAATTCGGTATTTGAATATGTTTGATTGTTCGAACATTTACCTTTGTGTGACCATTTTCCGCATTTATGACATCTTTCAAGGTATCGTGCTCTTCTTTTTGTTGCGGATTTTGATTTTCCTTTACCAAAATGTGTTTTATGATGATATTTTTTGAGTTCTTTCCTTACTTCATCCATTTTGCCTCTTATGAATGATACCAGTTCACTCGGGAAAGTGTTATTATTACGTTTAGTAATCATAGCGTGTAGTAGTAGACCATGGTTTAGATCAAAGGAATTCTTCATCTCGTAAAACCTAAAAAAAATAAAAATTCAGAATGGAGGAAGAAGACTAGTTCTTTAGGGTCTGCTAGGAAAAGACCATTCGAATTCCATTCTCGGAAACTACATGAAAATAGAATATCTAACTCTAACAGAAATACATATTACCCTTAAAAGATTCGAACCTTCCCGCACTTAGTTAGCTGTGGTGTCGAAATTGTGATTAACTTCATCTTCAACTTTCATTGGATTATCTATGTAATGTTTAACTCCGTGACCATTAACCTTAAATTCAATCCCATTTGAATTTATTAATTCTACTGTTCCGTACGGGAAAACTCTTTTAACTATGAATGGTCCAGACCATCTTGATTTTAATTTCCAGGAAGAAGCTTGAATTGTGAATTAAAGAGAAGAACTCTGTCTCCTTCCTTAAATTCTTTTGAACTTCTGATTCTTTTATCATGCCATTCTTCGTTCTTTCCTTATAGATTAACGAATTTTCGTATGCATCATGTCTCAATTCTTCTAATTCGTTTAGTTGACTTAACCGTAGACGTCTGGCTTCATGTAAATCAAGATTACATGTCTTTAAAGCCCAAAATGCTTTGTGCTCAATTTCTACTGGAAGATGACATGCTTTTCCGTAAACGAGTTTAAAAGGTGTGGTTCCAATTGGAGTTTTATAGGCTGTTCTAAAAGCCCAGAGTGCATCCTCTAATTTCATGGACCATTCCTTCGGATTTGATCCTACGGTTTTCTCTAGAATACGTTTTAATGCTCGGTTGGTATTTTCAACTTGTCCACTTGTTTGTGGATGATAAGCGGTTGAGATTTTATGAGTTACTCCATATCTTTTGGGAACTTTCTCAAGTTGATTATTACAAAAATGAGTACCCCGATCACTTATTAAAGCTTTCGGCGTTCCAAACCTTTCAAAAAGACGTTTTAAGAAGTTGACTACAGCTCGTGCATCGTTAGTTGGGAGAGCTTGTGCTTTCGCCCATTTAGATACATAATCAATGGCAACGAGAATGTAGAGATTATTATGAGATTTTAGAAATGGACCCATGAAGTCAATACCCCAAACGTCAAATACTTCACATACTTGAATGACATTTTGTGGCATTTCATCGCGTTGACTTATTTTTCCAGCCCTTTGACAAGCATCACAGGATTTACAAAGAAGGTGTGCGTCTTTGAAAATTGTAGGCCAATAGAATCCAGCATCGTAAACTTTTCTTACTGTGAGTTGTGGCCCATAATGCCCTCCTGTTGGTCCTGTGTGACAATGGTTTAAGATTTGACCAGCTTCATCTCCGAATACACATCGGCGTATTATTCCATCGGGACAACTTTTGAATAAATGTGGATCTTCCCAGAAATAGTGTTTTATATCACTAAATAATTTCTTTCATTTTTGGTACGACAACTCTTTTTCAAGGAATCCACATACTAAATAGTTTGCATAGTCTGCAAACCATGGAATTTCATTATAATCGATCTTCAAAAGATATTCATCAGGAAAGTTATCTTGTATAGCCGATTCATTTAGAACTTCTAATTCAGGATTTTCAAGACGAGAAAGATGATCAGCGGCGAGATTTTATGCTCCCTTTTTGTCTCGGATTTCAATATCGAATTCTTGTAAGAGTAAGATCCAACGTATTAATTGTGGTTTGGCATCTTGTTTTGAAAATAGGTATCTAAGAGCAGAATGGTCGGTATAGACCACCGTTTTAGCTAGAACGAGATATGAACGAAATTTGTCAAAAGCAAAGACAATAGCAAGGAGTTCTTTTTCAGTAGTTGTGTAATTTGTTTGTGCTCCTTGTAACATCTTACTAGCATAATAAATAGGTTGAAATCGTTTTTCAATCTTTTGTCCTAAAATGGCTCCCATTGCAAAATCACTTGCATCGCACATGAGTTCAAATGGTAGATTCCAATTTGGAGTTATCATGATCAGCGAATTAGTGAGTTTTTCTTTAAGAATATTAAAAGATTTGATGCATTCATTCGAAAAGATGAATGGAGCATCCTTTTCTAGGAGTTTATTCATAGGAGTGGTAATTTTAGAAAAGTCTTTTATGAAATGTCGGTAAAAACCGGCAACCGGCATGCCCTAGAAAACTCCTAACTCCTCTAACATTGGTGGGATGTGGAAGTTTAGCAATTACATCTACGTTAGCTCTATCCACTTCAATTCCTTTCTTTGAAATCTTATGACCAAGAACGATGCCTTCTTTAACCATGAAATGGCATTTCTCCCAATTAAGAACTTTGATTGCTCGCATCTAATAAGCATTCGTTCAAGATTAGCTAGACATGTTTCAAAAGTATCACCGAAGATTGAAAAGTCATCCATGAAAACTTCCATGCATTCTTCTATCATGTCGTGAAAAATCGCCATCATGCACCTTTGAAAGGTTACAGGGGCGTTGCAAAGACCAAATGGCATGCGTTTATAAGCAAAAGTACCATAAGGGCACGTGAACGTGGTTTTCTCTTGGTCCTCGGGTGCTATTGGAATTTGAAAATATTCAGAGAAACCGTCAAGAAAACAATAGTAACTATTTCCGGCTAATCTTTCCAACATTTGATCAATGAAAGGTAAGGGAAAGTGATCTTTTCTGGTGGTGTCATTTAGTTTTCTATAATCAATACAGACACGCCATCCTGCTACAATCCTAGTAGGAATAAGCTCATTTTTTTCATTTGTGATGACAGTCATGCCACCCTTCTTAGGTACGCATTGAACTGGGCTTACCCATGGACTATCAGAGATTAGATAAATTAAACCTGCATCTAGCAGTTTAATAATTTTTTTCTTAACAACATCTTGCATATTAGGATTTAGTCTTCGTTGGCGTTGCACATATGTTTTATGACCTTCTTCCATAAGGATTTTATGTGTGCAATACGAAGGACTTATTCCTTTAATGTCATGAATTTTCCATGCAATAGCTGGTTTATGAGCTTTTAGCAGAGAAATGAGTTGAGATTTTTCATTTTCAGTAAGAGAAGATGATATTATTACAGGTAATTCAGATTCACCATGTAAATAAGCATATTCCAAATGGTTTGAAAGTGGCTTTAACTCTAATGTCTGTAGTTCTTCTATCAATGATTTATATCGATATCTATCTTCTTCTTTTAGCATTTGAAGTTCTTCTGTTGTTGGTTTGTATTCATTAGCCATGAGTGCGGCTAATATTTCAGCTTCATCAATTGGTTTAGTTCCTTCTCCTAAAGAACATTCTCCTGTTCCTTGTAATTCTGGAAATTCTTCTAACAATTCTGCATGTGAATCTATAGTTTGAATATAATAACATGTATCATCTGCAGATTGCAGTTGTTGCATGGCTCTATCAACAGAAAAGGTAACACACTCGTCCTCTATACTTAGGGTCAGTTTCTTACCGAACACGTCTATTATTGCTTTAGCCTTGTTTAAGAATGGTCTTCCTAATATAAGAGGAACTCGAGAATCTTCTTCCATGTCCAGAATAACAAAATCTACTGGAAATACTAAAGTACCAACTTTAACTAGCATGTTTTCCATTATCCCTCTAGGATATTTTACTGATCGATCCGCTAGTTGTATGCTTATTCGTGTTGGTTTCAATTCTCCGAGGTCTAGTTTAGCGTATAATGAATACGACATTAAATTTATACTAGTACCTAAGTCTGCCAATGCTTCTATTGAACTAAGACTACCCAAAAAACATGGAATTGTGAAACTTCCTGGATCAGAGAGTTTTTCTGGTATCTTATTCAACAGCACTGCTGAACAATTAGCATTCATAGTAACAGCCGAGAGTTCTTCCATTTTCTTTTTATTTGTGATTAGATCTTTTAAGAATTTAGCATATCTTGGCATTCCTGATATCACATCAATGAAAGGAAGATTTACATTTATTTGTTTAAACATATCCAATAATTTGGATTGCTCGGCTTCAAGTCTTTCTTTTCTCATTTTACTCGGGTAAGGAAGTGGTGGTTGGTATGGTTTAACATAAGGTTTTGCCTTAACTGTATTCTCTTCATTAACCTTTTCAACTACCGGTTCTGTTTCCTTATCTTGTTCTGGTTGTGGTGCCTGTGGAGTGGGAATAGCTTCATCAGAAATTACAGGTATTTCAGGTGGTTTAAGTGTAATACCACTTCTCGTGGTAATGGCTTTAGCTGTTTCATTCCGGGGGTTAGCATTTGTATCGCTAGGTAAACTCCCTAGTTTTCTTTCACCTATCAACCTTGCTAGGTTGCTTACTTCTTGTTCCAGATTTTGAATAGAAGCTTGTTGATTTCTAAATGCTTGAGCATTTTGTTCATTCGTTTGTTTCTGAGATGTGAAAAATCGAGTTTGAGATTCAACTAGCTTCGACATCATGTCTTTTAAATTTGGCTTTTATCATCGGTTTGTGGTGGTTTATTTTGAAAAATAAGTCTTTGATGATTGTAACTATTATTGGATACTTGTTGATTGCTAGGACCTTGTTGATTGTTGTATGGAACATTTCAGTTATAATTCTGGTTTTGATTGTAGTTTGGTCTTGGCGGTTGATAATTATTTTGATAATTATTTCAAGGCCTTTGGTTCATGTATGAAACATTCTCTCTTTGTTCTATTGTTTGTTCAATACTGCGACAATCTTTTGTCAAATGTGGTCCTCCACACTGCTCACAACTAATTCATATTGAGTGAATATCCTTAGTCATCTTTTCCATTCGTCTCTCGACAACATCTATCTTTGCGGAAATGGAATCAAAGTCATGGCTAGAATCGGCTCTAGCTGCTTTAGATGATCTAACGATATCTTTTTCTTGATGCCACTCATGTGAGGGGGAAGCAGTGTTATCAATAATTTTGTAAGCTTTAGTTGCGGTTTTCTTCATAATGGAACCACCAGCTGCTATATTGATGTCTTTTCTTGTAGTGATGTCGCATCCTTGATAGAATATTTGTACTATTTGATAAGTGTCTAAACCATGTTGCGGACATCCTCTTAACAACTTTCCAAATCTTGTCCACGCCTCATATAGAGTTTCATTTGGCTTTTGCGTGAATGTAACAATTTCTCCTTGAAGTCTCACATCTTTAGATGTCGGAAAAATTGTTTAAGAAATTTTTCAACTAAGACATCCCATGTATCAATCGCCCCTTCAGGTAACGATTCTAACCAATCTTTGGCTTCTCCCTTTAAAGTTCAAGGAAATAATGAAATGTCCCGTTCTTATTGATTAAAAACGTTCCATATTAATTGATTTCGTTGCGAGGTTTTGACCTCTATATGAGACGTTTTTCAAAGACTGCATTCATTTTAAAACAAACCATAACCTTTATTTCATCAATAAAGGTTTAAAAAGCTTTACGTAGATTATCAAATAATGATAATCTAAAATATCCTGTTTACACACGACCATTACATAATGGTTTACAATACAAATATGTTACAACAAAATAAGTTTCTTGAATGCAGTTTTTACACAATATCATACAAGCATGGACTCCAAATCTCGTCCTTATTTAAGTATGCGATAGCGAAAGCTCTTAATAATCACCTGAGAATAAACATGCTTAAAACGTCAACAAAAATGTTGGTGAGTTATAGGTTTAACCTATATATATCAAATCATAATAATAGACCACAAGATTTCATATTTCAAAACACATCCCATACATAGAGATAAAAATCATTCATATGGTGAACACCTGGTAATCGACATTAACAAGATGCATATATAAGAATATCCCCATCATTCCGGGACACCCTTCGGATATGATATAAATTTCGAAGTACTAAAGCATCCGGTACTTTGGATGGGGCTTGTTGGGCCCGATAGATCTATCTTTAGGATTCGCGTCAATTAGGGTGTCTGTTCCCTAATTCTTAGATTACCAGACTTAATAATAAGGGGAATATTCGATTTCGATAATTCAACCATAGAATGTAGTTTCACGTACTTGTGTCTATTTTGTAAATCATTTATAAAACCTGCATGTATTCTCATCCCAAAAATATTAGATTTTAAAAGTGGGACTATAACTCACTTTCACAGATTTTTACTTCGTCGGAAAGTAAGACTTGGCCACTGGTTGATTCACGAACCTATAACAATATATACATATATATCAAAGTATGTTCAAAATATATTTACAACACTTTTAATATATTTTGATGTTTTAAGTTTATTAAGTCAGCTGTCCTCGTTAGTAACCTACAACTAGTTGTCCACAGTTAGATGTACATAAATAAATCGATAAATATTATCTTGAATCAATCCACGACCCAGTGTATACGTATCTCAGTATTGATCACAACTCAAACTATATATATTTTGGAATCAACCTCAACCCTGTATAGCTAACTCCAGCATTCACATATAGAGTGTCTATGGTTGTTCCGAAATATATATAGATGTGTCGACATGATAGGTCGAAACATTGTATACGTGTCTATGGTATCTCAAGATTACATAATATACAATACAAGTTGATTAAGTTATGGTTGGAATAGATTTGTTACCAATTTTCACGTAGCTAAAATGAGAAAAATTATCCAATCTTGTTTTACCCATAACTTCTTCATTTTAAATCCGTTTTGAGTGAATCAAATTGCTATGGTTTCATATTGAACTCTATTTTATGAATCTAAACAGAAAAAGTATAGGTTTATAGTTGGAAAAATAAGTTACAAGTCGTTTTTGTAAAGGTAGTCATTTCAGTCGAAAGAACGACGTCTAGATGACCATTTTAGAAAACATACTTCCACTTTGAGTTTAACCATAATTTTTGGATATAGTTTCATGTTCATAATAAAACTCATTTTCTCAGAATAACAACTTTTAAATCAAAGTTTATCATAGTTTTTAATTAACTAACCCAAAACAGCCCGCGGTGTTACTACGACGGCGTAAATCCGGTTTTACGGTGTTTTTCGTGTTTCCAGGTTTTAAATCATTAAGTTAGCATATCATATAGATATAGAACATGTGTTTAGTTGATTTTAAAAGTCAAGTTAGAAGGATTAACTTTTGTTTGCGAACAAGTTTAGAATTAACTAAACTATGTTCTAGTGATTACAAGTTTAAACCTTCGAATAAGATAGCTTTATATGTATGAATCGAATGATGTTATGAACATCATTACTACCTTAAGTTCCTTGGATACACCTACTGGAAAATAGAAAAATGGATCTAGCTTCAACGGATCCTTGGATGGCTCAAAGTTCTTGAAGCAGAATCATGACACGAAAACAAGTTCAAGTAAGATCATCACTTGAAATAAGATTGTTATAGTTATAGAAATTGAACCAAAGTTTGAATATGATTATTACCTTGTATTAGAATGATAACCTACTGTAAGAAACAAAGATTTCTTGAGGTTGGATGATCACCTTACAAGATTGGAAGTGAGCTAGCAAACTTGAAAGTATTCTTGATTTTATGTAACTAGAACTTGTAGAATATATGAAGAACACTTAGAACTTGAAGATAGAACTTGAGAGAGATCAATTAGATGAAGAAAATTGAAGAATGAAAGTGTTTGTAGGTGTTTTTGGTCGTTGGTGTATGGATTAGATATAAAGGATATGTAATTTTGTTTTCATGTAAATAAGTCATGAATGATTACTCATATTTTTGTAATTTTATGAGATATTTCATGCTAGTTGCCAAATGATGGTTCCCACATGTGTTAGGTGACTCACATGGGCTGTTAAGAGCTGATAATTGGAGTGTTTATACCAATAGTACATACATCTAAAAGCTGTGTATTGTACGAGTACGAATACGGGTGCATACGAGTAGAATTGTTGATGAAACTGAACGAGGATGTAATTGTAAGCATTTTTGTTAAGTAGAAGTATTTTGATAAGTGTATTGAAGTCTTTCAAAAGTGTATAAATACATATTAAAACACTACATGTATATACATTTTAACTGAGTCGTTAAGTCATCGTTAGTCGTTACATGTAAATGTTGTTTTGAAACCTTTAGGTTAACGATCTTGTTGAATGTTATTAACCCATTGTTTATTATAATAAATGAGATGTTAAATTATTATATTATCATGATATTATGATATATAATATATCTTAGTATGATGTATATACAGTTAAATGTCGTTACAACGATAATCGTTACATATATGTCTCGTTTCGAAATCATTAAGTTAGTAGTCTTATTTTTACATATGTATTTCATTGTTAATACACTTAATAATATATTTACTTATCATTTAACATAATTAACCAAGTGTATCAATATCTTAATATGATTCATATGTACCTAGTAAGACGTTGTTATAACGATAATCGTTATATATATCATTTTCGAGTTTCTTAAATTAATAGTCTCATTTTTATGTATATAACTCATTGTTAAAATACCTAATGAGATACATACTTATAATAAAATCATGTTAACTATATATATAACCATATATATGTCATCGTATAGTTTTTACAAGTTTTAACGTTTGTGAATCACCGGTCAACTTGGGTGGTCATTTGTCTATATGAAACATATTTCAATTAATCAAGTCTTAACAAGTTTGATTGCTTAACATGTTGGAAACATTTAATCATGTAAATATCAATATCAATTAATATATATAAACATGGAAAAGTTCGGGCCACTACAGTACCTACCCGTTAAATAAATTTCGTCCCGAAATTTTAAGCTGTTGGAGGTGTTGACGAATCTTCTGGAAATAGATGCGGGTATTTCTTCTTCATCTGATCTTCATGCTCCCAGGTGAACTCGGGTCCTCTATGAGCATTCCATCGAACCTTAACAATTGGTATCTTGTTTTGCTTAAGTCTTTTAACCTCACGATCCATTATTTCGACGGGTTCTTCGATGAATTGGAGTTTTTCGTTGATTTGGATTTCATCTAACGGAATAGTGAGATCTTCTTTAGCAAAACATTTCTTCAAATTCGAGACGTGGAAAGTGTTATGTACAGCCGCGAGTTGTTGAGGTAACTCAAGTCGGTAAGCTACTGGTCCGACACGATCAATAATCTTGAATGGTCCAATATACCTTGGATTTAATTTCCCTCGTTTACCAAATCGAACAACGCCTTTCCAAGGTGCAACTTTAAGCATGACCATCTCTCCAATTTCAAATTCTATATCTTTTCTTTTAATGTCAGCATAGCTCTTTTGTCGACTTTGGGCGGTTTTCAACCGTTGTTGAATTTGGATGATCTTCTCGGTAGTTTCTTGTATAATCTCCGGACCCGTAATCTGTCTATCCCCCACTTCACTCCAACAAATCGGAGACCTGCACTTTTTACCATAAAGTGCTTCAAACGGCGCCATCTCAATGCTTGAATGGTAGCCGTTGTTGTAGGAAAATTCTACTAATGGTAGATGTCGATCCCAACTGTTTTCGAAATCAATAACACATGCTCGTTGCATGTATTCAAGCGTTTGTATCGTCCTTTCGCTCTGCCCATCAGTTTGTGGATGATAGGCAGTACTCATGTCTAGACGAGTTCCTAATGCTTGCTGTAATGTCTGCCAGAATCTTGAAATAAATCTGTCATCCCTATCAGAGATAATAGAGATTGGTATTCCATGTCTGGAGACGACTTCCTTCAAATACAGTCGTGCTAACTTCTCCATCTTGTCATCTTCTCTTATTGGCAGGAAGTGTGCTGATTTGGTGAGACGATCAACTATTACCCAAATAGTATCAAAACCACTTGCAGTCCTTGGCAATTTAGTGATGAAATCCATAGTAATATTTTCCCATTTCCATTCTGGGATTTCGGGTTGTTGAAGTAGACCTGATGGTTTCTGATGCTCAGCTTTGACCTTAGAACACGTCAAACATTCTCCTACGTATTTAGCAACATCGGCCTTCATACCCGGCCACCAAAAATGTTTCTTGAGATCCTTGTACATCTTCCCCGTTCCAGGATGTATTGAGTATCTGGTTTTATGAGCTTCTCTAAGTACCATTTCTCTCATATCTCCAAATTTTGGTACCCAAATCCTTTCAGCCCTATACCGGGTTCCGTCTTCCCGAATATTAAGATGCTGCTCCGATCCTTTGGGTATTTCATCCTTTAAATTTCCTTCTTTTAAAACTCCTTGTTGCGCCTCCTTTATTTGAGTAGTAAGGTTATTATGAATCATTATATTCATAGATTTTACTCGAATGGGTTCTCTGTCCTTCCTGCTCAAGGCATCGGCTACCACATTTGCCTTCCCCGGGTGGTAACGAATCTCAAAGTCGTAATCATTCAACAATTCAATCCACCTACGCTGCCTCATATTCAGTTGTTTCTGATTAAATATGTGTTGAAGACTTTTGTGGTCGGTATATATAATACTTTTGACCCCATATAAGTAGTGCCTCCAAGTCTTTAATGCAAAAACAACCGCGCCTAATTCCAAATCATGCGTCGTATAATTTTGCTCGTGAATCTTCAATTGTCTAGACGCATAAGCAATCACCTTCGTTCGTTGCATTAATACACAACCGAGACCTTGCTTTGATGCATCACAATAAATCACAAAATCATCATTCCCTTCAGGCAATGACAATATAGGTGCCGTAGTTAGCTTTTTCTTCAATAACTGAAACGCTTTCTCTTGTTCATTATTCCATTCAAATTTCTTCCCTTTATGCGTTAATGCAGTCAAGGGTTTTGCTATTCTGGAAAAGTCTTGGATGAACCTTCTGTAGTAACCAGCTAGCCCTAAAAACTGGCGTATGTGTTTCGGAGTTTTCGGGGTTTCCCACTTTTCAACAGTTTCTATCTTTGTCGGATCCACCTTAATACCTTCTTTGTTCACTATGTGACCGAGGAATTGAACTTCTTCCAACCAAAATGCATACTTTGAAAACTTAGCGTACAATTCTTCCTTCCTCAATACTTCTAACACCTTTCTCAAATGTTCACCGTGTTCTTGGTCATTCTTTGAGTAAATAAGTATGTCATCAATGAAAACAATGACAAACTTGTCAAGGTATGGTCTACACACTCGGTTCATAAGGTCCATGAACACAGCTGGTGCATTAGTTAAACCAAACGGCATGACCATAAACTCGTAATGACCGTAACGTGTTCTGAAAGCAGTCTTTGGAATATCATCTTCTTTCACCCGCATTTGATGATACCCGGAACGTAAGTCAATCTTTGAATAAACAGACGAGCCTTGTAGTTGATCAAATAAGTCGTCTATTCTCGGTAGTGGGTAGCGGTTCTTGATGGTAAGTTTGTTCAACTCTCGGTAGTCGATACACAACCTGAATGTACCATCTTTCTTCTTGACAAACAAAACAGGAGCTCCCTACGGTGATGTGCTTGGTCGAATGAAACCACGCTCTAAAAGTTCTTGTAATTGGCTTTGCAGTTCTTTCATCTCGCTGGGTGCGAGTCTGTAAGGAGCACGAGCTATTGGTGCAGCTCCTGGTACAAGATCTATTTGAAATTCAATGGATCGATGTGGGGGTAATCCCGGTAATTCTTTTGGAAATACATCGGGAAATTCTTTTGCAATGGGAACATCATTGATGCTCTTTTCTTCAGTTTGTACTTTCTCGACGTGTGCTAGAACAGCATAGCAACCTTTTCTTATTAGTTTTTGTGCCTTCAAATTACTAATAAGATGTAGCTTCGTGTTGCCCTTTTCTCCGTACACCATTAAGGGTTTTCCTTTTTCTCGTATAATGCGAATTGCATTTTTGTAACAAACGATCTCTGCTTTCACTTCTTTCAACCAGTCCATACCGATTATCACATCAAAACTCCCTAACTCTACTGGTATCAAATCAATCTTAAATGTTTCGCTAACCAGTTTAATTTCTCGATTCCGACATATATTATCTGCTGAAATTAATTTACCATTTGCTAATTCGAGTAAAAATTTACTATCCAAAGGCGTCAATGGACAACTTAATTTAGCACAAAAATCTCTACTCATATAGCTTCTATCCGCACCCGAATCAAATAAAACGTAAGCAGATTTATTGTCAATAAGAAACGTACCCGTAACAAGCTCCGGGTCTTCCTGTGCCTCTGCCGCATTAATATTGAAAACTCTTCCGCGGCCTTGTCCATTCGTGTTCTCCTGGTTCGGGCAATTTCTAATAATGTGGCCCGGTTTTCCACATTTATAACAAACTACATTGGCATAACTTGCTCCGACACTACTTGCTCCGCCATTACTCGTTCCGACACCATTTGTTCCTTTCGTTCTATTAACCCCTGGTCCGTAGACCTCACACTTCGCCGCGCTATGACCATTTATTTTACACTTGTTGCAAAATTTAGTGCAGAACCCCGAGTGATACTTTTCGCACCTTTGGCATAGCTGCTTCTGATTGTTGTTGTTGTTGCGGTTATTATTGTTGTTGGGATGATTGTTGTAGTTGCTGCTGTTGTTGTTGTTGGGCCGTTTGTTGTAGTTGCGATTGATGTTGTGATTGTTGGGATAATTGTTGCGATTATTGTTGTAATTGCTGTTGTTGTTGTATTGGTGATTCTTATCACCGTTTTCCTCCCACTTTCTTTTGACTTGCTTCACATTGGCCTCTTCAGCAGTCTGTTCTTTAATTCTTTCATCAATCTGGTTCACTAGTTTGTGAGCCATTCTACATGCCTATTGTATGGAGGCGGGCTCGTGTGAACTTATATCTTCTTGGATTCTTTCCGGTAATCCTTTCACAAACGCGTCGATCTTCTCTTCCTCATCTTCGAATGCTCCCGGACACAATAGGCACAATTCTGTGAATCGTCTTTCGTACGTGGTAATATCAAATCCTTGGGTTCGTAACCCTCTAAGTTCTGTCTTGAGCTTATTGACCTCGGTTCTGGGACTGTACTTCTCGTTCATCAAGTGCTTGAATGCTGACCACGGTAGTGCGTACGCATCGTCTTGTCCCACTTGCTCTAGATAGGTATTCCACCATGTTAATGCAGAACCTGTGAAGGTATGCGTAGCGTACTTCACTTTGTCCTCTTCAGTACACTTACTTATGGCAAACACCGATTCGACCTTCTCGGTGCACCGTTTCAATCCGATCGGTCCTTCGGTTCCATCAAATTCCAAAGGTTTGCAGGGAGTGAATTCTTTGTAGGTGCATCCTACACGATTTCCTGTACTGCTAGATCCAAGATTATTGTTGGTATGTAGCGCAGCCTGTACTGCGGCTATGTTTGAAGCTAGAAAAGTACGGAATTCCTCTTCATTCATATTCACGGTGTGTCGAGTAGTCGGTGCCATTTCCTTCAAAATAGTCAAATGGAACAAGTTAATCATACAGAATATTAAGAGTAGTTAATAGTATTTCGTAGCATAATATGAACTTATTTATAAAAGCTTTTTCTTCATATTAGCGTTTTATAAGTTTAAATTTGGGTAGTACCTGCCCGTTAAGTTCATACTTAGTAGCTAATATACAATTCAACTACTACAATTCTATATGAAAAACTGATTATAATAATATTTCGCGTTCAAACTTTTATACAATATTTTACTAACTTACAATACCGCTTATTTTACATAAAGCATGAAATATAGCACACAATAACTTTGATACAAGATAGTTGTGAAGATAATTCTAGCTAGTACACAAGTCGTTCAGCAAAGGCAATAAAGACACGTAATTCATACGTCCAGAAAAAAGTCATGCATTCTGGTTTTACTAGGACTACTTCCCATCCTTGGTCTTGTGGAACATAACTGTTATGGCCGTTGATAAGACAGCGTGTTGTAACGTCGTCAAAGGGACGAGGGTTACGTAATGTCCAACAGTCCCGTAACAATCTAAAAACCTCATTTCTTACCCCAATTACCGACTCCGTCACTTGTGGGAACATTTTGTTTAATAGTTGTAGGCCGATGTTCTTGTTCTCACTTTGGTGAGAAGCGGACATTACTAATCCGTAAGCATAACATGCTTCTTTATGTTGCATGTTAGCCGCTTTTTCTAAATCACGAAGTCCAATATTCGGATATATTGAGTCAAAATAATTTCTTAACCCATTGCGTAAAATAGCATTTGGGTTCCCCGCAATATATGCGTCAAAGTAAACACATCGTAACTTATGGATTTCCCAATGTGATATCCCCCATCTTTCGAACGAAATCCTTTTATAAACCAAGGCATTCTTGGAACGTTCTTCGAATGTCTTACAAACTGATCTCGCCTTAAATAGTTGTGCCGAAGAATTCTGACCGACTCTAGACAAGATTTCATCAATCATGTCTCCGGGTAGGTCTCTTAAAATATTGGGTTGTCTATCCATTTTGTGTTTTTATACTGTAAAATAGACAAGAGTTAGATTCATAAAAAAATACTTATTAATACAAGCAATTTTTACATATATCATAAAGCATAAGCACACTATATTACTTATATTACACCACACGAATACAACTATCTTATTCCGACTCGCTTGTTTCTTCTTCTACGGTTTTGGTTCGTTTTGCCAAGTTTCTAGGGATATATGATGTTCCCCTAATACGAGCCGTCGTTATCCACATTGGTTTAGAAAAACCTGGTGGTTTAGAGGTTCCCGGGTCATTGTTACAACTTAAGGACTTCGGGGGTTGACGATACATATAAAGTTCATCGGGGTTGAAATTAGATTTCTCTATTTTTATGCCCTTTCCCTTATTAATTTCTTTTGCCTTTTTAAATTCAGTTGGGGTAATTTCTATAACATCATCAGAATTCTCGTCGGAATCCGATTCATCGGAGAATTGGTAATCCTCCCAATATTTTGCTTCCTTGGCGGAAACACCATTGACCATAATTAACCTTGGTCGGTTGGTTGAGAATTTTCTTTTACTTAACCGTTTTATTATTTCCCCCACCGGTTCTAATTCTTCATCCGGTTCCGATTCTTCTTCCGGTTCCGATTCTTCTTCCGGTTCCGACTCTTCTTCCGGTTCTGACTCTTCTTCCGGTTCCTCTTCGGGAACTTATGAATCAGTCCACGAATCATTCCAATTTACATTTGACTCTTCATTATTATTAGGTGAGTCAATGGGACTTGTTCTAGAGGTAGACATCTATCACATAATATCAAACGCGTTAAGAGATTAATATATCACATAATATTCACATGTGAAAAATATATAGTTTCCAACAAAATTTGTTAAGCAATCATTTTTCCAAGTAAACACGGTTTAAGTCCAGACTCACTAATGCATCCTAACAAACTAGATAAGACACACTAATGCAAAATTCTGGTTCTCTAAGACCAACGCTCTGATACCAACTGAAATGTCCCGTTCTTATTGATTAAAAACGTTCCATATTAATTGATTTCGTTGCGAGGTTTTGACCTCTATATGAGACGTTTTTCAAAGACTGCATTCATTTTAAAACAAACCATAACCTTTATTTCATCAATAAAGGTTTAAAAAGCTTTACGTAGATTATCAAATAATGATAATCTAAAATATCCTGTTTACACACGACCATTACATAATGGTTTACAATACAAATATGTTACAACAAAATAAGTTTCTTGAATGCAGTTTTTACACAATATCATACAAGCATGGACTCCAAATCTCGTCCTTATTTAAGTATGCGACAGCGGAAGCTCTTAATAATCACCTGAGAATAAACATGCTTAAAACGTCAACAAAAATGTTGGTGAGTTATAGGTTTAACCTATATATATCAAATCATAATAATAGACCACAAGATTTCATATTTCAATACACATCATATACATAGAGATAAAAATCATTCATATGGTGAACACCTGGTAACCGACATTAACAAGATGCATATATAAGAATATCCCCATCATTCCGGGACACCCTTCGGATATGATATAAATTTCGAAGTACTAAAGCATCTGGTACTTTGGATGAGGCTTGTTGGGCCCGATAGATCTATCTTTAGGATTCGCATCAATTAGGGTGTCTGTTCCCTAATTCTTAGATTACCAGACTTAATAAAAAGGGGCATATTCGATTTCGATAATTCAACCATAGAATGTAGTTTCACGTACTTGTGTCTATTTTGTAAATCATTTATAAAACCTGCATGTATTCTCATCCCAAAAATATTAGATTTTAAAAGTGGGACTATAACTCACTTTCACAGATTTTTACTTCGTCGGAAAGTAAGACTTGGCCACTGGTTGATTCACGAACCTATAACAATATATACATATATATCAAAGTATGTTCAAAATATATTTACAACACTTTTAATATATTTTGATGTTTTAAGTTTATTAAGTCAGCTGTCCTCATTAGTAACCTACAACTAGTTGTCCACAGTTAGATGTACATAAATAAATCAATAAATATTATCTTGAATCAATCCACGACCCAGTGTATACGTATCTCAGTATTGATCACAACTCAAACTATATATATTTTGGAATCAACCTCAACCCTGTATAGCTAACTCCAACATTCACATATAGAGTGTCTATGGTTGTTCCGAAATATATATAGATGTGTCGACATGATAGGTTGAAACATTGTATACGTGTCTATGGTATCTCAAGATTACATAATATACAATACAAGTTGATTAAGTTATGGTTGGAATAGATTTGTTACCAATTTTCACGTAGCTAAAATGAGAAAAATTATCCAATCTTGTTTTACCCATAACTTCTTCATTTTAAATCCGTTTTGAGTGAATCAAATTGCTATGGTTTCATATTGAACTCTATTTTATGAATCTAAACAGAAAAAGTATTTGTTTATAGTCGGAAAAATAAGTTACAAGTCGTTTTTGTAAAGGTAGTCATTTCAGTCGAAAGAACGACGTCTAGATGACCATTTTAGAAAACATACTTCCACTTTGAGTTTAACCATAATTTTTGGATATAGTTTCATGTTCATAATAAAAATCATTTTCTTAGAATAACAACTTTTAAATCAAAGTTTATCATAGTTTTTAATTAACTAACCCAAAACAGCCCGCGGTGTTACTACGACGGCGTAAATCCGGTTTTACGGTGTTTTTCGTGTTTCCAGGTTTTAAATCATTAAGTTAGCATATCATATAGATATAGAACATGTGTTTAGTTGATTTTAAAAGTCAAGTTAGAAGGATTAACTTTTGTTTGCGAACAAGTTTAGAATTAACTAAACTATGTTCTAGTGATTACAAGTTTAAACCTTCGAATAAGATAGCTTTATATGTATGAATCGAATGATGTTATGAACATAATTACTACCTTAAGTTCCTTGGATAAACCTACTGGAAAAGAGAAAAATGGATCTAGCTTCAACGGATCCTTGGATGGCTCAAAGTTCTTGAAGCAGAATCATGACACGAAAACAAGTTCAAGTAAGATCATCACTTGAAATAAGATTGTTATAGTTATAGAAATTGAACCAAAGTTTGAATATGATTATTACCTTGTATTAGAATGATAACCTACTGTAAGAAACAAAGATTTCTTGAGGTTGGATGATCACCTTACAAGATTGGAAGTGAGCTAGCAAACTTGAAAGTATTCTTGATTTTATGTAACTAGAACTTGTAGAATATATGAAGAACACTTAGAACTTGAAGATAGAACTTGAGAGAGAGATCAATTAGATGAAGAAAATTGAAGAATGAAAGTGTTTGTAGGTGTTTTTGGTCGTTGGTGTATGGATTAGATATAAAGGATATGTAATTTTGTTTTCATGTAAATAAGTCATGAATGATTACTCATATTTTTGTAATTTTATGAGATATTTCATGCTAGTTGCCAAATGATGGTTCCCACATGTGTTAGGTGACTCACATGGGCTGCTAAGAGCTGATCATTGGAGTGTGTATACCAATAGTACATACATCTAAAAGCTGTGTATTGTACGAGTACGAATACGGGTGCATACGAGTAGAATTGTTGATGAAACTGAACGAGGATGTAATTGTAAGCATTTTTGTTAAGTAGAAGTATTTTGATAAGTGTATTGAAGTCTTTCAAAAGTGTATAAATACATATTAAAACACTACATGTATATACATTTTAACTGAGTCGTTAAGTCATCGTTAGTCGTTACATGTAAATGTTGTTTTGAAACCTTTAGGTTAACGATCTTGTTGAATGTTATTAACCCATTGTTTATTATAATAAATGAGATGTTAAATTATTATATTATCATGATATTATGATATATATTATATCTTAGTATGATGTATATACAGTTAAATGTCGTTACAACGATAATCGTTACATATATGTCTCGTTTCGAAATCATTAAGTTAGTAGTCTTATTTTTACATATGTATTTCATTGTTAATACACTTAATAATATATTCACTTATCATTTAACATAATTAACCAAGTGTATCAATATCTTAATATGATTCATATGTACCTAGTAAGACGTTGTTATAACGATAATCGTTATATATATCGTTTTCGAGTTTCTTAAATTAATAGTCTCATTTTTATGTATATAACTCATTGTTAAAATACCTAATGAGATACATACTTATAATAAAATCATGTTAACTATATATATAACCATATATATGTCATCGTATAGTTTTTACAAGTTTTAACGTTTGTGAATCACCGGTCAACTTGGGTGGTCAATTGTCTATATGAAACATATTTCAATTAATCAAGTCTTAACAAGTTTGATTGCTTAACATGTTGGAAATATTTAATCATGTAAATATCAATCTCAATTAATATATATAAACATGGAAAAGTTCGGGTCACTACAAATAACATGAGATAGACCTGTTCATTCTCCACTTCTTTGATTTTGAATAAAGTACAAATCCTATTAAAGGTACGAAGATGTTCGTTTGGATCTTCCTTCAGCGCACCACTAAATTGGCATTGATTAGTTACCATGTGTAGGATTTGTCCTTTGATTTCATAATCTGGTGCATTAATGTCTGGTTGAGTAATTGCATGACCTTGGCCAGTACGTTTAGCCCTCATTCGGTCTTCCATACTTAGAGGTTCCAGAATTTCCATGATTGAGTTTGTTGAATCTGAATCACTAGAGGATTCTGACTTAATGGTTTCTTCCTCGACAATCTCTGGATGAGTGATTTGTGGTTCAGGAGGAATGATTAGTGGTTCAGGATCTCTGAATTGTCCCTGAATATCCTCCGGATTTTCAATTGTGAGGTCGGGTTCAAAAAATGGATTATCGAAAATTTGAATTGGAGTACTTAGTCGACTAGATGACAATTCTAAAGAAAAATCAATGGCGATAATGTTGGCTAGATGTCTTGATCGAGTTACAGGTGGTGAACGTATGAAAGGTGGTGAACGTTTTGCTCGGTGCATTCACTGAATATCCTATTAGTTATAAAAGATAAAAATTATATAAGTTATCAAATTAATAGACTTTTCTGATTTTGCCCACGTTTCGAATAGCCAATAGATGCAGCAGGTAGTCAGGACCCTTTAAATCGGAAGCCCACAACTTGCCACTAACAAATCAAACTATTACTACGAACCAGAAAATTTTGGATGTCTATCAATTTAACCGCTTAAAATAATTTTTCGTTTTAAAATTTTAGAGAAGAAATAGAAAATTCTATGTCCTAAAAACTAGAGTGTCGAGAAATAAGAAAGAAAAAGAGTGCGTCGAAAAACGTCGAAAAATAAGCGTCGAAAAATAAAAGTCGAAAAATAATAAAATAGAAAAATGCAGCGTTGAAACTTAAAAGTCTAAAAACTAAAAATTAAAACTTACGTCTAAAGGTATTAAAGCTTAAAAGAATTCTATATCCAAAACAGCAATAACTTAAAAGGCACTAAAATCTTAAAACGGTGTCATAAAATTCTAAAGCGTCTAAGTCTTAGTCTAAAGAAAAAGCACTTAAGGGATTTTACGGCAAAGTCTAAAAATTTAGAAATAAAAATAACTACGGCTAAAACTAATCTTAAAACTAATTACGAACGATAAATATACAAATTACGACTAAAAAGATACAAAATATAAAAATAAAACTTAAAGTTTTTAAAAAATACAATTTTTATAAAAATATTATTTTTATATTATTTATTTTAGAAAAGTATTAATTTTAAAAATAATAAAACTAATTAAAACTTAATATTAAAAATTAAATAATAAAACTAAAACTAATATTAACAACTAATTAATTAAATAAACCCTAATTAGGGTTACTAATAATAATAATTATTAATACTCCGTAATTAATGCAGTACCAGGTCAAACCTGGCGTGTCAGAATGTACCATGCGGTCGCATGGGTTTTAAGGCCTGGGCTCATGCGATCGCATGAGCTTCAGGTTCAGTTCGGAGGCAGCCCAAAATCGTGCAGGCTCAGATTATATTTTATTTTTATTTTTTACTTTTTTACTTTGTTTTCTGTTTTTAATTTAATAAAATATTTATATAAATTAAATAAAACTTATATTTAAAAATTAAAATAAAAATACTTTATAATTTTATATATTTTAAACAAACTCTTAAATATATATATATATATATTTTGTTTTTCTTTTTATATTTTTGTATTTTTAATATTTAAAACATATTTTTACAAAAAGAAATTAAAACTTAATAAATTTTTATTTTTTTATAGCATTTCGCTTTCGGGTCCCCGGCAGCGGCGTCAAAAATACTTGATGTTATGCGAGGTGTATACGAAATAGTTATATTTTTATTGCGAAATACTATTAAATACGATACAATTTTACACAGGTTATTTATTTATTTATAGAGTGGATATACCTAAACCTTGCTACAACACTTATAGGCAGTGTACCTAATCGTACAGTAGTGTAGTTTTTAGTAAGTCCGGTTCGTTTCGCAGGGAGCTAGCCAAGTTTAAAGCTATATTTTTTTAAACTATATATATGTATATATATATATGTATATATATACATATATGTATATATATATATACATATATATATATATATATACATATATATATGTATATATATATGTATATATATACATATATATATATACATATATATATATATACATATATATATATACATATATATATATATATATATATATATATATATATATATATATATATATATATATATATATATATATATATATATATATAAGATGTATTATTATAAAAGGCGTTTTTACCGTTTAATGACCGGTTTGTCGATTTTATGTCTTAAGTCGCAGTTAAAACCTAATGTAAAATATTAAAAATAAATATAACTTAATTTAAAGCGTAAAGTAAATAACGATAATAAAAGTGCAATAAATTAAAGTGCGATAAATAAAATGACGATAAATTAAAAGTACGATAAATAAAATGACGATAAATAAAAGTACGATAAGATATGAAATAAAGGAATTATGCTTATTTAAACTTCCGTAATCATGATGTTTGACGTGCTGATTTTAATTTATTACCATGGGTTAATTGTCCTTTGTCCTGGATTATTCCATATGTCCATCTGGATTTTGTCCATAACAGTCCATCAGTTATAAATATAAACTGCGAGTGTCCTCGTCAAATTATCCTTATATCCGAAGCCAAATATTCCAACTAATTGGGAACTTAAACTGTAACAAGGTCTTAATACTTTGTTTAATAATTACACCAGGATATCGACTGCGTGTAACCCAAGGTTTTAATACTTTTTTAATAATTACACCAAGTGTCCTTGTACATAATTCACCCCTGTTTTAATGAGTCCATTAACTATTAATCCATTCCCGTGTCCGGTTAAATGAACGATTATTAGTATTTATAAATATCCCGCCCATCGTGTCCGATCGAGTGTATATGGTTATTTATAGATATGTCAAATTGTAAATCTCTATATTAAATTAACGAACTATCATTTAGTTAAACAAATATAAAGCCCATTAATAGTCCATAGTCCAATTTCTACAAGTGTCGATCTTTTGTCCAAACCTCAATTATGGTACAAAGCCCAATTACCCAATCTTTAATATTTAGCCCAACATCACGATTACTTCGATTTAAATAAGCATAATAATAACTTAGCTATGAGACATTAATTTAAAAAGGTTGAACATAACTTACAATGAGTATTAATCGCGTAGTGTTACACGGACAGAATTTCGACTTACAAACTTAAAACATTCGCCACTATAACCTTATTATTATTAATATTAAATTAAAATTAAAATTATAAAATAAATAAATATATATATATATATATATATATATATATATATATATATATATATATATATATATATATATATATATATATATATATATATATATATATATATATATATATATATATATATATATATATATATATATATATATATATATCGTAGAGAGTGAGAGAGATTGAATATTGTGTATATTTTCGGCCAGAAAACATTTCATTTATAGAACCTCAGCTGCTACAGTACTCCATGCGACCGCATGGAGTTTGTGCTTCCTGGCCATGCGGTCGCATGGCCGCCTTTCACTGGACACATATCCTTCCAAAAACGTGGGCTGCTCGATTAATAAATTAATTATAATATATTATATATATTTTTAAATAATTATATATATATATTATATTATATTCTTGTGCATTGTTGACTCGTAATTTTAGGCCCGTTGCGTAGCGCGTTGATAGTTGGTTCATGTCCCAGTTCCGGATTTTTGAACGTCCTTGCGTACAATTTAATATCTTGTACTTTGTGTTTTGCGGTTTGTACTCTTGTAATTTTGAGACGTTTCTTATCAATAAATTGAACCACTTTGATTGTACTTTGTACTTTTTAGCTTTTTGGTTGTTTGCGTCTTCAAATCGTCGAATCTGTCTTTTGTCTTCACCTTTTATTATTTAAACGAATATCACTTGTAAATAGAACAATTGCAACCAAAAGCTTGTCTTTCTTGAAGGATAATGCTATGAAAAACATGTTCATTTTTAGCATTATCAGCAGGTCTTGACTTTATAGCAGCACGTTCTTTTGTGACAACATGGATCACCTTATCTCGTCCCTTTTCCTTGTCTTCATCATACTCTTCTTTGCGTGATCGTTCCTTAGGCTCTTTCAAGTGCTGAAGCTCACCTCACTTCAAGGAAGCTACCACCTTATCTGTCAATGCTTTTCATCTGTTAGTCTCATGCCCACAGTCATCATGAAAGTCACAGAACTTGGACTTGTCATGCCTTGCATATTCCAACATGCGCACAGGTTTGCCAAAAGTCTGTGATATCGGTTCTATTGCAAGAATTTCTTTAAGACTCTTCGCTAAGTTTTTGATGAGCATTTGATTGTGTTCCCGGTTCCTGTTTCGTTGATTGTTGCTACCGTGATGTCCATGGGTGTGTCCACACCTGTTGTCATTACTATGCTGATAAGGACCATTATCTTGGTACCCTATGTGAGAGTTGTGTGAATTGCGCCCTCCCCTAGGTGAGTCATGGTCATCGCGACGACCATGACTGTTTCCATATCCTGAATTTCATATGGTGTCTTCAGCTTTGCGCAAATGTTCGTGCGCTTCTCTGATAGTTTCGGCCAGTGTCTCTGGTGGCCTCTTTCGTAGCCTTTGCCATAACTGTAACTGGCGCTCTCTACAGATTCCGTGAATGAATCCTGAAACCTTCTGCGATTATGCCAAATTGGGGATGTGCGCGACTTCTCGACTGTACCTATCAATAAATGTCCCATAAACTCCCCACATCCTTGTTTGATGTCGTAACACTCGACATGAGTCCTCCTGGATGCTCTCATGTTGTGAAAGTTGAGCAAGAAGCGTTCCCTCAAATCATGGTATGAGATGATGAGTGGCGCAGGTAGGTTATTGAACCATTGACGCGCTATTCCCTCGAGAAGAGGATGGAATTCGCCGCATTTGGTTTCATCTGCCAACCTTTGATTGCGAGCAATGCCTTCATATTTTTGCAAGAAGTCATCAGGATCATAAAGTCCATCATAGTACCCTAACGTAAGTGGGATTACAGGTAAGGTAGGGGCAATGTAGTTAAGTATGTGAGACGCGAATTTTCAGAGGTAGGTGCAATCTCAAAGTTTGGCTTAACACTGACTCCCTTCATACCCGTGAATAGGTTCCTAATCATCAGCTCAGCCTTCCTAGGTTGCTCAAATTCTTTAACCATATCATCTGGTGCAACCTTCATTAGCGAATAAATTAAGTTAGCTTGGTTTTATGCGCGCTCTTCAAGTGTTTGAGTGCTTGGCGCAGAATTTGACACTACATTATGAGGTGTCTGCTGAGATACATAAACTGTTGGGGTTGGGTGCGGTCTTGTTGGCAGCGCCATCTAATACAGCCCCGAGCTCATGATATCTCTCAATTTATATATGTTTATCTCGCGATATCTACCTCACTTTGCTCGGTTTTCGACTATATCGGGGCCTATTTAGTATGTTATTGAGCTATTTGGTAAATATTGGGCTAAGGAGTTGATTTGGTGCAAAATTGACCAAATCTTGGGCAAAATTGGCTTAGAAAATGACAAGTGCAGGGAACAGCTCCAAAAGCGTCGCTTCTACTTAAAAGCGCCGCTCCTACAGGATCAAAAGTGCCGTTCCTGATCTAAAAGTGCCGCTATTATGCACGATTTGTCTCCATTTCTTATCGGTGAGCAAAAGTGTGACGACCCGGAAATTTCCGACCAAATTTAAACTTAATCTTTATATAATTCCGACTTGATAAGAAATGAATTTTAATAAATCTTGAACCTCCGAAAAGAGTTTTACACAAGCTTTTGGTCACCCTTTTATTCCGACGATTCACGAACGTCATAACTTGATTTAATTGTTTAATTGTTTGATTATTGTGTATATATATGGATTTATATATATTTAACTTGAAAATATGATAATTAAATATCTCATTAAGTATATTAACAAAGTATTATATATATTTTTTCATACTACTAATTTAAAGAGTTTTCAAACAATATATATATATTACTATTTAAACGACGTAATTAAATTATGTTAAAATGTATTTACATATAATGTATTACGAGTGTAAATACACCCTTACAAGTATTGAATACACTTTATAATATACCAGTACATATAAAGGATAGCTATACTCGTATTTCCATTCAATTTCCTCAAGAATTCTACTCGCATTCACACGGTATTTTTACACGTATTATACACAGCTTCCAGAAGTATTTACTATTGGTATATACCAATAGAAATCTGCAATTATTTGTGTAATATGTTATCCATGACCTAATCAATTTAATATGTCATGCATGACTTAATACAATTTAACTTATCTTAGATATTTTCACTAAAAGCCAAAATTATAAGCTTATAAATAAGGACCATTTTAACTCATTTTTACTCTACATTTTCTTAAACTAAAAACACATACTTAAATGCTCTCATATCATACTTTAATCTCAGCAACTTTTCTCTTCATAATCAAGGTAAAATACTTCTCAAAATCCTTGTTCAATTCCTTGTATAGTTGCTATCTTATTATACTTATAAAACTTGTAAAAACTTGAACTTGTTTTGGTGAACACCAAGCTTGTTTGAAAAACTAATCTAATATTTTTAACATAACTCTAATAACACTTATTTATATGTATTATGATATTATATTAAGTTAATATAAGAACTTATAACTTGTACATATGAAGAACACCTTGAAACTTAACATATATCCTTTAATCTCTATTCGGTAAAAAGCGGGCTGTTTTGGGTTGGGAATTAAAAACCTATCTTAGACTTTGAGTTCGAGGCTAAGACTTTGGAAATATGTTAATATATGTAAATAAGACTTCCAGTATTTTTTCATGATTTTAGACAAAGTGAAAGTATTTTATCAAAAATCATATATTGGGTGGATGCCGGGATTTTTCCAAATCTGTCCACCGATACAAAAAGAGGGTAAATCTCTAAACATTACTACTTGGGATGAACATTTCGAATTGATTTTGTAAAATTTACTTCTTAATGAATGCATAGAAATTTGATTCACTTTAAACGGAGTTGTAATGAATATTTGGTGAGCAAAACAAAATCTGCTAAAATTAACGTTATATGGACGAAATTTATATTATAAAAACTATATTAACCATATCCTTGTTAAATTTTCCTATATCCTATATATATTTGGACATGTTATCAGTAGTATAACAAAATATTATAATCTTGGTTAATTCTGTGATTGTATATATGTATAATAATATTCTTGGTATGTCCTAACACAATAAGTATACAATACGTTTTGATAAATCCTAAGACAATACGTACACAATATGTCTTAGTTAATTCTAAGACAATACGTATACAATACGTCTCTGGGTTGATGTAAAGATAATACGTATACAATACGTCATGGGGTAATTCTAAGATTATATATATATATACCGATTATTGGACTGTTGGACTTTTCGGACTAATTTGGACTACTAACAAAGGACTACTAACATAAAATGTTAAAAATTATTATATAAGTATTCTATGAACTTGCTTTACTTTATTCATATGTCGTATTATTATCTGAATCGTTATTATTGTTATAGGTTCGTGAATCCAAGGACGACGGTCATATTTTTAATAAGTTGAAAACTTATTATTAATATACTTTTACTACTGTGAGTATATAGTCCCATTTTTAAACTCTAAAAATATTTTGGGATGAGAATACATTCATTTTATGTTTTACGCCATGGACACAAGTACTTAAAATATATTCTACGTTGAGTTGTACCATATTGCATATCTTCCCTAATAGCTTGGTAACTAATATTTACATGTTGTAAGAACATGTAAGCGCGAATCCTATTGATAGATCTATCGGGTTTGACAACCCCACCCGAACTAGTCGCTCAAGTATCATAAACGGTTGCATAGTACTTCATTTTTACTACATTTGGTACAGTGTAGGGAGATTTCATAATAAAGGGAATATGTCACATTAATGGTTAAGTATGGTTACCGAAGCGCTCAACAACTTATAGAATACTTTTATACACTTGCGAGTGTACATATATTTATAACTATGAAATCTTGTGGTCTATATTTATATCGATGCTAAACCTATATATCTCACCAACCTTTGTGTTGACTGTTTAAGCATGTGTATTCTCAGGTCCTTAAGAAAGTCTTCCGCTGTTGCATTATCTGAGCAAGCTGTGCATGGAGTCTCATGCTTTGGTTTAAATAAAGTGTTGCATTCAATAAAACCTTTGTCATGTATTATATTCGACTGTTATGTCACGTGTGTAGTATTTGGAAACCGATGTATTTTGGGGAATATTTCTTAAATAATCGCCCACTTGTTTAAAATATGCATTATGTATAATAATGGTGTGTTTTTTTAGAAACGAATGCAATATTTTCTAAAACGTATCATATAGAGGTCAAATACCTTGCTATGGGACCAATGAATAACGTACCGCGTTTATAGTAATATGGATGGGTCGTTTCAGTTGGCATCAGAGCGTTGGTCTTAGCGAACCAGAATTTGCATTAGTGTGTCTAACCAGTAGTTGTTAGATGCATTAGTGAGTCTGGACTTCGACCGTATCTGCATATTATAAATTTTGCTTATCATTTTTGTCAAAAATTACCTGCCAATCAATTTTTAATCTTGACACGTTTTACTATAATTATTGCATAGATAGTGTATAGACATATTCATATCTGATCATATCTATCACGGTAGCCTCTGCCTGACATCTTTCGTAAATTCCTTCGTAACTTATGGGATTTTGGTATTAAATATACATATGTAAATTATGTATTAAAAATATCAATCTAAGTCCAATTTTTTTTTTTTTAATATCAACAATCATTTCTCTGATCGTGTAAGGCGGATCCTTCACAAAGCTCGAGTTTATCGGATTCTAAAAGCTATTCCGATATGGAATTTCATTTGAGCTCCGAGAGCAGTTTAACCGGAATGAACCAACCAATTAGTCATCACTTTTTTTTGGATGAATTGGAGATGGGTTCGTAATCTACTTAATCATTGGAGACAAGAAGAAGGTGATCCCTTCCATCCACCACATTGCCCTCTTGGTGAAAAACATGAGGCACTTACCGGCGAACCCGTTCGTAACACCATTTTCTCTCTCCTTTCCAGGATATGCCGCAATAAGTATAATATTACTAATATTATTGAGGCTATCCGACCTTTACTCCGTATCTTGCATGGTGAATTATTTAGTAAAAAAAAAAATTACTCTCATGAAAAATAAAACTTCATTAGCAAGTGCATCCTACATCATTTCATTCCCTTTATAAAGCTCTTGACCTCTCTTTTTATTCAAGAAACTTTAAACATCTTCTTTCACAATACAAAACAAAACAAATTCTCATCATCTATACTCACATCAAATGACTACCAGCACCAGCAGCAGCATTACCAACAACATCACAAGCCTCAACATCGCAAGCCGCATTACGAGTATCAACATCATATGCACCGCAGGCACTGAGGGATACCAATAATAATGAGTGATGAAGTATTAATTCATTATTTCATTTACGTTGAAGAAATATTTCGCGGCGATTATGTAATCTCTAAAGTTTTAGGGATTATTCATTTCTAGTTCCAACCGTAAACCAAATGAGATTAATATAATATTAACTCATTAAATCCATATTACATCTGAAGAAAATATACATACATATATTTTCATAAATACTGTAATAAAAATTCTTTTGTACAAAATATTACTTGTGAAATTTTATTATAACGGGTAGGTAATACCCGAGAAATACTTAAGTTCACATTAATATGTTACACTGTACATTTTCAATGATGTTTCGACAATCGTTAATTATAATCTCTCCTTTCATAGCAATATACATCATTTCACAAAATTCAAGACAACCATTTTCCATACCAATTCAATTACATATTCTGATTTTGACAGATCAAAATCCAAGTCAAGATTTAAGAAGTGCCATCAATCTTAAATTCCTACATCCTTCAAAATCATACTTTAAATTCAAACTATACTAGAACATCACTTTCATTCACAGAACTCATAAAGATATTCGTATCATTCAAGATTCACGACGAATTCATTATACGGATATTGACGATGACAATCTGCGTCTAAACCCTTCAAAATTCTTGAAAACATCTCAACTAAGGAACAATCGAGAGAATGAACCAATCACACGATACATACGAAGAATATATGCATATAGATATGCATTCGGAGGACACTTGAACCTAAGCAAAGGTTCAACACGTATCCGTGTCAGATCCTTTAGCATTATTATTACCCAAAATAACTTTACAATCCCTTTTCAAAATAGCGAATTTTATCACAGTTCTAAAAAGACAACTTCGACTTTTCATCCGGAGTAGCCTTATTATAACCTTGATATATACGTTGTCTTTTCGCCATCGTTACTGGGGAACCTTTTATATTCCACCACATTAGTAGTAAGCTTTCCAGCAACTTTATTGCTCTTTAACTTAAATCTCTCTGAAAGATAACTATAAAACCTTGTCATGTACCCATCTACATCTTGTAACAATAATTATCACACCAAACCCCAGGAAGCATCAATAATTATTCTTGAATCTCACATCATTTCTGCATATACATATAACGTTATTTCCTGGAATTATAATTCTGAAATCCGGAATAGCACTTCAGCCTACGAATCAGTACTATGAAGTTTTGAAAAAGCTGAATGAAGCAGCAGAAACTGTAGACAACCGTAACAGTCAAAAGTTGATGATAAAGAATATTGTGTTAGCAAAGCACAGAAAAAGAGAAGGTTTGGAACTGGAAAATGGATTGAGCAAACCCTGAAGGAGGCTGTGGACAAATCACAAGAACAAAATCTACCTTCAAAGAATCCAAATGATTCGGTGTCTGTTAAAATCCTTAGCAAATACCATGCTCCTTACTCTAAAACCCTTGCGGACAATATTCTTCATCATCCTCTTATCTTAAATATTCTAAGATATCATCGTATCTTCCATTATAAATATCCTTCATATTTCTGAAGATATTTTCATAACCATTCTTATCTGAAATCATTTATTCCTTCGCGTTATCTGTGTCACATCATAAAGAAAACTGTTTTAGTTTCTAAATATCTGAAACCTCTGAGTGTAAAGTATGAATGTTTTTGAAGTAATGTTGGAAACTGAAGCATGAGTTAGCATAATATAATGACACTTGATCAACGTGATTATATATTACGGTAAGTCATGCTGAGTTTCTAAATGGAACGTAATGATTCACAGACCATAACGTCATCATGTGCCATGTTACATGACTCTTACATTCAATCTAATCTCTAAACATATAAAGAACATATCCTATTGATAGTTCTATCTTTTCCTTTGGATTCTGGTAATTCCACAAGTCAAATTGTGCTATTACAATTTCTCTCTTAGAACATTAGCTATGTTCCTTCCAAATTTCATATCTATGAATTCTAGACCATTATTCGCTTGACTTGAAGTCGGGAAAAGAAGACGGAAGCATGAAACTCCAAAATATAAGGAAAAATATAAGCACGAAGACAACGCATAAATTACAAACTGTGTATATCGATGCGTATAGAAATATAAAGACACGAGAGAACTAAAAACACTATAAAACCAAGAGTATAGTAGAAGTGAAAAGATTCTTCCGACGGCAGATGAAAAAGAAGAATGACGGATATAAAAGTTAGGAGTATATCAAGGATTAGAACCGGATGGAGCATATTGACAAATGTTTTGGAAGTATGAATTAAGGAAGAAAGTATAGAAGATGAGAGATGTGGAAATAAGGAAACGAATGGGGTGTTAATTTATAGCGATATATCAGACATAGCAATCGAGGCAGATTACGCACCTAATTGAAGAAAATTCTAATTTCCTTAATTACCAAAGAATCAAATCTTATTAAGATTACAAAGATTTTCTTTAATCCGAAAATCAACCGTGATGACGTCAAAAGTTAAGACGAATCTTTACTTTTCTCATTTCACTCTTTTACGATAGCTTCACTCATACGCTTCGAGTAATCGAATTATTTTATCCATATTTCTAGCTCAATCATAAAACCCTATGAATCAACTTATATTCGTCATAATAACATTCTTATTGTTAGCCATGATGACCTCGATCAAATTTCGGGACGAAATTTCTTTAACGGGTAGGTACTGTGACGACCCGGAAATTTCCGACCAAATTTAAACTTAATTTTTATATAATTTCGACTTGATAAGCAATGAATTTTAATAAATCTTGAACCTCCGGAAAGAGTTTTACACAAGCTTTTGGTCACCCTTTTATTCTGACGATTCACGAACGTCATAACTTGATTTAATTGTTTAATTGTTTGATTATTGTGTATATATATGGATTTATATATATTTAACTTGAAAATATGATAATTAAATATCTCATTAAGTATATTAACAAAATATTATATATATATTTTCATACTACTAATTTAAAGAGTTTTCAAATAATATATATATTACTATTTAAATGACGTAATTAAATTATGTTAAAATGTATTTACATATAATGTATTACGAGTGTAAATACACCCTTACAAGTATTGAATACACTTTATAATATACCAGTACATATAAAGGATAGCTATACTCGTATTTTCGTTCAATTTCCTCAAGAATTCTACTCGCATTCACACGGTATTTTTACCCTATTATACACAGCTTCTAGAAGTATTTACTATTGGTATATACCAATAGAAATCTGCAATTATTTGTGTAATATATCATCCATGACCTAATCAATTTAATATACAATGTATGACTTAATACAATTTAACTTATCTTAGATATTTTCACTAAAAGCCAAAATTATAAGCTTATAAATAAGGACCATTTTAACTCATTTTTACTCCACATTTTCTTAAACTAAAAACACACACTTGAATGCTCTCATATCATACTTTAATCTCAGCAACTTTTCACTTCATAATCAAGGTAAAATACTTCTCAAAATCCTTGTTCAATTCCTTGTATAGTTGCTATCTTATTATACTTATAAAACTTGTAAAAACTAGAACTTGTTTTGGTGAACACCAAGCTTGTTTGAAAAACTAATCTAATCTTTCTAACATAACTCTAATAACACTTATTTATATGTATTATGATGTTATATTAAGTTAATATAAGAACTTATAAATTGTACATATGAAGAACACCTTGAAACTTAACATATATCCTTTAATCTCTATTCGGTAAAAAGCGGGCTGTTTTGGGTTGGGAATTAAAAACCTATCTTAGACTTTGAGTTCGAGGCTAAGACTTTTGAAATATGTTAATATATGTAAATAAGACTTCCAGTATTTTTTCATGATTTTAGACAAAGTGAAAGTATTTTATCAAAAATCATATATTGGGTGGATGCCGGGATTTTTCCAAATCTGTCCACCGACACAAAAAGAGGGTAAAGCTCTAAAAATTACTATTTGGGATGAACTTTTCGAATTGGTCTTGTAAAATTTACTTCTTAATGAATCCATAGCAATTTGATTCACTTTAAACGGAGTTGTAATGAATATTTGGCGAGCAAAACAAAATCTGCTAAAATTAACATTGTATGGACGAAATTTATATTATAAAAACTATATTAACCATATCCTTGTTAACTTTTCCTATATCCTATATATATTTGGACATGTTATCAGTAGTATAACAAAATATTATAATCTTGGTTAATTCTGTGATTGTATATATGTATAATAATATTCTTGGTACGTCCTAACACAATAAGTATACAATATGTTTTGATAAATCCTAAGAAAATACGTACACAATATGTCTTAGCTAATTCTAAGACAATACGTCTACAATACGTCTCTGAGTTGATGTAAAGACAATACGTATACAATACGTCGTGGGGTAATTCTAAGATTATATATATATATACCGATTATTGGACTGTTGGACTTTTCGGACTAATTTGGACTACTAACAAAGGACTACTAACAATGGACTACTAACATAAAATGTTAAAAATTATTATATAAGTATTCTATGAACTTGCTTTACTTTATTCATATGTCGTATTATTATCTGAATCGTTATTATTGTTATAGGTTCGTGAATCCAAGGACGACGGTCATATTTTTAATAAGTTGAAAACTTATTATTAATATACTTTTACTACTGTGAGTATATAGTCCCATTTTTAAACTCTAAAAATATTTTGGGATGAGAATACATGCATTTTATATTTTACGCCATGGACACAAGTACTTAAAATATATTCTACGTTGAGTTGTACCATATTGCATATCTTCCCTAATAGCTTGGTAACTAATATTTACATGTTGTAAGAACATGTAAGCGCGAATCTTATTGATAGATCTATCGGGTTTGACAACCCCAACCGGGCTAGTCGCTCAAGTATAATAAACGGTTGCATAGTACTTCGTTTTTACAACACTTGGTACAGTGTAGGGAGATTTCATAATAAAGGGAATATGCCACATTAATGGTTAAGTATGGTTACCGAAGCGCTCAACAACTTATAGAATACTTTTATACACTTACGAGTGTACATATATTTATAACTATGAAATCTTGTGGTCTATATTTATATCGATGCTAAACCTATATATCTCACCAACCTTTGTGTTGACTGTTTAAGCATGTGTATTCTCAGGTCCTTAAGAAAGTCTTTCGCTGTTGCATTATCTGAGCGATGGAGTCTCATGCTTTGGTTTAAATAAAGTGTTTCATTCAATAAAACCTTAATCATGTATTATATTCGACTGTTATGTCACGTGTGTAGTATTTGGAAATCGATGTATTTTGGGGAATATTTCTTAAATAATCGCCCACTTGTTTAAAACATGCATTGTGTATAATAATGGTGTGTTTTTTTTAGAAACGAATGCAATATTTTCTAAAATATATCATATAGAGGTCAAATACCTCGCTATGGAACCAATGAATAACGTACCGTGTTTATAGTAATATGGACGGGTCGTTTCAAAAAGCGCCATTCTTCAAGCTAAAAGCGTCGTTCCTGATCAGAGTCAAAAGCGCCGCTCTTCACCAAAAGCGCCGCTCCCGAAGTTAGCCAAAAGCGCCGCTCCTGAAGCAAAAGTGGCGCCCCTATCGCTGTTTTGGCCCAGATTTTCAGCAATATAAAAGGAACGAGATTAGGTCATTTTTCATATGAATCTTTACTTTGCTTTAATTACTTTGCAATATTTAGTTGTAATCATTACTTTAATCTTAATACTTGCTTTGATTACTTGTAATAGCTTGAATTTGATGATGATTTACATTTCTATACTTATTATTAGTTTGGTTTTAGCCATGATTGGCTAAATCTCTTGTGTTTTCTTATCTATGAATCTCTAATGCTAGTGTTTGCCCCAAATCAATTGAATATTGTTGTTTGAATGAATTACATGATCATGTGTTGTTGAGATTGACTAAAGAACCATTGCTATGAGTTTGTTTTAGGCTTGACTTTGATTACATATGTTGAGTAGCTCTCTTAGTGATTTGAGAAGTGAATCAATGTGTGCTTCAATACCTTAGGTGATCTAGACAACTAGCTAAGGTATTACAAGTGATTGTGTTCTTGATCTAAGTTGGTTTTCAATTAGCCTTTAGTCAACATAGTAGTGCCGATTATCTTAAGTGATTTCGATAGTTGGGAGTTTTAAGTAATTTTAACTCAAGCTCAATCTTAATGACCAAATCATGCTTAGCTCAATCTTAGGATATAAAGCTTTTGTGAATTCGTGGAGTATCATTTGAAGTGAGGTTTAGAAGTGATTCTAACATTTTATAGTTCAACAACTTATGAGATAACTAGGCAAAACGGGGCAAGCCAAGCATAGAGAGGATTAGATAAGTGAACACGTTTTAGTTAATTGATTTGATTCCTACATACTTTACTACTTGTTTCTCGCTTCTTGTTTACTTGTTAAATTAGTTTTGTTTAATTGCACAAGTTTTAGTTGTTAGTTATTATCAATCAACCCCCCCCCCCCCCCCCCAATTAAACAAACCCTAGGACAATTACTAGTTCAAATAATCAACTTACACCGCTTCCCTTGGGATGAACTTGATAAGAATACTTACATTAAAGTGCTATAATAACTGGGTTTTAAGTGCTTGTTATATGTGTGTGCTTGATTGTTGTGTTTAAGTCAAATATAAATTTAGAGGGTAAAACGATGTATTGTAACGCACGTACAATCACTTTCTTAGCGCCTCTACCAGGGAAGCGGTTAGCCTAGTGGGTTATTTGGTTTAAACTTTTAATTGTTCGATCCTTTCGTAAGGCCCTTGCGGAAGTTACTTTTCGCATTTTATATATTATTTTTATTTGGAAAAATCGTTGTGTTTGTGTTGTGACTGAAGGATAGGTGCCTTTGGTGTATGAAAACAAGATCTCACAAGGATCAAGAGTTCACACATCCATTCTCCGATTCGAAACAATACGTGTACGGGGTTTATTATCGTAGAGAAGCAAGGGTATTAAGGAAAAACTTTGAAGCTTTGCCATTTTGTTTAGAAGAAATGGATCCAAATGGTAATCCAATTGTTAATGAAGAGGGCGATCCTAATGGTCCTCCGATTAATCAAGAAGCATTGAACGATCCAAACGATACTCCAATGTGGAACGCTAGATTGGTTGCACCAACATTGATAGCACCGGCTATTACCAAACCACCAATTGAAGCGGACAATTGGAAGATGGAGGGTAACTTTTTCACGTTGATCAAGGATACTTATTTTCATGGGTTGACAGATGAAAATACGTTCGAGTATATTCAACACTTTAATTAGCTTTGTGATATTTACAAAACCAAAGACGTCACCGATGACGCTTTCAAGTTAAGGGCATTCCCCTTTACACTTTAAGGAGACGCAGAAGCTTGGATGCAAAATTTACCATCCGATTCCATAAGAACTTTTCAAGAGCTAACAAACGAGTTTATCAATCATTTCTTTCCACCGTCCAAAGTAGAGCGATTAAGAATGGAGATTAATGGGTTCACCCAATGGGGTGATGAGAGTTTATATGATGCATGGGTTAGATTCAAGAAGTTACTAAGAGCTTGTCCACTGCATGATATGACAAAGAAGGAATACCTTAATACATTTTATCGCGGTTGTAACATGCCAACAAAGCGGCATCTTTATTCTTCATCCGGTGGGGTATTTACGTACAAATAACCAAATGCTGCCGAAGTTATGTTAGAAGATATCTCGGTCAAAACATATGAATGGGTACCTTCACCACGAGATTTAGCAAGGACGAATGTAGCACAAGTCGAGAGTGAAAATGGACAAGTGACGCTTGCAAGCTTGAACAATCAATTTCAAACATTCGGGAAGGAGTTGAAAAAGATTCAACAAACAGTAGTTGCAATGTAAGTTGGTTGTCAAAGATGCGAGGGTCCACATCTCACAAAGAATTGTCCTCAAATTACTCAATGCAATCATGTTGATCTAGATGACATTCCCATGAATTCGAATACTCATGTGAACTATGTGAGTAATCAAAACTACCAACAGGGAGGGTCATCTAATCAAAGCTACTACAATCCTAGCTAAAAACAAGTGTCATTCAACAACCAAACCAATACACCACCCAGATTTACAAACCAAAACCGAAACCAAAGTTATAACAACAACTACAACCAAAACCGAAACAACAATTCCCAATACCAAAACCAACAACCTTACAACAACCAACCTTATAACAACCAAAGCAATTCAAATTATCAAAATAACCAAGGTTACAATCAACAACCTCAACAAAACATTCAACAATCCCAACCTTCAAAAGGCTTAGAAGAAATAATGCAAAACTACATCAAGAAGGTAGAATCGGCCGAAGATTTCCTAATGAAATAAAATGAGCTCTTGAAGCAACAACTCTGAAACCAACAAGCCTCATTCCAAAACCTTGAGAGCACCGTTGGAAGAATCTCAAATCAAGTTGCCGAAAGACCACAAGGAACTTTACCTTCAAACACCCATGTTAACCCGAATAATTACAACAATAACCGAAACAACCAACACAACCAACAAAATCACCAAACTAACACGAGAGTTATTCCTATCGAGAGCAACATTACTAATCCAAACCAAAGTCAAGCAAGTTCATCGAATCATACCAATACTTATGCTCAAGTGAACTCAATTGATTCAATCATAGAAGATAAACCCAAATATCCTCAAGTTTTCAAGCTCGACGTTGAAGAAGATGAGTTTGATTTTGATGACGCGCTGGAGATTGATACTATCGATTATGGGGTATTCAAGTTTTCGGAAGATTCGAACGATGCAACATTCATTCCCTATCAAGTTAGAAGTGTAATGTCCATGGAGGCTACCGAGTTGACATATGAGGAGTTAAGAGATGAATTTGGGCAAATTAAGTTGGGAAAGGTTGAGAAAGAGCAAAAGATTGAAACTTTATTTAATAAAAAGGAGCAAACGAACGAAGTCGAGGTTCTTGCTACATCAACCAAGGAGAAAAATGAGAGATCGGTCTCAAATCTTCAATCATCGCCTCCTACACATCTAAATGATGTGGATTGTAAGTCAACTTTAAACGAAAATGAAAATATTTATGTTAAACTCCCTTTGGCGGATATGCCCCAACTATGGGAAATTTTTAAAGACACTCATGGCCAAAAAGGGAGATGTTGAGCAAGCATCCACCGCTTTCTTGAAAAAGGAGTGTGATGGTATTTTAAAGAAATGTAACCTACCACCAAAAATGGGTGATCCCGGACCTTTTCTTATTCCATGCAATGTGAACGGGTCGGAGATGCTTACATCTTTATCCGACTCGGGGGCAAGTATTAATTTCATGCCCTACTCCGTTTACAAAAGGTTAGGCCTAGGTGATCTTTCACCCACCACAATGGGAGTTAAACTAATTGATCAATCAATTAACTCCAGTGTGGGTATTGTCGAGGACTTAATTGTTGAGGTAGGGGACATGGAATTCCCTATTGACTTTGTTATTATTGACATAAAGGAAGACCCGGTTGTACCACTTGTTTTGGGAAGACCATTCTTAGCAACTGCGGGTTCTTTCTTTGACTTTAGAACTGGGAAATTGACCCTTCAGGATAAAGGAAAATGCATGAGCATAAAAATAAAACGTGTTAAGACACCATCAATACCATTGACTACGCCACAAGTTGTTGCTAGTATGCAATGCATCACAAGCACAAGACAAGTTGGTTCACCAACAAAAGGTAGTGGGGGTTTGACCAAGGGAATTTAAGGTAAATCCAAGGATCAAAACGACATAGTTGACAAGTCCATGCGAAAGTTATTTGGGCGGGTGTATAGGGCTTCATCCAAAAAGGATGAACACTTGAGAAAACGCCTAGTATCAAACTTGTCAAGACATGAGAAAGTCAAACTTAAAGAGTTAATCAACGAAATCAAGGTAATGAATGATTGGTTAATGTCAATGTTGAATGATGGTGGTAATGAAAATGTTTCCCTAAGTTCAAAGGGAAGGGAAGTTTACCACCCCGGGATTAGTTGAAATCTCAAGGGGATGAGAGTCGGGTGATAGACTCGTTACAATCTTTCCACAATTGTGTAGATAATTTCTTTTAGTTGCATTTTGTTAAAATTGTTTGATATTCCTTTTCTTAGTTGCATTTTTATGTTTTTGTATTGCATGCATATGGGTAAAACTGAAAAAATACCAAAAATAGTTTGTTACTTGGTCAAAATGAACTTTAAAATGAGAAAACTGCAATCAGGTACAAAAGCGGCGCTTTTGTCCTAGGAGCGGTGCTTTTCGCTCAGCAAGAGCGACGCTCCTGTCTTAAGTGCGGCGCTTTAACCTGTGTTTTGGAACAAATTTTGGTCAGTAGCCAAGAGCGACGCTTTTATACAAAAGCGACGCTTTTTAAATCGCCAAGAGCGACGCTTTTCCTTCAAAAGTGACACTTTTTATCTTGTCAAAAGCGGCACTTCTTGTTGAAAAGCGGCGCTTTTGCGTCTGCTACTTAAACAATTCTGCACGACCCAAACCTCACTTTTTCACATCCAACTTCAATTTTCTCTCTAATAGCGGCGCATCCATCACCCTAATCGACCTAGATCGACCCAAAACTTCAAATTTCATCAACTTTCTTGCAAATCTTCAGCATATAACATGGAAAAAGTAAGAATCTATCATTTTAATTTGTTCTTTAACATGATTTGGATGATTTTTACTCTTTTTCTATTTAAGCTTAATTAGTAGATTTTGCTTGATATATGATGTTATTGGTCTAATTGTTGATGAATCTAGACTACATTGTTGATTATTAACATGATTTGCATGATTAGTTACATCGATTACAACTTTGGAATTCTAGGGTTCATCCAATTTGGGGGTTTTTGATTTTGAGCCAAATTGGAGTGTTAATTGATGTTGTTTATGCTTAATTGTTAGTCTACCATGATTATCTTGCTTTTAATCCGTCTTTCATGCTTGTATGAATTGAAATTGAAAATTAGGGTTCATAAGCTAGGGATTTGACTTGGTTTGACCAATTTGAGAATGTGATTAGTGATAATGTGCTTGTTTGCGGTATATTTATGTTATAACATGAAGGATTGATATGATTTGATGATCACTCTTGTCTTAGCCGAAATTTTCACAAATTAAGCTTTGACTAGGTTGACTTTTTACAATTGATTCATGTTGACCATGTTTGACCAAGATGAGATTAATAGTTTAATACAATGCATGTTTAGCTTATGATACTACATAGGATTGACAATTAATTGCATGAGCTAAATGTTGCAACCTTTTATAAATTTGAAATTTCGCCAAGTTGTTTACCTTGTTTGATTTCATGCTTTATAATGCTTTAATCACAATTGTTTTAGTCATGTATGCTAAACGTTGACATGAATTGCATGATGAAACTTATTGTGGACTTTTGAAATCAACTTGGAAGTTATGATTGGAGTTTGAATCAAATTGTTTATGTGCTAACTTTTATCTCTCCACAATGTTTGTCTCTTGTTGTCTTGTTTTGTAGACTAACCAACCTACAAAGTCGCATGGTGGCCCCTCCAGTAGTTCAAAACGCCAGAAAAGTATTGGAGTAAAGGGTAAAAACGTGTTGCTGAAGATGAGGTTGAGGTTGAGGAGAAAGAAATGCCGCAAATCCCAGAGGACATCCAAAGACTTTCGTCAGACCCGTGGTTACAAGAGATCTTACTGAACCAATGTTTTAGGGATGGTTTAGAGCTTAGGCTCACGGACAGTTTTTATCCGGGGAAAAGCATTGAATGGTCTCTTCTTGAGGAGGTTGGTATAACTGTGGAGGTTGAGGGCCTTTTTAATGCTCCATATGAGAATAGGCAAATCAACCCTTGGGTCTCAATCTTTAGGTATAATGAACTGATTTATGTTATCCCAAACTTAGAGTTCACCTCGACCCTTGTCATCAATTTCAGGGTAGAAAAAATTACTGACCCAGAATACATGATCTTTAACCTGGGTGGCCAACAAAGAAAAATGAGCATGCTTCAGTTTATAAGAGCCTTGGGTATCTACACAGAGTTTAGGAACAACACTGATGCCCTATGGGATTATCTCTTGACTTGCCGAATCCCCACCACCAACACTGAAGCTTTTAACTTTCCAGCCGCTTGGCATGACATGAGCACTGGGGTTTTTTGCCCTGGTAAAACCATGGCCAACACCCTTAGGACACCTGAACTTAGGATAATAGCACGGTTCATTACAAACACGGTCAACTACCATTTCTACAGCAATGAGAAGATGTCCTACTTGGACATTTGGCTTACTGATCAAATTAACAATCATGTGAATATCCATGTCCCTCATCTTATTCCCGACTATCTTTTTGACAAGATTGGGACTAAAGGGAAGAGAGGTACTGTAGGTGGTATGTTTGTGACAAGGATAGAAAACTATTTGAGAATTGATCTTTCGAGGTTCAGGCCCGTGGAAATGGCCAAATTTGGGTATGCTGATTTTAGGGGTGGAAAAATTCTTAAGAGATATCACAACAACCGCATGAGGAGGTGGTATGAGCCGGTAAACGCTGAGAGAGAGGAAGAAGAGAGGGTGATGCACGAATTTGAATCGGGTAATGTAGGAGCACAAGATGCGGGAGGTGGTAGTAGTGGTGCGCCGAGTGGTTATGATCAAGCTTGGGTTGAAACTCGATTTAATCAAATTAACAACAACCAAGTAAACCAAGAGTACGAAGCGCGCTACAACTTCTCGGGTCTACGAGCACATTCTCAATGGGAAGCTCATTGTAGCCAACTTCATCATGTGGACCCAACTTCCACGAGGCCATTTGATCCCACCTTTAACCCATATGATTACACGCACCCTAGAACCCAACCTTTGATTGACTACGATGCAAATGAAGCTAATAGGAGATTCGAGGAGTTTACGTACTTTGAAAATTTGAGGAACCAACAACCACAGGAGTCAAACGCGTGGAATAGTCCACCCAATTATGACCAATACCCCGATCAAGACCAATCATACGGGAGCGCGAGCTCATATTATGGAGGGTACAATTGGTGGTGATTCCTATGGTTACATTCTCACTCTCTCATGCTAAAGGTCTAGTTAATTTTATTATGGTTGATTTGTGGAACATTTTATTTGAATTTGTTGGCATGTAACACTTAAGGGCTGTTGGTTTAGGGAGTTTGAACAATTTGGTAACATCGTTTGTGTGATTGGAACAATTTAGTTTGTGCTTGTGTTTTGATGGCTAAATCCGGAAGGTTTGTAGTTCCCGGATTAAAAACAATTTGAATTTGGTTGATGGCATGTAATGACGTAAGAACAATTTAGGATCATGATGTTTTTATTAATGTTGATTGTGTGTTTAATATTGATTTGTTTATTGGTTGATGAATTCATTGGATATTGCATGTGTGAGGTTGATAGTTGATTAGATTATGCTTGTTTGGTTGAATCATGGGATACTATCTTGTTTGTGATCTTGTTAGATGAGTAATTTGGTTGAATGTCTTATCATGTTGACGAATGTTTGTATGAATTGGTTGATATTTTTGGCGCGTTATGACTTTATTGTGGGCGCACATACTCTCCCAAGTATGGCCCCGCACATTTTTACCTTGTGAGCATACTTCAATTGTAGGGAACGCCATATGCTTTTGGCCCCTTCTTTTGGCTCATCAAGTGGTACAATGACATGCAAGCTGTCATAACCCGTCCTTAACCGTAAGAACGTGTTAGATAACGTATGATTTCATTGCGAGGTATTGACCTCTATATGCGACATTTTTAAAAGAAAAACTGCATATATTATACATTACAAACCATGATTTTTATTTTTGATACAAGCTTTGGACGAAATAAAGATGATTATCGTTTAGCGATAATCTTCGACTTACAAACTTTACAAATGATGATAACAACACGATTTCTAGCATATTTTACAACACAAGTTCTTGGATATGCAGTTTTATTTTTGACACAAATATGCGTACGCAAGATCCTGCTCAAATTCAACATAATGCAGCGGAAGCTTCTAATTATCACCTGAGAATAAACATGTTTAAAACGTCAACATAAAGTTGGTGAGATATAGGTTTAGTGCCGGCAGCAATATATATATATATAGACCACAAGATTTCATATATAAACATTTTCATAAAAATATTCTAAGTGGTTGAGCACTTGGTAACCATACTTAACATTTAATCACGTCGCATATTCCCTTTAATATGAAATATTACTACACCGTACCAAGTGTAGTCACAAAACGAAGTACTGTGCAACCGTTGAATACTGGTCGTCCAGTCCGGTTGGGGTTGTCAGGCCCGATAGATCTATCAACAGGATTCGCGTTTACAATACCGCTGTAAATATTAGTTACCAAGCTACAGGGAAGTATGCCAGTGGTACAACTCAACGTAGAATATATTTTCAGTTACTTGTGTCCATAACGTAAAACATAAAATACATGTATTCTCATCCCGAAATATTTAGAGTTTAAAAGTGGGACTATATACTCACTTTCGTCTTGAAGATATATATAATTTGACTTGGTCTCCGGTTGATATCACGAACCTATCCATATATAATATATCAATACCTTTTCTTTTTAAACAAACGTCACATATATATACTTGTTATACTTTTAATACTTTTAATAATTCCTTAGTCCGTAGTTAGCAGTTCGTTGTTAGTAATTCAATTTTAATGGTTCATTTTTAGATGTTTAATATACCCGCAATGAAATAAATAAAACCCCCAACGAAATAAATAAAACCCCATCGTATATGTATTGGTCGAGATTAATCTTGACCCATGGTACCGGTGTTGTCAAATGACGTGTTGCGTACATAAAGTACCGGTGTTGTCAAATGACATGTTGCGTACAATCATGGGATCTTGTGATTAATCTTCTCGTATTGTTTACGGGTGATCCTGAACCATATAAAATTAAATTATGAGTACATATATATAAAATATCATGTTATTTTAAAAAGATGTGATTTATTTAATTTTCTCCAATTATTTTCGTAGCTAAACTAGTCTTAGATATCCGATCTCGTTTTGGTCATAGTTTCTTCGTTACAACTCCGTTTTCGTTGATTCAACTTGCCACTTCCTTGGATCGAGTCCCTCTTTAAGACTATGAACTGTAAATACCTTAGTTTGTATTCGAAATCACAGGTCATAAGTCAAACTTTAGTGAAACTTATGAAGTTAATCATTTTCCATCATGTAAACAACCTTAAATGATTATTTTTCTAAAAATACTTATACTTTGAGTTAAATCATGAAATTTTTATGTGTTATCATATTTATAGTAAAAATCATTTTTCCAGAAAATAAACCTCCAATTCAAAGTTAATATGGTTTTTAATTATCCAACCCAAAACAGCCCCCGGTTGCACTCCGATGTCGTAAATTCAGTTTTTAAGGTGTTCTTTGAAAAACCAAGTTATACCTTGTTAAATTAGCATATATTTAAGATATATTACAGGTCTTGAAGTATTTTAAAAGTTAAGTTAGAAGGATCTATTTAGTTTGCAAACAAGTTTGAAAACTTTCAAACTATGTTCTTGTTGTTAAACTTTTATACCACAAAATAAGATAGCTATATATATATGAATCGAATAAGGTTATGAACATAGATTCTACCTCAAGTTCCTTGGACAAGGTTGCTGTAAAAGAGGAGTAAGAACCTAGAACCAAAAGGGTGATGGAAGTGGATGAAAGATTGGAAGTAAGTTGGTGTTCTTGGAAGGATTTCTTGAAGTGTTTTTGTAAGGTTTTCTTATGAGGTTTAAGTGTTGTTTTTGAAGCTAAATGATGGGGAAAATGCTTGGAGATGATCAAGTATGAAGTTAAGAGTATTTTGAGAGAGAAATGGAAGTGTAAGTATGAGAAAATGGGGTGAAGAAATGGTGTGCATGCATAAAAACGTTTTTAGGTTATAAAGGAAAAAAAAGATACCTAACTTTGTTTTCTTGCTAAATAATTCATGCTACTTGACAAATGGTTGGTTCCACATGTTTCTTAATCATTTAAGGCTGCTAAGGAGCAGATTTTTATTGGTATATACCAATAGTAAATACATCTAGAAGCTGCGTATGATACGGGTACATATACCCTAGGTATACGTATAGAAATCTTTGAGAAAACGGAACGAGGATTCAAATATAGCTATCTTTTGTAAATATACTTATATTGTTTTATGTATGTAAGCCCTTTAAAAGTGATTAAATACATTACTTATACGATATATGTATAAACATTATAGGTTATAAGTATTTAAGTCAAATAACGTTACGTATGGTTATCGTTTTGAAAACTTAAGTTAGTAGTTTCAAAATATACTTATAACTTATTGTTATTAATACAAAATGAGATATTAAAACATTCTTAGATCATGTTAAATATGTATATATACATATATATACACAAACGTATAATTATCATATATTGTATAGTTCGTGATATCATCGGTCAAACTAGACGGTCAAACGTTGTGTAAAACTCTTTTCGAAAACATAAGTCTCAACAATTTGGATTGCTTATCATGTTGGTAAGGTTTAATTTATGTAAATATTAATCTTATAAGTATAGAACGATCGAAAAAGTGCGGGTCGTTACATTACCTCCCCGTTAAATAAATTTCGTCCCGAAATTTTAAAATTGTACCTATTTTGCGTCATCGAGAAACAAGTGTGGATACTTTTGTTTCATCTGATCCTCTCGTTCCCACGTAAACTCGAGACCTCTTCTAGCATTCCAACGAACCTTAACTATCGGTATGTTGCTCTGCTTGAGCTGTTTAACTTCACGATCCATGATTTCGATTGGTTCTTCGATGAATTGTAGTTTCTCGTCGACATGGATTTCTTCAAGAGGAATGGTGAGATCTTCCTTTGCAAGACACTTCTTAAGGTTTGAGACGTGAAAGGTATTATGTACTCCGGCGAGTTGTTGCGGTAACTCGAGTCGATAAGCTACCGGTCCAATGCGTTCGATGATCTTGAACGGGCCTACATATCTTGGGTTCAGTTTACCCCTTTTTCCGAAGCGTATTACACCTTTCCAAGGTGACACCTTTAGCATAACCATGTCCCCGATCTGAAACTCTAATGGTTTCCTTCGGACATCGGCGTAGCTCTTTTGGCGACTACGAGCTGTTTTCAATCTCTCCTTGATTTGTACTATCTTCTCAGTCGTTTCGTGTATGATCTCGGGACCAGTTAATTGTCGATCTCCTACTTCATTCCAACAGATAGGAGATCTACACTTCCTTCCATACAATGCTTCGAATGGTGCAGCTTTAATGCTCGCATGATAACTATTATTATACGAGAATTCTGCTAATGGTAGATATTTATCCCATCCGTTTCCAAAATCGATCACACATGCCCTGAGCATGTCTTCAAGAGTCTGAATCGTTCTTTCACTCTGCCCGTCGGTTTGCGGATGATATGCGGTACTCATATCCAAACGAGTTCCTAGTGCCTCCTGTAGTGATTGCCAGAACTTTGAGGTAAATCTACTATCACGATCGGATATAATGGAAATAGGTATTCCATGTCTTGAAACAATTTCCTTTATATACAATCGTAATAGTTTCTCCATTCTATCCGTTTCCTTTATAGGCAGGAAATGTGCAGACTTGGTGAGACGATCAACAATCACCCAAATGGTGTCGTATCCCCAGGCAGTCTTTGGTAACTTCGTGATGAAATCCATGGTAATACCGTCCCATTTCCATTCTGGGATTTCTGGTTGTTGAAGTAATCCTGACGGCTTCTGGTGTTCTGCTTTGACTTTGGAACAAGTTAAACATTCCCCAACATATGTTGCAACGTTTGTCTTCAAATTAGGCCACCAATAATGCGTCTTAAGATCTTGATACATCTTTCCAACTCCAGGATGTATCGAGTATCTTGTCTTATGTGCCTCATTCAATATTAACTTCCGTAATCCACCCAACTTTGGTACCCAAATACGGTTTGCAAAATATCGAATTCCATCTTCCCGCATAATGAGTTGTTTCCCATACTTCTTCATTATTTCATTTCCTATGTTTTCTTTTGTAAGAGCTTCTCGTTGAGCCTCTTTGATTTGTGAGTTGAGATTCATGCGAATTTTTATGTTCATTGCTCGTACTCGAATTGGTTCTCGTTCCTTTCTGCTTAAAGCGTCAGCCACCACATTCGCTTTCCCGGGATGATAACGAATTTCACAATCATAGTCGTTTATTAACTCGACCCACCTACGTTGCCTCATGTTCAGCTGTTTTTGATCGAAAATATGTTGAAGGCTTTTATGATCAGTAAACACAGTGCATTTAACCCCATACAAGTAGTGTCTCCATATCTTTAATGCAAACATGACTGCTCCCAGTTCTAGATCATGCGTCGTATAATTCCGCTCGTGAATCTTTAATTGTCGGGATGCGTATGCAATAACTTTCTTCCGTTGCATAAGAACGCAACCAAAACCTTGTCGCGAAGCGTCACAATATATTTCAAAATCATCGTTCCCTTCTGGTAATGATAAAATAGGCGCCGTAGTCAACTTCTTTTTCAGTAATTGAAATGCACTCTCCTGCTCGGAAGTCCATTCATATTTCTTCCCTTTTTGCGTTAACGCTGTCAACGGCTTAGCTATTCGGGAAAAATCTTGAATAAACCTTCTATAATAACCGGCTAAACCCAAAAATTGGCGTATCTACATTGGTGTCTTAGGAGTCTCCCATTTTTCAATGGCTTCAATTTTTGCTGGATCAACCTGAATTCCTTTGCTACCAACAACGTGGCCAAGAAATTGCACTTCTTTCAACCAGAAAGCACATTTAGAAAATTTAGCATATAGCTGTTCTTTTCTCAATAACTCTAATATCAACCTTAAATGCTGTTCATGCTCTTGCTCACTCTTGGAATAGATAAGAATATCATCAATGAAAACAATAACAAACTTATCTAAATATGGACTACAAACTCGATTCATGAGGTCCATAAATACAGCTGGCGCATTCGTCAATCCAAACGGCATGACCAAAAATTCGTAATGACCGTAGCGTGTCCGAAAAGCAGTTTTCGGTATATCTTCTTCTTTGACACGTAATTGATGATAACCCGATCTTAGGTCAATTTTCGAGTACACACATGATCCTTGGAGTTGATCAAATAAGTCGTCAATTCTCGGTAGTGGATACCGATTCTTGATAGTTAACTTATTTAATTCACGATAATCTATACACATTCGGAAAGATCCGTCTTTCTTCTTGACGAATAAAATTGGAGCTCCCCACGGTGAAGTGCTTGGTCGTATGAATCCACGGTCTAGTAATTCTTTTAACTGACTTTGAAGTTCTTTTAACTCGGACGGTGCAAGTCTATATGGAGCACGAGCCACTGGTGCAGCTCCTGGTACTAAATCTATTTGAAATTCTACAGATCTAAATGGAGGTAATCCCGGCAACTCTTCCGGAAATACTTCAGGAAAATCTCTTGCCACAGGCACGTCATTGATGCACTTCTCTTTTTCTTTCTTTTCGACTTTATTAACATGTGCTAAGATAGCATAGCACCCTTTCTTCAAGCACTTTTGAGCTTTCAAATAACTAATGAGTTTTAGCTTTGAGTTACCCTTCTCTCCATAAATCATTACTGGCGTTTTATTCTTACGAGGAATGCGAATTGCCTTCTTGGCGCACACAACTTCAGCTCCTATTTTGGACATCCAGTCCATGCCGACTATTACATCAAAACTTCCTAATTCTACGGGTATTAAGTCAATTTTAAATGTTTCTCCGGCTAAATTTATTTTACAATCACGGCAAATTTTATCGGCTTTAATTAGTTTACCATTAGCTAACTCAATCATGTACTTAGCATCTAGAGGTAATGATGAACAATTCAATTTAGCGTGAAAGTCTCTACACACGTAACTTCTATCAGCACCAGTATCAAATATAATAGATGCGGATAAGTTATTAATGGTAAACGTACCCGTAACAAGCTCCGGGTCTTCACATGCCTCTCTAGCATTAATAACAAATGCTCTCCCACGTGCAGGTCCGATATTCTTCTCTGGATTCGGGCACTGGCTCTTATAGTGACCTTGTTTTCCACACCCAAAACAAGTAATGGTAGCCAAAGCAGTTCTATTTGCATTGGTGGGAGGGGTCTTGGTACCATTTGTAACGAGAGCCCTACAATCTTCAGCAAGATGACCCTTTCGATTACATTTGTTGCATACCACATTACAGTAACCAGAGTGATGTTTGTGGCATCGGTTGCATAAAGGATTTTGTCCTTTATAACCAAAGCTTAAACCACTACCCGCACCTTGCGTGTTTTCTTGTTTCTTAAAAGATTGTTGTTGGTTACCTCGATCATAATTTCCATTCCACTTTCTTTTGTTACCTGATACCTTCACATCAGTATTGGATACTTTCTTATCCATGATGACCTGATCCATTAGCTCGTTTGCCATGGTTATAGCTTCATGAATTGTCTTAGGTTTCGATGCTGTAACATTTGCCTTGACCTTTTTGGGCAACCCATCTTTGTACATTTCAATTTTCCGTTCTTCGGTTGGAACCAATTCAGGACATAGCAAAACTAATTCCATGAATCGCTGATTGTAGTTGGTGATTTCAGTACCAATAACCTTCAGACTTCGTAATTCATCTTCCAAATTCCTAACCTCGTTCCTTGGACAATATTCGTTGATTAACATTGTTTTGAATTCTTCCCATGGAGTATCATAAGCTACATCTCCTCCTACAGCCTTCACATAATTTTTCCACCACGTGAGTGCACTATCTTGTAAAGTGCACGATGCATACTTGGTCATGTCCTTTTCAACACAACCACTTATTTTAAACACAGTCTCCATCTTTTCTATCTACCGGGTTAAACCGATCGGTCCTTCTGTTCCACTGAATGATGAGGGCTTGCAAGCTTGAAAAGTTTTGTAAGTGCACCCCACACGAGGATTTGGGTTAACTGCAGCACCTCTTGCAGCCTCGACCCATAACATTCTGTCGTTCACTCGCTGATTGATGAGTTCCTGGATTTCTTGTTCCGTCATTCGGTTCAATCGCGCCATATTCTTCTATAAGAATGAAAAGAAAATAATTATTCACATGGAATATTATAGATGTAGTGTACATTTACAGTACATTATAGCTTATTAATAATACGAACCAGGTATTATTATAAAAGCCTTTTCTTCTTATTAGCGTTTTATAATTATATCTAGGGTAGTACCTACCCGTTAATGTCCATACTTAATAGCTTAGTACAGAATCAATTACTACCATCTAAATAATACTTAACCATGGAAAATTATTGCATTTCACACTTCACTATTTTACATATGCTTATCTTACATCGAACATTAAACAAACCACACTAATAATATTATACAAAACATTATATGATCCCATGGTTTAATACGGCAGCGCATCGTTTGGTCTATTTTCTAGGACGTTTAGGTTCAAAGAATCGCTTAACGCTTATCCTGGCTGTCTGCCTATATTTTGGCTGTGGGGCTGAAGAACTGGATGCCGGGATAGAACGAATAGGAATAGCGGGAATAGGGGTGGTAGTGTCTAGTGGAGTTGGTGCCACATCATCCGTATTAAACTCAGGATTTGAATTTTCTAATTCATTAGCCTTTCGTTTCTTTCCTAGTTCGAACTCTTCTTTTGTAATTTCCTGTATTTCTTCCTCGGGTTCACTTTCCTCCTCGGGTTCACTTTCCTCCTCGGGTTCACTTTCCGGGTTCTCTATAGTCGGTTCATCCGGAATTTGTGAGTCTTCCCCAAAGATATTATTTTCGTCATCGGATAGGTTAATGACTGGAACATCATCTGAAGATTCTGGTTCGGAGTCGCTGAATGTGATAACAAGTTTTGAGCCCGACATCTATCACACAACAACTAACCCATTAGTACTACATAATATTTACATATAAATTTTAACCAACGATGATAAGCAATGGTTTTTAAATAAGACCCGGTCAAAGTCCAGACTTACTAATGTATCCTAACGACTTATCAGTTAGACACACTAATGCAAACCTGGTTCGCTAAGACCACCGCTCTGATACCACATGTCATAACCCGTCCTTAACCGTAAGAACGTGTTAGATAACGTATGATTTCATTGCGAGGTATTGACCTCTATATGCGACATTTTTAAAAGAAAAACTGCATATATTATACATTACAAACCATGATTTTTATTTTTGATACAAGCTTTGGACGAAATAAAGATGATTATCGTTTAGCGATAATCTTCGACTTACAAACTTTACAAATGATGATAACAACACGATTTCTAGCATATTTTACAACACAAGTTCTTGGATATGCAGTTTTATTTTTGACACAAATATGCGTACGCAAGATCCTGCTCAAATTCAACATAATGCAGCGGAAGCTTCTAATTATCACCTGAGAATAAACATGTTTAAAACGTCAACATAAAGTTGGTGAGATATAGGTTTAGTGCCGGCAGCAATATATATATATATAGACCACAAGATTTCATATATAAACATTTTCATAAAAATATTCTAAGTGGTTGAGCACTTGGTAACCATACTTAACATTTAATCACGTCGCATATTCCCTTTAATATGAAATCTTACTACACCGTACCAAGTGTAGTCACAAAACGAAGTACTGTGCAACCGTTGAATACTGGTCGTCCAGTCCGGTTGGGGTTGTCAGGCCCGATAGATCTATCAACAGGATTCGCGTTTACAATACCGCTGTAAATATTAGTTACCAAGCTACAGGGAAGTATGCCAGTGGTACAACTCAACGTAGAATATATTTTTAGTTACTTGTGTCCATAACGTAAAACATAAAATACATGTATTCTCATCCCGAAATATTTAGAGTTTAAAAGTGGGACTATATACTCACTTTCGTCTTGAAGATATATATAATTTGACTTGGTCTCCGGTTGATATCACGAACCTATCCATATATAATATATCAATACCTTTTCTTTTTAAACAAACGTCACATATATATACTTGTTATACTTTTAATACTTTTAATAATTCCTTAGTCCGTAGTTAGCAGTTCGTTGTTAGTAATTCAATTTTAATGGTTCATTTTTAGATGTTTAATATACCCGCAATGAAATAAATAAAACCCCCAACGAAATAAATAAAACCCCATCGTATATGTATTGGTCGAGATTAATCTTGACCCATGGTACCGGTGTTGTCAAATGACGTGTTGCGTACATAAAGTACCGGTGTTGTCAAATGACATGTTGCGTACAATCATGGGATCTTATGATTAATCTTCTCGTATTGTTTACGGGTGATCCTGAACCATATAAAATTAAATTATGAGTACATATATATAAAATATCATGTTATTTTAAAAAGATGTGATTTATTTAATTTTCTCCAATTATTTTCGTAGCTAAACTAGTCTTAGATATCCGATCTCGTTTTGGTCATAGTTTCTTCGTTACAACTCCGTTTTCGTTGATTCAACTTGCCACTTCCTTGGATCGAGTCCCTCTTTAAGACTATGAACTGTAAATACCTTAGTTTGTATTCGAAATCACAGGTCATAAGTCAAACTTTAGTGAAACTTATGAAGTTAATCATTTTCCATCATGTAAACAACCTTAAATGATTATTTTTCTAAAAATACTTATACTTTGAGTTAAATCATGAAATTTTTATGTGTTATCATATTTATAGTAAAAATCATTTTTCCAGAAAATAAACCTCCAATTCAAAGTTTAAGATGGTTTTTAATTATCCAACCCAAAACAGCCCCCGGTTGCACTCCGATGTCGTAAATTCAGTTTTTAAGGTGTTCTTTGAAAAACCAAGTTATACCTTGTTAAATTAGCATATATTTAAGATATATTACAGGTCTTGAAGTATTTTAAAAGTTAAGTTAGAAGGATCTATTTAGTTTGCAAACAAGTTTGAAAACTTTCAAACTATGTTCTTGTTGTTAAACTTTTATACCACAAAATAAGATAGCTATATATATATGAATCGAATAAGGTTATGAACATAGATTCTACCTCAAGTTCCTTGGACAAGGTTGCTGTAAAAGAGGAGTAAGAACCTAGAACCAAAAGGGTGATGGAAGTGGATGAAAGATTGGAAGTAAGTTGGTGTTCTTGGAAGGATTTCTTGAAGTGTTTTTGTAAGGTTTTCTTATGAGGTTTAAGTGTTGTTTTTGAAGCTAAATGATGGGGAAAATGCTTGGAGATGATCAAGTATGAAGTTAAGAGTATTTTGAGAGAGAAATGGAAGTGTAAGTATGAGAAAATGGGGTGAAGAAATGGTGTGCATGCATAAAAACGTTTTTAGGTTATAAAGGAAAAAAAAGATACCTAACTTTGTTTTCTTGCTAAATAATTCATGCTACTTGACAAATGGTTGGTTCCACATGTTTCTTAATCATTTAAGGCTGCTAAGGAGCAGATTTTTATTGGTATATACCAATAGTAAATACATCTAGAAGCTGCGTATGATACGGGTACATATACCCTAGGTATACGTATAGAAATCTTTGAGAAAACGGAACGAGGATTCAAATATAGCTATCTTTTGTAAATATACTTATATTATTTTATGTATGTAAGCCCTTTAAAAGTGATTAAATACATTACTTATACGATATATGTATAAACATTATAGGTTATAAGTATTTAAGTCAAATAACGTTACGTATGGTTATCGTTTTGAAAACTTAAGTTAGTAGTTTCAAAATATACTTATAACTTATTGTTATTAATACAAAATGAGATATTAAAACATTCTTAGATCATGTTAAATATGTATATATACATATATATACACAAACGTATAATTATCATATATTGTATAGTTCGTGATATCATCGGTCAAACTAGACGGTCAAACGTTGTGTAAAACTCTTTTCGAAAACATAAGTCTCAACAATTTGGATTGCTTATCATGTTGGTAAGGTTTAATTTATGTAAATATTAATCTTATAAGTATAGAACGATCGAAAAAGTGCGGGTCGTTACACAAGCGATTTTGGTGACTACATATTACTCGAATGGTGACTACAAAGATCGTTTGATCTTGGCCGGTTTTTATTTTCTTTTCCCTAATCACTTTTTGATTTCAAAATGTCCCTCATTTTCACTTTTTTTATTTTCTTTTCCCTAATCACTTTTTGATTTCAAAATGTCCCTCATTTTCACTTACTCTATCGCTTTAATGCAATGAGGACATTGCATACACTAAATGTAGGGGGAGAGAGTTAAAATCTAGGGCCATATTTAAATTTTTCAGGTATATATATCACATATGCTACAAAGTTTGAAGCTTGCAATGTCGATTAATTTTTGAAACAAGTTTTTTAACCATTACACTAATTCATATCATAAACATCTAAAAATGGTTAAAACTTGAAATTTTTTTAAACTTTTTGGAAAAGTAAAGTCTTTTCCTTGTTTCATGCTTGTATTCCACCAAGTGAAAGTAAAGTCTTCCACTTTCCATATGATTTTGAGCTTAAATGAAATTTTTTTTTTTTTTTTTTTTTGTTGTTGAGAAAAATCAAGTTTGTGCTTGAAAGTTAAAGTCTTTCAATGAACTTGCACCAAAACCAAGTGTTTAAAGCTCTATGCTTTAATACTTCCGGGTGAGTCGAGTCCATCCATTGAAGGGAGTCAAGTCTCTCGAATGTCGTACTACTTGATGTGGGACACTTCCTAATCCACACCATTTTATATTGACATTTGTTGTCTCATCATTTCACGATGTTTCAACCGATGTATCATACCGAGGGAAGAGGAGCCATCGAGCTTCAACGTGTGCTATCTTCTTGATGAAGAGCAATGGCTTCGTGCTAGTGTTGCTAGACAATACAACCCATAGCCAAAAGCTATGGCACCCTGTTGATCTTTCAACTAACGGAAAGGTAGTGCCTACTTCCTACCTTTTCTTAAAATAAGCATAAAAGCTTGTTATGTGTGAAGTAGAAGAGTGAATAAAAGCTTCGAGCTTTGACACTTCTGGGAGACTCAAGCCCTCCCATTGTCTCATTTTGGAAGTAAAGTCTTCCAACTTGGTAGTAAAGTCTTTCAAGTCGCGTGTGTTCCAAACTTGGGAGTAAAGTCTCCCAAGTCAAGTTCAACCACTTGAAAGGAGTTTAAATTCCTCCTAATGCTTCAAAAACTTAGAATTGTCGGACTCTCTTATTTAGCCACGTAGGGCCCTAATTCCACGAACCTCCGTCAATGCTTTCGCCCTACTATGAGAGAAACCATAGAGTTGTGATAGAAAGCTTGATGAGTGCCGGTTGTTCCGAGCCCGGGTTAACCAATAAAGGTGGGGTAACCATTCCATTACCTTTGGCACACCCACCTTAACCCTATTCTTGGAATTAACGGTTTATATTTGGAATTGACGATCATTCTTGGAATTGACGAAAATAGGCGTTTTGGGTGCATGGAGGTGAAAGAGGGATAGCCAACACGGTTTGATGAGGTGAGCATTCTTTTCGGGAAGCCTATTCTCTACATGATGCATTATTTCATGACTAGTGGTGATGTGTACGATTTTCATGGCCCTTGTTCATTTTCGGGGTGCATTTTACATTTTTGAGTACATTTTGAGCTTTTTTGAGTTAGTTGATGTTAGATTGAGATTGATTTGTTTGATGAGTTTATGGCTATCCCGTGAATCCTACATAGATGAAGTTAGTTGATGGCCTCCTCGTAGATGAAGTTGACTTTGACCGGGGGCATGAATGGTTCGGGTAGACTTAGGCTTGAATTATGTTCATGATTTTGTTTGAGGATTGAAGATGTGAAACTAAGATATTGGAGAGATTAATTGGATCTTGAGTAGTCTTTTGTGTAGTGGAAGAAGAGGATGATTATGCTTGGTCCTAGCAAGTGCAAGTTTTTGGAGAACACTCTAGCCATCAAGTGCTTATTCATGAAAGGTGTCGCTTTGAGCCTAAACTTTTTCACGCTTTGGCATTGTTCACTTATTCGCTCTCTACCTCCAAAGCTTGTTTTGTGATTGTTTGCTTGAGGACAAGTAAAGTTTAAATGTAGGGGGTTTGATATCGCTCAATTTATATATGTTTATCTCGCGATATCTACCTCATTTTGCTCGATTTTCGACTATCTCGGGGCCTATTTAGTGTGTTATTGAGCTATTTAGTAAATATTGGGCTAAGGAGTTGATTTGGTGTAAAATTGACCAAATCTTGGGCAAAATTGGCTTAGAAAATGACAAGTGCAGGGAACAGCTCCAAAAGCGCCGCTTCTACTTAAAAGCGCCGCTCCTATAGGATCGAAAGTGCCGTTCCTGATCTAAAAGCGCCGCTATTATGCATGATTTATCTCCATTTCTTATCAGTGAGCAAAAGCGCCGTTCTTCAAGCTAAAAGCACCATTCCTGATCAGAGTCAAAAGCGCTGCTCTTCACCAAAAGCGCCGCTTCTGAAGTTAGCCAAAGCGTCGCTCCTGAAGCAAAAGCGGCGCTCCTGTCATTGTTTCAGCCCAGATTTTTAGCACTATAAAAGGAACGAGTTTAGGTCATTTTTCATATATGCATCTTTTGGAGCAGCTACCTAGGGTCCGAATTTCACTCACAAAACCCTAATTTCATCATCCATTGGAGATTAAGGGAGGATTCAAGGGAGATTGTTCAAGATTCATCATCACTTAGCTTAGATCTTCATCTTCTTTACCATTTGGGTTGTAATCTTTACTTTGCTTTAATTACTTTGTAATATTTAGTTGTAATCATTATTTAATCTTAATACTTGCTTTGATTACTTGTAATAGCTTGAATTTGATGATGATTTACATTTCTATGCTTATTATTAGTTTGGTTTTAGCCATGATTGGCTAAATCTCTTGTGTTTGCTTATCTATGAATCTCTAATGCTAGTGTTTGCCCCAAATCAATTGAATATTGTTGTTTGAATGAATTACATGATCATGTGTTGTTGAGATTGACTAAAGAACCATTGCTATGAGTTTGTTTTAGGCTTGACTTTGATTACATATGTTGAGCAGCTCTCTTAGTGATTTGAGAAGTGAATCAATGTGTGCTTCAACACCTTAGGTGATCTAGACAACTAGTTAGGGAATTACAAGTGATTGTGTTCTTGATCTAAGTTGGTTTTCAATTGGTCTTTAGTCAACAAAGTAGTGCCGATTATCTTAAGTGATTTTGATAGTTGGGAGTTTTAAGTGATTTTAACTCAAGCTCAATCTTAATGACCAAATCATGCTTAGCTCGATCTTAGGATACAAAGCTTATGTGAATTCTTGGAGTATCATTTGAATTGAGGTTTAGAAGTGATTCTAACATTTAATAGTTCAACAACTTATGAGATAACAAAATAGGCAAAGCGGGGCAAGCCAAGCATAGAGAGGATTAGATAAGTGAACACTTTTTAGTTAATTGATTTGATTCCTACATACTTTACTACTTGTTTCTCGCTTCTTGTTTACTTGTTAAATTAGGTTTGTTTAATTGCACAAGTTTTAGTAATTAGTTATTATCAATTAACCCCCCCCCCCCCTCCCTCCCCCCCCTCCCCAATCAAACAAACCCTAGGACAATTACTAGTTCCCTTGGGACGAACTTGATAAGAATACTTACATTAAAGTGCTATAATAACCGGGTTTTAAATGCTCGTTAGTTGTGTGTGCTTAATTGTAGTGTTTAAGTCAAATATAAATTTGGAGGGTAAAAATATGTATTGTAACGCACACACAATCAGCTCAGCTAAGTGCTTTGATTGTTCAACTCTTGCGTGTCAAAACTCATTTTTTGCAAAGCTTCTATCGCGCTAGCCATCGTAGTGGGTGTGCGTGATTCGATACTTGAAAACTCTGAATTAGTACCATGTGCAGTCAACCCATATGCATTAATGTAGATGGGAATGGTTCCCACATATGTGGTATTCGTCGCCCACGGTATTGGTCGCGTAGTCTCAAGGGTTTTGAAACCTTGTACCGGAGTCTCTGGTGAAGGAGGAAGGGTAGTTCTTGTTGGCAGTGCACTCGTGCCACTACTCGCCTGTGTACCTGTTGGCTTGGACACTCGCGGTGCTTGCGGTCGCGCTGGAACTGCCTTTGAAACCTCCAGTTGACTTGTCATTTCCTCGCGCTATGATTTGAATTACCTGGGACTGAAATACACACACAAAAAGAAATGTTTGAAGGTAAAGAACTTTAAGGAAAAAAGATTTTAGGAAAATCTTTTAACTTAGAGTCCCACTAATGGTGCCATTTGATCAAGCATAAAATGGTCCAAAGGGTTCTATTCATGCAAGATCAACAATAAAGGGGGATTTAAGGGTTCCTTGAGTTTAACTCTCTGGTCTGGAGTACCGTGAATAACCCTCATACGAGATGATGATCTCAGAAAGGGTGGTTAAACATGACCCACCATCATTCGGGTTAGCAGGAATTGATAGCTCAAGGGCGATGTTAGGATTTATGTTGCACAAACGTTACCTAAAATTGCAAAGTGTATGGAAAAGCTATTCTGGTCGCGCAGGTTAGCTAGAGTGATAAATGTGATTATGAGTGATTCTTGGTGAAGTGGAGATGATTCCTCCGATTGTTGTGTTGATAGCTCAAGTTGCATCTATTTATACATGGGAGCTTTTGTCCCTTAGTGCCACGTAGGGGGACAAAAGGACATGTTAATGCCACGTCATTTTATCTTTGTCCTTTTACTCCAAAAAGCTGTAAAAGTGCTAAAATTATTTTAGTGCTGTAACCTTTATACCCTGCTGTCCTTTTCTAGCCGTTATGCAATGTCAGGATCGTACCATCCTGCCACGAGTGTCCTTTCTACTTTAGCGTCGCTATAGTACATATCTAGCTTTGTTCATGCCATTTACATGGCGCCATGTTTAAACTGTGCGACCAATATTGCGGGCATATTATTAAAGGCATAACCAGATGGTGCATGAGTAAGCACATAGACATGATCTGCGCGATTATAAAAAGGGTACGAGGGGGCCATTCTGATATTGCGCAATAAATGTGCAGCTATGCGCATCATTACTACCCATATCTGATACTTTACCTTTCTCATTATTCCCACTTTTACTAATTTCTATACTTCTTCTTTTAAACATTTGTGTCTTTCTGGAGCCATTCTGAAGGGACCCGTTCATATACAATATAAACGATTCACAATAGTTGATTACATCGCGAGGTATTTGACCTCTATATGATACATTTTACAAACATTGCATTCGTTTTTAAAAGACAAACTTTCTTTACATCGACAATTGACAGACATGCATACCATTTCATAATATCTACTATCCAATGATAAATTGACTTAATAATAATCTTTGATGAACTCAATGACTCGAATGCAACGTTCTTCGAAATATGCCATGAATGACTTCAAGTAATATCCTTAAAATGAACAAATGCACAGCGGAAGATTTCTTTCATACCTGAGAATAAACATGCTTTAAAGTGTCAATCAAAAGGTTGGTGAGTTCATTAGTTTATCATAATAATTCATTTCCATCATTTTAATAGACCATAAAAATTTCATTTCCATTTCTCATAAATATACGTCCCATGCATAGAGACAAAAATCATTCATATGGATTGAACACCTGGTAACCGAAATTAACAAGATGCATATAAGAATATCCCCATCATTCCGGGACATTCATCAGACATGATATAAAAACTCGAAGTACTAAAGCATCCGCTACAACGGATGGGGTTTATTGGGCCCAATAGATCTATCTTTAGAATTTGCGTCAATTTGGGGTGCACTAATTCTCGAAATTAGCGATGTTCCCTAATTCTTAGGCTACCAAGCAAAAGGGGCATATTCGGATTCGATCATTCAACCATATAATGTAGATTCGATTACTTGTGTCTATTTCGTAAAACATTTATATAAAAATTTCGCATGTATTCTCAGCCTAAAAATATAAAGGGTAAAAAGGCAAATGAAACTCACCATACTGTATTTCGTAGTAAAAATACATATAACGTCATTGAACAAGTGCAAGGTTGGCCTCGGATTCACGAACCTAAATTTATTATATATATATATATATATATATATATATATATATATATATATATATATATATATATATATATATATATATATATATATATATATATATATATATATAGGTTGGTCAATATTTGTCTAACAATTTAGGTCAAGTCATAGTATACCACAATCCTAATGCTCGAGACTAATATGCAAAGGTCAACAAAAATCAATTTGACTCAAAATGATTTCCAAAATTTATACAAGATTATCATATAACATAAATATCGTCATTTTATATATTTTTATTATTTTTAACAGGTTCAATGAAAGTAAATAATAAAAGTCATTTGTTAATAAAAATTTATATTTAAAATTTATATATGATAAAAATATACTTTTATATATCTTAAGTAATAAAATTTATAAAGTTCATTTAATATAATGATAGGTATTATTAATGTAAATATATTACGTGTAATAAAATATCTTTGTATTACATATTTATTTGATAAAATAATATCGATAATAACAATAATAATTAGAAGTTGTATTATTTTGTAATAATAGTTATTATTATTCTGCTAATAAAATATCTATATTTATATTTACTAAAAAAGATATTAAAATGATAATTTTTATTAATAATAGTACTAAGCTGATAATAATAATGATATTTTATAATAACAATGATATTTCTATTAAAAATGATAAGTTTAGTAAAAATGATAGTTTTAATATTAATAATACTTTTAATAATAATACAATGATAAAAATAATAAGAACGATAATTTTATCTAATTCAATATCTTACAATATTTTAATTTCATCATGATGCTCATACTCATTATTTCCTAGTTGATTTGTTTAATATCTTTTAGTCGTCTTTTATATCGCATTCATAATAATGATAATAATATTAGTCATAATAGTTAGATAATACTAATATCAATTTTTAATGATAATAATACTAATAATAATAATTATTATAATAACATTAATTATAATACTAATAACCATTTTAATGATAATAATAATAAAAATAATAATAATAATGATAATATTAATAATGATAATAATAATAATAATAACAACAATAAAAATTCTTTTAATAATTATACGTATATTAAAAATGATAATATTAATAATAATAATAATAAAAATCATTTTTAATAATAATACAAAAAATGTAGAACGACGATAATAACAACGATAATAATAATCATTTTTAATAATAATACAAAAATTCAATTGACTATAACTTCTAATCCGTTCATCGAAACCATTCGATATCTAAATGAAAAGTTCTTAATTTTTCGCTAGCTTTCCAATGACATGCATATCTTATACCTTATCTCAACCACATATGTAACTAATTCAGGATTCAACATAACCTATCTAATGGCAATATCAAAAGTACAAAGATGCATAATCCTAAATACTCGAGCACTAGTCAGGGATACACTATTAATATATAAAAATTAAATTATGAGTACTCACGTATCAATATTGAGATTCAATATTGCAGGAAAAGTACGTAGACGTAACGAAAAATGATAAGCACTAAATTAACTTTACGAGCATACCCATGAACCATACCCATCACCTCCATAGCTATAACCCATAATTTCCTTAGCCCTATCCCACTCGAAAAACACATTTTGAAATCATGCGAGCAGAACCTCATCGTAGTATTTCATGTATAATACATAATAATATCACTCCTAATAATACTAATAATAATAATAAGATTAATATTAATAATCTTAATATTAATAATAATAATAATAATAATAATAATAATAATAATAATAATAATAATAATAATAATAATAATAATAATAATAATAAATAAATAATATAGAGAGAGTACAAGAGATTTAGAAGAGGAAGAGTGAACTAGAAAAACAGATACGTGCGACTTTATACATCTCTTGCCCAACCACACCCCAGGCGACCGCATGAGGTTCCGTCAATGATTTCATGCGACCGCATGAAGGGAAGTTCCAGCTCACATCCCACTTTCAAGAGGCTGCCGACACTCTAATATATAATTTATATTTATTTATTTAATTTAAATAATTATATATTATATTATATTTATGTACATAGTAAAAATGTAATTTTTGTTCCAAAGTCTCGTACGTTGTCACTCGACTTATATCTTGGTTCCAATTTTTTGAATGGCTTTTCGTACACTTAGAAAACTTTTATTAATCGTTACGCGACACATACCTTTATTAATAAATAGACTTAAGTTAATGAATAACTAACCCACTCCCAGTGTAACCTAATCATTCGAATGTTGTGGTCATTTGCTTCTATATTTCAATGTCTCATTGTTCACCAAAATATATCATTTTAAATCAAAACGTTTTGTGACTACGTTATTATTATATCTCATTACATTGTAAGGTACATATATATATTTTTATCTCAAAATATAAGTTTATAACATTTATTTAATATTTAGTTTTTCAAAGTAATTATTTTTCAAGACTCATTTATAATCGTTTAAATGATAGAAAATATTATGTCATATTACGTTTGTGTTTTTGAAACACAATATATATATATATATATATTTATATATATATATATATATATATATATATATATATATATATATATATATATATATTCGTAATTTATAATATAAAGTTTTAATTAAGTACTTTAAGATTCATTAACGAAGTATCTTATAACACCTTTTAATAAAGTTCTTTCTAAATTGAAAACATTTTAGTACTAAATCAAATAAATATACTAATTTTTGTTTTCTAAAACTAATATATATTTAGGAATCATTTTTTCAAAAGGTTGAAGTAAGGGAAATGGTTATATCGTATTTTGAAAAGTAAAATAATAGATTTCGAGTTTTTAAATTACTAATTATTGATGAAGCGGGAGATAAAGTTTAAAGGTTAAATGAACGTACGAAATCATTTTAAGATAAAACGTCGATATTTATTTTCTAAGTTATTTATATCTCATAACCTTATTTCCACATTAAGTAATAAGAAAGTTAAATAGCTAACGTATATATAGGACATTGAACAAGAATCCCACTAACTTTTGTCTAACCTTCGTCAATTGACATATTTGTTCTTACATGTAAATTACTTTACCAAATATTCCGGATACCGTTAAAAAGAAAGGTTTTCTAAATCAAAGTGGACCTCTCAACAGAGACTCGCAATCATACAATGTATCTGATAAATCAATCATTTGATATTATCTTCTAATTCCGTCGATAAATATATTGAAACAAATACGTTCATGTAAAGTATTATACGTTTAATACTTTGTTAATATTTTCAAGTTATAATATATATATATATATATATATATATATATATATATATATATATATATATATATATATATATATATATATATATATATATATATATATATATATGTATATGTATATGTATATGTATATGTATATGTATATGTATATGTATATATATATATAATCATATCCATTTATGTATTGGTTCGTGAATCGTCAAAACTTGGTCGAGGTTAATTAAATGTATGAACACAGTTTAAAATTCTTAACAAACTTTGCTTATCATATCAGAATAATGTAAAGATTAAAGTTTAAATTTGGTTGGAAATTTCCGGGTCGTCACACATTCCTCTTGTTTTCTGGCATAGTGGTGGTATATTTGAGTTACCATTCAATTTGTGCTCCGCTACCTCTCTTGGTACTCCTGTCATATCTGATTCTTGCCACACAAACACATCTATATTTGTTGCGAAAATTTCTCCGAGTAGATTTTTACTTTCACTCCTTAATGTATTTCCAATAGCTATTCGCTGTTAAGGGAACTTGAGATTTGGGGATATTGATCTGTCGTCATGTACTTTGAATTCAATCTTGTAAGACCCTGAATTTTATGCATCAGATGGTGTTCTCGAAAGTGTCAGTAAATGTATGCATCAGAAACTACCACTAAAAGTCTACCCTATACTTATGCATTTTCAGAATTTATATCAGAATCAAAATTAGACAACCTCAGTCCCTGAACTTTAAAATAATAAATCTATTGGCTAGCTAAGCCGCGCCACTGGGTATATGGGCGCATCGCGACTGATGTTTGTTCAGATTTTTTAGTTTTGAAGAACTTGCTGTTCCGGATTTACACTCGAGGGCGAGCCGCGCCACTATGGGGTCGCGCCGCGACTACTACCTGGTGGAAGTTGCTTTTTTTTATTTTAAATGAGGAGTAACATGGTCTTTTCACAAGGTGCCGGGTTTTTGGCCACAAAACTGATCCCCTTTCATCCTTATCCTCATTTCACCTTATCCTCTTCATCTCAAACACTCTCAACCTTCTTGAGAGAGAAAACCATATCTAGAGTGAGAAAGCTTGGAATCGTGAAGAAGAAGCTCGATTTTCGACAAAGCCCAAGTGTTAAAGTTGTTCACCTCATTCCTAGCTACGTTTTGGTTGTAGTGGTAAGCCTCGAATCCGAATTTCATTGTTTAAGATTCTTGTTTGAGTTTAGGGTTTGTGCTAGTTAGGGTTAGAAACCCCACTTATTGTGAAATTTGGGGGTTTTGAGTATGGTTAGTGTGTGTAGACCTAATTATGGTGGGTTTAGGGTTAGATGATGAATTTAGAAGTATTTATCATGGTTTGGGTGTTAAATCACTAGATTAGAAGTGTGTTAGTGATTTTGATGTTCTTAAGAGCATGTTGTTAGTCAATATGGGTGTTGACCTTGATTTGTTGACAATCTAAGTTTTGAGTCATGATTTGATGAATCAAGTATGTAAATGCTTGATTCATGTGTTAAATGGTGTTTTGGAAACATAATCACTAGTCGTTAAGTGATTATGGGTGCTTTTGTGACTTGTGTCAAAATGGCTAAGTTGATTGGGTCGAATTTGTTAATGACACTAGTTTGGGTCAAATGAGTGTTTAAGCACTTGTGTTAAGTGTTAAATGATGTTTTAACATGTGTCGACGAATCAAATACATAAATAATTGGTTTATGTGTTAATTGGTGCTTTTGAGGCATAAGTCAAACTTGGTCAAACGCAATGTGGGTCGATATTGTGTATATTGTAAGAATTGGTATAGGTAACTGATAATGCTAAAAACGATCATATATTTCATAGCATTATCCTTCAAGAAAGACAAGCTTTTAGTTGCAATTGTTCTATTTACAAGTGATATTCATTTAAATAATAAAAGGTGAAGACAAAAGACAGATTCGACGATTTGAAGACGCAAACGACCAAAAAGCTAAAAAGTACAAAGTACAATCCAAGTGGTTCAAATTATTGATGAGAAACATCTAGAAATTACAAGAGTACAGGCCGTGAAACGCAAAGTACAAGATATTAAATCGTACGAAAGGACGTTCTAAAATCCGGAACCGGGACCTGAACCAACTATCAACGCGTGATTCAACGGACCTGAAATTACAAATCAACTTTGCACAAGAATATAATATAATAAATATATAATTATATATATTATATTATATAATAAAATAAACCAGCAGCCCACGTTTTGCTAAACAAAAATATCTGGATCCAGCTGGACATGCAATCGCATGGCCTGGAAGAACAAAAACCATGCGATCGCATGGCACCCAGGAGATGGCCAAGTGCTATAAAAAGGCAGTTTGCTCGACGTTTTAAACACATCTTCATTGACTGATCTCTCTCATTCTCTCAATATATATTTATATTTATATTTTAATTATAATATTAATATTAAGTTAATAATAATAAGGTTATAGTGGCGAATGTTTTAAGTTTGTAAGTCGAAATTCTGTCCATGTAATACTACACGATTAATACTCATTGTAAGTTATATTCAACCTTTTTAAATTAATGTCTCGTAGCTAAGTTATTATTATGTTTATGTAAGCTGAAGTAATCGTGATGTTGGACTAACTATAAAGACCGGGTTATTGGGCTTTAGACCATAATTGGGGTTTGGACAAAAGACCCACACTTGTGGAAATTGGACTATGGGCTATTAATGGGCTTTATATTTGTTTAACTGAATGATAGTTCGTTAATTTAATATAGAGATTTACAATTTGACGTATCTATAAATAACCACATACACTCGATCGGACACGATGGGCGGGATATTTATAAGTACTAATAATTGTTCATTTGATCGAACACGGGGATGGATTAATAGTCAATGGACTCATTAAAACAGGGGTGGATTACATACAAGGACACTTGGTGTAATTGTTAATAAAGTATTAAAACCTTGGATTACATACAGTCGATAACCTGGTGTAATCATTAACAATGTATTAAAACCTTGTTACAGTTTAAGTCCCTAATTAGTTGAAATATTTGACTTCGGGTATAAGGGTAATTTGACGAGGACACTCGTACTTTATATTTATGACCGCTGGACTGTTATGGACAAAAACCAGATGGACATATTGAATAATCCAGGACAAAGGACAATTAACCCATGGTAATAAATTAAAATCAACACGTCAAACATCATGATTACGGAAGTTTAAATAAGCATAATTCCTTTATTTTATATCTCATCGCACTTTTATTTATCGTCATTTTATTTTTCGTACTTCAAATTATTGCACTTTTAATTATCGTACTTTTATTTATCTTTTATTTATCATCATTTACTTTACGCTTTAAATTAAGTTATTTTTATATTTAATATTTTCCATTAGGTTTTAATTGTGACTTAAGACATAAAATCGACAAACCGGTCATTAAACGGTAAAAACCCCCTTTAATAATAATAATACTACTACTTATATATATATATATATATATCTATATATATATATATATATATATATATATATATATATATATATATATATATATATACAAGTATAGTTTAAAATAAATATAGCGTTAAACTTAGCTGACTCCCTGTGGAATGAACCGGACTTACTAAAAACTACACTACTCTACGATTAGGTACACTGCCTATAAGTGTTATAGCAACGTTTAGGTGTATCCATTCTATAAATAAATAAATAACTTGTGTAAAATTGTATTGTATTAAATAGTATTTCGTAGTAAAATATAATCTATTTCGTACTACACCTCGCACACATCAAGTATTTTTGGCACCGCTACCGGGGAACGCCGAAAGCAGAACGCTATAAATTGTTTTTAGTTTTTAAGCTATTTTTGTAAAAATATATTTACATAAGTTTTAAATATTAAAAACAAAAATATAAAAATAAGAAAAATAAAAAATATATATATCTATACTTTTAAAGTTTAGTTAAATTAAAAAAAAAGTTTATATTTTTATTGTTAAAAGTTATAAAAACTAATAATTAAATTATTTTATTTATTTATAAGTTTTATTTAAATTATTTTATTTTTATAAATTAAAAATCAGGAAAAAATAGAAAACTATTCGGGCCACCAACTGTAGCAGGCCAACATCTGATCTGGAATTATGGGCCATGCGACCTCATGGCAGAACAACCTACACTCCATGCGATCGCATGGAGTGAGGTGACAAATCTGAAACCTCAGACGTACGATTAGGGTTTGTGTTAATAATTATTATTATTAATTAATTAGATTTAGGGTTATAGTTTAATAATAATTAGTATTAGTATTAGTTTTATTTAATTTGTAATTTTAAGTTTAATTTAGTTTTAATTAATTATAAATTAATACTTTTATAAAATAATAATATAAAAATAATATTTTTATAAAAAATAAGTAATTTTATCATTTTTTATAAATTGTATATTTTAAACGTTTAATTCGTAATTTGTATATTTTTCATTCGTAACTAGTTTTAAACTTAACATTTGCCGTAGTTATTTTATATTTCTAGACTCTTAGGCTTTGCCGTAAAATTCCTTAAGTGCATTTTCTTTAGATTTTAGTGGCTAATTAAGTTATTACTGTTTTGGATATAGAATTCCTTTAAGCTTTAATACCTTTAGACGCAACTTTTAGTCTTAAGTTTTTAAAATTCTAAGTTTCGACGCTTTATTTTCTTATTTTTATTTTTTGACCTTTTATTTTTTTCGACGTTTTTCGACGCACTCTTCTTCTTTCTCATTTCTACGCTCTAGTTTTTAGGACATAGAATTTTCTATATCTTCTTCAAAATTTCGAAAAAAAAAATTATTTTAAGCGGTTAAATTGATAGACATCCAAAATTTTCTGGTTCGTAGTAATAGTTGGATTTGTTAGTGGCGAGTTGTGGGCTTCCGATTTAAAGGGTCCTGGCTACCTGCTGCATCTATTGGCTATTCGAAACGTGGGCAAAATCAGAAAAGTCTATTAATTTGATAACTTATATAATTTTTTATTTTTATAACTAATAGGATATTCAGTGAATGCACCGAGCAAAACGTTCACCACCTTTCATACGTTCACCTCCTGTAACTAGATCAAGACATCTAGCCAATATTGTCGCCGTTGATTTTTCTTTAGAATCGTCATCTAGTCGACCAAGTACTCCAATTCAAATTTTTGATAATTCATTTTTTGAACCCGACCTCACAATTGAGAACCCGGAGGATATTCAAGGACAATTCAAAGATCCTGAACCACTAATCATTCCTCCTGAATCACAAATCATTCAACCAAAGATTTTCGAGGAAGAAACCATTAAATCAGAATCCTCTAGTGATTCAGATTCAACAAATTCAATCATGGAAAATCAGGAACCTCTAAGTATGGAAGATCGAATGAGAGCTACACGCACTGGCCAAGGTCATGCCATTACTCAACCAGATATTAATGCGCCAGATTATGAAATCAAAGGACAAATCCTACACATGGTAACTAATCAGTGTCAATTTAGTGGTACGCCAAAGGAAGATCCAAACAAACATCTTCGTACCTTTAATAGGATCTGTACTCTATTCAAAATCAGAGAAGTTGAGGATGAACAGATCTGTCTCATGTTATTTCCCAGGACTTTAAAGGGAGAAGCCAAAGATTGGTTAGAATCGTTACCTGAAGTGGCGATTGATACATGGGATGTTTTAGTTGAAAAGTTTCTTAAAAGATTCTTTCCGGCATCTAAAGTCATGAGACTTCAAGGAGAAATTGTTACGTTCACGCAAAAGCCAAATGAAACTCTATATGAGGTGTGGACAAGATTTGGAAAGTTGTTGAGAGGATGTCCTCAACATGGTTTAGACACTTATCAAATAGTACAAATATTCTACCAAGGATGCGACATTACTACACGAAAAGACATCGACATAGTAGCTGGTGATTCCATTATGAAGAAAACCGCAACTGAAGCTTACAAAATTATTGATAACACAGCCTCCCACTCACATGAGTGGCATCAGGAAAAAGATATTCCTCGTTCATCTAAAGCGGCTAGAGCCGATTCTAGCCATGACTTTGATTCCATTTTTGCAAAGTTAGATGCTTTCGAGAGACGAATGGAAAAGATGACTAAAGATATTCACGCAATACGAATTAGTTGTGAGCAGTGTGGAGGACCACATTTGACAAAAGATTGTCTCAGTATTGAACAAACAATGGAACAAAGAGAGAATGTTTCATACATGAATCAAAGGCCTGGAAATAATTATCAAAATAATTATCAACCGCCAAGACCAAACTACAATCAAAATCAGAATTATAATCGAAATGTTCCATACAACAACCAACAAGGTCCTAGCAATCAACAAGTATATAATAATACTTACAACCAGCAAAGACCTATTTTTCCAAATAAACCACCACAAACCGATGATAAAAAGCCAAATTTAGAAGATATGATGTCAAAGCTAGTTGAATCTCAAACGCAATTTTTCACATCTCAGAAACAAATTAATGAACAAAATGCTCAAGCATTTAGAAATCAACAAGCTTCTATTCAAAATCTGGAATAAGAAGTAAGTAACCTAGAAAGGTTGATAGGTGAAAGAAAACCGGGGAGTCTACCTAGCGATACAAATGCTAACCTCCGAAATGAAACACCTAAAGCCATTACCACGAGAAGTGGTATTACACTTAAACCACCTGAAATACCTGTAATTTTTGATGACACTATTCCTAATACACATGCACCACAGCCTGAGCAAGAGAAAGAATCAGAACCGGTAGTTGAAAATGTTAATGAAGATAACACAGTAAAGGAAAAGCCTTATGTTAAACCATACCAACCACCGCTTCCTTACCCGAGTAAAATGAGAAAAGAAAGACTTGAAGCCGAGCAATCTAAATTCTTGGATATGTTTAAACAAATAAATGTCAATCTTCCTTTCATTGATGTGATTTCAGGAATGCTAAGATACGCTAAATTCCAGAAAGATCTAATCACAAATAGAAGGAAAATGGAAGAACTTTCGGCTGTTACTATGAATGCTAATTGTTCTGCAGTGCTGTTGAATAAACTACCAGAAAAATTATCAGATCCAGGAAGTTTCATAATTTCATGTTTTCTGGGTAGTCTTAGTTCAATAGAAGCATTGGCAGACTTAGGTGCTAGTATAAATTTAATGTCGTATTCATTATACGCTAAACTAGACCTTGGAGAATTGAAACCAATAAGAATAAGTATATAACTAGCAGATCGATCAATAACATATCCTAGAGGGATAATGGAGAACATGCTAGTTAAAGTTGGTACTTTAGTATTTCCAGTAGATTTTGTTATTCTGGACATGGAAGAAGATTCTCGAGTTCCTCTTATATTAGGAAGACCATTCTTAAACACGGCTAAAGAAATAATAGACATGTTTGGTAAGAAACTGACCCTAAGTATAGAGGACGAGTGTGTTACCTTTTCTGATGACAGAGCCATGGAACAACCGAAATCTGCAGATGATACCTGTTATTATATTCAAACTATAGATTCACATGCAGAATTGTTACAAGAATTTTCTGAATTACAAGGAACAGGAGAATGTTCTTTACGAGAAGGAACTGAAGCAATTGATGAAGCTGAAATGTTAGCTGCACTCATGGCTAATGAATACGAACCAACAACAGAAGAACTTCAAATGCTGAAAGAGGAAGACAGATATCGATAAAAATCATCGATAGAAGAACCACCGATATTAGAGTTAAAGCCACTTTCAAACCATTTGGAATATGCTTATTTACATGGTGAATCTGAATTACCTGTAATAATATCGTCTTCTCTTACTGAAAATGAAAAATCTCGACTCATTTCTGTGCTAAAAGCTCATAAACTAGCTATTGCATGGAAGATTCATGACATTAAAGACATAAGTCCTTCGTATTGCACACGTAAAATCCTTATGGAAGAAGGTCATAAAACATATGTGCAACGCCAACGAAGACTAAATCCTAATACGCAAGATGTTATTAAGAAAGAAATTATTAAACTGCTCGATGCAGGTTTAATTTATCCAATTTTTGATAGTCCATGGGTAAGCCCAGTTCAATGTGTGCCTAAGAAGGGTGGCATGACTGTCATCACAAATGAAAAAGATGAGCTTATTCCTACTAGGACTGTAACAGGATGGCGTGTCTGTATTGATTATAGAAAATTAAATGACGCCACCATAAAAGATCACTTTCCCTTACCTTTCATTGATCAAATGTTGGAAAGGTTAGCTGGAAATAGTTACTATTGTTTTCTTGACGGTTTCTCCGGATACTTTTGCTTACAAATGCATGCCATTTGGACTTTGCAACGCCCCTGCAACCTTTCAAAGGTGCATAATGGCGATTTTTCACGATATGATAGAAGAATGCATGGAAGTTTTCATGGATGACTTTTTAGTCTTCGGTGATACTTTTGAAATATGTCTAGTTAATCTTGAACGAATGCTTATTAGATGCGAACAATCAAATCTAGTACTTAATTGGGAGAAATGTCATTTCATGGTTAAAGAAGGCATCGTTCTTGGTCATAAAATTTCAAAGAAAGGAATTGAAGTGGATAGAGCTAAAGTAGATGTAATTGCTAAACTTCCACATCCCACCAATGTTAGAGGAGTTAGGAGTTTTCTAGGGCATGCCAGTTTTTACCGACGTTTCATAAAAGACTTTTCAAAAATTGTCACTCCTATGAATAAACTCCTAGAAAAAGATGCTCCATTCATCTTTTCGGATGAATGCATCAAATCTTTTAATATTCTTAAAGAAAAACTCACTAATGCGCCGATCATGATAACTCCAAATTGGAATCTACCATTTAAACTCATGTGCGATGCAAGTGATTTTGCAATGAGAGCCGTTTTAGGTCAAAGAATTGAAAAACGCTTTCAACCTATCTATTACGCTAGTAAGACATTACAAGGAGCACAAACGAATTACATAACTACTGAAAAAGAACTCCTTACTATTGTCTTTGCTTTTGACAAATTTCGTTCATATCTCGTTCTAGCTAAAACGGTGGTCTATACTGATCATTCTGCTCTTAGATACCTATTTTCAAAACAAGATGCCAAACCACGATTAATCCGTTGGATCTTACTCTTACAAGAGTTCAATATTGAAATCCGAGACAAAAAGGGAGCAGAAAATCTCGCAGCTGATCATCTTTCTCGCCTTGAAAACCCTGAATTAGAAGTTCTAAATGAATCGGCCATACAAGATAACTTTCCTGATGAATATCTCTTGAAGATCGATTATAATGAAATTCCATGGTTTGCAGACTATGCAAATTACTTAGTATGTGGATTCCTTGAAAAAGGGTTGTCGTACCAAAAACGAAAGAAATTCTTTAGTGATATAAAACACTATTTTTGAGAAGATCCACATTTATTCAAAAGTTGTCCCGATGGAATAATACGCCGATGCGTATTTGGAGATGAAGCTAGTCAAATCTTAAACCATTATCACACATGACCAACAGGAGGGCATTATGGGCCTCAACTCACAGCAAGAAAAGTCTACGACGCTGGATTCTATTGGCCTACAATTTTCAAAGCCGCACACCTTCTTTGTAAATCCTGTGATGCTTGTCAAAGGGCCGGAAAAATAAGTCAACGTGATGAAATGCCACAAAATGTCATCCAAGTATGTGAAGTATTTGACGTTTGGGGTATTGAATTTATGGGTCCATTTCCAAAATCTCATAATAATCTCTACATTCTCGTTGCCATTGATTATGTATCTAAATGGGCAGAAGCACAAGCTCTCCCAACTAACGATGCACGAGTTGTAGTCAACTTTTTAAAATGTCTTTTTGCAAGGTTCGAAACATCGAAAGCATTAATAAGTGATCGGGGTACTCATTTCTGTAATAATCAACTTGAGAAAGTTCTTAAAAGATATGGAGTAACTCATAAGATCTCAACCGCTTATCATCCATAAACAAGTGGACAAGTTGAAAATACCAACTGAGCTTTAAAACGTATTCTAGAGAAAACCGTAGGATCAAATCCGAAGGAATGGACCATGAAATTGGAGGATGCACTCTGGGCTTTTAGAACAGCCTACAAAACTCCAATTGGAACCACACCTTTTAAACTTGTTTACGGAAAAGCATGTCACCTTCCAGTAGAAATTGAGCACAAAGCATTTTGGGCTTTGAAGACATGTAATCTTGATGTGCATGAAGCCGGACGTTTACGATTAAGTCAACTAAACGAATTAGAAGAATTCAGACATGATGCATATGAATATTCATTAATCTATAAGGAAAGAACGAAGAAATGGCATGATAAAAGAATCAGAAGTTCAAAAGAATTTAAGGAAGGAGACAGAGTTCTTCTTTTCAATTCACGATTCAAGCTATTTCCTGGAAAATTGAAATCAAGATGGTCTGGACCATTCATAGTCAAAAGAGTTTTCCCATACGGAATAATAGAGTTAATAAATTCAAACGGGATTGAATTTAAAGTTAATGGTCACAGAGTTAAACATTACATAGATAGTCCAATGGAAATTGAAGATGAAGTTAATCACAATTTCGACACCACAACTAACTAAGTGTGGGAAGATTCGAATGTTTTAAGATCCTATATTTCTGTTAGAGTTAGATGTTCTGTTTTCGTGTAGTTCTCAAAAATGGAATCCGAATGGTCTTTCCCTAGCAGACCCTAAAGAACTAGTCTTCTCCCTCCATTCTGAATTTTTTTGTTTATAGGTTTTACGAGATGAAGAATTCCTTTAATTTGAACCATGGTCTACTACTACACGCTATGATTACTAAACATAATAATAACATCTTCCCGAGTGAGCTGGTATCATTCATAAGAGGTAAAATGGACGAAGTAAGGAAAGAACTCAGGAAGAATCATAATAAGATACAATTTGGTAAAGGAAAATCAAAATCCGCAATAAAAAGAAGAGCACGACACCTTGAAAGATGTCATAAATGCGGAAAATGGTCACACGAAGGGAAATGTTTGAACAATCAAACACATTCTAATACCGAGTTCGTTACTTTATGCAGAGAAGGACCGTTCATATGTTTAGAAGAAAAATTATTGAAAAATCGAGGTTACGCTTATGTAGCAATGGAAAACCAAATCGAACGACTCTCCTATGAGTCGACTAAAGCAGGTCTCTGAGAATTCTTTCTCACAGGTAAGTATGTACAGTTTTTATTTATTGCTTTTAACCTTTTGATAATAAACGCTGAATCATTCGCTATAAAGTATTAAATTGATATTCAATAAAATTAGGTATGCGAAACCGAAATTATTGATATCATACAAAAATTTAATGCATCACTGCGAAATTTACCGTTTATTCATAAGGTATAAATATCTTTAATCAATCAATTCAAAATATTTCAAAAATTCGTCAGGAGTAAAACTAGGTAAAATAGCCGAAATTACTTTACCCAAAAGATGGACGTATATTTTTTTAATATTTAATTGATTAAAGTGGGATAAAAGACTAAAAAAAATTTTATTTTTAATTTTACCTTGTTTTTAAAATTAATATATAACTATATTATTTTAAATGTAAGATTGTAAAATTAATGTATATAAATATTATTAATATTTATATGAAATTTTATTAATATGCATTTTAAATTTAAGTTTGGTGTGAATTTAAAAACAAAAATTTACTTTATTTCATTAAGTTAAAAATTGATTTCTAAAATTCGTCGTGAGTTGAAGACTAGGTCGTTAAACCGAAATTGCTTTACCCGAGGGCGGGACTAGAAATTTTGTTATCATTATTATAATCTTATTGATTTAAAGTATGCTAAAAACATTAAAAAAAACTCAAAAATATTTTCTTTTAAAACAATGCTTCAAAATGACAAATTTTAAAATTTTGTAGAGGGACGAACTAGGTAAACGTACCGAAACGACCTCAATCTAAAAAGAAACAAAATTTTAAATTAATTAATTAATTGTTTTATAAGTGAAAGGTTTTATATAAAAAAAAAAAAAACTACACCCCATGCGATCGCATGAGGTTTGCACTGGGAACCCATGCGATCGCATGGGCACCCTGGACAGTTCAGAATCAAAAAGGGCACGAGCTGCTCTCTGTTCCCCACTTTTACACACACATATTCACGAGCAAACACCCAAAAACACCTCTAAAATCATCAATTTTTCATCAAATCTCTCAAAAATTCTTGCTATAATCCGTTCCAATCATGCCTTTCTTCAGATGGGGGAGCAAAAAGGTAAAAATTTCACCCCTAAACTCTTAAATTTCCTAAATTTTGTGATAATTATAATTAATTGTCCTAATTTAATTTTGATGATTTCTAGCGCAATTAGAGTTAAATTGTTAGTATATTATGCTTATATAACCTAGATTGATGCTATTTAACATGATTTGAAGCCTTAAACTTCAAAATTTTTAGAAATCTAGGGTTTGTGTTCTTGAGCAATTTGGGGCTTTTTGATATAAACAGGTTATGGTCAATTTTTGTTATGAATTAGTGTAACATGTTTAGGTAGCTAAATGATCCAAACTTTGATCATAAACATGATTTTTGAGCATCAAAGTGGACTTTTTACGTCTAAAATTCATGAACTTGATTATTTTGATATAAATGCCATTTGAAACTTGTTTAATTGCTAGTGATGGTTATTTTAACATGTTATTTGAGTTGAATACTTCTGAACTTTATATACCTTTTCATATATGCTTATTTGAAAAATTGTAGAATTGATAAAAATATGAAAATGAGTATAAGTTTAATATGGATTAAACATGTTATTGTAATTGTTTTAATTTGTTATTTTGCTAACACTAATGCATATTTGGATGCACAAATTTTATGTTTAATGTGTTTTGCAGAGAAATACAGATACGGACGGTGCATCATCGTCTAGACAACATGAACAAGAACCTGAACAAGAACCTGATCAAGAATCACAACCGGAACCACAACCGGAACCACAACCTGAACAACAACAACACTATGATCAACACCTGCTATATTATAAGCCGGAACCACCGTTTTACGTTCATTATCGTCAGTTTCAGCCTCACCCGAGGATTATGCACCCACTTATCGATGACCAAAAGATACATACCAACCTAAGATTCGATCGTTGTTGGACAGAATACCCGAATTTCAAAAGAACATGCACATTCTTTACCACAAAAATATTGAAATGCCTCGGGTAATCGATTGGGAGCCTTTGGAAGCGGTTAACCTAGCCGAACCGGTTAGGGATTTACTAGTTCAGAGGTATGGTAACTCTGCATTTAACGATTGGATCTGCTTATTTACTACACGTAGAACTATATATAGAGAATGGTGTGTTGAATTGCTTAGCACTATAGAGTTAAATAATGAAGTTACTATGATAGGAGATAAAAGTTTAATTAGATTTCTTTTAGGAGGTACAATGTACAGCATGTCCATGTTGGACATGGCTAGAGCTCTATTAATCTACACCCCCGCTGAGATTATTACACCTGATTGTAATAGTTTAATTACTGAAGGTGAAAGTTTAGATAGGAATTTTGACGCTAATGCCATATGGAGGCGTATGTCAAGATTTAGGAAATTTATGCGGGGTGGAAGACACTCCTACTTAGATATTGATAGAGCAGAGCTCCGGATAATACATAGATTCTTAGCGAACTCGATTACACAACGGGGTAGAAACAAGGAAAAAATGACCCTAAACAATTTATTTTACCTTAAGTGTATTCGAGACCCGGGGAGCTTTGTTAACATTCCTTATTGTGTAGGCCACTATTTGTCTAAAGTTGTTGAGGGTATGCAAGCAGGAAGTATTATAGGGGGAGGTATTTTTGTTACTCTCAATAGAGAGTACTTAGGTGTAGATAAAGAGCATGGGGGTCCGATGGTAGAGATTGAGGAACAAGCCGAGAGCATAGGCTTGCAGGTTTATCAAGGTGCAAAGGTACTAAAACGGAGGCACAATATGCCAATACCATATCAGGGCACCCATCCACAGGTAGAGAGGGGTTCTGATGAGGAGATTGAGGAAGCAGATGACATTAGGGATGTCATTAGGGATAGTTATACTGATGTCTTCCAGCATATAGATGAGGTGGAAATGAATAACCAGGCTAGGCATCATCAGTATGAGCAGTGGAGAGCCGCGGATGAGTATGAGCACTCCAGGCGACGCCAACACGATAGCTGGCAAGTTCATCAGCACCAAATCATGAATCAGCTATCATATCAGGTACCACATAACTACATCCCGACTCGGCCTGCTTTTTAACCACCACATCAGCCCGACATGCGACCACCCTTTGACCTGTACGACCCCAATCAAGCCTACCAGGACACCTATCGCCAACCATAGAACCCGAGCGATGATATGAACTGGAATCCCTATCCAAATCAATAGTGTTCCATTGGTGATTTCTTATCTTTTATTATTTTTATCTATTTATGTTAAATATTTAACATTTTGATACTTTTATGTAATGTTTAACATTTTTATTATTTTGTACTAATATTTCATTTTTGTAATTTGAAAGTGGGATATTAAGTCCCATTTCAAAATACCATGCATGTTTATATTTGTATTGTATGTATTTTATCTCATGTACAAAACAGGGTAAAACAGCGCATTTTCAAAGACTGGCATTAAGTTCAGCAAAATCAACTAATTTTGACGACAAGATGCAAAATATATGCGAAATAACAACTGCAGGAATGAACAAATGATGTGCACCATTTATAATTCAAACAAACAACAATATGTTTGGAAACTTTGGTAAAATTTAATCATTTTTCTACGCTAATCACCCTCAATAATTTAAAGTGTTACTGATTTCTTGCAAATGAGGGCATTGCAAGATCTTAAGTGTGGGAAGGGATTAAATTCTTTCGGTTTAAAAAAATTGACTTATACACTTGGTTTAATAGCCACCGTTAAACTTTACTAGTAACGAAGTAGTTGTATTAGAATCTAGTGCTCTCTGATAATAAAGAACAGCCCTAGTCTTATATACTGACTACCCACTTCTAGTAAAATTTTTAAAAAAAATCTCAACTAAAGGAACTCAAAATCATGTTTATACATATTTATGAACGATAAAACTAGGTATTAACACCGAAATTATTGTTACCTCAAAAAGAACATAAATTGAGAAACAACCCAAAACGCTTGAATTCATTTAAAATGGAATAGAAGAGAATAAAAAGGTAAAGAAAGAAATATAAAAGCCAAGTGTGGGAAAAATTTACCAAGTTATTTAAATCATATATCACATATTTTTGTACAAATAATTGAAGGTACTTTTGTTTTGGGCGATTTTAATCAGTTTTACCCGATTTCTTATAATATATTTGAAAGAAATGTGCCACTTGATTTAAAAGGAAGTAACGTCTTCCGAGAAAAAGACACGCGCTTCTTGATTTAGGTCAGGAAGTTGTCATCCAGACCAGTTGTAGAGTCTATGAAAAACCTTGAAAAGTTTTCTCGAAAATCAGCTGGAAATCCACGGACCTCGGCATCAAACAGGGTCGCCAAGTGGTCAGACTTATCCTATCCATGAGAGGATCTGTCTCGTACAATGGGGGGGCACTGTGAAAATTAGCTTATAAGACTAATGAATCAGATCCCCAGAAAGGATAATCTCCTTAAAGATCAAAAATCAGCTTTTAAGCCTGATATTACTCAATCCTTGAGATTGACCTTAAAGATTGAGAATTAAAACTCATGGAATTCGATGATATCTAAACTCAAGCTTGAACGAGAAAATATTTTGATCAAATTACAAACCGATTTGTTTTCTAAAAACCTATTTTCAATGCGTTCATTATCATTGAATGTAAAATTCTAAGAATTCACCGAAATTCATTAGGTCACCTGACCCAAATCGGGTGTCAACCGTAAGAACGGTGGTTGCATAGCATGGTTGAAGATAGGACCTTGTGCCAAACCGAAAAACTATAGGGTGATCTTTACTATTGCTCCTACAAAGGATAGTAATTGCATCCGACACGATGTAGACCATAATCAAAAGCATGTCATTAGACATTGCCTTAACAGTTGATTGTTCAACGCTTTCCCTTACAACCGGACGGTAGTTTACCGAAAGGCAATATACGGAGCAAGTATACTGGACGTGTTACTTTCCTAATACAAGGTTAGCAAGTGGGTGACACAAAACCACAAGTTTTGAGCTAAAATTTTCAAATCTGAAACCCACAAAACCCACAAAAACAATTTGCGAACACCGGTGAAGTGTTATTTCGGAAAACTTATCTAGGGTAAAAGCTAGAATGAATTTTCAAAAGATCAAATGTTTTCATAAAGATCCGATTTCCTAAAGGATCTAAATTTTTATAGTCATGTGGGACTGTAAACCACATCGTTACTATCGTTGTTCATACCGCCGTATTAAAATCACTGATGTACAAAGTGTGAAGAATAAAGAAGTGATTCTAGTAAAGTTATATTCAAGTTCTATATTGCTTGAGGACAAGGAACGTTAAAGTGTGGGAATATTTGATAATGCTAAAAACAATCATATATTTCATAGCATTATCCTTCAAGAAAGACAAGCTTTTAGTTGCAATTGTTCTATTTACAAGTGATATTCGTTTAAATAATAAAAGGTGAAGACAAAAGATATATTCGACGATTTAAAGACGCAAACGACCAAAAAGCTAAAAAGTACAAAGTACAATCCAAGTGGTTCAAATTATTGATGAGAAACGTCTAGAAATTACAAGAGTACAAGCCGTGAAACACAAAGTACAAGATATTAAATCGTACGAAAGGACGTTCGAAAATCCGAAACCGGGACCTGAACCAACTATCAACGCGCGACTCAACGGACCTGAAATTACAAGTCAACTTTGCACAAGAATATAATATAATATATATATATATATATATAATTATATATATTATATTATATAATAAAATAAACCAGCAGCCCACGTTTTGCTAAACGAAAATATCTGGATCCAGCTGGCCATGCGATCGCATGGCCTGGAAGAACAAAAACCATGCGATCGCATGGTACCCAGGAGATGGATAAGTGATATAAAAGGGCAGTTTGCTCGACGTTTTAAACACACCTTCATTCACTGATCTCTCTCATTCTCTCAATATATATTTATATTTATATATTAATTATAATTTTAATATTAAGTTAATAATAATAAGGTTATAGTGGCGACTGTTTTAAGTTTGTAAGTCGAAATTCTGTCCGTGTAACACTACGCAATTAATACTCATTGTAAGTTATGTTCAACCTTTTTAAATTAATGTCTCGTAGCTAAGTTATTATTATGTTTATTTGAGCCGAAATAATCGTGATGTTGGACTAACTATAAAGACTGGGTTATTGGGCTTTGGACCATAATTGGGGTTTGGACAAAAGACCGACACTTGTGGAAATTGGACTATGGGCTATTAATGGGCTTTATATTTGTTAAACTGAATGATAGTTCGTTAATATAGAGATTTACAATTTGACGTATCTATAAATAACCACATACACTCGATCGGACACGATGGGCGGGATATTTATAAGTACTAATAAATGTTCATTTGACCGGACAAGGGGATGGATTAATAGTCAATGGACTCATTAAAACAGGGGTGGATTACATACAATGAGACTTGGTGTAATGGTTAATAAAGTATTAAAACTTTGGATTGCACACAGTCGATAACCTGGTGTAATCATTAACAATGTATTAAAACCTTGTTACAGTTTAAGTCCCCAATTAGTTGGAATATTTGACTTCGGGTATAAGGGTAATTTGACGAGGACACTCGCACTTTATATTTATGACCGATGGACTGTTATGGACAAAAACTAGATGGACATATCGAATAATCCAGGACAAAGGACAATTAACCCATGGTAATAAATTAAAATCAACACGTCGAACATCATGATTACGGAAGTTTAAATAAGCATAATTCCTTTATTTTATATCTCATCGCACTTTTATTTATCGTCATTTTATTTTTTGTAATTCAAATTATTGCACTTTTAATTATCGTACTTTTATTTATCTTTTATTTATCGTCATTTACTTTACGCTTTAAATTAAGTTATTTTAATATTTAATATTTTACATTAGGTTTTAATTGTGATTTAAGACATAAAATCGACAAACCGGTCATTAAACGGTAAAAACCCCCTTTAATAATAATACTACTACTATATATATATATATATATATATATATATATATATATATATATATATATATATATATATATATATATATATATATATATATATATATAACGCCATTTAAACGATAGAATTTTTTTTTTTTTTTTTAAGTTAAGTGTCTGCCCAGACAAGGCAAATGCCGCGGCGCGGCTCCTTTTGTTGCGGCGCGACACATAAAAGGAATTCTGACACTTCATAACCGTCATTTTGTTACCAAAACAAGACCAATGCCGCGGCGTGGCACCATTTGTCAGACGTTGCTCGTGAACTAAGACTAATCTGCAACACAATTACAAAACTGCAAATTTGACCAATTTCACAACTCCAAACACATTATATCATCATAATATATAATCAAACTTAGTAAATCAGTTTCTTACACCATTGAACATCACAAAGATCATTTTAACCATGAAAACGTGTTCTCGCATTTCAAATTCATCATTTGGTCCTAAAAGCTTAACGACAACATAAATGACAATTACAAAAGACTCGGCGTTGATAAGCGGTACCAATAGAGCTTGATTCAAAAAGAGACTTGCATTACCACTTACTCTAATGCCAATGCTCCTCTAGCCTCAAACGGGTTCCTTGCCTTCTCGATGACCTTTTGTTCCTAAAAACATAAACAACACGGGGGTAAGCTTTTACACTTAGTGAGTTATAGGCGAATAATATAACATAGTACATTGGGCATAACAATCACATTACTTGTCTTTCAACCTAACGGTTGCTTACTTACTTTCGGATCCGACTAATCACTTACCATAGACATAACTTACTAGGCCAACCCTAGTAATTATGTCTAAGCTAACCATAGGCATACTCTTATGCCTAAGCTACTTTAACCACATTTCAATCTTACATATACACATAGACACCCAAAGTGTCTAAGCTAAACCATCCATAGACAAGATTACTAGCAATGTAATAATCTTGCCTAAGCTAAACATCAACCATAGATACAATTATTAGGTGAACCTAATAATTCTATCTAAGCTACTCAACTAGTGCACTTAGTTGTTACTCTCTTGCACGGACGCAATCCGAGAACACTAAGCCACTCTTGACCCGTCCATATTACCCCCTATAAACTCACCTTGATTAAACGGATTTCCTTGATCACTTGAGGCTCCTTTACCTTGATTAGCACCTATACATGAGCTAATCTCATCAATAACATAACTCAATCAAAAATCACAACATTCATAAACTTTTACACCTTCACACACTTATACATTAACTTAACCCCCTATTTGCTACCATACACACATAAACACTTACATACATAGCATTTTGATCTCATCTTTTCCAATATAACCATATTATCATGCCAACATCATTTCCTTAATCACACAATTCTCTAGTTCATCTCTTATAATCATAACATGTAATTCTTTCAAATATTCCATTAAACATCAAAATGTGCATAAATCCATTTCCATTACTAGCAACCCTAATCCATCAATTATTCAAATTCCATTACTTACAACAATACAACATTTCATGTATAAACTTTCTTCTTCATAAATTTCAACTAAAACACATAAACATTTCATTGAGGCATTTCATCAAACACCTAGTGTGCATGGCTTGATTCTAAGCTAGAACATCATCAAATTCACCATCTTCATATCACAAACACAAAATGAAAGTTCATACATGAACTTACTTCCAAAATCACTAACAAATTCGTTCTAAATCATTCAAGTGTGTACAATTTCAACAAACAACAACTTTTAAGCTAGAGATTCATCACAAACACTCAATATTAGTGATACATAGTCATAAACATTCATACCTTGCCTTTAGGGATTCAAGAACCCTAATTGTGCACAAAGAAGATAAAATTAAAGATTTAAAGCTTTTTAGGATGATTAGAGTACTCTAGGTTTCACTAATCTTCACTTGCATGTACACAATTTCAACAATTGAAGACTCCTTCTTCTTCTTCTTCTTGTGTATGTCGACACACACATAAACCACGCTCTCTGATTATTTATTTTTTACAACTGATCATGATTTATCAGTATTTTTATCTTTTTAATTGATTAACTTTGTCAAATTGGCACTTTCTACCCTCCCCACCAAAACTATAATGAGGGAAGTCCTTAATCCTAACTTTGCATCTTAAGTCCCTTCCAACTTAACTAACAAACTTAACTCTTGTCTATTTATTTATATTAAATCATAACTTTCATGTACATAATAATAAAATTATATAAAATAATACCTTAATTAAATTGGGGTGTTACAACTCTCCCCCTCTTGGATTGTTCGCGTCCTCGCGAACCATTCTTGATGCAACGATGGATAATACTTTATAAGCCATTCTTCGGGTTCCCATGTACATTCGGAACCCTTTCTAAATTGTCATAACACTTTAAATAATAAAATCGACTTATTCCTCAATTGCTTAACCTTTTGATCCAAAATCTTTATTGGATTTTCCGCATATCTTAACTTATCATCAACCTCAATCTCATCCAATGGAACATAAGTTAATTCATCCGCCAAACACTTTCTTAATTGTGACACATGAAACGTGTCGTGAATATTACTCAATTCATCGGGCAAGGCCAAACGATAGGCTACCTTCCTGACTTTTGCAACTATCTCAAATGGTCCCACAAATCTTGGACCTAATTTTCCCCTTTTTCTAAAACGAATGATACCCTTCCACGGGGAAACTTTAAGCATTACTTTATCGCCCACTTGAAATTCTATCGGTTTCCTTCTTTTATCCACATAAGACTTTTGTCGATCTTGTGCCGCTTTCATTCTTTCACGCATGTGATCTATCATTTCGGTGGTTTGTTGTACAACTTCCGTGCTTCCTAATTCCCTTTGACCCACTTCACCCCAACATATTGGAGTTCTACACCTCCTTCCATACAACATCTCATAAGGCGCCATTCCGATTGTAGAATGATAACTATTATTATACGAAAATTCAACTAAAGGTAAGTGAGTATCCCAACTACCACCAAAATCAATGACGCACGCCCTTAACATATCCTCAAGAGTTTGTATAGTTCGCTCACTTTGACCATCCGTCTGTGGGTGAAACGCGGTACTCACATGCAACTTAGTGCCCATCTCTTCTCGAAACTTTCTCCAATAACGTGAGGTAAATAGAGTGTCACGGTTTGAAACAATGGAGACCGGTACTCCATGTCTTGCAACAACCTCTTTCATATACAATTTAGACATTGCTTCCGACGATGAAGCTTCTCTTATTGCCAAAAATGACGCGCTCTTAGTCAGTCTATCAACAATAACCCAAATGGCGTCGTGTTGTCGAGGAGTCTTAGGCAACTTAGTCACTAAATCCATTGTAATGTGTTCCCATTTCCAAACCGGTACTTCTAATGGTTGCAACTTACCGTAAGGCATTTGATGATCGGCCTTCACTTGAAGACAAGTAAGACATTTATGCACATACTTAACTATACCCCTCTTCATTCTCGGGCACCAATAGTCTTTCCTTAGATCTCTATACATTTTCGTAGCACCGGGGTGAATCGAATACTTAGATTTGTGAGCTAAGTCAAGGAGCTCACTCCTAACATCACTTTGTAAAGGTACCCAAATTCTTCCATATCTAAGCCTCAAACCACGAGAATCTACCACAAAATCATAAACTTGCCCCTTGATCCTTTCTTTTCTCACGTTTTCGGGGAATAAAGCTTCACCTTGTGCTACTCGGATACTATCAAATATTTGAGGTGATATTACCATAGCCAAACTTGTTATCTTAATCGGTTGGTGACTCGACTTCCTACTAAGAGCATCCGCTACCACATTAGCCTTCCCGGGGTGATACAAAATTTCACAATCATAATCTTTCACCAAGTCGAGCCCTCTCCTTTGCCTATCATTTAAATCTCTTTGATCGAATAAATACTTCAAGTTCTTATGATCGGTATAAATAGAGAACTTAACACCATAAAGATAATGACGCCAAATTTTCAAAGAAAAAACCACGGCCGTTAATTCTAAATCATGGGTGGGATAACGCTTTTCATGTTCCTTCAATTGTCGGGAAGCATAAGCTATGACTTTTCCATTTTGCATTAACACACACCCTAAACCTTTCTTAGATGCATCACAATAAACCGTCATATTCTCATTCCCTTCCGGTAAAACTAGTATAGGAGCTTGAACAAGTTTCTCCTTAAGGAGTTGAAACGCTTGTTCTTGTTTTTCTTCCCATCTCCATGGCACACTTTTACGAGTCAACTTTGTGAGTGGGGTGGCTATTCTAGAAAAATCTTGTATAAACCGTCGATAATACCCCACTAAGCCTAGAAAACTCCTAACTTCGGTGGGGTTCGTAGGTGGTTCCCGTCTCACTATCGCCTCAATCTTTACCGGATCAACACAAATACCCTTCTTATTAATGACATGTCCCAAAAATTGGACTTCACGAAGCCAAAACTCGCATTTAGAGAACTTTGCAAACAACCTTTCTCTTCTTAAAGCCTCTAGTACTTGTCGTAAATGCACCGCATGCTCCTCTTCCCCTTTAGAATACACCAAAATATCATCAATAAATACAATCACAAACCTATCGAGCATCGGCCGACAAACCCTATTCATCAAATCCATAAACGCGGCCGGAGCGTTAGTCAACCCAAAAGGCATAACCACGAATTCATAATGACCATACCTCGTATGAAAAGCCGTTTTAGGGATATCTTCTTCCCTCACCTTTAATTGATGATAACCCGACCTTAGATCTATTTTTGAAAAGAAACATGCACCTTGTAATTAATCAAACAAATCATCTATCCTCGGCAATGGATATTTATTCTTAATAGTGACCTTATTCAATTCACGATAATCTATACACATTCTCATTGTCCCATCCTTCTTTTTCACAAACAAAACCGGAGCTCCCCAAGGTGAGCTACTAGGACGTATAAAACCCTTATCTATCAAATCTTGTAGTTGAGTCATCATTTCTCTCATTTCCAACGGGGCTAATCGATAAGGAGCTTTGGCAATTGGCATGGCTCCAGGAATCAAATCTATTCTAAACTCTACCTCTCGTTCAGGAGGTACACCGGGTAACTCATTCGGAAATACATCGGGAAACTCATTAACTATCGGTACATCACTTATTTCGACAACCTTCTTCGAATTATCAACCACATGTGCCAAGAACGCACAACACCCATGAGACAAAAATCTTTTAGCTCTAGCATACGTGCATATAGGAATAGCACGCCTAGCCCGTTCCCCATAAATCCATATAACTTTCCCACTTGGTGATTGAACTAACACAATTTTCTTACGACACAAAATTATCCCTTCATTGTCATCTAACCAATCCATTCCCATAATTACTTGAAATTCTCCCATATGCATGGGTATCAAATCTATGACAAACTTTTCATCATCCAAAATAATTTCACATCCCTTAATGATACTATACACCATAACGGTTTTATTATCCGCTATCTCAACCTCTAAAGGATGCTCTAACATACTTGGAGTCATGTTAAAATGTTTACAAAAAGAATAAGAAACAAACGACCGCGTAGCACCGGAATCAAACAAAACATGCGCAGGTAAAGAGTTTACAATAAAGGTACCTGACACCACATTTTGGGACTCCTTCGCTTCAAGTGCGGTAATCTGATGAGCTCGGGCTCTGGGTCGGATTTCACTAGTCTTTGGTTCCGTTTTAACCTCTTTCTTAACACTACCACTTGCCAAGTCTTTCTTATACTACAGACACTCGGCTTGAAAATGACCCTTTTCAAAACAATAGTAACATTGTTTTCCCTTCTTAGGACACTCGGTGGCTCTATGACCCGGCTTCCCACATGAATAACAATCGGTAGTACCCGCTTTACACTCACCCGCATGATTCTTACCACATCTATTACATGACTTCACTGCTTTACCACCACTCTTTCCCGACATGAAACCCCCTTTTGACTTGTGAGGAGATTCGGAATTAAACTTGCCCTTCTTAGGGCTCATACTTTGCGTTGACTTTGAATCTTGATCTAACTTTCGCTTAAATGCGGCTTTCTTCCTAAGTTCATGTTCCCTCACAAGAGCCCTATTCATCATTTCGGCTAAGGTCTTATACGTGCTCTTATCGATAAACTCACTTATTTCGGGGTTTAACTTCTCGTGATAGTGATCCATCATCAACTTAGGACATGACACAAAGTTCGGGCAAATCCGGGACTTATCATTAAACTCGGCATTAAACTCAGTCACCGATTTTCCTCCATGTTTGATATTCATAAATTAGGATTTCAACCTACTAACTTCGGCGGGTGGAGCAAATTGAGTCATAAACATTTCACGAAACTTTTCCCATGAAAAACTTGTTGCCACATCTCGCCCAAGTGACTTAACTATGAAATTTCACCATTCATAACCACTTCCCTTCATTTGATGAGCCGCGTAAATTACTTTTAAATGCTCGGGGCATTCACACAACATAAAAGTTTCCTCAATCTCATCAATCCACCTTTGACTAACAATTGGGTCAACCTTACCATGAAACTCCGGTGGATGACAATTAACAAAATTCTTATACTCAAAACGATCACCTTTTCTTCTTGGGGCTTCTACTTCTTCCTGTCTCACCCCACTCCCCCCTTCTCCTCTTAAGGTAGGATTATTGGTCATGAGAGTCTTTAACTTTTCATCCAATTGGTCATTTATCAACGTCTTTATCTTCTCTAAGAGGGTTGGGGTGTATCGTATCAAAGCTTGTCCTATTTTCCCGATATATCGTTTGGCATAGTAGCCTCATCGGATTCATTTTGTGAGCCTTCAATAGACTCCATTGATGGGATGTGGACGTACTCATCGTCCTCATCATTACCTCTATTCGGGGACACAATAGCCATTCTGAAACATTACATTCAACTCATTAGTTTAAATACATGTATCATTATTTTTCATAACCAAGCAAACCGAAAGAATTCTCAACTCAATTCACCATGACTATAGTAGACGTTCATGCGTACTAAAATGAAGTAACGACAATGGCCTGTTATCATTACACCATCTTATTACGCATTTAATCCATTATGACCCATGGCTAATGAGTTTTAAACTCCTTACTTAAATCAACCATGATCTTAGCATTACACTACAAGTCTCGTCAACGACTCTATCCTATGGAGCATGGCACAATCATTTGACCTTAACATTCATGCAAGTCCTATACCGCTTATCCTTTAACAACAATGGTTTAAGCCTAGATAATCCCTATCGTGGGTTATCTAAGTCCCTTAAACCACAGCTCTGATACCAACTTTTAACGCCATTTAAACGATAGAATTTTTTTTTTTTAAGTTAAGTGTCTGCCCAGACAGGGCAAATGCCGCGGTGCGGCTCCTTTTGTCGTGGCGCGACACATAAAAGGAATTCTGACACTTCTTAACCTTCATTCAGTTACCAAAACATTGCTCGTGAACTGAGACTAATCTGCAACACAATTACAAAACTGCAAATTTGACCAATTTCACAACTCCAAACACATTATATCATCATAATATATAATCAAACTTAGTAAATCAGTTTCTTACACCATTGAACATCACAAAGATCATTTTAACCACGAAAAAGTGTTCTCGCATTTCAAATTCATCATTTGGTCCCAAAAGCTTAACGACAACATAAATGACAATTACAAAAGACTCGGCTTTGATAAGCGGTACCAATAGAGCTTGATTCAAAAAGAGACTTGCATTACCACTTACTCTAATGCCAATGCTCCTCTAGCCTCAAACGGGTTCCTTGCCTTCTCGATGACCTTTTGTTCCTAAAAACATAAACAACACGGGGGTAAGCTTTTACACTTAGTGAATTATAGGCAAATAATATAACATAGTACATTGGGCATAACAATCACATTACTTGTCTTTCAACCTAACGGTTGCTTACTTACTTTCGGATCCGACTAATCACTTACCATAGACATAACTTACTAGGCCAACCCTAGTAATTATGTCTAAGCTAACCATAGGCATACTCTTATGCCTAAGCTACTTTAACCACATTTCAATCTTACATATACACATAGACACCCAAAGTGTCTAAGCTAAACCATCCATAGACAAGATTACTAGCAATGTAATAATCTTGCCTAAGCTAAACATCAACCATAGATACAATTATTAGGTGAACCTAATAATTCTATCTAAGCTACTCAACTAGTGCACTTAGTTGTTACTCTCTTGCACGGATGCAATCCGAGAACACTAAGCCACTCTTGACCCGCCCATATTACCCCCTATAAACTCACCTTGATTAAACGGATTTCCTTGATCACTTGAGGCCCCTTTACCTTGATTAGCACCTATACATGATCTAATCTCATCAATAACATAACTCAATCAAAAATCACAACATTCATAAACTTTCACACCTTCACACACTTATACATTAACTTAACCCCCTATTTGCTACCATATACACATAAACACTTACATACATAGCATTTTGATCTCATCTTTTCCAATATAACCATATTATCATGCCAACATCATTTCCTTAATCACACAATTCTCTAGTTCATCTCTTATAATCACAACATATAATTCTTTCAAATATTTCATTAAACATCAAAATGTGCATAAATCCATTTCCATTACTAGCAACCCTAATCCATCAATTATTCAAATTCCATTACTTACAACAATACAACATTTCATGTATAAACTTTCTTCTTCATAAATTTCAACTAAAACACATAAACATTTCATTGAGGCATTTCATCAAACACCTAGTGTGCATGGCTTGATTCTAAGCTAGAACATCATCAAATTCACCATCTTCATATCACAAACACAAAATGAAAGTTCATACATGAACTTACTTCCAAAATCACTAACAAATTCGTTCTAAATCATTCAAGTGTGTACAATTTCAACAAACAACAACTTTTAAGCTAGAGATTCATCACAAACACTCAATATTAGTGATACATAGTCATAAACATTCATACCTTGCCTTTAGGGATTCAAGAACCCTAATTGTGCACAAAGAAGATAAAATTAAAGATTTAAAGCTTTTTAGGATGATTAGAGTACTCTAGGTTTCACTAATCTTCACTTGCATGTACACAATTTCAACAATTGAAGACTCCTTCTTCTTCTTCTTGTGTATGTCGACACACACATAAACCACGCTCTCTGATTATTTATTTTTTACAACTGATCATGATTTATCAGTATTTTTATCTTTTTAATTGATTAACTTTGTCAAATTGGCACTTTCTACCCTCCCCACCAAAACTATAATGATGGAGGTCCTTAATCCTAACTTTGCATCTTAAGTCCCTTCCAACTTAACTAACAAACTTAACTCTTGTCCATTTATTTATATTAAATCATAACTTTCATGTACATAATAATAAAATTATATAAAATAATACCTTAATTAAATTGGGGTGTTACAATATATATATATATATATATATATATATATATATATATATATATATATATATATATATATATATATATATATATATATATATATACAAATATAGTTTAAAATAAATATAGCGTTAAACTTAGCTGACTCCCTGTGGAACGAACCGGACTTACTAAAAACTACACTACTCTACGATTAGGTACACTGCCTATAAGTGTTGTAGCAAGGTTTAGTATATCCATTCTATAAATAAATAAATAACTTGTGTAAAATTGTATTGTATTAAATAGTATTTCGTAGTAAAATATAATCTATTTCGTACTACACCTCGCACACATTAGTAACGTTTTATTATGATCACAAAAGATAGTAATCTAGTGTTAAGACCTAGGTTGGTCTAATTGGTGTCAAGTATAACTTGGGTTAAATTGTACTTTGTAGAGTGGGTTTGAATTACCACCCAAAGTAGTAATTGGTTTGTGTCCATTGAGTGTTAAATGGGCGAGATTTGGCGAGCAAGGTGTGATCCCTCGGCTAAGGGATGATGGCGTCGGATTCTCTTTTAGAGAATGTATATTTATGTGTATATTGTACCTATGTGTGATATAGGTGGTTGCTTGCTCGGATATGAGAACGGAGATCATGTTATATATGACTTACGCGGGTATTTCAAGGTGAGTGGAATAATTATACGTGTATGTATATGATGTATTTACTTGTGTGGCATGAGATGTGGGTTAGTCGAAGTGTTAAGACACCACATTTTAGATAACGAGTGGTTTAGTCGAAGTGTTAAGACACCAAATTTTACGTGACGAGTGGTTTAGTCGAAGTGTTAAGATACTAGTCTAGGAAGAATGAGGGGTGGACAAGTCGAAGTGTTAAGACACCACCCGGGGGTTAGTGATACGACGTGTTAAGTACACTAACGGATGTTGTGAACACCGATGGTCCTTCGCGAGCACCATTCCCTTGTACTATTGGTTAACCATGGTTGTGTGAGTTTTGTGTTAGCATTTTAAAGTGTGAACTATATGCTATTGGCGATGCTAGCTTATTGTGATTTGCGGATATTTAGTTTTTGCATTGTGATTGCATGGTTGTTGAATTACTAGCTCGTATGCGGTATTTGTGTAAGTGTATGCAAGTAAGTAGATTATATATGTATATGTATAATTATTGCATTCACTAAGCTTTATGCTTACCCCTCTCGCTGTTTACCTTTTTTACAGGTATTATGATTGTGAAGCTAGCTAGTTGGTAGGCTAGATGCGTAGGAGCGCTTGGGCTCGATGGGGTAGCTGTTGGATATTTGGACGCAGATTGGGGATTTGGTAGTCTCCGGAATTATGCTCTTGGTATCGGGTTGGGTTATTGAGTATTAACCTGTATTTTGTAAAATTGAGTCATTATTACAAATGCTTTTGTAATGTATCATTTATGTACCAAGGGTCATTATAATTGTTAAACGTATCATTATGATATTATGTTTTTGGTTAAAACAGAGTTGGAAATGTTACGTACTACGAACGATTTAATGGGACCCAACTTACAAAAAAAAAAAAAAAATTTACTTTCTTGGTAAACGGGTTCGGGTCATTACAAATCATCTTCTTCAAAATTTGTTTACATTCAATTGATTTCTTTTGAATTTCATACAAAGTTATAATTCCTGCTGGTGTTGTGAATTTCATCATACCATGTATTGTTGAAGTGATAGCTCCAAAATTTTGCATTGTTGTTCTTCTCAAAATTATATTATGTAGGGAATCCGCCCGCACTACTAAAAATTCTATTTCCGAACTTCTTGAATAAGGATATTCTCCTAAAACTACTTCTAAAATAACACTTCCCATTGACCATGTAGACTCGGTTACAAAGCTAGCTAGAGACACCATGGCATTTGTGATTTTGTCTTGTATTCGCTTTAGAATTTTTTGAAACAGTGCTCATACATTACTTCTGCTCCAGCCCCCGTATTTGTATAAATTCTGGCTACGTTACAATTCGCTATTCGTGCCTCTATTACCACTGGTGCATCAGATGGATTGATATCTAATATTGGCGGCAATGCGATTGGTTCTCTTTTCCATTTCTATAATACTTCAGCCTTTCTTCTCTGTCCTGTCCCCCATTTAGACAACATATTTGTCTATCAATCAAGTAAACAATCGGATGGCGCCAAATGATCGTACTAAATCCGGATCGCGGATAAGATATGAGTGCAAATCAAAATCACGTTAATGGTGAGCAGTTTTAGTCTTCTTGCACTCTCCGAATAACAATGATTACCGGATCCAAAGACAAGCTGCGAATCCAGTCAAGGTCAAACTTAGTCAATCACTTTAGAGAGAGAAAGTTCCTCTGTAGAGAGAGAAAGTTCTACTCTGACAAAATGATGTTCTCTGCCTATTAATGAAGTCCAGGTGGCCTATTAATAGGCAGAAAAGTCTCTTCTTCAAAGATGGACACGCGTCATGTTCTGATTGGTGAGTCAACCCTTATTCTTCGGAACTTGACTTTGTTCTTCACGCTATCTGCTCTTTATGTCCGCTATCCGCTGAAACTTACACATGGTTTTTTATGCTTTCGTTCACGTTTAAGGTAATCGGTTCTTCTTTAGATTGTGTTTTTCTGCTGCTTTTCTGTACGCTAACCGAATAGCGTATCATTAGGGTGTAAAGGTTGAATTCGGGGGAGCAAAGGGTAACTTTTTTACTTAATAGAAAAATACACCAAGTAAAACCCACCTAACTTTTTGACAAGATTTATCTTTTTATCCGGCTCGAGTTAGGTTTCACTGCCATAACCGTTAAACTCAAAATAATTTTACGAACTAAACGCAACAAATTATCCCTTTATCTAAAATATAAAGTACATCGAACGGCAACTCATTATGTGCATCGAACATTTGTACCACATGCTTACAAATTTGTACCATCAAGAAAGTCCAGTGAACAGTAACTCATTTTGTGCATCGAACATTTGTACCACATGCTTACAAATTTGTACCATCAAGAACAAGTGCTAGAAATTGTAACGAGGAATGTAAATACTAAATTCCGGTGGGGGGGACCCACCAACTAAACCTAACTAAATTTTATGGGATTTATCTATCTGTTCGGCTCGAGTTAGGTTTCACCGCCACAACCGTTAAACTCGAATAATTTTACGAACTAAACGCAACATAGTATATTCGAAACTGAGCTTCCATGCACTACTAGCGGAGCTTTGTTTTTGAGTAATAAACATGAAAGTGAATTACATTTACGTTTTAGGTCCATACATTATTTATGTACATACAAATATAATTAGCAACAACAACAACAACAACAACAACACGCAATCCCGCACATGCGATGTATAGGAGAGGTGAGATGTAGACAATTCTTCCCCTACCCTATTATAGAAGAGAAGTCATCTCTCTAACCACGAGTTGAGAAATATTCTCCACCCACCGGAAGAGAAAGTCTTCCCTCTCTCTGCTTCAGGGTAGAGAAGATTGCTTCCGTGAGGACCTCCGGTAAAAAAAAAATAAAGAATAAAGAAAAACGAATAGATAAATAAATTAAAATAAAGAATAGTAAAAATTAAAATTAAAATTAAAATTAAATATGTAAAAATGAAAATATAATAAGAAATAAGGAATAAAAAATAAAAAGTCGCTATGAAAATGGTAGAATGCAAATATAATTTACATAGTAACAAATATACATGAACACCTCCTCAAATAACTTATGTTGCTGAAATGACTAATAACTTTTTTTAAAGTTAAACCTGATGACTGAACTGAGAAATTAGACTATAGACGACTCACAAATTCGATGCGTAGCGAGACCTTACACTAGTTTATTACGGAGTAGTATATTTTGGAAACCGACAATTGAATAAACGGAAAACTCTAGAAAGGAGCTAAAGAACAATTACAAAGGTGGTGAAATGCATCAATTGTTCATTTTCTAATCTACTCTAGCTCCATTTCCATCCAAGAAAAAAGGCAACAAACGAACACCATCAAAAATAGTCTTTTCTCATCCGGGTGCAAGTGAAAATGATACTATTACAAAGCCTCCAAATCCAAATGAGCTACTAAAGCCAGCAACAATAGTGAGATCTTTTGAAGGCACGATCCGTCCATCTTCTGATCATTTACAGTCTTTTAGTTATCTTAAACTATTAGTGAGATCTTAATACGAGATTACTAGTGACAGTATTAAGACCACTAAATGATCTTGCTATTGTATGAAAAGTGTACACCAGAATGTTGCCTTAATAATTCAACAAAACCACAGCTTTGTTTACAACTCTAGAGTGCACTTGATTGTGCCCATACTTGAGTATCAATCCATCATACTTGCAGTTGAAATTTAGCCAATTAAGGACCAACTTGAAGTGTTTATAAAAGTTCATCATGAAAGTGAACAAACAAATGAATCATAGTGTCACAAATTTGAGTTCCCCATTCCATTAGCAGTAAGAATACACACACAACCCTCATACATTGCTTAACATCTAATCAAAGTGACCTATATAAACAAGTAATAAGAACTAAATATCAACAAACAAATCTTTTCAAATAAAGTTATAATAACGCTACACAATCATAAACACACAACCGACTTAATCTTTTACTTAAACATCCTCCTCGAACTGTTGTTCGCCGTCACTTTTGTGAGCATCAAGACACGGAGGGAGGAACGATTTGTAGACAATTTCCATGTTTGGCGTTTCTTTCAGTTCGTGACTCGCAACTTCTAGTGCCGTTGATTGAAAGAATCGGTAGAATTTTTTGCTACAAACGAAACCGAAGATGAGAGTGAGTATTGGGAGTGGGATGATGACCGGGGTGAACAAGAACTTCTTTACTCCAAAGTAACCGACCATCGTAACTTGGAATAGTAATAAGGAGGCCAAGATTCGCACGTGCATGTGTGGCCACATCTTCCCGTAGCTCTCGTATTTTGGAACGTAAACATTTAGGACCTGTAAAAAAACAATTAAAACAACGTAAGCAACAACCAGAATTTAAACATGAAAAGTTATTTTATAGTGACCGGGGCGTAACAGCCTCCTTGAGTACGAATATCAGTGGTGGCAATTCTGACCCAAGTTACTTATGAATAAGTTGAGTTCTGTTATGTTCAATCACACTAACTATTTATTACAATTTTATTTGTTTGGGAAAATCTTGATTGAATCCAACCCGATATAACACATGTACCTGGGTTAAACAAGAATCTGTCACTTTCCCCACCCATTGTGCCACCTTTAAATCAAACATGGGGCCCAGTTACAAAAATGAAAGCATCAAGCCATTGAATGACACCTTGTAATACTCACTACTCTTCGAATGAGCTGCGCTAATACACTAAATTTATTGGTTTCTGTTAATATACTTGCAAGGTGGCAAAATGGGCGGGACAGGCAAAAAAAAATAAAAAAGGCTCGGGTTGCCATAGGTTATCTTCTCAAATACATGTTAAAACAGGCAAGTTGGTGAAGTCGGGTTGGCATGTTATCCAATTTTTGAATTTTGTTATGCATCTTAATTACTAACTACTAATACAACAAATGTTCGGTATGTTGTAACCATTCGATTTGACATATTCAAGTGTTCAATTCATTTGCCCAATTTTCTGTTCAAGTGATTCGTTTTCCTATTTAACCCATTTTCCAGGAGTGATGATCCGTACACCACCAAATATGCATTATAATGTTGTACCGTACAGCCTTTTAAAGCAGTTTTAGTGGTGGATTGATAAATTTTGGTGGTGCACGGATCACTGAGTTACCCTATTGACGTATTTATTTCAAAATAGTTGAAACGACTACCTCTACAATTCATCATACGCTACAGAAAACTAAACCAGAAACAGATAATCTTACCTGATTTCTGAAAACGAGCCATCCTAAGCCGAAGTAAACTGCACCAAACGGAATAATCAAAGGAGCAATGACACAGTACGAAAGCGTAATCGTGAGAATAAGCATGTCGTTTGGAATTTTGGTTGCGTATCCAAGATCCGAAGGATACCACGCTTCTTTCACATCTCCTTCAGTCTTGCACAGATACTTCCTCTTGAGATGAAATATGATCAACGGAACAATTCTCGACAACTCGAGCCCGTAACCAACAAAGAATCTAACATTTATCAAACAATATAATAATAATTAGACATCTAAAAATATTGTGGGATAGTATGTATACCTGGTAATTGAGACTCATACTCTTAAAATTTGAATCAACTTGGTCATGCTTTTAAGTCAATTGGGTCTTAGAAAAAAAATTAGGCCAAACAATATAAACCCAAAACCTTATAAAAAGGTCCAATGAGTTTCCCTCAAACTTATTAGTCCTATACAAAATATAAAAGAACATGTCCTAAGGGCTAAGGGTATCAATTCCTAAAGCTCGAGGTCTAATGAGTCTTGTGAATGGGTCAAACGGGTCGAGCATAAAGATGATAACAAGTTTCATCTGTTAAACATTTATAAAAGCATTCATGGTTATATCATATATTATGTATATTAATTAATATTTTCTTTATATATATAATAAATAATAAATATAATAAATTAAAGAATATATGTAATATAATACATAAATAACCTGACCCGTGACCCGTTTTGACCAATTACCTAACCCAACCTGACCCATTTGGACCTGTTTAAAAAATATGACATGTTTGACCCATTACCCGTTTTGACCCATTAGCCAAACGGCCCTACCTGACCCATTTGCTAGGTATAGTATATAACTACAGAAAAATACAAATTTTTGCTTACTTGAGGGCCACGAAAGTCAAAAAGAAAGTAGCACTTCCAGGAAGGCTCGTCGCTAGCATTTCGGTAATTGAGTCCGGGTTTTTTTGAATAGCCTTAGCAGAATCAAAGAGAGTTCCACCAATCGTAACACCGATAAACACGTTAAACACCGAAAAATAAAAGTATTTCCCCGATGTAGCCCGTTCTGCGTGACTCTCAGACGGTATCCCTTCAGCTTTCGATAAGAACAAAAGGAATTTAGGCAGCAAAGCTAGAAAAACAATAAGCGCAATCTGAGGAAGATAAGCACCCAAAACTGTTCTAACCGATGTTATATCCAATACCGGCTTCAAAAACGGTAACAACTTTCTCAAATTTGGTAAAGTTGTGAAAGCAGAAATTATCGCAATTGGAATCATGTAAAAACATATTGTCATAAAAACAATAAAGTACACAACGTATTGTCGTATCTCCCTTTCGTAAAATGTTTTAGGTAAATTAGTCCATAAAATTTGTCGTGGTTCTGGTGCATCGATCACCGTCCAGGTGTCAATCATCCGAGCATGCGCACTTTGTGCCGCAGCAGCCGCAGTTACTCTACTAGTAAAAAACACAACAGCCGCACCTTGTTGTTTGTCTTTAAGAGTTTTGTTCTGTGCCACTTCAAGTTTCGGAGTCAACTCACGAATCTTTTCGTTATAATAATCAATCGAATCCACTTTTTTACCAACAAGACCAAGCAACCCGGTTTTATGAGTTAATCGTACACCTTCAGAGTTCGGGCCCTTTTTTGATTCTGCGTATATGATTTCAGCCCGTGCGAGCTTCTTTTTACACGTGTCAAATTCTTCGTAGATTTTTTTGACTTCGTTGTTTTCGGTTACCACCATTGATTTGTAAAACGTCTCGGGATATATATGTTTGAAGTACGCGTCTACTTGTTCTTTCTTAGAATAACCTTCGGTTGAAGGCGGTATGTCCCGGACCAACACCGCAAATTGTTCGGCTCGTACTTCGGGAGACATTAACGCTGCAGCTCGTAAATCGGATACATGTTTGTATGCTTTCCATAGAAAGTAATATGTGACTAACGAAACCCAATAACACGCTATCACGGATGCCCATAATCGGTTCCCTTTTTCCTACAATTAAATTATATGAACAACTGAGCTTTAAGAAACAACATGTATAATATTTACTCGAACAGAAAATGTATAGAATTTATTGTAAACTAACTTTAAGATGTGCCATTGATAGCTTGTCCAGGTCATCGAAAGCGTTTTTCCCAGTCGAATCCACGAGGCCGGGGTTATCTTCGGTGATAGAAATCGGTAATAGTATTGGTACTAACAATAAACCCGACAATAGAAGTATTCCAAATACTGAAAAAGAACGACGAAAAAAAGTTAAATAAAAATAACAACACTTGCATTTTGACATTTAAACCAATTTCACATTAGTTCATATGCTATTCCAATTTGTAAATACATTCATTTACAAATAATACCGAAGTTAATAATTAAGGGTGATGATTCGTAAATCACCAACTTTTAACTTTTAGCCATACACCACCAAACGTGCTTTACGGTGTTGTACGGTACAACATCATAATGCATATTGGGTGGTGTACGGCTAACAATCGGTGGTGTACGAATCAATTAATAACTTACTACTCATATCTTTACTACTCATATCTACTAATTAAGCATTAATTTCGAGTAAAAAAGGGGTTATGGCAAGGGTTTATACCTTTATGAACACAAAATTCCAACTCAAAATCAATTAATTATACATTTTTTTAACAACATAATTGAATTTAACTAAATGTATTTCAATTCATAAAATAAGGGTTAATTTTTTATATTAAATTTAAGAACAGGATAGGATATTATTAAGCTGGTGATAACAAAGTTAAAGAATTAAGGCTTTTGATTCAGCAGACATTCCTACCTTACTGCAAAAGGCAAAAATTGAACATAAAGTAAACAACAATCCAAAATTATAAAAATCAAAACGTGAACTTGATTAATTAATTAAGCAAGTCAATTAATTATTCCAAAAGTAGTTTAAAATCAATAATTAATTAGTTTAAAACTTAAAAATTAAACTAACCCTAACCTTTTATAGCAAGCATACTCCGTATATTATATTATTTTATTAAGTGTAATATATAATAATTTTAAATAATACATAAATAATTAAATTAAATAGAAAAAGAAGAAAGATTACCGGTGCTTAAGAAGACAAAATAAACAGCAGAATCAAGACCAGATAAGTCGATAACTTGCTGTTCAGTTGAAGAAAGAGCTTCTCGGATCCAAGCAAACGGGTTTCGGGTCTTGGATCTGGATCCTTCCCATGGATCCATACCTTTTAAAATCCGATTAGGATAATACACGACTTGGTTTCCAGGTTTAGCAGATAACCAAGCAAACAATATCATTAAAATTACAAATATAATAAATGAAGTAGTTAATGACGTTATAAACGAACTCAAATCCATCTTCTTCTTCTTCTTTTAATTTTGGGATTTTAAGCAAAATACATAAGAACACAGAGAGTTGTACGTTTGGACAAATGATATATACTCTGAGTATATGTTAGTTTACCGTTGATATAAAGGAAAGGTGTGTGTGTCGTTTAAATATAGCATACGTAAAGGTGAGGATGGAAGGGCAGATTTTTTAATTTTTATTTAGATTAGATTTTTTATTTTTAATTATGGTGACAGATGTGCAAAATAAAATCGTGGCTGTTTTTACATTGATTGTGAAGCTCAAAATATCCCATGTCACTTTTCTGAATAAAAATATATGTTGTCGGCAGTGTCTACTAGTTGACAAAAATAAGCATATACACACGCATTACACACAGATTATAGCGGATCATCATTACGATTAATATTACTCGTATATTTAACGGGGTGCGATCAGGCTTACGGGCGTAATTGAATTACAGCCAATATGAGGGAGAAACATATTAGTTTCAATTTTTTTTTTTTAAATTAAAAATTAGTTCATACTAAAAAAAGTCATTACCCTTTTTATATTACTTTATTAATTAATTAATGGGCTAAACGACAAAAATATCATTTTTATACGGAAGAAGCACTCTAAACGCATGAAAATAATAGCAGAAACAATTTTTATTAAACAAACGTTCAACATTCCCCGATCATAATAGGCCGCTCAGCGTCATGTGTACGCCCTGAAGGCAGCTTCTATGCTTAAGCCCTTAAAAAAACACGTGAGCAACACACATGCCACGTCAGCGTCAAGCTCAAGTTAATCTCGCATACTTCGCATAAATCAATCAATCATCAGTGACACGTGTATCTGAAAATCACGGAGGATCTGCGCCTATAAATAGGTCCCTGAGTCACCACATTACATCATTCAGAAACTTAGTGGCAGAGAGCACACTTTCTCTCTCAAACAGTACTTTCTCACTCACTACGCTAGACATACCAATCCACAATTTGGTCCAAGAGAGATTGATATGGCCACCCAACGGAGAACTCATCCATGATCCGGGTCTGCATGGATCTTCCCGAGGGCAAACATTAATCGACAACATATATCATCACGCTGAGCAGGTCTAGTATTGTAATGGTATATATTAGCCGCTAGTCGGAAAATAGTACCAACATATGGCGCCATCCATTCTAAAGAATCACTCAACCATGGTGAGCATGAAAGACAATAAACAGAAGATAGTTCCCATTGAAGCATATATGATACACAAATGGAAAGCCGAACAACGCAGAAAGACAGAAACTTTAGAAGAATAGAAGCATCAATTAATTGCGTTTCCTTCATTGTTTGATACTAATCCGTCTGATGGCCCCAGTAGTAATTGAAGCCAAACTTGCAAATTGTATCGTTGGAGGAATTTATAATGACACTGGAGCAGGAGCATATATCATGTATGAACATTGTTTTGTACAACTGCCAGATCGAGTGAAGGAAATGATGAAAGATACGCTTGTTCCGTTGGCAAGTTTTGTTGATGAACCGTCGTGATCAAAAGGAAGCATAACTTTAGAAGTAGTATTGGGAAAAGCACCATACAATAGAACAGCTCATATAGAATTTCTTGTAGTCAAAGCAAATTCGCAATACAATGTTATTTTGGGACGATCTGCAATGATGACTTTTGGAGGTGTAACATCGACGTTGCACAGAATAATGAAATTCCCTACACCAGCTGGAATAGCAACTTTATACGCAGAACAGAGAAGATCTATTGAATGTGCTTAAATAAGTTGAACAACTGTTAAACCAATAATACATAGTGATGGATCCATATCTCCAAATCTATTATTTCCAGAACAAAAAGTCATGATTGGGAGCACATTAACAAAAGAAATCAAGGAAAAACTCCATAATATTTTAGCAACAAATTTGGACGTATTCGCATGGCAAGTTTCTGACATGACTGGGGTACCAAGACATATAGCTGAACATAAGTTAAATGTAAACCCAAATAGTCCACCAGTTTGTCAAAAGAGAAGAGGCATGACCCCAGAACGGAGCAAATTTCTCAGGGACGAAGTCAGAAATTTAGTGGATGCAAAAATAATGCGAGAAGTTAAATACCAAACATTGGCAGCAAATCCAGTAATGGTAAAGAAACCTGATAATACTTGGAGAATGTGCGTAGACTTTACAAATATAAATAAAGCTTATCCAAAAGACAACTATCCTTTACCAGAAATAGATTGGAAGGTAGAATCTTTGGCTGGATTCTGTTATAAGTGTTTCCTGGATAATTACAAAGGATACCACCAGATTCCAATGGCAGCAAAAGATAAAGATAAAACAGCCTTTCACACAACGGATGAAATCTTTTGTTATACTAAAATGCCTTTCGGTCTGAAAAATGCTGGAGCTACTGTGACGCCCCGTACAAAATTAACATGTACGGATCATCAACAACAAGGTCATTACAAGGTCAAACACTATATGCTGTTAAAAAAAAAGTTTGCATTCATAAAAAGGGGTGACATCTTTACCAACATCAAATGTTTTACAAATGATAGTATGCCTCTACGAATAGAAAGCAATTAACATAAGTACGAGACCCAAAGTTCATTAATAATTCATTGTTTAAAAGTAACATAGTTCGTGAATGCAAGGTAAAAGTTTCATGCAGAGACATCTCTAACAAAAGCAGCGGGAGTCTACACATCAAGACTACTACAGCGGAAGCATCAAACCTCTAAGCACCTGAGAAAACATGCTTGAAAATGTCAACACGAATGTTGGTGAGCTATAGTTTAATTATAACAGTAATGTAAGGTAGGCCACGAGATTTCAGTATTTCAAAACAGTATGAAAAGTATATGTTTATCCGTGGTGTTAGTCCCTAAAGAAGCCTAGATCGACCGGTGTGTGAGTTGATTAGTGGGTTAGAAGTATTAGTTATTCAAGAACACTTGAGAGAAAAGGATAAGATAAGTAAGTGCAAAATGGATAACTAGTTGCATTAGAAGTGGGGAGGTTGTTTATGTATGACAACCTCCCTAGTTACAAAAGTTACATTGTTACAAAGGTAATTACTAGTAAATACATTACAAACAATGATTAAAACCGTGCGCCACTAAACTATTACATAAACATATGTCAACAATCTCCCCCTTAGCGTGCGGTTTTAAAAAAATATCACTTCCTGATCATCAGCTTTGGCCAGCACCTTCTGAGGCCTTCTTCTTTGCTTCTTCCACAGCTTCCATTGCCTTAATCACGTCTGATGGTTAAAGCTAATGGGTATAAAATACTATTAAATTTTACTAGGAAAAACTATTAAATACGATACAATTTTACACAAGATATTTATTTATTTATAGAATGGATATACTTAAACCTTGCTACAACACTTATAGGCAGTGTACCTAATCGTACAGTAGTGTAGTTTTTAGTAAGTCCGGTTCGTTCCACAAGGAATCTTTTAGACAAAGCTTAACGCTATATTAGTTTTATTTTATAAAAATACAAATATATATAAGTAATATTATTATTATAAAAGGGGGGTTTTTACCGTTTAATGACCGGTTTGTCGATTTTAAAACTTTAGTCGCAGTTAAAACCTAATGTAAAATATTAAAAATAAATAAAAGAATAAATTTAAAGCGTAAAGTAAATAACGATAAGGAAATTGCGATAAATATAAGTGCGATAAAATAAAATTACGATAATTAAAGAGTACGAAAATTAAAAGTGCAATTAAATACAATAACAATAAATAAAAGTACGATAATTAGAAGTGCAATTAAATATAAAATAAAGGAAATTAAATATGAATTAAAAGAATTATGCTTATTTAAACTTCCGTAATCATGATGTTTGACGTGTTGATTTTAGTTTTATGCCCATGGGTTAATTGTCCTTTGTCCTGGATTATTTAATATGTCCGTCTGGTTTTTGTCCATAACAGTCCATAAGTAATAAATATAAAGTGCGAGTATCCTCGTCAGATTATCCTTATACCCGAAGTTAAATATTCCAACTAATTGGGGATTCGAATTATAACAAGGTTTTAATACTTTGTTTAATGAATACACCAGGTTATCGACTGCGTGTAAACCAAGGTTTTACTACTTTGTTAACAATTACACCAATTACCCTTGAATGTAATTCACCCCTATTTCAACAAGTCTATTAACTATTAATCCAGTTCCGTGTCCGGTAAAATGAATAATTATTGGTATTTATAGATATCCCGCCCACCGTACCCAGTCAAGCGTATGTGGTTATATATAAATACGTCAAATTATAAGTTTGTATATTAAATTAACAAGGTATTATTTAGTTAATATAAAACCCATTAATAGCCAATAGTCTAATTTCCACAAGTGTCGTTCTTTTATCCAAACCCCAATTATGGTACAAAGCCTAAATTACCCAATTTTAATAATTAGCCCAACATCATGATTACTTCGATTTAAATAAGCATAATAATAACTTAGCTACGAGACATTAATGAAAATAATATAAACATAACTTACAATGATTAAAAATAGCGTAGCGTTACACGGACAGAATTTCGACTTACACCCTTACAACATTCGCTAACATACCCTTATTATTAGGATTTAAAATTACAATTAAAATTAAATTATATATATATATATATATTTACATATATATTGAGAGAGAGATAGATTATGGATATTTTTTACGATCAAACTACGCTGGCTTTTATAGGGATTTTCAAAATTAGGGGCTCCGCGACTCGCGGCCCTTTCCTTCTTCAAACTCCGCAACTCGCGGAGTTTGATTTTACAGCTCACTCCATTTTGGATCCTTTCTTGCCGACGGATTATTATATAAATATAATATATATATAATATATATAATTAATTATATATTATATTATATTTATATACATAGTTAACTTGTAATTTTTAGTCCGTTGCGTCGAGCGTTGAGAGTTGACTCTAGTCCCGGTTCCAGATTTTCGAACGTCCTTGCGTACAATTTAATATCTTGTACTTTGCGTTTTGAATCTTGTACTCTTGTAATTTTGAGACGTTTCTCATCAATAATTGGAACCTTTTTGATTGTATTTTGTACTTTTGAGCTTTTTGGTCGTTTGTTTCTTCAATTCGTCGAATCTGTCTTTTGTCTTCACCTTTTATTATTTAAACGAATATCACTTGTAAATAGAATAATTGCAACTAAAAGCTTGTCTTTCTTGAGGAATAATGCTATGAAATATATGTTCGTTTTTAACATTATCAAATATTCTCACACTTGAGCGTTGCTTGTCCTCAAGCAATATAGTCTTGAAATACTAGAATCACTTCTTTATTCTTCACACTTTGTACATCAGTGATTTCTTTACGGCGGTATTAACAATGGTAGTAACGATATGGTTTACAGTCCCACATGACTATAAAAATTTAGATCCTTTAAGGAAATTGGATCTTTATGAAAACATTTGATCTTTTCAAAAATTCAATCTAGTTTTTACCCTAGATAAGTTTTCCGGAATAATCCTTCACCGGTGTTTGTAAATTCTTTTTGTGGGTTTAGTGGGTTTCAGATTTGAAAATTTTAGCTCAAAACTTATGGTTTTGTGTCACCCACTTGCTAACCTTGTATTAGGAAAGCAACACGTCCAGTATACTTGCTCCGTATATTACCTTTCGGTAAACTACCGTCCGGTTGTAAAGGAAAGCGTTGAACAAGCAACTGTTAAGGCAATGTCCCCTGACATGTTTTTAATTATGGTCTATAACGTGTCGGACGCAATTACTATCCTTTGTAGGAGCAATAGTAAAGCTCACCCTTATAATTTTTCGGTCTGGCACAAGGTCCTGTCTTTGACCATGCTATGCAACCACCGTTCTTACGGTTGACACCCGATTTGGTTCAGATGACCTAATGAATTCCAGGTGAATTCCTAGGATTTTACGTTCAATGGTAATGAACGCATTGAAAATGGGTTTTTAGAAAACAAATCGGTTTGTAATTTTGATCAAAATATTTTCTCGTTCAAGCTCGAGTTTAGATATCATTGAATTCCATGAGTTTGAATTCTCAATCTTTAAGGTCAATCTCAAGGATTGAGTAATATCAGTCTTAAAAGTTGGTTTTTGATCTTTTAAGGAGATTATCCTTTCTGGGGATCTGATTCATTAGTCTTATCAAGCTAATTTGCACGGTGCCCCCCCCATTGTACGAGATAAATCCTTCTCATGGTTAGGATAAATCTGACCACTTGGCGACCCTGTTTGATGCTGAGGTCCGTGGATTTCCTGCTGATTTTAGTGATGACTTTTCTAGATTTTTCGTCAACCTACAGCTGGTCTGGACGACAACTTTATGACCTAAATCAAGAAGCGCGTTTCTTTTTCGGAAGACTTTACTTCCTTTTAAATGATGGAATTGATTCATCGTGTAGATCCATCTTTCTTACAGTAAATCGGGTAAAACTTTTTAGTTTAGTCCAAAACAAAAGTATTTTCAATTATTTGTACAAAAATATGTGATATATGTTTTAAATAACTTGGTGAATTTTCCCACACTTGACTTTTATTTTTCCTTTTTGTTCTCCTCTATTCCATTTTAAATGAATTCTAACATTTTGGTTTGTTTCTCAATTTATGTCCTTTCCGAGGTAACAATAATTTCGGTGTTAACACCTAGTTTTATTGTTCATAAATATGTATAAACATGATTTTGAGTTCATTTAATTGAAAATTTTTACTAGAATTGGGTAGTCAGTATATAAGACTAGGGCTGTTCTTTGTTATCAGAGAGCACTAGATTCTAATACAACTACTGCTTTACTAGTATTTTTAATGATAACCAAGTGTATAAAGTAAAAATTTTAAAATCCGAAAGAATTTAACCCCTTCCCACACTTAAGATCTTGCAATGCCCTCATTTGCAAGAAATCAGTAACAATTTAAATTATTGAGGGTGATTAGCGTAGAAAAATGATTAAATTTTACCAAAGTTTCCAAACATATTGTTGTTTGTGTTGAATGATAAATGTTGCACATCATTTGTTCATTCCGTCTTGTTGTTATTTCACATATATTTTGCATCTTATCGTCAAAATTAGTTGCTTTTGCTGAACTTAATGCCAGTCTTTGAAAATGCGTTATTTTACCCTGTTGTGTACATAAGATAAACTGCAAACATATATACATATTTTTGAAGTTTGGTATGTTACCTCACATTCAAAAATTATTAAAATCTAATAATAATAAAAGTTAGAAAATTATAAAAACTATTACAATATCAACATAAGTGCTAAATGTAGTAGCATTACAAAAAATAAAATAAATGAAACTAAATAAACTAGGGTTGTTACTGATACCAGTAGGGGTTCCATGCATAACCGTATGTGTTATAAAATGCTTCAGCTGGGTTATAAGTAGGATACGGTGGTTGCATCTCTATAGACCAGGGAGGGAATACGGGCGTTAGAGTATGAATATAGTTTCTACCTACATGTTGGCAATGAGCTATGATTTGGTTTTGATGAACTTGCCAATCTTCAAATGCTCGATGTCTAGCATTTTCATACTCTTGTGAAGCTATAAACCTTTGCATTTCTGTCATTTCATTTCCCCCTCCCACATTACCTGGCTGTTGATTTCTCTCAACCTGTGGATGTCTTCCATTATATCTTACTGCGGCGTTATTTCGCCTCTTCAAAACTTTAGCACCATGATATACATTTAAACCAATTGTATCGTGGGGTTCTGGTTCTTCGATTAATAATCCCCCCCGACTTATATCCACATTGAGATACTCATCAATTAATGTAATAAATATACCATCTCCTATTATACTGTGCGGTCTCATCCCCCTAACCATAGCTGATAAATAATAACCCACACAATAAGGTATACTTACAGCGCTTTGTGAGTCTCGAATACACATGTGGTAAAACAAATCCTGTTCATTTACCTTTTCCTTATTTTTACCTCGCTGTGTAATCGAGTTCGCTAGAAACCTGTGAATTACTCTTAACTCAGCTCTATCTATATCCAAATAAGAGTAATTTCCCCCTTTAAATCGGTGATGGCTAGTCATTTGACTCCATACACCATGCGTATCAAAATTTTCATCAATTTTTCTACCATTTAGTATCAACCCTCGACAATCGGCAGATGCTAGCTCCTTAGGCGTATATATATGTAAGGCCTGAGCCATGTCTAGTAGAGACATGTGGCGCATCGAACCTCCTAATAAAAATCTAATAAAAGAACGATCGGTTAAACTAGCTACCCGATCATTTATTTCTATACTACACAATAATTCTTCACACCATACTTTATATACAGGTCTACGCATGTTGAATAATCGTACCCAATCGTTAAAAGTAGAATTACCATACCTCTGTGTAAGTAATTCCCTAATTGGCTCGGCCAATTCTACGGCTTCTAATGGTTCCCATTCTATTACCCTAGGTACTTCAACAGCTTTAGAATGAAGAGTATGCAAGCCCCTTTGGTATTTTGGATAATCTATCCAACGTCTGTCAAATCTCAAGTTCGGGTACAAATTTTCCACGTGCATATCTAAGAATGTCATAACTGGATGAGGTATATCTTGTTTATAATAGCTATCAACATCCTGTTGTTCCGCATTCTCAGGAGGAACAATGCGAGCTTGGGATGAAGATTCACCCCTTTCAGTCTGCAAAACACATCAAACACAATTTTTGTGCATCCAAATATGCATTAGTGTCAGCAACATCATCAATCAAAATAATTACAATGACATGATCAATTTATATCAAACTTATGCTCATTTTCATATTTTTATCAAATCTACACTTTTTCAAATAAGCATATACGAAAATGTTCGCCAAGTTCATAAGCATTCAACTCAAATAACATGTCAAAATAATCATTATTAGTAATTAAACAAGTTTCAAATGGCATTATCTCTCAAAAATCAAGTTCATGAATTTTAGACTTGAAAAAGTCCACTTTAATTCTCAAAAACCATGTTTAGGCTCAAAGTTTGGATCATTTAACTACCTAAACATGTTACACTACTTAATTTAGCAATAATTCATGACAAAAATCGGCCATAACCTGTTTATATCAAAAAGCCCCAAATTTGCTCAAGAACACAAACCCTAGATTACTTAAAATTTGAAGTTTAAGGCTTCTAATCATGTTAAATAGCATCAATCTAGGTTATACAAGCATAATACATAAGCAATTTAAGCATAATTGCACTAAAAAGCATCAAAATCGAATTGGGTATAAAATTGCTCAAGAACACTAATTTTCGGATTAAATGGTGTTTAGGTGTAGAAATTTACCGTTTTCCTTGAGTAATTCCTTGATAGCATCCTTCTCAACATGATTTTAGTAAAAAATGTGATGAAAAATGGTGAAAAATTGTGAATTTCGGAGGTTTTTGTGTGTGTTTTTCGGGTGTTTTTTTCGCAGTTTTTGTGGATGGGGAAGGATACTGATCTGTTTCATGCGTTATATTTTTTTCTGTATTTTTGTCCTCCGCGACTTGCGGTGTTTGCCTCTTTCAAACTCCCCGAGTCGCGGCCCTTTTTTTTATATATATAATCTTTAACTTATAAAACAATTAAGTAATTAATTTTAAAATTTCGTTTCCCTTGTTATTTAGGACGAGGTAGTTTCGGATCGATGTCCTAGTCCGTCCCTCGACAAAATTTTAAAATTTGTCTATTTAAAGCGCGGTTTTTTAAAAGCAAAGATTTTTGGGTTTTTTAATGTTTTTGGCATACTTTAATTCAATAAGATTAAAAATAATGATAATAAAAGTTCTCGTCCCTCCCTCGGGTAACGCAATTTCGGTTCAACGACCTAGTCTTCAACTTACGACGAATTTTAAAAATCATATTTTTAATTTAGCGAAATAAAGTAAATTTTTGTTTTTAAATTCACACCAAACTTAAATTAAAAATGCATAAAATTAAAAATTCATATTTAAAAAAAAAAAATCACACCAAACTTAAATTAAAATGCATAAAATTCAAAATTAATATTAAAAATTCACACCAAACTTAAATTAAATTTTGTTTTTATACATACAAACTTATATTAAAAATATTAATTTTTTCAAATATTTACAATTTTAAATATATATAAATTTTAAAAACATGGTAAAAATAAAATTAAAAATCTTTTTGGCTTTTATCCCACTTTAATCAATCAAATATTATCAAAAATATGCGCCCCTCTTTTCGGTAAAGTAATTTCGGTTCCATGACCTAATTTAACTCATGACGAATTTTTGAAATATTTTGGGTTGATTGATTAAAGATATTTATACCTTAAGAATAAACGTTAAATTTCGCAGTGATGTAATAAATTTTTGTATGATATCAATAATTTCGGTCGCAAGACCTAATTTCATCGAATACCAAGTTAATACTTTATAGCGAACAAATTAGCGTTTATTATCAAAAGGTTAAAAATAAAAATAAAAATAAAAACTGTACATACTTACCTGTGAAATAGATTTCTTAGTGATATGCTCTAGCCCACTCATAAGATAGTCGGACTAATTGGTTTTCCATGGCTACATAGGCGTAACCTCGAGCATTTAATGTTTTTTCTTCTAAACATATGAACGGTCCATCTCTGCATAAAGTAACAAATTCGGTGTTTGAATAGGTTTGATTATTTGAACATTTACCTTCGTGTGACCATTTTCCGCATTTGTGACATTTTTCAAGGTGTCGTGCTCTTCTTTTCGCTGCGGATTTTGATTTTCCTTTACCAAATTGTAACTTATTATCTTCGTATCTGAATTCTTTTCTTACTCCGTCCAATTTACCTCTGATTAATGATACTATTTCACTTGGAAGTGTGTCATTATTACGTTTAGTGATCAAAGCGTGTAGCATTAGACCATGTTTTAGTTCACAGGAAGTCTTCATTTCGTAAAAACCTAAAAAAAATAAAAATTCAGAATGGGGGGAGAAGACTAGTTCTTTAGGGTCTGCTAGGGAAAGACCATTCGGGTTCCATTTTCGAGAACTACACGAAAACAGAAAATCTAACTCTAATAGAAATACATATTATCCTTTAAAGACTTGATTCTCCCCACACTTAGTTAGCTGTGGTATCGAAATTGTGATTAACTTCGTTGTCAACTTCCATCGGACCATGTATGTAATGTTTAACTCTGTGATCATTAACCTTAAATTCAATCCCATTTGAATTTATTAATTCTATCGTTCCGTATGGGAAAACTCTTTTGACTATGAATGGTCCAGACCATCTTGATTTCAATTTTCCAGGAAATAGCTTAAATCGTGAATTGAAAAGAAGAACTCTATCTCCTTCTTTAAATTCTTTTGAACTTCTGATTCTTTTATCATGCCATTTCTTCGTTCTTTCTTTATAGATTAACGAATTTTCGTATGCTTCATGTCTTAATTCTTCTAATTCGTTTAATTGACTTAACCGTAGACGTCCAGCTTCATGTAAATCAAGATTACATGTCTTCAAAACCCAAAATGCTTTGTGTTCAATTTCTACTGGAAGATGACATGCTTTTCCGTAAACGAGTTTAAAAGGTGTGGTTCCAATTGGAGTTTTGTAGGCTGTTCTAAAAGCCCAGAGTGCATCCTCCAACTTAATGGACCATTCCTTCGAATTTGATCCTACGGTTTTCTCTAGAATACGTTTGAATGCTCGGTTGGTATTTTCAACTTGTCCACTTGTTTGTGGATGATATGCAGTATAGATTTTATGAGTTACTCCATATCTTTTAAGAACTTTCTCAAGTTGATTATTACAGAAATGAGTTCCCCGATCACTTATTAAAGCTTTCGGTGTTCCAAACCTTGCACAAAGACGTTTTAAAAAATTGACTACAACTCGCGCATCGTTAGTTGGGAGAGCTTGTGCTTCCGCCCATTTAGATACATAATCAATGGCTACGAGAATGTATAAATTATTATGAGATTTTGGAAATGGACCCATAAAGTCAATACCCCAAATGTCAAATACTTCACATACTTGAATGACATTTTGTGACATTTCATCAAGTTGACTTATTTTTCCGGCCCTTTGACAAGCATCACAGGATTTGCAAAGAAGGTGTGCGTCTTTGTAAATTGTAGGCCAATAGAATCCAGCATCATAAACTTTTCTTGCTGTGAGTTGAGGCCCATAATGCCCTCCTGTTGGTCCTGTGTGACAATGGTTTAAGATTTGATTGGCTTCATCTCCGAATACACATCGGCGTATTATTCCATCGGGACAACTTTTAAACAGAAGTGGATCTTCCCAGAAATAGTGTTTTATATCACTAAAGAATTTCTTTCGTTTTTGGTACGGCAATCCTTTTTCAAGGAATCCACATACTAAGTAGTTTGCATAGTCTGCAAACCATGGAATTTCATTATAATCTATCTTCAATAGATATTCATCAGGAAAGTTGTCTTGTATGGCCGATTCATTTAGAACTAAGTCGGGATTTTCAAGACGAGAAAGATGATCAGCGGCGAGATTTTCTGCTCCTCTTTTATCTCGGATTTCAATATCGAACTCTTGTAAGAGTAAGATCCAACGGATTAATCTTGTTTTGGCATCTTGTTTCGAAAATAGGTATCTAAGAGCAGAATGGTCGGTATAGACCATCGTTTTTGCTAGAACGAGATATGAACGAAATTTGTCAAAAGCAAAGACAATAGCAAGGAGTTCTTTTTCAGTAGTTGTGTAATTTGTTTGTGCTCCTTATAACGTCTTACTAGCATAATATATAGGTTGAAATCGTTTTTCAATCCTTTGTCCTAAAACGGCTCCCATTGCAAAATCACTTGCATCGCACATTAGTTCAAACGGTAGATTCCAATTTGGTGTTATCATGATCGGCGCATTAGTGAGTTTCTCTTTAAGAATATTAAAAGATTTGATACATTCATCTGAAAAGATGAATGGAGCATCCTTTTCTAGGAGTTTATTCATAGGAGTGACAATTTTAGAAAAATCTTTTATGAAACATCGGTAAAAACCGGCATGCCCTAGAAAACTCCTAACTCCTCTAATATTGGTGGGATGTGGAAGTTTAGCAATTACATCTACTTTAGCTTTATCCACTTCAATTCCTTCTTTTGAAATTTTATGTCCAAGAACGATGCCTTCTTTAACCATGAAATGGCATTTCTCCCAATTAAGTACTAGATTTGATTGTTCGCATCTAATCAGCATTCGTTCAAGATTAGCTAGACATGATTCAAATGTATCACCGAAGACTGAAAAGTCATCCATGAAAACTTCCGTGCATTCTTCTATCATGTCGTGAAAAATCGCCATCATGCACCTTTGAAAGGTTGCAGGGGCGTTGCAAAGTCCAAATGGCATGCGTTTGGAAGCAAAAGTACCATAAGGGCACGTGAATGTGGTTTTCTCTTGGTCTTCGGGTGCTATTGGAATTTGAAAATATCCGGAAAAACCATCAAGAAAACAATAGTAACTGTTTCCGGCTAATCTTTTCAACATTTGATCAATGAAAGGTAATGGAAAGTGATATTTTCTGGTGGCGTCATTTAATTTTCTATAATCAATACACACACGCCATCCTGTTACAGTCCTAGTAGGAATAAGCTCATTTTTTCATTTGTAATGACAGTCATGCCACCCTTCTTAGGCACGCATTGAACTGGGCTTACCCATGGACTATCAGAAATTGGGTAAATTAAACCTGCATCTAGCAGTTTAATAATTTCTTTTTTAACTACATCTTGCATATTCGGGTTTAGTCTTCGTTGACGTTGCACATACGTTTTATGACCTTCTTTCATAAGGATTTTATGTGTGCAATACGAAGGACTTATTCCTTTAATATCATGAATCTTCCATGCAATGGCTGGTTTATGAGCTTTCAACACAGAAATGAGTTGTGATTTCTCATTTTCAGTAAGAGAAGACGATATTATTACAGGTAATTCAGATTCACCATGTAAATAAGCGTATTCTAAATGGTTTGGAAGTGGCTTTAACTCTAATGTCGGGGGTTCTTCTATCGATGATTTATATCGATATATGTCTTCTTCTTTTAGCATTTGAATTTCTTCTGTTGTTGGTTCATATCCATTAGCTATTAGTGTAGCTAACATTTCAGTTTCATCAATTGGTTCAGTACCTTCTCCTAAAGAACATTCTCCTGTTCCTTGTAATTCTGAAAATTCTTCTAATAATTCTGCATGTGAATCTATAGTTTGAATATAATAACATATATCATCTGCAGATTGCGGTTGTTGCATTGCTCTATCAACTGAAAAGGTAACACTCTCATCCTCTATACTTAGGGTCAGTTTCTTACCAAACACGTCTATCATTGCTTTAGCCGTGTTTAAGAATGGTCTTCCTAATATGAGAGGAACTTGAGAATCTTCTTCCATGTCCAGAACAGCAAAATCTACTGGAAATACTAAAGTACCAACTTTAACTAGCATGTTCTCCATTATCCCTCTAGGATATTTTATTGATCGATCGGCTAGTTGTATGCTTATTCTTATTGGTTTCAATTCTCCAAGGTCTAGTTTAGTATATAGTGAATACGGCATTAAATTTATACTAGCACATAAGTCTACCAATGCTTCTATTGAACTAAGACTACCCAAAAAACATGGAATTGTGAAACTTCCTGGATCAGATAGTTTTTCTGGTATCTTATTCAACAACACTGCTGAACAATTAGCATTCATAGTAACAGCCGAGAGTTCTTCCATTTTCTTTCTATTTGTGATTAGATCTTTCAGAAATTTAGCATATCTAGGCATTCCTGAAATCACATCAATGAAAGGAAGATTTACATTTATCTGTTTAAACATATCCAAGAATTTGGAATGCTCGGCTTCAAGTCTCTCTTTTTTCATTTTACTCGGATAAGGAAGTGGTGGTTGGTATGGTTTAACATAAGGTTTAGCCTTAACTGTGTTATCTTCAATAACCTTTTCAACTACCGGTACTTTTTCCTTATCTTGCTCAGTTTGTGGTTCTTGTGGAGTAGGAATAGCTTCATTAGAAATTACAGGTATTTCAGGTGGTTTAAGTGTTGTACCACTTCTTGTGGTAATGGCTTTAGCTGTTTCATTCCGGGGGTTAGCATTTGTATCACTAGGTAAACTTCCCGATTTTCTTTTACCTATTAACCTTGCTAGGTTACTTACTTCTTGTTCCAAGTTTTGAATAGAAGCTTGTTGATTTCTAAATGCTTGAGCATTTTGTTCATTAGTTTGTTTCTGAGATGTGAAAAACTGCGTTTGAGTTTCAACTAGCTTCGTCATCATATCTTCTAAATTCGGCTTTTTATCATCGGTTTGTGGTGGTTTGTTTTGAAAATTAGGTCTTTGCTGATTGTAAGTATTATTGGATACTTGTTGATTACTAGGACCTTATTGGTTGTTGTATGGAATATTTCGGTTATAATTCTGGTTTTGATTGTAAATTGGTCTTGGCGGTTGATAATTATTCTGATAATTATTTCCAGGCCTTTGGTTTATATATGAAATATTCTCTCTTTGTTCCATTGTTAGTTCAATACTGAGACAATCTTTTGTCAAATGTGGTCCACCACACTGATCACAACTAATTCGTATTGAGTGTATATCCTTAGTCATCTTTTCCATTCGTCTCTCGACAGCATCTATCTTTGCGGAAATGGAATCTAAGTCATGGCTAGAATTGGCTCTAGCTGCTTTAGATGATCTAACGATATCTTTTTCTTGGTGCCACTCATGTGAGTGGGAAGCAGTGTTATCAATAATTTTATAAGCATAAGTTTCTGTTTTCTTCATAATAGAACCACCAGCTGCTATATCTATGTCTTTTCTTGTAGTGATGTCGCATCCTTGGTAGAATATTTGTACTATTTGGCAGGTGTCTAAACCATGTTGCGGACATCCTCTTAATAACTTTCCAAATCTTGTCCACGCCTCATATAGAGTTTCGTTTGGTTTCTGTGTGAACGTAACAATTTCTCCTTGAAGTCTTACGGCTTTAGATGCCGGAAAGAATTGTTTAAGAAATTTTTCAACTAAAACGTCCCATGTATCAATCGCCCCTTCAGGTAACGATTCCAACCAATCTTTGGCTTCTCCCTTTAAAGTCCAGAGAAATAACATGAGATATATCTGTTCATCTTCCACTTCTCTTATTTTAAATAGTGTGCAGATCCTATTAAAGGTACGAAGATGTTCATTTGGATCTTCCTTCGGCGCACCACTAAATTGGCATTGATTAGTCACCATGTGTAGAATTTGTCCTTTGATTTCATAATCTGGCGCATTAATGTCTGGATGAGTAATTGCGTGACCTTGGCCAGTGCGTTTAGCTCTCATTCGGTCTTCCATACTTAAAGGTTCCAGATTCTCCATAATTGAATTTGTTGAATCGGAATCACTAGAAGATTCTGATTTAATGGTTCGTTCCTCAACAATCTCTGTTTGAATGATTGGTGGTTCCGGAGGAAAAATTAATGGTTCAGGATCTACGAATTGTCCCTGAATATTCTCCTGATTCTCAATTGTGAGGTCGGGTTGAAAAAATGGATTATCGGAAATTTGAATTGGAGTACTTGGTCGACTGGATGACGATTCTAAAGAAAAATCAACGGCGACAGTATTTGCTAAATGTCTTGATCTGGTTACAGGTGGTGAACGTACAAAAGGTGGTGAACGTCTTGCTCGGTGCATTCACTGAATATCCTATTAGTTTTTAAAAGGAAAGAAAAATTATATAAGTTATCCAATTAATAGACTTTTCTGATTTTGCCCACGTTTCGAATAGCCAAAAGATGCAGCAGAGGGGCAGGATTCGTTTGGTCTCAATATAATTGAGTACTGTTTGGCTCCAATAACTCGGTCCACGTACAAATCCAACTATTACTACGAACCAGAAAATTTTGATGTCTATCAATTTAACCACTTAAAATAAATTTTCGTAATTTTAAGAAATTTAGATAAGAAATAGAATAAAAATCTATGTCCTAAAACTAGAATGGCGAGAAATAAGAAAGAAAAAGAGTGCGTCGAAAAAGGTCGAAAAAGAAAAGGGTTGAAAAATAAAAGGCGTCGAAAAATAAGGAAGAAGAAGAGTGACTTATGAAACTTAAAAAACACTTGACTAACCCAACCTTACTACTATCACTAACTTAAAATTAAAATTGCAAATTGAGATTACTAATTGGAGTGATAATTGATACATAGGTAAAAGGCGTCGAAAAATGGAAGTAAGAAAGTAGCGCGTCAAAACTTAAAAAGGAACTAAAAACTAAAAATTAAAAGTTGCGTCTAAAAATATTAAAGCTTACAAGTAAAACTATATCCCAAATGGCAATATCTTAAAAAGGTACAAAAACTTAAAAAGGCGTCGCAAAATTCTAAAGCACCTAAATCTTAGTCTAAAGAAAAAGCACTTAAGGGATTTTACGGCAAAGCCTAAAAATCTAGAAGTAAAAATAACTATGGCAAAAACTATGGCAAAAACTATGGCTTAAAACTAAATATGGGCGAAAAATACAAAAAATTATGCTAAAACGAATAAAAAGGGACAAAATAAAAAAATATACTAAAAGTTGTAAAAAGTACAATTTTTTATAAAAATATTATTTTTATATTATTTATTTTATAAAACTATTAATTTTACAATTTAATTAAACTAAATAAAACTAAATAAAACAAAATAAACTAATTAAAACTAAATATTATAATAATAATACCCTAATTAGGGCTTAAAATTAATAATAATAATAATAATTATCCCGTAATTAATGCTGTTAGGGTTTCTGCGTGGCCCGTGTCAGACAGCTACGCGAGTCGCGGTGCTTCGTGGCTACAAACGCCGCAAGTCGCGGGGTTTGAAATTTCAGTTGACAGGCTGGTTTCGTTCGACAGGTTTAATTTTATTTATATATATTTTTTTATTTTCTGTTTTTAATTTAATTAATATATTAAATAAAATTTATATTTTAAAAACTAAATTAGAAATAAAATACTTTATATTTTTAAAAATCTTAAAAATAGATTATATATATATATATATATATATATATATATATATATATATATATATATATATATATATATATATATATATATATATATATATATATATATATATATATATTCGGTTTTGATTTTATATTTTAAATAAACACAAAATATTTAAATAAAACTTATATTTTTATAAAATAAAAATAAAGAAACTTTACAAAACTTAAATATTTAACAAACTCTTAAAAATATTTATATTTTTGTTTTTTCTTTTTATGTTTTCGAATATTTAAAACGTATTTTTACAAAAGCGTATTTTTATAAAAGTAAACTAAAAATAAAAATCTTTTTTTTTATATATATTAGCGTTGCGCTTCCGGCGTTTAAGCTAGATTTTAAGATCCCCGGCAGCGGCGCCAAAAATACTTGATGGTTAAAGCTAAGGGGTATAAAATACTATTAAATTTTACTAGGAAAAACTATTAAATACGATACAATTTTACACAAGATATTTATTTATTTATAGAATGAATATACTTAAACCTTGCTACAACACTTATAGGCAGTGTACCTAATCGTACAGTAGTGTAGTTTTTAGTAAGTCCGGTTCATTTCACAGGAAATCTTTTAGACAAAGCTTAACGCTATATTAGTTTTATTTTATAAAAATACAAATATATATATAAGTAATATTATTATTATAAAAGGGGGGGTTTTTACCGTTTAATGACCGGTTTGTCGATTTTAAAACTTTAGTCGCAGTTAAAACCTAATGTAAAATATTAAAAATAAATAAAAGAATAAATTTAAAGCGTAAAGTAAATAACGATAAGGAAATTGCGATAAATATAAGTGCGATAAAATAAAATTACGATAATTAAAGAGTACGAAAATTAAAAGTGCAATTAAATACAATAACAATAAATAAAAGTACGATAATTAGAAGTGCAATTAAATATAAAATAAAGGAAATTAAATATGAAATAAAAGAATTATGCTTATTTAAACTTCCGTAATCATGATGTTTGACGTGTTGATTTTAGTTTTATGCCCATGGGTTAATTGTCCTTTGTCCTGGATTATTTAATATGTCCGTCTGGTTTTTGTCCATAACAGTCCATAAGTAATAAATATAAAGTGCGAGTATCCTCGTCAGATTATCCTTATACCCGAAGTTAAATATTCCAACTAATTGGGGATTCGAATTATAACAAGGTTTTAATACTTTGTTTAATGAATACACCAGGTTATCGACTGCGTGTAAACCAAGGTTTTACTACTTTGTTAACAATTACACCAATTACCCTTGAATGTAATTCACCCCTATTTCAACAAGTCTATTAACTATTAATCCAGTTCCGTGTCCGGTAAAATGAATAATTATTGGTATTTATAGATATCCCGCCCACCGTACCCAGTCAAGCGTATGTGGTTATATATAAATACGTCAAATTATAAGTTTGTATATTAAATTAACAAGGTATTATTTAGTTAATATAAAACCCATTAATAGCCCATAGTCTAATTTCCACAAGTGTCGTTCTTTTATCCAAACCCCAATTATGGTACAAAGCCTAAATTACCCAATTTTAATAATTAGCCCAATATCATGATTACTTCGATTTAAATAAGCATAATAATAACTTAGCTACGAGACATTAATGAAAATAATATAAACATAACTTACAATGATTAAAAATAGCGTAGCGTTACACGGACAGAATTTCGACTTACACCCTTACAACATTCGCTAACATACCCTTATTATTAGGATTTAAAATTACAATTAAAATTAAATTATATATATATATATATATATATATATATATATATTTACATATATATTGAGAGAGAGATAGATTATGGATATTTTTTACGATCAAACTGCGCTGGCTTTTATAGGGATTTTCAAAATTAGGGGCTCCGAGACTCGCGACCCTTTCCTTCTTCAAACTCCGCAACTCGCGGAGTTCGATTTTACAGCTCACTCCATTTTGGATCCTTTTTTGACGACGGATTATTATATAAATATAATATATATATAATTTATATAATTAATTATATATTATATTATATTTATATACATAGTTAACTTGTAATTTTTAGTCCGTTGCGTCGAGCGTTGAGAGTTGACTCTAGTCCCGGTTCCGGATTTTCGAACGTCCTTGCGTACAATTTAATATCTTGTACTTTGCGTTTTGAATCTTGTACTCTTGTAATTTTGAGACGTTTCTCATCAATAATTGGAACCTTTTTGATTGTATTTTGTACTTTTGAGCTTTTTGGTCGTTTGCATCTTCAATTCGTCGAATCTGTCTTTTGTCTTCACCTTTTATTATTTAAACGAATATCACTTGTAAATAGAACAATTGCAACTAAAAGCTTGTCTTTCTTGAGGAATAATGCTATGAAATATATGTTCGTTTTTAGCATTATCAACGTCACTTCCTGGTGTATACTTCCTTTCATAGTGTTTGGGAAGGATGAACTATTTGAGACTGGTGATTTTGTATTCAAATCGTGGAACATATTGAGAACCCGTGAAGTAGTTTTTCTTCCTGTTAATCCCCAACGAAGTATCAAATTGCCTCATGTAAAGCCTGAATTCAAGGAGTTCATTGATGTGATTTGCCATCTCGTTCGTCGTCAGCTTTTGATAGTTCCCTATGTTCTCTGTTCGTTTGCAAATGTCGAAGAACTTTAAAGCACGCTTGAGGGTTCCATCTGAGTATTTTGGCAGCTCGGATTTGCGAATGAATATGGGCCTTTTGATTTTGTTGCGAAAAATGAAGCCTTCTTCAGGGGCGTCCAAGCAATAACATAATGAGAAACAAAACAGTTTGTATAACAAACGTTCAATACAAACGATGAAGCATAGATTGCACATAAATACTCACGATTTTATTAGAATGAAAAAGATCTCTGTAACTAACAAAGAATACCCTATTTATAATAGGAACGAGAAGAATTAGAAACATATTAAAACTCCTAAACTTAAGCAACAAGAAAAACTATAAATATTTAATTTAAACACATATGGATATCAAAAACAACTTGATAACTTTGCTTCCTTTTTGTTTTTTTCAATCGGCCTCCAGCACCTTTCCTGCATTCGGCCCACTAGTTCCTCCCGGGTCCACTTCGATGACAGGCCCATCCGGCCCACACAATAAATCCAGTCCTGCGTCAGTCTCTCCCACTTGAGAAAAACTCGCCCCCGAGTTATCCGGGTAGATAGGAACGTCTGAATCATGATAATGGGATAAGTCAGCAACATTAAAAGTAGATGAAATATTCATTGAAGCAGGGAGATCAACAACATAGGCATTATCATTGATTTTATGCACTACTTTTTATGGTCTATACTTATTAGGTTGGAGTTTTTGTATGTACCAACTGGAAAACGCTCTCGGCGAAGAAAAACCATGACCAAGTCACCAACTTTAAAAAGGATGACCCGCCTGTGCTTGTCGGCTGTAGCCTTATACTTCGAGTTAGTTTGTTTGAGTTTTCGTTTCACCTCACTAGTAACATCTTGAGAGTTCGAGGTGAGCTTGGCCGCTTTGGCATGGGACTTGGCATTTTTAGGCAGCGATATAAGATCAACAACATGGTGTGGAGGTGTCTGATACACAATGGAAAAAAGGGGACCGTCCAGTTGAGCTGTGCACCGCATTATTGAAAGCAAATTCCGCTTGTGGAAGCGCGTGATCCCATTGTTTTGGCCGTTCTCCACAAATGCAACGAAGCAGATTACCAAGGGTCTGGTTAACAACTTCGGTTTGTCCATCCATCTGCGGGTGAGTCGAGCTACTATACTTTAAAGATGTATCAAATAAACGCCATAAAGTAACCCAAAAATGGCTAAGGAAACGAGTGTCCCTATCAGATACAATGGAGTGAGGAACTCCATGTAAACGTATAATTTCGTGAAAAAATAAACGAGCAACATGTGTAGCATCGGATGTCTTCTTACAAGGAATGAAGTGGACCATTTTTGAGAACCGATCCATGACTACAAATATCGAGTCGACCCCACGTTAAGTTCTGGGTAAACCCAAAACAAAGTCCATGGAGAGGTCTTCCCAAATTGTCTCAGGTACAGGTAGTGGCATATATAACCCGGTATTCTAGGACAGACTCTTTGCGGTTTGGCAAACAGGGCAGCGCTGAACAAATTTACCCACGTCTCACTTCAATTGCAGCCAATAATATTGCTCCTCGACAGCGCTGGTGGTCTTATCTCGTCCTAGGTGTCCACTTAAGCCACCTCCGTGTAAATCTCGAATGAGTTTTTCCCGAAGGGAGCAATGAGGGACACATAATTGGTTTCCTTTAAAAAGATACCCATCGTGTTGCGAGTAGTCCTTGAATGGAAGTTTATGCCATATAGTTCTAAAGTCTACATCCTGATCGTATAGCTCTCGAAATAATTCAAATCCCACTACTTCTTGCGTGAGTGTGACAAGGACCGTAGTGCGTCTACTCAATGCGTCAGCTACGGTGTTTTGCTTTCCCGATTTATGTTTGAGGATGAATGGGAATTGTTGTAAGTAGCCCACCCATCGTGCGTGCATTTTATTAATTGACTTTTGGCTACTGATATATTTGAGGGCTTGATGATTCGTGTAAAGAACGAATTGATCAGTGAGAAGATAATGTTCCCAATGTTTGAGGGCGCGAAAAATAGCAAAAAACTCTTGGTCATAAGTGGACCACTTTTGTCGCGCATCGCTCAATTTCTCACTAAAGTATGCTACTGGTTGGCCATCTTGAGACAAAACCGCACCAATTCCGAGGCCACATGCGTCACATTCCACCGTAAAAACCTTGTCAAAACTTAGAAGAGCCAAAACAGGCACCGTACACAATTTTGTTTTAATAAGCTCAAAACTTTACCTTTGTTCTTTACCCCACTGAAAATTTCCTTTTTTCAAAAAATCAGTGAGTGGTGCGGTGACTGAGCTAAAATGTCGGATAAATCGTCGATAGAAAGTCACTAGGCCATGAAAGCTGCGAACCTCTGTAATTGTTTTCGGTGTTGGCCAATCATGAATGGCTTTAATCTTTTCCTCGTCAACTCGAATTCCACTTCCACTAATGATGAATCCTAGGAACAACAAACGTGTTTGCATAAATATGCACTTCTTGGTATTAACATATAACTTTCTATCCTGTAGAATGCATAACACTTGACGCAAGTGTTCGATGTGTTCTTCTTTATGCTTGCTAAACACCAAAATATCATCAAAATACACGACCACAAATTTATTCAAGAAAGGTTTGAGTACCTGAGTCATAAGCCACATAAACGTGCTCGGGGCGTTACTGAGACCAAACGGCATTACCAACCACTCGTATAGACCTTCCTTTGTTTTAAATGCTGTTTTCCATTCGTCCCCTGGATGTATTCGGATTTGATGATAGCCACTTCGGAGGTCGATCTTACTAAAAGTTGTCGAACCAGAGAGTTGGTCCAACATATCTTCAAGACGTGGTATGGGAAAACGATAACGAACTGTAATCTTGTTGATGGCCTGGCTATCTACACACATCTGCCAACTCACATCTTTCTTTTGCGTTAGTAAAGCGGGAACCGCATAAGGGCTCATGCTAGTGCGGATTAGTCCCTTTTGTAACAAGTCTTCCACCATTTGTTGTAATACGTTACCCTCGCGGGGGTTCATTCGGTAATGTGGTAGGTTAGATAAACTGGTGCCGGGTATGAAATTAATGGCGTGTTGTATGTCGCGCATGGGAGGTAATTCATCAGGTAATTCGGTAGGAATTATATCAGAAAATTGTTCCAATAGTTCTAGAAGGTCTGGTGGTAACTGACCCTGTTCCCCAATTGATGGCGAGTCTGCTTTGAAGAATTCCTTCACAATTAACAAATATAAAGTTTGTGAACCCTTTACATCGGACATAAATTCTGATCTAGATTGTGTGAGAGTTAACAGGTTGCCACTCCCCTTCTTCTCAGTTTTTGGTCTAAAAGCCAATGGTAATAAAGTAATCTTCTGCCCATCTTTTATAAACCTGTAGATATTATCCCGTCCATCATGCGTTGTGTTCAAGTCGTATTGCCATGGTCGTCCAAATAATAGATGACACGCATTCATCTCCATGACATCGCATATAACATCGTCCTTGTAAAACTTCCCAATGGATAAAGTAACACGGCATCGTTCCGTTACTTTAAGCCCCGGTCCATCCGTGATCCACACAATATTATAAGGTTCTGGATGTTTCTCGACTGGTAATTTCAGTTTTCGGACGAGATCCTTTGAAATAATATTTTTGCAACTGCCACTATCGATAATGAGATCAAAAATATTATTAGAGATGGTGCACCTGGTGCGGAAGAGAAGGTTGCGTTGAGTGTCTGTACGCTTTGGTGCAAGTAATACTTTTCGTACTACAAACGTAGATAGATCATAGTCTTCCCCGTCTGGGCCACATATACCATCATCATCATCAGCAATATCATCACCTTCATAATCTTCACTGGTTTATGTATAGTTGATGGGTTTCCTTTGGGGACATGCATTTGAAAGGTGCCCAAGTTGGTTGCAACGATAGCATTTGCCTATGTTTGGCCGACTATATATATTGGTTGCAGGTTTCTTACCAGCTTCCTTATCAGTAGCATTTGTGATCACGGCTTCAGTTGTAGTCATTGTAGTTGGGGCTGACTTAAACGGCGTCCTTGATGATGACCCAATTTGATTTCCTCCAAGGTTGACTCGCATACCCATGGATTCTGCACGTCGAGCAAGGTTGCACGCTTCGGTTAGGCTTAAAATTACTTGGCAGCCTATCTTGTCTTTAATTGCAGGGCGTAGACCAAAGATATATCGGGAAATTTGTTGACCCTCAGTCTCGTTCAAGTTGTTTCGTGATGCCAATCGGAGGATGTCTGCTGTGTACTCAGCGATAGTCTTTTGTCCTTGTCTTAATGACTGATATTGTTCAAATAGGAACTGGTCGTAATCAGGTGGTAGAAAATGGGCCATAAGCATCCGTTTCATCTTTAGCCACGATTTGGTTGCCCCTTTTCCTGACCGTCTTCTTAGATTTTGATTTTGTTCCCACCAAGATGATGCTCCCCCTTTTAATTTGTATGCGACTAACTTCACTTGCTTATTTTCGGGTATCTCTGAAAATTCAAAGAATCGTTCTACTTCGGCTATCCAATCCAAAAATTCTTCAATATTCAAATTTCCATTAAACGAAGGTAAGTCTACTTTTAGACGGAATTCTTCTGATCGGTTTTGATACCGTGGTGGATTATAATCATTGAATCGATCTAGTCATGGTGGGTGATTCCTTTGTCGACGAGGATAATAATCGTCCTGGTAAAACTCGTGAACATCTTCCTCAGATGAACTTTCTTCCTCGGTAATTATTGGTTGATGAACGAATGTTTTATAATTTAGCGGAAGGCGGTGTTGAGAGGGTGGTTGTTGATATTGATAGGTGGGTTTTGACTGATACTTAGGTAGATTATCTTGACGTTGTTTCTCGAGAGCAATTCTCTCGGTTTCTACACGCACAGATTGTTGAATGGTTTCCAGTTTCCCTATACGTTCATTTAGGGTCTGGAAATTGGTGTTCAATGTTTCGATCGCTTTGAGAATCTCAGAGAGATCGGGTTGTTTGTTCCCACTTTCATCGGTCATTGTGGTGAGTTAACCTCGCTACTGATACCAACTAATGAGAAACAAAACATTTTGTATAACAAACGTTCAATATAAACGATGAAGCATAGATTGCACGTAAATACTCACGATTTTATTAGAATGAAAAAGATCTATGTAACTAACAAAGAATACCCTATTTATAATAGGAACGAGAAGAATTAGAAACAAGTTAAAACTCCTAAACTTAAGCAACAAGAAAAATTATAAATATTTAATTTAAACACATATGGATATCAAAAACAACTTGATAACTTTGCTTCCTTTTTGTTTTTTTCAATCGGCCTCCAACACCTTTCCTGCATTCGGCCTACTAGTTCCTCCCGGGTCCACTTCCATGACAGGCCCATCCAGCCCACACAATAAATCCAGTCCTGCGTCATAACATATCTTGAATTGAGACAAATCCAGAGTGTCGATGGTTTGATTAGGCGCGGAGAGCAGGATCTTCTTTCGAATTGATTTGACACCTAGCTGAAGATCATATTGAGAGGCAAGTTTAATTATGTCTTTAATGAACCTTCTCACCCTTTCGATTGCCATTTCGATAACCCAAGTCTTTCTTATTTTATCTCTCAACCAATTGTATAGAAACAACACATCAATCGAATCGAGTTCAATCAGATCATACTCTTAGAACGTGTACTCTTGGTCGTTTGAACGAATCACTCTAAAAAAATGGAGTAAACACTCTTTTAGATAATGACCTGCAGAACACACTGTTTATGACGATGATCGGATTCTCTTTCTGGTCTTCCATATCAAACTCATCCCAGTTCTTATAAACTCGCCTTTGATAACGGTACATTATCAACTTGTCCTTGTCATTAAGAAAATCATAACACCCGATTGGTTAGAACCTTTCAGTTATTGGCACGTTTTTGAGTTTATCTTCACTTACGAAGATTTTATAAGCTTGTTCCTCCAGCCAACAGCCCTGTAATACTTCTTTAGATTGAGGTTCACCAAGTTTGATCGGAAGTGATATGTGTTTGTTGAATTCTCCATGTTGAGGATCAGATGACGTGGATTGATCAGGAGTTGGTTGAGCGGTTGGTTTGGGAAACCTTGGTGCAGGTTCACCGGTGTATTCCTGAGTGACAAACCGATCAAATTCATTCAGATCTTCCTCGTCTAGAGCTTCTAAGTTTACGTAATTTTCTTTACTGAATGCTCCTTCAATGACAATAGCAGACTGGGGTTTCAAGTTTCTGAAGTACTCTTCCTCTTCTTCATCTTCAGATTTTGGTATGATAAGCTGTGGTGCGGATGTGATGATTGTTTCAGACTGGGAGGAGATGGGTTCGATGTCAGAACTCGTGTATACCACCATAGCAATATTGGTTTCGGCTGAGGTAACCACTTCTTCAGACATTTCGATTTCGGTTTCTACTTCTTCTTTGACATCAACAAACATAACTTCATCGAAACATCATCAGAGTTGATTGTGATCACGTCATGTCCTTCGAGGGCAACATCATCTTCTTCTATTGTGTATTCGATCCCTTCGACCATTCCTTTAGGCACAACAGAGTCATTAACAATTTCTTTCCCTTTCCTGGAAGAGCTAGGTGGAGTTTGTGTTTGACTGATAGTTTGAGTAATATGCACAGTGGATCTTCCTCCGATATTCTCCCCCTCATGTTGGCCGCCGGAATCGGGGTCATCATGTCGCCTGGAGGAAGATGATTGATCAACACGATACGGGATTGGTTCAAGTACTAGAGGATAATTCGGGATGAGTTGAAGAGAGTTGAGAAGACCAAGGATAGCTTTCCTGATGTAGTCACCCTCAGAAAGATTAATTGAGAGAAGATAAGCGTGAAATTTGTTTTCCCGTTGAATGTACGTGAGATTTGGTTGATGAGTGACAGTTTGGGTGATAGGAGATGATGTCATGATTGGAGGTGATAACGGTGGTGGGGAAGCATTGAGATCAGGTGGTGATAATGTTAATCGTGGTGGTGAAAGAGCCATGGTGATAATTGGTGAGGATGTGTTGGAGCCCTGCAAAGAAGTGTTAGTGAAAACAGCCTGAGATTCTTGACGAAACTCAGTTGTCACCACTGTTGAGCTAGAAAGCTGAGCAGTGAGGCCTGCTAAAACAGGACTTCCAAGCGATCTTAGAGAAGCAATTTTCGGAGATTTTCTAAACTCTACGTTGTTGTTGCAGTCTGAGCTATAGACACTTAACATTCGGTATAGGACTGCACCAAATCCCTACGAGAACTAGACACTTTCTCAAATTGTTTTTGGCAAATCTCATCTAGAGATGCCGATTCTAACTCATATGAAACAGATGTGTGTGCATCTGAGTGGCTTCCTAATGTTTGGGGGGGCTAACGTTTTCTTTTTGCCCCATCTCACTCCCGGTCCGCACATCCTCTCTTGATTTTTCAACCCTACCCTCATTTCCATCCTTATCACTCCGATCAATATCATGAAGAACCTTCTGGAGTTGTTCAGAGGTTACCTGCTTTGGTTTTGTTTTTCTTTTAGGCCTATTTTCATCCTCAATTCTTTTTCCCTCAAATTTTCTTTTCTTTGACCCTCGCTTACTAGACCCCTCACCAGGTGTCCTATCAGCTCCTGGATCAGGATCCTCGGGTTGTAGAGGATCCATAGGAGCTCCTATCTCACTCATATATGCAATGATTCTTGGATCGTCACGTGGTCCAAGATTGAGCAGATGAGCAGGAATTAGTTCGCCTTGCACGTTCTTTGATCCGATTCGTTGTTGAATAAAGGAAATTCCTTCTTGATCTGCATCGGGCTTACTCCTATCATGTGGGAGTGGATTGGGAGATAAGTGAGCTTCATGTAGGATGGATGAAAGGATAATGGCATAGAATCTTCGAAATTGGATGTAAGTTGGGAGTAGAGGGTTGGTGTGAATTTCAATCATCCGATCCCATAGAGCTTGGCCGAAATCAGCATTAGGTAGAAACACAATCCCATAAAAGATCTTTAGCAGGAATATTGTGATGTGATCGGTTCCAGTTTTCATCGGGTTGAAATATCGGTTAATGAAAGTATACAGTACCGCCCATCGTTGTGCCATGCGTTGCTTCTTGAAAGCCCTTATGTTTCGGAGTTCACCTTCATACCCGAGCCGACGAACAACAACTAACATATTATCTTCAGAAGGGAAGGCATCATATTGTTGTCTGTTGGGAATGCCTAAGTACCATCTCATGTCGCTTAGAGCAAAGGAGGTTGAGTGATCAGGATTTCGGGCAACTAAGAAGGTGAAGTGATCGGGGTCATTCTCAGTGGCTGGGTGATAGGTCATGGTGTCCCTCATTAATTGGAGTTGTCGTTCAGAGACATTTTCTGTTTCAGTGAATAGGTGGTGTAATGGGTGGTTTAATAGGATAGGAATCCAGTAATCACAGGGGGTAGAAACATCCTTAGTGAAAAAGGCGTTGTTTGACATTGCTGTGATATCATGAGCATGATTAGTTAACACACAGTTCATTTGGTGTTTTTGTGAAGATGGTGACAAAACATTTAATTGATTCAATTTAAAAATTTGTCAAAGTTCATTTGAAACAGCATCAACACTTAGAAATTTTTGGCAGAAGGGAATTTCGAGCACTTTGCAATTTTGAACAAAGAAAGGTTTTTGAGCATGAAGGTTTTCGTGCAAGCAATTTTTAAGCATTTCATACAACAAAGAATTTCAGTTAACACATTTTCGAGCAGTCAAAGTTTTTCAGTCAGAACACATTTTCGAGCAGAAAAGAGTTTTTCAAGCAGACCTTTTTCGAGCACATAAAATTTTCAGTCAAACACTTTTTCGGACACAAGAGCACATAAGGTTTTCAATCAATAAATTTTTCGGGCACAAAAGGATTTTTCATACAGAGACTTAAAGGTTTTCAGTCAGTCACTTTTTCGAGCACTGTTTTCGAGCGCTCGAAAACATGTGATTTTCGAGCACTCTGTCTGTTTGAGTACATATTCATTACTTAGCAGAAAAATCAACAAATTAGGCCAAATTAAGTTTTAATGAGTGAAATCTATGATAAACCTAACTCGATCAAAAGCATTAATTAAGGCTAAACCTCTGATATGCTCAAAGTTAGTCATGAACCCTAAAATTGACCCCTTTTCAAAATTGGAATGACATAAGCATCTAACAATGAATTAGAGGAAGTAATCATGTTCTATTCATCACAGACATGAACCCTAAGTCAATTTATCCTAACAGATTTGAATTATAAGTGTAATTGATCAGAACAAGGTCTTAGGGTTCGAAACCCCTGTGCACACAAAACAAAGATTAAGTAAGTAATCATACAAATCATGGCATTCTTTTTTATGTATTTAAGTTATTACAGAGATTTTAAAGCTTCTACGAAACAACAAATTTAATCACAAACACATGAATTTAGAGAAAAATACCGATTTGGTTTAAGTGTGAGGAAGGTGAACAGTGATGATGACGATGGTGTTCATAGAGAGCAAGTGGGCCTTGGATATAATTATTTTAAAGTGAGATTTGAAAGTGATGGGTTAAAAAATGAACTTTCATCCTTATATAGACACGTGATGACTGAAAAATTCATTTTTCAGTCAGTTTTGCTCGAGAAACAATAAGTTCAGATGCATTGTAAGAAAATTTACACTTTATAAACCATTGCTCGAAAACCTTCAGCATATGAATTTGCTCGAAAATTTTAAGCAGATTTGGATTTTAATGGGATTTTGGTACAGTATGATAACCTTTAAGAATTTTAAGAAATTCTGTGAAATAATCAAGTTAAAGTTTAAACTTTAATTATTTTTCAAAATTTAATTTTCTCAAGTTTTAACAATTATTGAGACCAGGAACCATGAGGCAGTCATATAGACACATCCTCTTAAGGCAGTCACATGGACACATCCTTCGTCATTTGTTGACTGTGATTTTGAGGCAGTCATTTAGACACATCCTCTTGAGGCAGTCACGGGGACACATCCTCTGTCATTTGTTGACTGAGATTTTGAGGTAGTCATATAGACACATCCTTCTGAGGCAGTCACCAGGACACATCCTCCATCATTGCTAACATTTTGATGTTAACTCCCCTTAGACAGTTGCCGGTTTCAGGAGAGTTAGTTTTTAAGAGCAAGTTTTACATTGTTATTTATGTAAAAGTCACTTTAGATTTTGAAAATCAAATTATGATACCGGGTCTCACACTGTAATTTATGTGAGAGCCATTGTTCTCATCTCCCTCTCAAAATGTGATGCATCAGATTTTGAAAAACACAATACTTCCCCTAGGCAAGTGCATCACTCCCCCTAGGCACTTACCAGGTTCCTAAATGGAAAAGAAATTAACCATGCCAATTTTACCAACCAGATTTTTAAATGTGGGTTCATCTAGGGCCTTGGTCAGTAAGTCAGCAAGTTGACTTTTGGTGGGTACAAAATACAATTCAACATTTCCTTTTTCAATATGATCCTTAATAAAGTGATAGCGAATGTCAATGTGTTTGGTTCGAGAATGGTGAACTGGATTGCTAGAGATAGCAATGGTACTCTGAGAGTCGCAGTAGATCAGGATTTTATGGAATTTGAATCCATAGTCAAGTAGTTGGGACTACATCTACAGTACTTGGGAGCAACAGCTTGCAGCTACAATGTACTCAGACTCAGCTGTGGAAAGAGAGATGCAGTTTTGCTTGCGGGATGACCAGCTGACTAATTTACGACCTAGGAATTGGAGACCACCAGAGGTGCTTTTCCGGTTTACTTGGTCACCACCATGATCAGCATCCGTGAATGCCGTAAGGTTGAATCCAGTCCCGAAAGGATACCAGATTCCGAGATTGGGTGTGCCTTTGAGATAGCTAAATATTCTCATTATAGCCTTGTAGTGAGAGTACCTAGGGTTGGCTTGAAATCAGGCACAAAGACATACAGCAAATATGATGTCGGGTCTACTAGCAGTGAGATACATCAATGAGCCAATTAGGCTCCTATAGAGTGTTTGATCGAAAGGTTGACCATCCAGATCAGCATGTAATGAAATGTTGATTGACATTGGAGTGAGGTTGATTTTCATCTCAGCAAAGTTAAACTTTTTGAACATATCAGAAATGTATTTTGATTGACCGATGAAAATCCCCTTCGGAAGTTGTTTAACTTCTAATCCTAGAAAGAAATGGAGTTCTTCTAGCATGCTCATTTCGAACTTGTTTTTCATGAGTTCATAAAACTTATAGAAGAGAGCGGGGGAAGTGGAACCGAAGATGATGTCATCAACATAGACTTGAATTAACAAGATGTGTTCTTTCTGTTTTCTGATGAATAGAGTCGTGTCTATGGTTCCACGTGAGAAACCGTTCTTGAGAAGAAATGCGGTCAGGGTTTCATACCACGCCCTGGGCGCCTGTTTTAGACCATAAAGATCCTTGGAAAGGAGATACACGTGGTTGGGGCGTTTGGAGTCTACAAAACCTTCAGGTTGACTGACATAGACCTCTTCTTGAAGAATGCTGTTCAGAAAAGCAGTTTTTACGTCCATTTGATAAACAGTAAATCGCTTGTGAGCAGCATATGATAGAAATAGAGGGATGGCTTCTAATCGAGCTATAGGAGCAAATGTTTCATCGTAGTCAATTCCTTCTTGTTGTATGTATCCTTTTGCTACAAGACGTGCTTTGTTACGAATGATGATGCCGTGAGGATCCTTCTTATTTTTAAAGATCCACTTGGTATCAATAATGGTTTTTCCAGATGGACGAGGAACAAGTTCCCATACTTCAAACCGATCAAATTGATGAATTTCTTCTTGCATGGAAATAGACCAGTCGGGATCTTGGAGGGCCTCAAAAGCAGTTTTAGGTTCGATCGTGCTCAGAAAGGCAGCGAAGATACATTCATTGTTGGAAGCCTTGCGAGTGCGGACAGGATCGTCTGGATCACCAATGATTTGATGAATTGGATGATCCGCAGTCCATTTAGTGAAATGTGGAAGAGGTGAAGTAGATCCATCATTAAGAGAGGTTTTGATATGCGAAGAGGATGAGGATCCAGTAAGTTCAGTGTTGTTAGTAGGGTGGGTGGCATTTTCTTCCCACAGAGGAATAAGAGTATCTGCATTTTGTTCAGTGGAAAGTATGGGAGGATTTGTAGCGTCTAAGGACCTAGTATCTGTTTCATTTGAAGGAGAATCTTCACTAGATTCAAGAGGAGGCAATTCAACAGCTGGAAGATGAGAGTTGGTAATGGGAGCATTGTTTTAGGAAGACACTCCAGTGACAAGGTCATCCAGAAGAAGAAATTCGAATGAATTACTTCCATCGGATGCTGATTCGCCCACGACCGATGGAGTAGAGGAATCGATTGTGATTGATTTGGGGGGAGCAGGTTCAGAGGGTATCGTGGGGTTTGACGTCATTGGAGGGATGATGTGTTCAAACAACACATCTAGATCATCAGAGGTGGCCAGTGGAACATGTCAGAAGTGAGGATCAGAATTGAGACCAGGGCGAGAGCCGTTATGTCCAAGTACCATTCCGGACATCTCGTCAAACTTGACATTGGTACTTTCTTTAATGATTCGAGTTTGATGATTGTAAACACGATAAGCCACACGATCTTGAGAGTAGCCAATAAATATTGCTTCATCACCGCGAACATCAAACTTTCCAAGGTTGTCCTCATCGTTTAGAACATAGCACACACATCCAAATATGCGAAAGTACTTCACATTGGGTCGACAATTGAAAAGAAGTTCATTTGGAGTTTTGTTGAACCGACGGTTAATGATGGACCGATTTTGAGTGAAGCACGCAGTGTTAACAGCTTCAGCCCAGAGGGACATGGGTAATTTGGAATAGACAATCATTGTTCTTGCGGCTTCAACAAGAGTACGATTTCGTCTTTCAACAACGCCATTTTGTTGTGGAGTGCCAGCGGCAGAGGTTTGATGGCAAAACAGCAATGAATCAAGTAACTTTAGGGCCTTTAATTAACCTTAACACGAATGGAGTGAATATTTTCAAGCACTTTTCGAATAAATCATGTAATAAAGTGACAAAATCATTGTATCTTAGTCATGGCAGCATAAACATGAACATATGAGCATGAAATATGAACAAAGACATGAACTAAGCCCTAAATTACCAGAAAACTTCATGAATTTCATACCATTTTGACATACATATCGTTTTCATAAGAAAGAAACATGTTAAACAAGCTTCAACATAAGAAAAACATGACATAACTTAGGGTCTGATAAACTTTTTCGTGCATAAATCTTTAATGAATAGGTAAATCTGAGATAGAGCATGCAGAATTTAGTACTTGTTAAGCATTTAAGACAGATTTCAAGCAGAAAAATAGATATACTTAACAAACAACAAACAAATTCGTGACCAAATAAGGATTAATCGTGATACCTCAACCGAAGAACACCAAACACTTCAAAACACGAATCTAGAAGCTTCAATCCTTGGATCTACAAGCAAGATAGCAAGTCCCGCTCTGATACCAATTGTTAGTCCCTAAAGAAGCCTAGATCGACCGGTTTGTGAGTTGATTAGTGGGTTAGAAGTATTAGTTATTCAAGAACACTTGAGAGAAAAGGATAAGATAAGTAAGTGCAAAATGAATAACTAGTTGCATTAGAAGTGGGGAGGTTGTTTATATATGACAACATCCCTAGTTACAAAAGTTACATTGTAACAAAGGTAATTACTAGTAAATACATTACAAACAATGATTAAAACCGTGCGCCACTAAGCTATTACATAAACATATGTCAACACGTGGGCACTTGGTAACTAACTTATCGTAATATCACCCCCTATAAGTACACTTGGCGAGTGCGTAAGTCTACGAAGTATTAAACACCCGTTAAATGCTAGCGCGACTAGCCCGAGTGGGGATGTCAAACCCTATGGATCCATATCTAAGATTCGCGTTCACCGGTTCAAAAACCAATGACTAAACGTTACCGAGCTAAGGGGAAAGTTTATGCCGTTATATAACCCACACATACAATAAGTTTAAGTACTCATGCCTAGTAAGTAAAACGTAAAAAACGCATGTATTCTCAATCCCAAAAATAGTTGAAGTAAAAAGGGATGCTATAACTCACAGTGAAAAAGCAGTAAAAGTCGATACGAGAGTGTGCAAGTAGTAAGTCGGTCCAAAAGGTCGTCAACCTAAGTCAAAGGTCACTAGGTCAGTATGTTGTCCTTATAAGTCTTAAAAGTGCATAAAATAAGTTTAAGTGTCATCATCATCATTATTCATCATCGTAAAAGCTAAGTAAGATTAACAAGTATAGAGATCGAAACAATAGGCTGACTTTGATCAGCTGCTACGACCTCCATGTAAACTGAAAAGATGCGTAGTCAGTGGATATGGCTCCGTATGTGTGTCCTCTAGTTGCTGACCAATTTCCAGACCCAAAATCATCTTCGTTTGACCGTGGCGACGGTTTAAGTGCGAGTAGGTCAGAAATTTCAGCACAACGTTACAAAGGTGTAGTGATTTTAAAAAGGCCATAAATCCTAAACCGTAACTCGGATTGAGGCGAGTCTTAAACGAAAAGTCATCTACTCGAACCGAAATAACTGGAAATAAACTTTTCCAGTAGCCCTGGAGCCTGATCATATCCAGAAAACAGTAAGCAAAGTGCTCCGGTGGGATTCTTGGTGCTTGATGCTCATCACGGTTCTCATCCTTGATGCTTGTAGCTTCAAGTGTACAACTCGTTGATGTGTTTACATCACTTTGACCAAGGTTCTACCATCAACACACAATAATCAAAACTAAGAATTAAAACACAACTCATGCGAGAGTTTGAGCAAGGTGATGAACCAAGGTTACATCAATTTTCTTAGTTTCAACACAAGTACAAGTTCCATTAAGCTACAATCTTTGAATCAAACTAAATAAGCAAGACCTTATGCTAGAGAGCTTAGATCTTAATTAGGTATGTTAAAGATCTTAGACCAAAAGGTCTAGATCTCATGATCTTGATGAAACCCTAAGTTATAACACTTAGACCTTCAATCTTTACACTACCATAAGTTAGGAAACTTAGATCTTGTAAAGTAAGTGATCATAAGCTAAGAAGCTTTCTCTTAAAAAAAATAGAAGATCATAAGTTACACAACTTATATCAAACACAAAAATGAAACCCTATGAAATGTCCCGTTCTTATTGATTAAAAACGTTCCATATTAATTGATTTCGTTGCGAGGTTTTGACCTCTATATGAGACGTTTTTTCAAAGACTGCATTCATTTTTAAAACAAACCATAACCTTTATTTCATAAATAAAGGTTTAAAAAGCTTTACGTAGATTATCAAATAATGATAATCTAAAATATCCTGTTTACACACGACCATTACATAATGGTTTACATTACAAATATGTTACATCGAAATCAGTTTCTTAAATGCAGTTTTTACACAATATCATACAAACATGGACTCCAAATCTTGTCCTTATTTTAGTATGCAACAGCGTAAGCTCTTAGTATTCACCTGAGAATAAACATGCTTTAAACGTCAACAAAAATGTTGGTGAATTATAGGTTTAACCTATATATATCAAATCGTAACAATAGACCACAAGATTTCATATTTCAATACACATCCCATACATAGAGATAAAAATCATTCATATGGTGAACACCTGGTAACCGACATTAACAAGATGCATATATAAGAATATCCCCATCATTCCGGGACACCCTTCGGATATGATATAAATTTCGAAGTACTAAAGCATCCGGTACTTTGGATGGGGTTTGTTAGGCCCAATAGATCTATCTTTAGGATTCGCGTCAATTAGGGTGTCTGTTCCCTAATTCTTAGATTACCAGACTTATTAAAAAGGGGCATATTCGATTTCGATAATTCAACCATAGAATGTAGTTTCACGTACTTGTGTCTATTTTGTAAATCATTTATAAAACCTGCATGTATTCTCATCCCAAAAATATTAGATTTTAAAAGTGGGATTATAACTCACTTTCACAGATTTTTACTTTATCGGGAAGTAAGACTTGGCCACTGGTTGATTCACGAACCTATAACAATATATACATATATATCAAAGTATGTTCAAAATATATTTACAACACTTTTAATATATTTTGATGTTTTAAGTTTATTAAGTCAGCTGTCCTCGTTAGTAACCTACAACTAGTAGTCCACAGTTAGATGTACAAAAATAAATCGATAAATATTATCTTAAATCAATCCACAACTCAGTGTATACTTATCTCAGTATTGATCACAACTCAAACTATATATATTTTGGAATCAACCTCAACCCTGTATAGCTAACTCCAACATTCACATATAGAGTGTCTATGGTTGTTCCGAAATATATATAGATGTGTCGACATGATAGGTCTAAACATTGTATACGTGTCTATGGTATCTCAAGATTACATAATATACAATACAAGTTGATTAAGTAATGGTTGGAATAGATTTGTTACCAATTTTCACGTAGCTAAAATGAGAAAAATTATCCAATCTTGTTTTACCCATAACTTCTTCATTTTAAATCCGTTTTGAGTGAATCAAATTGCTATGGTTTCATATTGAACTCTATTTTATGAATCTAAACAGAAAAAGTATAGGTTTATAGTCGGAAAAATAAGTTACAAGTCATTTTTGTAAAGGTAGTCATTTCAGTCGAAAGAACGACGTATAGATGACCATTTTAGAAAACGTACTTCCACTTTGAGTTTAACCATAATTTTTGGATATAGTTTCATGTTCATAATAAAAATCATTTTCCCAGAATAATAAATTTTAAATCAAAGTTTATCATAGTTTTTAATTAACTAACCCAAAACAGCACGCGGTGTTACTACGACGGCGTAAATCCGGTTTTACGGTGTTTTTCGTGTTTCCAGGTTTTAAATCATTAAGTTAGCATATCATATAGATATAGAACATGTGTTTAGTTGATTTTAAAAGTCAATTTAGAAGGATTAACTTTTATTTGCGAACAAGTTTAGAATTAACTAAACTATGTTCTAGTGATTACAAGTTTAAACCTTCGAATAAGATAGCTTTATATGTATGAATAGAATGATGTTATGAACATCATTACTACCTCAAGTTCCTTGAATAAACCTACTGGAAATGAGAAAAATAGATCTAGCTTCAAAGGATCCTTGGATGGCTTGAAAGTTCTTGAAGCAGAATCATGACACGAAAACAATTTCAAGTAAGATTTCCACTCGAAATAAGATTGTTATAGTTATAGAAATTAAATTAAAGTTTGAATATGATTATTACCTTGTATTAGAAAGATAAACTACTGTAAGTAACAAAGGTTTCTTGATCTTGGATGATTACTTGGAATGGATTTAGAAAACTTGGAAGTAAACTTGCAATCTTTGAAGTATTCTTGATTTTATGAAACTAGAACTTTTGGAATTTAAGAAGAAAACTTAGAACTTGAAGATAGAACTTGAGAGAGATCAATTAGATGAAGAAAATTGAAGAATGAAAGTGTTTGTAGGTGTTTTTGGTCGTTGGTGTATGGATTAGATATAAAGGATATGTAATTTTGTTTTCATGTAAATAAGTCATGAATGATTACTCATATTTTTGTAATTTTATGAGATATTTTATGCTAGTTGCCCAATGATGGTTCCCACATGTGTTAGGTGACTCACATGGGCTGCTAAAAGCTGATCATTGGAGTGTATATACCAATAGTATATACATCTAAAAGTTGTGTATTGTACGAGTACGAATACGGGTGCATACGAGTAGCATTGTTGATGAAACTGAACGAGGATGTAATTGTAAGCATTTTTGTTAAGTAGAAGTATTTTGATAAGTGTCTTGAAGTCTTTCAAAAGTGTATGAATACATATTAAAACACTACATGTATATACATTTTAACTGAGTCGTTAAGTCATCGTTAGTCGTTACATGTAAATGTTGTTTTCAAACCTTTAGGTTAACGATCTTGTTGAATGTTGTTAACCCATTGTTTATTATAACAAATGAGATGTTAAATTGTTATATTATCATGATATATGATATATAATATATCTTAGTATGATATATATACAGTTAAATGTCGTTACAACGATAATCGTTACATATATGTCTCGTTTCGAGATCATTAAGTTAGTAGTCTTATTTTTACATATGTATTTCATTGTTAATACACTTAATAATATATTTACTTATCATTTAACATAATTAACCAAGTGTATCAATATCTTAATATGATTCATATGTACCTAGTAAGACGTTGTTATAACCATAATTGTTATATATATCGTTTTCGAGTTTCTTAAATTAATAGTCTCATTTTTATGTATATAACTCATTGTTAAAATACCTAATGAGATACATACTTATAATAAAATCATGTTAACTATATATATAACCATATATATATATCATCGTATAGTTTTTACAAGTTTTAACGTTCGTGAATCACCGGTCAACTTGGGTGGTCAATTGTCTATATGAAACCTATTTCAATTAATCAAGTCTTAACAAGTTTGATTGCTTAACATGTTGGAAACACTTAATCATGTAAATAACAATTTCATTTAATATATATATAAACATGGAAAAGTTCGGGTCACTACAGTACCTACCCGTTAAATAAATTTCGTCCCGAAATTTTAAGCAGTTGGAGGTGTTGACGTATCTTCTGGAAATAAATGCGAGTATTTCTTCTTCATCTGATCTTCACGCTCTCAGGTGAACTCGGGTCCTCTACGAGCATTCCATCGAACCTTAACAATCGGTATCTTGTTTTGTTTAAGTCTCTTAACCTCACGATCCATTATTTCGACGGGTTCTTCAATGAATTGAAGTTTTTCATCGATTTGGATTTCGTTCAACGGAATAGTGAGATCTTCTTTAGCAAAACATTTCTTCAAATTTGAGATGTGGAAAGTGTTATGTGCAGCCGCGAGTTGTTGAGGTAGCTCTAGTTGGTAAGCTACTGGTCCGATACGATCTATAATCTTGAATGGTCCAATGTACCTTGGATTTAGTTTCCCCCGTTTACCAAATCGAACAACGCCTTTCCAAGGTGAAACCTTAAGCATGACCATTTCTCCAATTTCAAACTCTATATCTTTTCTTTTACTGTCCGCGTAGCTCTTTTGTCGACTCTGGACGGTTTTCAATCTTTGTTGAATTTGGATGATTTTCTCGGTAGTTTCTTGTATTATCTCCGGACCCGTAATCTGTCTATCCCCCACTTCACTCCAATAAATCGGAGACCTGCACTTTCTACCATAAAGTGCTTCAAACGGCGCCATCTCAATGCTTGAATGGTAGCTGTTGTTGTAGGAAAATTCTGCTAACGGTAGATGTCGATCCCAACTGTTTATGAAATCAATAACACAAGCTCGTAGCATGTCTTCAAGTGTTTGTATCGTCCTTTCGCTCTGCCCATTAGTTTGTGGATGATAGGCAGTACTCATGTCTAGACGAGTTCCCAATGCTTGCTGTAATGTCTGCCAGAATCTTGAAATAAATCTGCCATCCCTATCAGCGATAATAGAGATTGGTATTCCATGTCTGGAGACGACTTCCTTCAAATATAGTCGTGCTAACTTCTCCATCTTGTCATCTTCTCTTATTGGCAGGAAGTGTGCTGACTTGGTGAGACGATCAGCTATTACCCAAATAGTATCATAACCACTTGCAGTCCTTGGCAATTTAGTAATGAAATCCATGGTAATGTTTTCCCATTTCCATTCCAGGATTTCAGGTTGTTGTAGTAGACCTGATGGTTTCTGATGTTCAGCTTTGACCTTAGAACACGTCAAACATTCTCCTACATATTTAGCAATATCGGCTTTCATACCTGGCCACCAAAAATGTTTCTTAAGATCCTTGTACATCTTCCCCGTTCCAGGATGTATTGAGTATCAGGTTTTATGAGCTTCTCTAAGTACCATTTCTCTCATATCTCCAAATTTTGGTACCCAAATTCTTTCAGCCCTATACCGGGTTCCATTTTCCCGAATATTAAGATGCTTCTCCGATCCTTTGGGTATTTCATCCTTTAAATTTCCCTCTTTTAAAACTCCTTGTTGCGCCTCCTTTATTTGAGTAGTAAGGTTAGTGTGAATCATTATATTCATAGATTTTACTCGAATGGGTTCTCTGTCCTTTCTGCTCAAGGCGTCGGCTACCACATTTGCCTTCCCCGGCTGGTAACGAATCTCAAAGTCGTAATCATTCAACAATTCAATCCACCTACGCTGCCTCATATTCAGTTGTTTCTGATTAAATATGTGTTGAAGACTTTTGTGGTCGGTATATATAATACTTTTGACCCCATATAAGTAGTGCCTCCAAGTCTTTAATGCAAAAACAACTGCGCCTAATTCCAAATCATGCGTCGTATAATTTTGCTCGTGAATCTTCAATTGTCTAGACGCATAAGCAATCACCTTCGTCCGTTGCATTAATACACAACCGAGACCTTGCTTTGATGCGTCACAATAAATCACAAAATCATCATTCCCTTCAGGCAATGACAATATAGGTGCCGTAGTTAGCTTTTTCTTCAATAATTGAAACGCCTTCTCTTGTTCATCCTTCCATTCAAATTTATTCCCTTTATGCGTTAATGCAGTCAAGGGTTTTGCTATTTTGGAGAAATCTTGGATGAATCTTCTGTAGTAACCAGCCAATCCTAAAAATTGACGTATATGCTTCGGAGTTTTTGGGGTTTCCCACTTTTCAACGGTTTCGATCTTTAACGGGTCCACCTGGATACCTTCTTTGTTCACTATGTGACCGAGGAATTGAACTTCTTTCAACCAAAATGCACACTTTGAAAACTTAGCGTACAGTTTTTCTTTCCTCAATACTTCTAGAACTTTTCTCAAATATTCTTCGTGCTCTTGATCATTCTTTGAGTAAATAAGTATGTCATCGATGAAAACAATGACAAAATTGTCAAGATATGGCCCACACACTCGATTCATAAGGTCTATGAACACAGCTGGTGCGTTAGTCAATCCAAACGGCATAACCATAAACTCGTAATGACCATAACGCGTCCTAAAGCAGTTTTTGGAATATCATCCTCCTTTACTCGCATTTGATGATATCCAGAACGTAAATCGATCTTCGAATAAACCGACGAGCCTTGTAGTTGATCAAATAAGTCGTCAATTCTCGGCAGTGGATAACGGTTTTTGATGGTAAGTTTGTTCAACTCTCTGTAGTCAATACACAACCTAAATGTACCATCCTTCTTCTTGACAAACAAAACAGGAGCTCCCCATGGTGATGTTCTTGGTCGAATGAAACCACATTCTAATAGTTCTTGCAGTTGGCTTTGTAGTTCTTTCATCTCGCTGGGTGCGAGTCTATAAGGAGCAAGAGCTATTGGTGGAGCTCCTAGTACGAGATCTATTTGAAATTCAACAGATCGATGTGGAGGTAGTCCCGGTAATTCTTTTGGAAATACATCGCGAAATTCTTTTGCGACGGGAACATCATTGATGCTCTTTTCTTCAGTTTGTACTTTCTCGACGTGTGCTAGAACAGCATAGCAACCTTTTCTTATTAGTTTTTATGCCTTCAAATTACTAATAAGATGTAGCTTCATGTTGCCCTTTTCTCCGTATACCATTAAGGGTTCTCCTTCTTCTCGTACAATGCGAATTGCATTTTTATAACATACGATCTCTGCTTTCACCTTCTTCAGCCAGTCCATGCCAACTATTACATCAAAACTCCCTAACTCTACTGGTATCAAATCAATCTTAAATATTTCGCTACCCAGTTTAATTTCTCGATTTCGGCATATATTATCTGCTGAAATTAATTTACCGTTTGCTAATTCGAGTAAAAATTTACTATCCAACGGCGTCAATGGACAACTTAATTTAGCACAAAAATCTCTACTCATATAGCTTCTATCCGCACCCAAATCAAATAAAACGTAAGCAGATTTATTGTCAATAAGAAATGTACCCGTAACAAGCTCCGGGTCTTCCTGTGCCTCTGCCGCATTAATATTGAAAACTCTTCCACGGCCTTGTCCATTCGTGTTCTCCTGGTTCGGGCAATTTCTAATAATGTGGCCTGGTTTTCCACATTTATAACAAACTACATTGGCATAACTTGCTCCGACACTACTTGCTCCGCCATTACTCGTTCTAACACCATTTGTTCCTTTCATTCTGTTAACCCCTGGTCCGTAGACCTCACACTTCACCGCGCTATGACCATTTCTTTTACACTTGTTGCAAAATTTGGTGCAGAACCCCGAGTGATACTTTTCACACCTTTGGCATAGCTGCTTCTGATTGTTGTTGTTGTTGTTGTTGCGTTTGTTATTGTTGTTGGGATGATTGTTGTAGTTGCTGTTGTTGTTGTTGTTGTTGTTGTTGGGCCGTTTGTTGTAGTTGCGATTGATGTTGCGATTGTTGGGATAATTGTTGCGATTATTATTGTAATTGCTGTTGTTGTTGTTGTTGTATTGGTGATTCTTATCACCGTTTTCCTCCCACTTTCTTTTGACTTTCTTCACATTGGCCTCTTCAGCCGTCTGTTCTTTAATTCTTTCCTTAATCTAGTTCACTAGTTTGTGAGCCATTCTACATGCCTGTTGTATGGAGGCGGGCTCGTGTGAACTTATATCTTCTTGGATTCTTTCCGGTAATCCTTTCACAAACGCGTCGATCTTCTCTTCCTCATCTTCGAATGCTCCCGGACACAATAGGCACAATTCTGTGAATCGTCTTTCGTACGTGGAAATATCAAATCATTGGGTTCGTAACCCTCTAAGTTCTGTCTTGAGCTTATTGACCTCGGTTCTGGGACGGTACTTCTCGTTCATCAAGTGCTTGAATGCTGACCACGGTAGTGCGTACGCATCATCTTGTCCCACTTGCTCTAGATAGGTATTCCACCATGTTAACGCAGAACCTGTGAAGGTATGCGTAGCGTACTTCACTTTGTCCTCTTCAGTACACTTACTTATGGCAAACACCGATTCGACCTTCTCGGTCCACCGTTTCAATCCGATCGGTCCTTCGGTTCCATCAAATTCCAAAGGTTTGCAGGCAGTGAATTCTTTGTAGGTGCATCCTACACGATTTCCTGTACTGCTAGATCCAAGGTTATTGTTGGTATGTAGCGCAGCCTGTACTGCGGCTATGTTTGAAGCTAGAAAAGTACGGAATTCCTCTTCATTCATATTCACGGTGTGTCGAGTAGTCGGTGCCATTTCCTTCAAAATAGTCAAATGGAACAAGTTAATCATACAGAATATTAAGAGTAGTTAATAGTATTTCGTAGCATAATATAAACTCATTTATAAAAGCTTTTTCTTCATATTAGCATTTTATAAGTTTAAATTCGGGTAGTACCTACCCGTTAAGTTTATACTTAGTAGCTAATATACAATTCAACTACTACAATTCTATACGAAAAACTGATTATAATAATATTTCGCGTTCAAACTTTTATACAATATTTTACAAACTTACAATACTGCTTATTTTACATAAAGCATGAAATATAGCACACAATAACTTTGATACAAGATAGTTGTGAAGATAATTCTAGCTAGTACACAAGTCGTTCAGCAAAGACAATAAAGACACGTAATTCATACGTCCAGAAACAAGTCATGCATTCTGGTTTTACTAGGACTACTTCCCATCCTTGGTCTTGTGGAACATAACCGTTATGTCCGTTGATAAGACAGCGTGTTGTAACGTCGTCAAAGGGACGAGGGTTACGTAATGACCAACAGTCTTGTAATAACCTAAAAACCTCATTTCTTACCCCAATTACCGACTCCGTCACTTGCGGGAACGTTTTGTTTAATAGTTGTAGCCCAATGTTCTTTTTCTCACTTTGGTGAGAAGCGAACATTACTAACCCGTAAGCATAGCATGCTTCTTTATGTTGCATGTTAGCCGCTTTTTCTAAATCATGAAGTCTTATATTCGGATACGTTGAGTCAAAATAATTTCTTAACCCGTTGCGTAAAATAGCATTTGGGTTCCCCGTAATATATGCGTCAAAGTAAACACATCGTAACTTATGAGTTTCCCAATGTGATATCCCTCATCTTTCAAACGAAAGTCTCTTATAAACCAAGACATTCTTGGAACGTTCTTCGAATTTCTTAAAAACTGATTTCGCCGTAAATAGTTGTGTCGAAGAATTCTGACCGACTCTAGACAAGATTTCATCAATCATGTCTCCGGGTAGGTCTCTTAAAATATTGGGTTGTCTATCCATTTTGTGTTTTTATACTGTAAAATAGACAAGAGTTAGATTCATAAAAAAAATTACTTATTAATACAAGCAATTTTTACATATATCATAAAGCATAAGCACACTATATTACATATATTACACCACACGAATACAACTATCTTATTTCGACTCGCTCGTTTCTTCTTCTTCAGTTTTGGTTCGTTTTGCCAAGTTTCTAGGGATATATGATGTTCCCCTAATACGAGCTGTCGTTTTCCACAACGGTTTAGAAAAACCTGGTGGTTTAGAGGTTCCCGGGTCATTGTTACAACTTAAGGGCTTCGGGGGTTGACGATACATATAAAGTTTATCGGGGTTGGAATTAGATTTCTCTATTTTTATGCCCTTTCCCTTATTATTTTCTTTTGCCTTTTTAAATTCAGTTGGGGTAATTTCTATAATATCATCGGAATTCTCATCGGAATCCGATTCATCGGAGAATTGGTAATCCTCCCAATATTTTGCTTCCTTAGCGGAAACACCATTGACCATAATTAACCTTGGTCGGTTGGTTGAGGATTTTCTTTTACTTAACAGTTTTATTATTTCCCCCATCGGTTCTATTTCCTCCTCCGGTTCCTCCTCTTCCGGTTCTGATTCTTCTTCCGGTTCTGATTCTTCTTCCGGTTCTTCTTCGGGAACTTGTGAATCAGTCCAATATATATTCGACTCTTCGTTATTATTAGGTGAGTCAATGGGATTTGTGCTAGAGGTAGACATCTATCACACAATATCAAACATGTTAAGAGATTAATATATCACATAATATATACATGTTAATAATATATAGTTTCCAACAAAAATGTTAAGCAATCATTTTTAAAGAAAACACGGTCGAAGTCCAGACTCACTAATGCATCCTAACAAACTCGATAAGACACACTAATGCAAATTTTCTGGTTCTCTAAGACCAACGCTCGGATACCAACTGAAATGTCCCGTTCTTATTGATTAAAAACGTTCCATATTAATTGATTTCGTTGCGAGGTTTTGACCTCTATATGAGACGTTTTTCAAAGACTGCATTCATTTTTAAAACAAACCATAACCTTTATTTCATAAATAAAGGTTTAAAAAGCTTTACGTAGATTATCAAATAATGATAATCTAAAATATCCTGTTTACACACGACCATTACATAATGGTTTACATTACAAATATGTTACATCGAAATCAGTTTCTTGAATGTAGTTTTTACACAATATCATACAAACATGGACTCCAAATCTTGTCCTTATTTTAGTATGCAACAGCGAAAACTCTTAGTATTCACCTGAGAATAAACATGCTTTAAACGTCAACAAAAATGTTGGTGAGTTATAGGTTTAACCTATATATATCAAATCGTAACAATAGACCACAAGATTTCATATTTCAATACACATCCCATACATAGATATAAAAATCATTCATATGGTGAACACCTGGTAACCGACATTAACAAGATGCATATATAAGAATATCCCCATCATTCCGGGACACCCTTCGGATATGATATAAATTTCGAAGTACTAAAGCATCCGGTACTTTGGATAGGGTTTGTTAGGCCCAATAGATCTATCTTTAGGATTCGCGTCAATTAGGGTGCCTGTTCCCTAATTCTTAGATTACCAGACTTAATAAAAAGGGGCATATTCGATTTTGATAATTTAACCATAGAATGTAGTTTCACGTACTTGTGTCTATTTTGTAAATTATTTATAAAACCTGCATGTATTCTCATCCCAAAAATATTAGATTTTAAAAGTGGGATTATAACTCACTTTCACAGATTTTTACTTCGTCGGGAAGTAAGACTTGGCCACTGGTTGATTCACGAACCTATAACAATATATACATATATATCAAAGTATGTTCAAAATATATTTACAACACTTTTAATGTATTTTGATGTTTTAAGTTTATTAAGTCAGCTGTCCTCGTTAGTAACCTACAACTAGTTGTCCACAGTTAGATGTACAGAAATAAATCGATAAATATTATCTTGAATCAATCCATGACCCAGTGTATACGTATCTCAGTATTGATCACAACTCAAACTATATATATTTTGGAATCAACCTCAACCCTGTATAGCTAACTCCAACATTCACATATAGAGTGTCTATGGTTGTTCCAAAATATATATAGATGTGTCGACATGATAGGTCAAAACATTGTATACGTGTCTATGGTATCTCAAGATTACATAATATACAATACAAGTTGATTAAGTTATGGTTGGAATAGATTTGTTACCAATTTTCACGTAGCTAAAATGAGATAAATTATCCAATCTTGTTTTACCCATAACTTCTTCATTTTAAATCCGTTTTAAGTGAATAAAATTGCTATGGTTTCATATTGAACTCTATTTTATGAATCTAAACATAAAAATTATAGGTTTATAGTCAGAAAAATAAGTTACAAGTCATTTTTGTAAAGGTAGTCATTTCAGTCGAAAGAACGACGTCTAGATGACCATTTTAGAAAACATACTTCCACTTTGAGTTTAACCATAATTTTTGGATATAGTTTCATGTTCATAATAAAAATCATTTTGCTAGAATAACAACTTTTAAATCAAAGTTTATCATAGTTTTTAATTAACTAACCCAAAACAGCCCGCGGTGTTACTACGACGGCGTAAATCCGGTTTTACGGTGTTTTTCGTGTTTCCAGGTTTTAAATCATTAAGTTAGCATATCATATAGATATAGAACATGTGTTTAGTTGATTTTAAAAGTCAAGTTAGAAGGATTAACTTTTATTTGCGAACAAGTTTAGAATTAACTAAACTATGTTCTAGTGATTACAAGTTTAAACCTTCGAATAAGATAGCTTTATATGTATGAACAGAATGATGTTATGAACATCATTAATACCTCAAGTTACTTAGATAAACCTATTGGAAATGAGAAAAATAGGTCTAGCTTCAAAGGATCCTTGGATGGCTTGAAAGTTCTTGAAGCAGAATCATGACACGAAAACAATTTCAAGTAAGATTTCTACTCGAAATAAGATTGTTATAGTTATAGAAATTGAATTAAAGTTTGAATATGATTATTACCTTGTATTAGAAAGATAACCTACTGTAAGTAACAAAGGTTTCTTGATCTTGGATGATTACTTGGAATGGATTTAGAAAACTTGGAAGTAAACTTGCAATCTTGGAAGTATTCTTGATTTTATGAAACTAGAACTTTCGGAATTTATAAAGAACACTTAGAAATTGAAGATAGAACTTGAGAGAGATCAATTAGATGAAGTAAATTGAAGAATGAAAGTGTCTGTAGGTGTTTTTGGTCGTTGGTGTATGGATTAGATATAAAGGATATGTAATTTTGTTTTCATGTAAATAAGTCATGAATGATTACTCATATTTTTGTAATTTTATGAGATATTTTATGCTAGTTGCCAAATGATGGTTCCCACATGTGTTAGGTGACTCACATGGGCTGCTAAGAGCTGATCATTGGAGTATATATACCAATAGTACATACATCTAAAAGCTGTGTATTGTACGAGTACGAATACGGGTGCATACGAGTAGAATTGTTGATGAAACTGAAGGAGGATGTAATTGTAAGAATTTTTGTTAAGTAGAAGTATTTTGATAAGTGTCTTGAAGTCTTTCAAAAGTGTATGAATACATATTAAAACACTACATGTATATACATTTTAACTGAGTCGTTAAGTTATCGTTAGTCGTTACATGTAAATGTTGTTTTGAAATCTTTAGGTTAACGATCTTGTTGAATGTTGTTAACCCATTGTTTATTATAACAAATGAGATGTTAAATTGTTATATTATCATGATATTATGATATATAATATATCTTAGTATGATATATATACAGTTAAATGTCGTTACAACGATAATCATTACATATATGTCTCGTTTCGAAATCATTAAGTTAGTAGTCTTATTTTTACATATGTATTTCATTGTTAATACACTTAATAATATATTTACTTATCATTTAACATAATTAACCAAGTGTATCAATATCTTAATGTGATTCATATGTACCTAGTAAGACGTTGTTATAACGATAATCGTTAATATATATCGTTTTCGAGTTTCTTAAATTAATAGTCTCATTTTTATGTATATAACTCATTGTTAAAATACCTAATGAGATACATACTTATAATAAAATCATGTTAACTATATATATAACCATATATATGTCATCGTATAGTTTTTACAAGTTTTAACGTTCGTGAATCACCGGTCAACTTGGGTGGTCAATTGTCTATATGAAACCTATTTCAATTAATCAAGTCTTAACAAGTTTGATTGCTTAACATGTTGGAAACACTTAATCATGTAAATAACAATTTCATTTAATATATATATAAACATGGAAAAGTTCGGGTCACTACACCCTAAGCTAGTGAGCTTGGATTTCTAACAACACTTATGAGATCTCAAGCTAGTGAGCTTGCATCTTTTGTTTCATGAAACACAAGTCACAAATCTAAACTACAACAAACAAAAGAAGATCATAAACTAACAAACTTTGAGCTTATCTCAACTTTTTGTAGAAACATCAAGCTAGTAAGCTTGTATTTCAAACTTTCTTAAAGATCCATAAAGTAAAGTGTTGGATCTTCAAGTTACATGAAGATCATAAACATGAATTTTGATCTTAAAACACAAATAAAGAGATCTTAAGTAATTAAACTTAGATCTAACATAAGTAAGGAAGATTAAAACCTAAAAAGCATTAATCCTCCATGTTCTTTCATTTTTCAAATCAAAGTTTGAATCTACAAGTGTTATGAAGATTCAAATTACAAAACATGAATCTTTGATGATAATGATGATGGATCACGAAAAAGGAAGAAGAAAAAGAAAACCAAAAATACTTACAATTTCTTCAAGTTTGAGAGAAAAACTTTAGAGTGAGAAAGTAGAGAGAAGTTTGTGTGTTTGAAATGAAATGCAAATGAGAGAAATGAGCCTTAAAAACAAAATAAAGTGAGGGTGAGGGTGGTGATGGTGGCCGACGGTTTGGGGCAAGGGGGACCATTTTGGCCTCATGTGGTGGTGGCATGGTGTGGTCCATGGTGGTGGTACAAAAGAATGTTGGAATGTTGGGTGGCATGCAACAAAGGATAAGGATTAGTACATAAGTATGCACATTACTTGTCTCATTACTTCATGGGCTTAATTATAATTACATGGGCTAATTAACCCATTACTAGCCCACTTAAGTTGAGTAGGTTGGGCCATGGAAGTCCATTAAGGTGTTAAGCCCAATAAGGTAACTAGTAAGCCTTAGTAGGCACTAAGAATAATTATGGGGCCATAAAACTAAGTAATTGTCATTAGTAAGTAACAATTACGCTTTCGTAGCCATAATATCCCAATCATGGCAAAAGTTCATCGTGTGCTAAGTTCGTATCTCGTTTAAAGCGATAAGTGACACTAACGATCGTAAAAGAAATTTAGGATCATGTTAAGTAACCTAGTACTTAAAACACGTAGTAAGGCATTAACGAAAGTAATTAACATAATTAATGATCCCAGAAAATAATCTATTACATTACACACAAATACGCAGTTTCATGAAAGAAATAAGTACAATTAAAAGTCGAAAAAGTCAGGTCATTACATTACCCACCTGTTAAAGAAAATTTCGTTCCAAAATTTTAAGCTGAGGTAGATGAAGGAGTCAGGAAAAGGTGAGGATACTTCTGCATCATTTGATCCTCTCGTTCCCAAGTAAACTCAGGTCCTCGTTTGGCATTCCAACGGACTCGGACAATTGGGATCTTATTGTGCTTCAAAGTTTTAACTTCACGGTCCATGATTTCGACAGGTTCTTCCATGAAGTGGAGTTTGTCATCAATTGTGAGTCCTTCTAATGGTATGACAAGTTCTGGTTCAGCAAGACATTTCTTCAAAATACATGGAAGGTAGGATGAACGGAGCTCAATTGAGTCAGAAGATCCAAACGGTAAGCAACGGGTCCAACACGCTCCAGGATTTCGAAAGGACAAATGTATCGCGGGTTTAGCTTTCCATGCTTTCCGAAATGAATTACACCCTTCTAAGGTGTGACATTCAACATTACACGGTCACCCACATTGAATTCGAAGTCTTTTAGTTTAAGGTCGGCATAACTCTTTTGACGATCACGAGCCGTCTTGAGCCTTGCTTGGATTTGGACAATCTTCTCCATTGTCTCATGGACTAACTCGGGTCCGGTGATTTGCTTCTCACCTACTTTGGCCCAGCAAATAGGAGAACGGCATTTGCGGCCATACAACGCTTCGAAAGGTGCGACATTAATGCTCGAATGATAACTGTTGTTGTAAGAGAATTCGGCTAGCGACAAATGCTTTTCCCAAGCTTTTCTGAAATCAATAACACAAGCACGCAACATGTCCTCCAAAGTCTGAATCGTTCGTTCGCTTTTTCCGTCAGTTTGCGGGTGATATGCAGTGCTCATGTCGAGACGAGTTCCCAAGGCTTCTTGCAAAGAACTCCAAAATCTATAAGCGAAATGGGTGTCGCGATCTGAGATAATCGATAAGGGCACACCATGATGAGATACAATCTCCTTTATGTATAGCTGAGCCAGCTTTTCCATTGTATCAGTCTCCTTCATAGCTAGAAGTGTGCAAATTTGGTAAGGCGGTCAATAATAACCCATATGGTATCGTATCCGCCTACCGTCTTTGGTAGTTTCGTAATGAAGTCCATCGTTATCCTTTCCCACTTCCATTGCAGGATTTCTAGTTGTTGAAGTAATCCAGATGGCCTTTGATGTTCGGCCTTAACTTTCGAACAAGTCAAACACTTCCCAACATAAGTAGCAACATCCTTCTTGAGATTAGGCCACCAATACTGTTCCTTGAGATCGTGGTACATTTTACCGGCTCCCGGATGAATCAAATATCTCAACTTGTGGGCTTCGTCTAGAATGAGGCTTCATAAATCCCCATAACTAGGCACCCAGATTCTTCCGGCAAAGTACCGTAGTCCAGTCTCCTTGACCTCAAATCGAGAAACGAGGATGTTCAAATGTTCTTGAGAAATATTCTCCTCTTTGAGAGCCTCATCTTGGGCTACTCAGATCTGGCTATTGAGGTTCGAATGAATGGTGATATTTAGGGCTCGGACACGGAGAGGTACCATTCTCTTTTCGGCTCAAGGCATCGGCTACAACATTTGCCTTTCCGGGATGATAACGTAGTTCACAATCATAGTCGTTCAATGTTTCGATCCACCGTCGTTGTCTCATATTCAGGTGTTTCTGATCAAAAATGTGTTGGAGGCTTTTGTGATTGGTGAAGATGGAACTCTTTGTTCCATAAAGATAGTGTCTCCATAGTTTTAGTTCAAATACAACGGCTCCAAGCTCAAGATCGTGCGTTGTGTAATTTCGCTCGTGAATCTTCAGTTGTCGAGAGGCATAAGCAATAACTTTCGTTTGTTGCATTAGTACACACCCAAAACCATTTTTCGAGGCATCGCAATAAACAACAAAATCATCACTGCCTTCGGGAAGAGATAGGATAGGTGCGGTGGTCAACTTCTGCTTCAAGGTTTGAAATGCTGACTCTTGCTCGGTAGTCCAAACGAACTTCTTCCCTTTGTGAGTCAGTGTGGTTAATGGGCGTGCAATCAGAGAGAAACCTTCAATGAATCTTCGGTAATAACCGGTGAGGCCTAAAAATTGGTGGATATGAGTAGGAGTAGTGGGAGTTTCCCACTTGCTGATAGCTTCGATCTTTGCGGGATCAACTTTGATACCCTGGTCACTCACAATATGACCCAGAAATTGGACTTCCTTCAACCAAAACTTACACTTGGAGAATTTGGCATAAAGTTTCTCTTGTCTCAAAATTTCCAACACTAGTCGAAGATGTTGTTCATGTTCTTCTTCGTTTTTGGAGTAGATGAGGATATCATCTATGAAGATGATAATGAACTTGTCCAGGTATGGTTTGCATACACGATTCATGAGATCTATGAATATAGCAGGTGCGTTGGTTAAACCGAATGGCATCACGAGAAACTCATAATGACCATAACGGGTTCTGAACGCAGTCTTCATCACATCGCTCTCCTTCACCCTCAACTGGTGATAACCGGATCGCAAATCGATCTTAGAGTAAACGCTTGATCCTTGTAGCTGATCGAAAAGATCGTAAATTCTGGGAAGGGGATACCGATTCATAATCGTCAATTTGTTGAGTTCGCGGTAGTCGATACACATGCGAAAAGATCCGTCCTTCTTCTTCACAAACAAAACAGGAGCGCCCCAAGGTGAAGAGCTTGGTTGGATAAATCTACGGTCTAACAATTTTTATAGTTGACTCTGCAACTATTGCATTTCAGAAGGTGCAAGTCGATAAGGCGCGCGAGCTACAAGTGCAGCTCCTGGTACTAGATCAATCTGGAATTCCACTGATCGCGGTGGCGGTAATCCAGGTAACTCTTCTGGAAAGACGTCGGGAAATTCGTTCACAATCCGCACATCATGAACACTCTTCTCCTCGGTTTCTAACTTCTTCACATGTGCCAGAATAGCAAAATGCCCTTTCCTCATGACTTTCTGTGCCTTCATGCAACTAATAAGGTTCAACTTTGGGCTACCTTTCTCTCCGTGTATGATCAATGGCACACCGTCTTCGCGAGGTATACGGATAATCTTCTCTCCACAAACAACTTCTGCTCTTACTTTGGACAACCAGTCCATACCAACTATTACATCGAAACTTCCCAACTTGATGGGTATCAAATCAATCTCAAAGTCCACACCGGCTAGGTTTATTATACCTCCTCGACCAATTTGGTCAGCCTTCTCAAGCTTCCCATTGTCTACTTCAACCAGAATACTCTCGTCTAACGGCACTAACGACCAGTCTATCTTAGAACAAAAATGTCTACATACGTAACTCCTATAGGCACCAGTATTAAATAAGACAGAAGCAAGTAGATTATTGACAGTGAATGTACCTGTGACCAAATCAGGATCCTCACGGGCATCCCTGGCGTTCATGTTGAAAACTCTCCCACGTACTGGTCTGGCATCCTTCTTCTTGTTCGGGCACTCATTCTTGAAGTGGCCCTGTTGACCACACTCAAAACACTTTCTTGGTCCAGTAAGGTTTGTCTTCACAGCTGGGGTGGTGATCTTGCAGTCCTTGCCAATGTGCCCGGTCCTCTTACACTTTTCACAGACCACATTGTAGTACCCTGTATGATGCTTGTAGCATCTCTTGCACTGCGGGAGACTACCCTTGTAGTTAGGTTTCGAGCTAGGGTTTGGGTTAGGGTTCCCCCTATCGTTGTTTCCCTTGAAACCCTCATGCCTCTTAGCTGGGTTATGATCAAAGACCTTTCCTTTGTTGCCTTCCCACTTACGCTTCTCATAACTAGCTCTTGATTCTGATTTCGCTTTCTCTGGTTCCTTGCGGACGATCTGGTTCATTAGGGTGTGCACCATGCGCATAGCTTCCGGGACATCTGCTGGTTTCGAAGAGGTAACATTTCCCTGAATGGTCTTGGGAAGTCCCCACAAGTATCGTTCCATTCGCTTAAATTCAAGGGTAACCATCGTGGGGCACATCAAAGCTAACTCTAAATACCTTCGGTTATAGCCATCAAGGTTGGTTCCCACAACCTTCAGCTCCCAAATCTCAGCTTCCATTTTCTGAATCTCCGTTCTGGGGCAGTACTCCTCGATCATAGCCCCTTTGAATTCCTCCCACGGGGTAGCATAAGCCTCGTCAATTCCTTTAGCCTGAGCAAGCGTGTTCCACCAGGTTAAAGCGCCGTCCGACAGAGTACAAGAGGCGTACTTAGTTTTGTTCACTTCCGAGCAGTTGCTCACACGGAAAACAGCTTCCAACTTCTTAAACCACCTTGTCAGTCTAACTGGCCCCTCAATACCACTGAAATTGTGGGGCTTGCAGCTCAGAAATTCCTTATAGGCACACTCATTATGATTATTCTGGTTAGCGGGTAGAGCTTGGGGGTTGGCATTCGCCATAGCTGCAGCAACTCGAGCAACAATCATTTCCTCAATCTCTGCCACTGTGGACGTTTCCCTTGGGGCTCTTCCGTTTGCCATTGTTCCTCTGAACAAAAGTTTCGACTCAAGTCAAAATCCAGCATTCAATAATATTATAGCATAAGGCACCCAGTATGGAATCAACATAACACACAATTAATTAAGTAAAGCAACCAGATACAGATACCACAAAATCATTATACAGTAGCGTAAATAGAACACCGTACAAAATTTAAAAAACATTAAGTTCTATTCATTAATAAGAAAGTTGCATACATCCACATAAGGTTCGTACAATACATGAGTAAAACATGAAACTACTAACATAGTTACATAAGGAAATCTAATACAATAATCCTACGGTGATGGTGGGTAAATGATGTCCATCAGGTGGGACATCTGTTCCTCGAGCTCAGTTACCCGAGCACGGAGGATATGCACTTCCCCGTCAGTTCCTTGACGACGGGGGATGCTGGTGGGGCAGGCTGTGCAGATGGTGCCGGTGGTGCAGATGGTGCAGCACCAAAAGTAGATGGTGCGTAACGGGAAACCTTACGCATGAATGGATCAGCAGGATATGGCACAACCCGCTTACGGGCAGTAACCCTAACTAACTGTCCACGTGCGTCCAAGAACAGTCTACCTCCGTTAACCCCTGGAATAACGGTACCATCGAAATGATACTGCTTCTTCGGCGGGATAGAGGGCAGCTGCATAGGCGCCTCCTCAGGGTCCTCCTCGAAATCATCCTCGAAATCCTCTTCGGAATCCTCCTCGCTGGAGTCATCGGATGATGAATCGTCTGAATCATCTGAAGGTGGATCTGCCCGGCCGGTGGTCATAAGTCGATATCTGCTAGGTGGGATCGGCACGACACGTCCATCAGCAAGGCGTCTGACCCAATGTCCTCGCTCATTACGGAAAGGATCGTCCCCATTTCCCCCAGGAATCACAGTACCACCGGGATGGTGCTGTGGCCCCGGGATTCTAGGGTTAGGTGGAGCTGGAATCTCCTCTGGATCCTCGTCTCCATCTTAGACATCCATAAGGTCAAGCACGAGTGCACTGGAAGGTGAATCGCCAGAGTCGTCAGAGGGTAGCGGTGACGAGATCTGTGAGTCAGCAACAATGGTAGGCGATGCAGCGGACGAATCTGAGTCAGTCTCCAAATCAACGATAATGGGCGGTATGTTCGATATCTGAACAAGGAAAAATAACTTTTTCCATGTCAGTAAGACATATAGCAAGCACGTAATTAGGCACTACAACATCCTAGCAGTACATATCATGGCAATATTGACAAAATCCTACAAAAGTATCATGCAATCGAAAGCAGATAGTAGTATGCAGTAGCTAGAATATGCAGTAGCATACAGCAAGTACACATAGTAGTAAAAGTAAGCAGTAGCATGCAGTAAGTTCTGCAGAAACATTTAAACAAGCAAGTTGTGGATTAGTCCTATCAGTGAATCCTACTTGGCTCGGTCAAGACTCACTAATGCAACCTAATTCTCTACAACCAATGCTCTGATACCAAATGTGATGCCCCGTACAAAATTAACGTGTACAGATCATCAACAACAGGATCATTACAAGGTCAAACACTCTATGCTGTTTTAAAAAAAAGTTTGCATTCATAAAAAGGGGTGACGTCTTTACCAACATCAAATGTTTTACAAACGATAGTATGCCTCTACGAATAGAAAGCAATTAACATAAGTACGAGACCCAAAGGTCATTACAAATTCATTGTTTAAAAGTAACATAGTTCGTGAATGCAAGGTAAAAGTTTCATGCAGAGACATCTCTAGCAAAAGCAGTGGGAGTCTACACAACAAGACTACTACAGCGGAAGCATCAAACCTCTAAGCACCTGAGAAAACATGCTTAAAAAATGTCAAAACGAATGTTGGTGAGCTATAGTTTAATTATAACAGTAATGTAAGGTAGGCCACGAGATTTCAGTATTTCAAAACAGTATGAAAAGTATATGTTTATCCGTGGGCACTTGGTAACTAACTTATCGTAATATAACCCCCTAAAAGTACACTTGGCAAGTGCGTAAGTCTAAGAAGTATTAAACACCCGTTATATGCTAGCGCGACTAGCCCGAGTGGGGATGTCAAACCCTATGGATCCATATCTAAGATTCGCGTTCACCGGTTCAAAAACCAATGACTAAACGTTACCGAGCTAAGGGGAAGTTTATGCCGTTATATAACCCACACATACAATAAGTTTAAGTACTCATGCCTAGTAAGTAAAACATAAAAAGCGCATGTATTCTCAGTCTCAAAAATAGTTGAAGTAAAAAGGGATGCTATAACTCACAGTGAAAAAGCAGTAAAAGTCGATACGAGAGTGTGCAAGTAGTAAGTCGGTCCGAAAGGTGGTCAACCTAAGTCAAAGGTTACTAGGTCAGTATGTTGTCCTTATAAGTCTTAAAAAGTGCATAAAATAAGTTTAAGTGTCATCATCATTGTAAAAGCTAAGTAAGATTAACAAGTATAGAGATCGAAACAATAGACTGACTTTGATCAGCTACTACGACCTCCATGTAAACCGAAAAGACGCGTAGTCAGTGGCTATGGCTCTGTATGTGAGTCCTCTAGTTGCTGACCAATTTCCACACCCAAATTCGTCTTCGTTTGACTGTGGCGACGGTTTAAGTGCGAGTAGGTCAGAAATTTCAGCACAACGTTACAAAGATGTAGTGATTTTAAAAAGGCCATAAATCCTAAACATTAACTCGGATTGAGGAAAGTCTTAAACGAAAAGTCATCTAATCGAACCGAACTATATGGAAATCAACTTGTCCAGTAGCCTAGGAGCCTGATCAGATCCAGAAAATAGTAAGCAAAGTGCTCCGGTGGGATTCTTGGTGCTTGATGCTCATCACGGTTCTCATCCTTGATGCTTGTAGCTTCAAGTGTACAACTCGTTGATGTGTTTGCATCACTTTGACAAAGGTTCTACCATCAACACACAATAATCAAAACTAAGAACTAAAACACAACTCATATGAGAGTTTGAGCAAGGTGATGAACCAAGGTTACATCAATTTTCTTAGTTTCAACACAAGTACAAGTTCCATTAAGCTACAATCTTTGAATCAAACTAAATAAGCAAGACCTTAAGCTAGAGAGCTTAGATCTTAACTAGGTATGTTAAAGATCTTAGACCAAAAGGTCTAGATCTCATGATCTTGATGAAACCCTAAGTTATAACACTTAGACCTTCAATCTTTACACTACCATAAGTTAGGAAACTTAGATCTTGTAAAGTAAGTGATCATAAGCTAAGAAGCTTTCTCTTAAACAAAATAAAAGATCATAAGTTACACAACTTAGATCAAACACAAAAATGAAACCCTAAGCTACTGAGCTTGGATTTCTAACAACACTTATGAGATCTCAAGCAAGTGAGCTTGCATCTTTTGTTTCATGAAACACAAGTCACAAATCTAAACTACAACAAACAAAAGAAGATCATAAACTAACAAACTTTGAGATTATCTCAACTTTTTGTAGAAACATCAAGCTAGTAAGCTTGTATTTCAAACTTTCTTGAAGATCCATAAAGTAAAGTGTTGGATCTTCAAGTTACATGAAGATCATAAACATGAGTTTTGATCTTAAAACATAAATAAAGAGATCTTAAGTAATTAAACTTAGATCTAACATAAGTAAGGAAGATTAAAAGCTAAAAAGCATTAATCCTCCATGTTCTTGCATTTTTCAAATCAAAGTTTGAATCTACAAGTGTTATGAAGATTCAAATTACAAAACATGAATCTTTGATGATAATGATGATGGATCACGAAAAAGGAAGAAGAAAAAAAAGAACAAGAAAACCAAAAATACTTACAATTTCTTCAAGTTTAAGAGAATAACTTTAGAGTGAGAAAGTAGAGAGAAGTGTGTGTGTTTGAAATGAAATGCAAATGAGAGAAATGAGCCTTAAAAAAAATAAAGTGAGGGTGAGGGTGGTGATGGTGGCCGACGGTTTAGGGCAAGGGGGGAGACCGTTTTGGCCTCATGTGGTGGTGGCATGGTGTGGTCCATGGTGGTGGTATAAATGAATGTTGGAATGTTGGGTGGCATGCAACAAAGGATAAGGATTAGTACATAAGCATGCACATTACTTGTCTCATTACTTCATGGGCTTAATTATATTTACATGGGCTAATTAACCCATTACTAGCCCACTTAAGTTGAGTAGGTTGGGCCATGAAAGTCCATTAAGGTGTTAAGCCCAATAAGGTAACTAGTAAGCCTTAGTAGGCACTAAGCATAATTAAGGGGCCATAAAGCTAAGTAATTGTCATTAGTAAGTAACAATTACGCTTTCGTAGCCATAATATCCCAATCATGGAAAAAGTTCATCGTGTGCTATGTTCGTATCTCGTTTAAAGCGATAAGTGACACTAACGGTCGTAAAAGCAATTTAGGATCACGTTAAGTAACCTAGTACTTAAAAACACGTAGTAAGGCATTAACGAAAGTAATTAACATAATTAATGATCCCAGAAAATAATCTATTATAGTATGCACAAATACGCAGTTTCGTGAAAGAAATAAGTACAATTAAAAGTCGAAAAAGTCGGGTCGTTACAGCTACCTATCTGCGTGTTATTGACATGGCATTTAGAGAACAAATTGGTAGAAATGTAGAAGCTTATGTGGATGACATAGTAATCAAAAGTAATGCGGAAGAACAGATGATTAGAGATATTTTGGAAACTTTTGATTCACTAAAAAAATCAATATGAAGGTAAATCCAAAGAATTGTACTTTTGGTGTCGAGAAAGGAAAGTTTTTGGGCTATGTAGTTACAGAAAGGGGGATAAAAGCGAATCCCAGAAAGATTCAATCGATTGAAGAGATAACTTCACCAAAAACAAAAAAGGATGTGCAAAGTTTAAACGAAAGGCTTGTAGCATTAACTAGATTTTTGTCAAAAGCATCAGAGAGGTCATTACCATTTATGAAAGTGCTGAAAGGTTGTTTGAATAAAAATGATTTTGTGTGGATAACAAAAGCCGAAGAAGCTTTTCAGGACATTAAGAAGCTGCTGAAAGAGTTGCCAACTTTGATTGCACCGATTGCAAGAGAAACACTAATACTTTATATGGCAGTGTCCAACGAGGCTATTAGCTATGTTTTAATAGCAGAACGAAATGGTAATCAAATGCCTACATATTTTGTTAGTAAAGTTTTACAGAAAAGTGAAGCAAATTACCCACCAATTGAAAAGTTAGTATATGCTTTAGTGCATACCGCTAGACGGTTGAGAAGATATTTTCAAGGGCATCCAATTCTAGTTCTAACAGATCAACCAATTAAGCAATATTGAAACACCCAGAATCATTAGGGCGATTAGCAAAGTGGGCAGTGAAATTGGGAGAATTTGAGATTAACTTTTCTCCAAGAAATGCAATAAAGGGACAAATTTTGGAAGATTTTCATTTAGAAACAAGTGAAAGTATTGAGCAATTCAATAGGCCTTAATGAGATGCTCAGTTATGGGAATTACACACAGATGGTGTATCAAGTGAAGAAGGAGTGGAAGTAGGGTTAGTTCTTACCAATTCAGATGGAGAAGAACATAAATATGCATTCAAATTTTATATTTAAGCATCCAACAATGAAGAAGAATATGAACCATTAATATCAGGCTTGCGCATTGCAACCGAGATAAGGATAAAGCATTTATGTGCTTATGTTGATTCCCATATCGTAGCACAACGGGTAAATGGAGCATTTAAGGCAAAAGATATGTCCATGAAAAAATATCTACAATTAGTTGAAAAAATTTCAAAGAATTTTGAAAGTATGGAGGTTGTGCAAATATCAAGAAATAAGAATAAGAAAGCAGATGTATTGAGCAAGTTGGCAACATTAACATTTGATCACTTGCACAAGAAAGTTTTGATGGAGGTTTTTAAAGAAAAATCGATAGATGAGAAGATCATGATTGTAACGATAGAAGAAGAAGGATCATGTTGGATGAACTCATATCAAGTACTTGCAAGACGGAACACTGCCAGCCGACGCTACAAAAGCAAGTCAGATAAAGGTAAATTCTCCATTGTACGTTTTGGAGAACGGAATACTTTATAGAAAGTCGTTTAATGGCCCAAATTTGAGATGACTAGGTCTACAACAATCATCAAATGTAGTAAAGGAAATGCACAAAGGATTATGTGCACATCAGTCTGGTTATAGGAGTATTGTGGAATGGATTATAAGACAAGGATACTACTGGCTTACAATTTACAGAGACACGGCAGAGATAATTAAAATATGTGATTCATGTCAAAGGCATGGTACAGTTCAACATCTACCAAAGTATGATCTTATTTCAGTTTTCTTTGAATGGTCATTTTGTAAATGGGCCATTGATATAGTGGGTCCATTCTCAAGAAGTACAAGAAATGCAAGGTTTTTAGTGGTAGCAATTGAATTTTTCACCAAGTAGGTGCAGGCAAAAGTGTTAACACGCATAACGGGGGAGAATATGAAGAAATTTGTTTGGAATGATATCGTGTGTAGATATGGTTTGCTAAATGAGATTGTAAGTGATAAAGTGAAGCAATTCATTGAGAATCCTTTTAAAAACTGGTGTGAAGAGCTAAGCATAAAACAAACATTCACTTCTGTAGCCCACCCACAGGAAAATGTCCAAGTTGAAGTAACAAATAAAGATATTGTAGCTGGAATTAATGTTAGGCTGGGTCTAAGTCAAACAAGATGGGTTGATGAAGTACCATATGTTTTGTGAGCTCACCATACAACGCCAAAACAGAGTACGAGTGAAACGCCATTCAACTTAGTGTATGACACTTAAGCAGTAATACCAGCAGAAATACGTGTACCCACACACATAATATTAGCATTTGATATTGAAAATAACTCATCCGTTTTGCATGAGAATTTAAACTTTTTAGAAGAACGACGTATTATAGCCGCAATCCGACAAACAGATCATAAGCAACGCATGGAAAAGTATTATAATAAAATAGTAAAGCATGTGCAATTTGAAGAAGGGGATCTGGTGCTAAGGGACAATGAAGCAAGTTGGCAAGCAAAATAAGGAAAATTAGGACCATGTTGGGAATGACCTTACAAGATCATAAAAGTACATAAAAATAGTTCCTGTACATTTGCAGTGCCCTCCGGTGAAGATATGCAAAGAACATGGAATGCAATGAATTTAAAGAATATTTATGCATAGTACTGCACATTCAGATAACCTGATCAACTATTTTGAATATAAGATGCAGTCGTAAATGTAAAAATTTCTTTAAGAAGTAAGAAATAAAACAGTTCTTATGGCATAATGTTCATATTTATCCGTCCAAGGATTTTTAGTTCAGGTGACACCAAGCTGTATGTCATCCCTTCCTACAGAAAGGAAAATATTTCTCGGAGACAGAAGTTCAATTATAAGCAGATGGTTGAATCGGCAGCGGATGACGTAGACCCGCTAAGAATCGAAACATTAGATTGTATCTACAACCGTCATAACTTAAATTTATAAAAACGAAGGCTAGCCATCTGCATTGATTTTAAATCAAACATATAAAGTTTTGGCAAAAATATACAAAGTACTAAATAATGATATAAGCATTCATTTAAAATAAACATTTTACATCACGGTTTAAAATTTAATATATCATTAACAGAAGATCGAGGATCATTACAAATAGCATTCTATTCGAGAAAAGTCAAATCCTCTACTTGCTTTCCTACAATAATTACTTTATCCACAAAATCTGCGCTAAGTTTGGCAGTAATAGTTTCAGGCAGAGGATCAGAAAAATTTGGCACTTTAGCTTTTAACATCTAAAGAAACTTTATCCGCTCAGTGTCACACACAACAGTGATGAAATCCGAAAAAGGTTTTGTTAAATGTTCAGAATTGAACACATTCATCACAATATCAGGAATGCATGCAGCAAGACATCTAGTATCATTGTTACTAGTGTTCAATTTTTCTTCTAAGATTTTATTAGACTCTGCCGGAGTATCAATTTTATGCAAATATAATTTCTCTTTTGATTCAAGCTAATCAATACGAGATTCTGCAGAGCATTTGGCAGCAATCGCAACATCCAATTTAAGTTGAGCAATTTTTCCAGAACCTTTCAATTGAGAAATTTTGCCCTTCGCCTGTTCTATCCTCTCAGATTTCTCACAATGGATTTGGTCCAAATTGTAACGACTTGTTTTAAAAAAAGAAAAGAAAAGTGGGTGAGATGGGTTGCGCGCCACACACTCTCTGTGTACGTGCCGTGCACAACCAGCAATGATGAGGGAATGTTTTTATTATTTGATTAAACTCGTGACTTCAAGTGCAATTTTGCATAGGACGGGTTTTAGGCCATTAATCAAATCTGGAGCACCATTTTGTTCATCTCAAGCTTCAAGGAAAAATCTCTCAACCTAGTTAGAGAGCAGAGTGAGAAAGAGGAGCTCTAGGGTGAAGATGGTGATGACTTCAATCCAAATTAGAACCTAACTAGTTGTTGCAGCCATCTAGCTCGAATTTGGCTTCTAAGGTAAACCCTAATTAGAATATTATTGTTTGATTCTTGATTGAGATGTTAGGGTTTGAGTTGGGGGTGTAATATAAACCCCGTTTACTTTGAATTTGGGGGTTTTTGGTGTAAGTTTGTGTGTGTAAACCCTAGTGTTGTAACCTAGGGTTTGGATGACGAATTTTGGAAGAATTAGTCATGATTTTGGAAGTAATCACTAGCTAACTTGTTGGTGGGTGTTTGGGATGTTCATAAGAACATGTTTGTAAGTCAAAATTGGGTGTTGACTTTGATTTGGGTCAAAACTAGTGTTAGTCACTTGTGGTGGTGGGTTAAGTACTTAAAGTACTTAGTTTATGTTGTAAATTGGTAAATTGGTGCCTAATCAGTAGCCATTAGTGATTATGGGTTGTTTTGGCTTGATTTAGCGTCATTAAGTGCAAACGGGTCGCTTTTGCACTTAAGGGTAATTCGGAGTTTCTTAGTGTCCAACTAGTGTGCTTGCTAGTGTGAGTTGAATTATCACTCATAGTTATAATGGGTTGTGTTTGTTCAGCTTAAAGCTAATGATTATGAGTCGAGACCTAGGTTGGGTTGATTTTAAGGTCGAGTACAATTTGAGCTAAATTGAACCGTTTAGTGTGGGTTGAGTTACCACCCGAAGTAGTAATTGGTTTATGCTCAATAGGGGTTAAATGGACGGGTTTGAAGAGCAAGGTGTGATCCCTTGACTAAGGGATGTGTGTCGGATTCTCCTTTAGAGAATTGTTATTCATGTGTTTATGTGTTTAAATGCCCATGTGTTATATAGGTGGATACTTGCTCGGATGGGATGACGAAGGTTGTATATACATGGCTTGTGTTTGTACGTGCGTCCAAGGTGAGTGGAATAATTATGCATGTATGTATATATTTTACTTGCTTGCGATGGATGTGGTTTAGTGTTCTCCGTGTGTTGGATTCATTAGAGTGAAAATCGTGTGTTCGTATCACTCAAGTTCGTATGTCGACACCACATCGGTAACATGGTGAAAATCGTGTGTTCGTATCACCATGGATTGTAAGGTGGATATCGTGTGTTCGTACCACCTATGGGGTTAGTGAATAAATCGTGTGTCGTAACATTAATGGCTATTGTGAATAACCGATGGTTCATTCGCGAGAACCTTTACCGTGTGCTCTTGGTTAACCATGAGGTTTATGTGTAATGTTATTTTATAGCATACTATCATTATATTGTTGTTGTTTAGCATGTTATTATGTTTATGCCATGCTAGTTGTGATGGTTGTTACGATGCTTCGTATGCTATATTGTGTTGTGGTTGCGGGTTGGTAAGTTGTATGCATATGTGTATAGTTGTTCTCCTCACTAAGCATTGCTCACCCTCTCGTTGTTTACCTTTTTATAGGTACCCGTTGGATGTATTAGAGGATTCCTAGTAGTTCGACTAGAATGCTATGAGCTTTCTTGAGCTTGGTGGATTTGGCTCTTGGATAGTTGACTTCGGTTGGGGATGGATAGTCCCCGGGATCATGCTCATGGTATCGGGTTGGGATGTCGAGTCTTAATACACATGTTGTGTAATTGGGCCGAAATTGTATTTCGGTTATGTAATGGGTAGTGTAAACTAAATTGTGGTTGTAATCATTTTACTTGGTTTAAAATGTCGGTTTATATGCATTAGAAGTGTTTTGTGGTTGTTTCATGATAAACTATAGAAGCAGTTGTTTAAATGGGTCAAAAATGCTTGAAAAAGGTTGAAAACTGTTCTGGGTGTTGTGTGCGCCACGCACATGCATGTGTGGCCGCACACAAGAGAAATTTTGGTAAAAATCGGAGACACAAGGTGTGCGTCGCGCGGTTCATATAAAAGAAAAGCAAATTCTTGATTTTTCAAAAACGTGTTGTAGTCGTTTCACCAATATTCCAAACATATTAAACTATCAAGCTCTAAGGCAATGTTAAAAATTATCCCTTGATCACGGGATTTACGAGCATCATTCTCAGACAATTTATGAAAATATTCGGAAAGAGAAAGAGAAAACATCGCTTCCAAATATGATATAAATTCAGCATAGCTATTTGGAGGGCCTTTGAGAAAAGATGATAGACTTGCTGTATCCAGGTGTGGAAGATTAATCTGAGGCCTCTGCAACCTTACTTCTACTTTTCTGGCCGGAGGACAGAAGAACAAGTCTTTTAGATGCCCCTTCTTCGCAAGAGGCCATGGCTGAATCAAAATAACACTCATTACTTATATAGTTTTCCCAGTCTAAGAAGGAAGATTCAAAATTCAATCAAGGATACTTAAACGAGCAGGATTATAATAACCCCCCCAGTGCTAGGCAGTGTGTAAAAACAAAACATGTTTTGATCTGCAATACGATCAAAATAAATATTACCAGCAGCACGACGCTTATGAGCACGTGCTCGGGTTAAACTTGAATCGCTCACAGTCTCATGCTTCGCAGCATTTCCCTCCTCGGCATTCTCATCCTCAAAAATATCAGTAATAAACTGTAGATCCATAAAATTCTTATGGTGCATAGCGGAGAGCGGGCTAATTTCTACGCAAAATGCAAGACATAAAGAATCAGTAAAACATATAATACATTAAAAAACAACTTTTTTATTGAATTACACATACCTTTGTTATTCAAAAGTATGATCGGTAGACCACAGGATATATCACATTCAGCACTCATAGACATAAGAGACAACTTGTGCTCCGAATAACATCGGTCTGAAATCTGATATTCCTTAATGGAATTTAAAAACTTTCATTCATCAGGAAGTAGTCTCACAAGAGTAATGGAAGGAAGTTGCGTTGTAGCACGCCAATAGCGAGTACTATTTGCAGTATTTAGAATTACCTCGTTGTTAATATAAAAGAAGGAATATTGCCAATCGCTAGGAGCATCTAACGCATGACGAAATAGTCCGTGATATTTGTCAAAACAGAACCACCCATGTTCATATGAATTAATATGAACAAGGTGATAGAAAATGCGAATTGAAGGTGTCAAATTTCAAGCTCGACAGTACATCTCATACAGAAGAATCTTTCGAATCGACGAAGGCTCAAATTGACCAACACTCACACCATAATAGCTGCATACTTTTACGTAGAAGTTTGTGAATGAGATGCGAAGATTTGAATAAATTAGTGCCCGACCATATATGGCAACTTTACTAAGTGGTGGACGAGAGGCACGATCATGTGGTGATGGTACAATAGCATCAGCCCCAAAAAATTGAGGAAAACGTATTTCGATATTATCTAAATAGGTTGGTGTGACAAAACTATGAACTTTCGAAACATTTAATGGAGCCATGACTGAATAATAAAAAGGGAATTTTGGAAGAATAAGGTAGTTGCAGTAATTAGGGTTGGAGTAAATGAAGATTGTGATAAGAGGCATTAAATAAGAAAGGGGGAAGTTGAATTGTCACTCGAATTGAAGGGTTATTAATTAGGACATGTGTATGGCCAAAAATAAATACAGGTATTCTTCGAAAATTGAATTCAAAATTTTGAAAAGTTGAATTTTGGAGGTTTTAAAGTTAGTTAAATCGTTAAAAGATATCATTTGGTGTCACATCATACCAGTAAACAGATGGTTGTAGAAGATACATGTTCTCGAGGTAAAAGACACTCAATTTATTCTATAATTTAATGACTTTATTTGATCAAAATAAAGACATTAAATTGTGGGAATTTAATGGTGTATCCTATGGGCTACACGCACAAAAGCATCATTTTTATACGGAAGAAGCACTCGAAATGCACAAAAATAACAGTAGAAGCAATTTCTATTAAACAGACGTTCAACATTCTCCGATCATAACATGCCTCTCAGTGTCATCCGTAAGCCCTGAAGGCTGCTTCTATGCTTAAGCCCTTAAATAAGCAGGTGAGTAGCACACATGCCACGTTAGCGTCAAGCTCAAGTCTGTCACGCATACTTCGCATAAATCAATCAATCATCATTTGACACGTGTATCCGAAAATCACGGAGGATATGCGCCTATAAATAGGTCCCTGAGTCACCACATTACATCATTCAGGAACTTGTGGCAGAGAACACACTTTCTCTCTTACACAATACTTTTCACTATAGAACTTCACCGCTTAGCGACACTACATTAGACGGACCAATTCACAGTTTGGTTTCAGAGAGATTGATAAGGTCACCCCATGGAGAAGTCATCCGTGATCCGGGTGTTCAGGGATCTTCTCGAGGAAAAACATCAATCGACATCATATCCCACCACGCTGAGCAGTTCTAGTATTGTAATGGTATATATTACCTGCTAGCGAAAAATAGTACCAACATTTATCATCTCAAATATATACTATCTATTTATTTTAAAAGAAAATAACGTGTCATTCAACCGAGCTTCATCTTTCTCTTTTTTGCTCAATAGATAAATAAAGATAAACCAAACTGCTATATTTGCTTGCAATGCTATACCTATTGAAGTTGGTGAACGCTTCGCTGATTCTACTCTATTTTTTTATGATTCTGATGGCTAGGAGAATGGGGGTTGAATACTCCGAATCAATAGAAAAAAATATCTATCACATTGTCACCACTAAAAATGGTCAAAGTTAATGCAATCGTTAAGTATTACAATCGAGACGATAACTAATGCTCTAAGATGTAAGTTAAAATTCTTAATGACATTTAATTTTTTCATAGATAATTCAAAAATGAATATAAATAATAAAGGGAATATTTTTTAAAAAGACAACAGTCGACATCGAATACTTTCATTTGCCACGCACGCACTCAATTTCGGGAGAAAACTTGAATCGCATTGTAGAAACCTGATCCTTAAACCATCCCGAGGGGCAGACGGACCGGGTTTAAATCACGAATGAATCCGGGAGAAAACCTCCCATGGGGTCAATCTGGAGCTCCATATTTTAAGCAGATTGATTAATAAGATGAGCCGAGCGAGGCTCGAACCCATGACCTAACCCTCGTCCTAACATACAAGGTGTTGAGGATACCATTGAAGCGAAGCTTCGTTGGTATAAATGAAATATAATAATTATAGATTTTATGGCAATGGCTAAATATTAATTGCTAAGTTAATATTTTTAACAAGCATAGTGGTCAGCCGCGCGTTGCGGCGACCATCCTCGTTTATGTAAAACTTTTTTGTAGCATCCAATTATATACTCTAATAAAAATATATTGAAGCAAAGCAGTTAACGTAACCTATAAGACAATAATTCGTTTTAACATATTAAACATCTAATACAATTGCAAAAAAACATAGTGTCATATATTACTATTACTATATGAGTTGTAACAAAATCATTATCCTGAGCTGTCCAAACTATATTGTTTAATATTTTTTTTAGATGTATAAAATTAATTGTTATAAATAATTACTATATAACACGCAAATAAATTTTTATACACGTAATAAAAATTACTCTGTTTGAATTAGAAGAATGATTTAATAAGGTTTGAAAATTGAAGTTAAAAAAGAATGGCCCAATTTTGATGTAATTTATAATTGTAATTGTAATGTAATTTGTGTTACACATTAAAGGAATATTTCATTAATGACTCCAAGTCTTTAATTGGAGCAAGATCTATATCTATGTAGCTAGTATTAAAAAAAGCATCACATGCTCCCTTCTCTATTCCTCTCTTACTTGAAAATCTACTCATCTCATTTTGCCTTTTCCATTTGATTCTCTGATCTTCGGTCTTTTTCTCAGGTGACCATTTACAATATCTTCTGGATATTTGCTCTATGAGTCTCTACATTTTTGTTGACTCTACCTTCTCTCATGTGTCTCGCCTAAAACCTAATTTTTTTCCGGCGTCGTTCGGGCTTCTGGTATCCTCCGAACGTCCGGACTTTTCTTCTTTCTTTTCTTTTTCCGTCGCTGATATCTTTTGTTCCCATTGAAGAACACATCTATACTACATGAAAAAACTCAGAAAAAGTGGCAGAGAAATTTCCGATGACCTATGTGTGTGGCGTGTGGTGTAGTGACCCAGAAATTTCCGACTAAATTTAAACCTAATCTTATATGATTTCGATACGACAAGCAAAATATGTAGAATTGAGTCTAGAAAATTTTGGAACAATGTTCATATATTCAATTGACCTTCGACCATTTCCGACGATTCACGAACAACTATTTGTAAATAAATACATATATAATTAAATGCATATATAAATAATAATTTGGAATATTATTTGAAATATTATATGATTTAATGGTAGGAAATAAATATGTAAAATAATATGCGATGTAATAAAAACTATTATGTTATTAAATACATATATAGATATTTATATTTATATATAATAATACTTGTAAATATATAATATTATATTTATTTGTTTAAAAAGATATAATTAATATAATTACTTATTTAAACTTTTTAATTAAGATTGGTAATATATATAGAAAGAGCATGTATTAAAGAAAAATGATTTTTAGCTTAATTGGTAAACGTCGGTAACACTCGGTTGATGTTTTGTTAGTTTTAATATAGATATGGTACATGTTCATGAAGAATTGAAATAAAAGTTGGAGTGTAAATTGATTACGAAGATTCTAGATTTGTTAAGAATATTTTTATCCTTTTTAGTTTGAATATTAGTACTCCGTACATATAAATTGAAACAGAAAATAAATAATTATCGAATCTTTTTGATCAGGTTTCAACCCGTTAATGAGTGAAATAATTAAATATACTTAAGCTAAAAATTTGAGATTTTAAGGAACACTTTTATATTCTAACTGTTTAGCAATGGACACACTCCGTAAAAACTGTCGGTAGTATACTACCAACTAATTGTCACGAGAATTTACACTATATTACTATTTTAGCTTTTGACTTAATGAATCTACTATCTTATCTTTAATATATGTAATATAGATACATAGACAATATATATACATTTCACGTGCATCTACTTTAATAATCCCCACCATTTATTTAAAAATCATCCAAACATCACCTTGTATGAGGAATATTATGTGTTATTGCCATATTTTTTTTATTCGTTGGAGCATCAACCCAAACCCACAAACTCGAACCAAACGCCACCCTACAAACCTCCATGAAATCACCACCATCAACCTCCTAACACCACCTATATTCACTTGGATTCTGTTTCGAATTAGCAACCAACATAACCTACCATCTTAGCCATCTACACCATTTTCCCTATCTCTATATATATCATTTTCTGTTTTCTATTTAGAACCCAAGCACCATCGAAACTTATGCCTTTTAATTCTATGTTACTCCAACTACGAACCATTTACTACTCCTGCCACCATTTTGTTTCTGTTTCCACTGTACCTGTTCGATCAAGAAATAAACAACCACCACCGTGACCGTCGTCATGAACCACCACTTTCGATTACCACCACAACCACCATCTCTTCCTCTCCTATTTCTGCAGCTGCAAATCACCACCCTTTACAACCACCTTCGGTTCACTATCACTCTCATTAGGACCTACCATCATCAAACCTATTTTGATCAACATCCTTTTTATCTCCATAACCACCACAATCAACTATGCATACTACCTGCTGCTAATTTTTTTTTTCCATTCCAGTTTCGATTAAACCTTCTAAAAACTCACTTGATTACTTTCGTTTTCATATAGTTTCAACCCCACACAACCCCATCGATTGCTTTACGGTATTCCATCGAAGACCCACTCTAAAACCCACAAGAACACCATTAAACCACTAACCACCAAAGACCCATGTCAACTTCTACATCAACGTTAGCTGTTAAAGGTTCCTGTTGCAAACTGATTGATTATGATGAGGATTAACTGTGAGAAGCTTGGTATGATCGTGATCCTGTGATGAACGAGGTGTATAAAGTTAGACGATGGTTATGAATGAGTGTAATGATGAAGAAAATGATCGTGAAGTTTAATTATGGTGGAGTGACGAATGAATGATAATGCTGTTTTGAATTCTATTATTGATGATGATTTGTTAGTTAAAGAGGAAGATGAATACATAAATCAGGATAAATAAATTAAAACATTAAGAATAGTATTAATTCAGAGAAACAATGGGGAGCAGATGGTGGAGCATGTTTGATGGGTAAACACGAGGTCATGGATTCGAAACCAGGGATGTGCATATTTATTTTTTTTTCTCTTCAATAAGATGTCTAGAGAGACTGGGTCAGGTGGGCTTCAATATTGATAGTTGGGCCGAACGTATCTAATTAATTGTTGGACTGTTTTCTTTATTGGGCAGTGAGTTAGATAGTAGGCCATTATGATTTGCAGTTGCGCCGATGCAACTTGGGTCTATTTCAGTTCATACCAGTTGGGCTAAAACGGGTTATATACACATAGTTTCGATATTAAGTCAGGAAAACAGCAAGCGGCTTAATGGTTGAGGGTGTTTGTATGAAACGAGAAGTCTTGGGTTCAAAACCTGGCTTAGGCATTCAATTTGGAACTTTTTCTTCTTGAGAGGTAGTTATTATTACTACTTTTATTATTACTATTATTATTATTATTATTATTATTATTATTATTATTATTATTGTTATTATTATTATTATTATTATTATTATTATTATTATTATTATTATTATTATTATTATTATTATTATTATTATTATTATTATTATTATTATTATTAGTAATAATATGATTGTTATTATTATTATCAAAAGTATTAGTATTATTATTAGTAGTATTACTATCATTATAGCTATTAATATAAATATTAGTACTATTATTATTATTATTATTAGTATTAACATGATTTTAAAATTATTATTACTATTATTGTTAACATTGGTATTAATATTATCGTTAAAGAACATTACTAGTAGCATCATTATTAATAAAACTACCATTATTATTATCATTATTACTATCATTATTATTATTTCCATTAACCTGATTTTTATATAATTTTATTACATTATTTTTATTATCATTATTATTATCACTAATTAATATTATCTTTATTACAGTATTATTATTACTACAAACAAAACGGCTATTATTATTATAAAAATTATTTTTTTTGATTATTATCACTAATAATATATATATTTGTTCGATTACCGTTACATGTAATAATATACATGATTGAATATAGGTTCGTGAATCCGAGGTCAACCCTACACTTGTTAAATGACGTCATATGTATTTTTACTACGAAATACAGTATGGTGAGTTTCATTTGTTCCCTTTTTACTCATTACATTTTTGGGCTGAGAATACATGCAAATGCTTTATTAACTGTTTTACAATATTTATATGCGTGAGTTTCATTTGCTCCCTTTTTAAATGCTTTTGCAATATATATTTTTGGGACTGAGAATACATGCGCTGCTTTTATAACTGTTTTACGAAATAGACACAAGTAATCGAAACTACATTATATGGTTGAATGATCGAAATCGAATATGCCCCTTTTAGTCTGGTAATCTAAGAATTAGGGAACAGACACCCTAATTGACGCGAATCCTAAAGATAGATCTATCGGGCCCAACAAGCCCCATCCAAAGTACCGGATGCTTTAGTACTTCGAAATTTATATCATGTCCAATGGAGGATCCCGGAATGATGGGGATATTCTTATATATGCATCTTGTTAATGTCGGTTACCAGGTGTTCAATCCATATGAATGATATTTTTGTCTCTATGCATGGGACGTTTATTTATGAGAATTGGGAATATGAAATCTTGTGGTCTATTAAAATTATGAAATGATTATTTATGATAAACTAATGAACTCACCAACTTTTTTGATTGACACTTGAAAGCATGTTTATTCTCAGGTACGAAAGAAATCTTCCGATGTGCATTTGCTCATTTTAGAAATGTTACTTGGAGTCATTCATGACATATTTCAATAGACGTTGCATTCGAGTCATTGCGTTCATCAAGATTATTATTAAGTCAATTTTAGTTAGATTTATTATGAAATGATATGCATGTCGTCAACTTCCGATGTAATGAAAGATTGTCTTTTCAAAAACGAATGCAATATTTGTAAAATGTATCATATAGAGGTCAAGTACCTCGAGATGTAATCAACTGTTGTGAATCGTTTATAATCGATATGGACTTCGTCCGAATGGATTAGGACGGGTCGCTTCAGTTGGTATCAGAGCGGTGGTCTTAGCGAACCAGGTCTTGCATTAGTATGTCTAACTTATAGTTGTTAGGATGCAGTAGTGAGTCTGGACTTCGACCGTGTCTGCATGTCAAAAGTTTTGCTTATCATTTCTAGTCGAAAATCACCTGCTTATCATCCTTAGGAAATTACCTGCTTATCATTCCTAATCTAGACACATCTTACTGCAATGATTGCATGAATAGTGTTTAGAAAAAAATTCGTATCTTAGCGTATCTGCTAATTCATATCTTAGCATATCTGTTACTGTAGACTTTGCCTGACAGCTTCCGTAGATTCCTCCATAACTTATGGGATTTTAGTATTATATATGCATATGTAAATTATGTATTGCAGGGTACTAATCTACATCCTATAATCTATTTCTTATCGAAAATCCTTCATCTGATCGTACGAGATGAATCCCTCAACCAGTTCGAATTCCTCGGATTCCGATAGCTATTTCGATAGTTATTCCGACAGGTATCCTGACATGGATATTCACCTAAGCTCCGAAAGCAGTGTTACCAAAATGAATCAACCAATCATCCATCCTCAATTCATCTGATAGGTTCGTAGTCGACTTAATCAATGGAGACGCGAAGAATGCGATCCCTTCCACCAACCGAATTCACCTCTTAGTGAAGAACCCGAAGCACTTATCGACGAACCTATCCGAAACACCATTTTCAGCCTCATTTCCAGAGTAGCTTGACACGATTATATTCTATCCACAATTCTAAACCTTATTCATCTACTCGTTCCGACTGACAAAATCATCCAGGAGTAATACAAGAAGTCAGCGAACTTCGTGCTCGAGTAATAGTTTTGGAAAATATGGTGCAAACTTACCAGCTTCAGCAACATCACCGATATCAACAGTACCATCAGTAACAGCACCAGTACCATCAACAATCCATACCTCAACATCTCATTCTGTACCTCGAGTATAATCTTCGTTCTACGTATCGTTTTACAACATTCTAAATGGTAATTATGTAATCTCTAATGTTTTAGAGATTATGTATTCTAGTTGTAACGATAAATTAAATGAGTTTAATATCATTTTGACTCATTAAATCCATAATTATATCTGAAGAAAATATATATGTATATATGTTTTCATAAAGATTGTAATTAAAAATTCTTTTGTACAAACCGTTAATGGTGAAAATATTTTAACGGGTAGGTAATACCCGAGGAAATATTTAGCTTTCATATTAACATGTTATACTGTACAATCTTCCAACCTGATTCAACAGTCATTTACTATCCTATTTACATCCACAGAGATACGAATCCGTTCACCGCAGAATAACTATTTTTATTCAATTTCATATTTGGATATTGATTTATCATAATCCAACAAGTGGCATAATGAAGAAAACATTGGACAAAATAAAATTTGTTAGAAACAAACGAATTAACTAATTGAAATTTTGTTAAGATCCACGCTAACAAAATCCTAGCTAACTGTTCCTAGCTAACTGATTACATTTTATTTATCGCAGTTTATTTATCGCAATTTAATTATCGCAATTTTATTTATCGTCATTTAAATTCTGTTATTTACTTTACGCACTTTATTTATCGTCATTTAATTTCTGTTAATTATTTTACGCACTTTAAATATCGGGACATGTATACAAGGTTTTGACATATCATATCGACCCATCTATATATATTATTTGGAATAACCATAGACACTCTATATGCAGTAATGCGGGAGTTAGCTATACAGGGTTGAGGTTGATTCTACAATAATATATATACTTTGAGTTGTGATCGAGTCTGAGACGTATACGGGTCACGACACGTATTAATTAATTCGAATATTATATATTAAATTATATATGAATTATTGGACTGCCAACTGTGGACTATCGACTGTGGACTAATAACATTGGACAAATAAAAAATGAATTGAAATATTGTTTATAACATATGAAACTAAACAATTCTTCAAGTTTGCCACTTGATTTCATCCTAAATTTCATTTGTATCTTGGCGATTACAATCTGCGTTCAAACCTTTCATGATTCTTGAAAACACTTCAATCGAGAGGATGAACCAACCGCACTTCATCTAAGGAAGGAAAGATTTATGCATATAGTTATGCACTTGAAAACTCTTGGAACCTGAGTAAACGTTTAACACGTATCTATGCTAATTCCTTTAGTATTATTATTACCCAAAATAACTTGGTGATTCCTTTTAAAGTAGCAAATTTTGTCACAGCTCCAGCAAGTCAACTTCGACTTTTCGTTCGAAACAACCTTATTATCACCTTGATTTATATGCATGCTCTTTTATTATTACCGGAGAACCTTTTATATCCCACCATATTACCAGCAGACATACCAGCCACCTCGTTGCTCCTTGGTTCAAATCTCTACGGTAAATCAATATATTTATCTATTGAAGTCTTATCATGAACTCCATATATTTATCTATTGAAGTCTTATCATGAACTCATCGGTATCTTGTAACGATAATTGCCATACCAATTACCGGGAATCAACAATCAGTACTTTGAAAACTCACAGCATATCTACATCAACAGTTATATGTATAACGTTTATCTCTTAGAATTATGATCTTTCATTATGAAATTCTGAAAAGCACTCAGTCTACAAATCAATATTCTGAATGTTGAAAAAAAAAAGCTGAATGAAGCAGCAGAAACCGTAGACTACCGTAAATGACCTTAATCATTGAAAGTTTGATGATAAAGAATGGTATGTTGGAAAAGCTCAGAAAAATTGGAACTGGATAACGGATTGAGCTAACCACGAAGGAGACCAAGGACAAATACAATGACCAAACTCTGTATTTAAAGAATCTGATGATTATGTTTCTGATGAAATCTTTAGCGAATACCTTGCTTCCGAATCTAAACCCTTACGGATAAATCTTCTTCATCATCCTTCGTTATTAGAAATTCCAAGATATCATCGTATCTTTCATTATAAATATTCTCCATATTTCTGAAGATATTTTCATAACTGTTCTTATCTGAAATCATTAATCTCTTCGTGCTATCAGCGTTACATAATATAGAAACTGTTAGTTTCTATATTCTGTAAACTCTCGAGCCTAAAATATAAATGTTATTGAAGTAATGTTGGGAACTGATGCATGAGTTAGTATAATATAATGACACTTGATCAACGTGATTATATTACAGTAAGTAATGATAAGTTTCTAATGAAACGTGATGATGGTTCACAGTAGATTATACCATCATCATGTGTCATGTTACATAACTCTTTCATTCTACATAACCTCCGAACATATCAAGAAGAATATATTCTTGATAGTTCTATCGTCTGTATTTTTGATAAATTTGAAAATCAAATCGTGCTATCAAGTTCCACCCTACTTAGAAAATTATAATCATTCAAAACTCTATATCTACGAATTCTGGACCATTATTCGCTACATTTGGAGTTGGGAAGAGAAAACAAGAGCATAGAACTCCGAAAAATAAAGAAAAAAAAAATAAAGCCGATCACAAACATAGGAATTACAAACCGTGTATATCAATGTTTATCACAGCATAAAGACACGGGAGAATTAAAAATACTATAACCCCAAGGGCGAAGTAGAAGAAAACAGATTCCCCCGGTGGAAGTTGGAAAAGGAGAATGATTGTGGCGATAGTCATGATAAAGACAAGGATCAGAATTGAATTAAGCATTTTCACAATCTTTTGTATGTATGAAATAAGAAAGAAAGTATAGGAATGGTGAGATTAATGGAAAAGTTTAATTTATAATAGGAATATCAGACGGAGTAATCGAGGCAGAGCACCGTATTTAAAATTAGAGATCTTAATTTCCTTACTCACCGAAGAATCAAATTTTTTAAATTTCGAAGATTTTCTTTAAATCCCTTGAATTTCGGAATTCAACCCTAACTCTGTCTAAAGTTAAGATAATCTTTACTTTCCTATTTCACTCTTTGGTGATAGCTTCATTCGTACTCTTCGAATAATCGAATTATTTTTATCCATATTACTCAATGATGATAAAACTCAATTTATTAACTCATATTCGTAATGAAAATATTTTTATTGTTAGCCATGACCACCTTACTCAAATTTCGGGACGAAATTTCTTTAACGGGTAGGTACTGTAGTGACCCGAAAATTTCTGACTAAATTTAAACCTAACCTTATATGATTTTGATACGACAAGCAAAGTATGTAGAATTGAGTCTAGAAAATTTTGGAACAATGTTCATATATTCAATTGACCTTCGACCATTTCCGACGATTCACGAACAACTATTTGTAAATAAATACATATATAATTAAATGTATATATAAATAATAATTTGGAATATTATTTGAAATATTATATGATTTAATGGTAGGAAATAAATATGTAAAATAATATGCGATGTAATAAAAACTATTATGTTATTAAATACATATATAGATATTTATATTTATATATAATAATACTTGTAAATATATAATATTATATTTATTTGTTTAAAAAGATATAATTAATATAATTACTTATTTAAACTTTTTAATTAAGATTGGTAATATATATAGAAAGAGCATGTATTAAAGAAAAATGATTTTTAGCTTAATTGGTAAACGTCGGTAACACTCGGTTGATGTTTTGTTAGTTTTAATATAGATATGGTACATGTTCATGAAGAATTGAAATAAAAGTTGGAGTGTAAGTTGATTACGAAGATTCTAGATTTGTTAAGAATATTTTTATCCTTTTTAGTTTGAATATTAGTACTCCGTACATATAAATTGAAATAGAAAATAAATAATTATCGAATCTTTTTGATTAGATTTCAACCCATTAATGAGTGAAATAATTAAATATACTTAAGCTAAAAATTTGAGATTTTAAGGAACACTTTTATATTCTAACTGTTTAGCAATGGACACACTCCGTAAAAACTGTCAGTAGTATACTACCAACTAATTGTCACGAGAATTTACACTATATTACTATTTTATCTTTTGACTTAATGAATCCACTATCTTATCTTTAATATATGTAATATAGATACATATACAATATATATACATTTCACGTGCATCTACTTTAATAATCCCCACCATTTATTTAAAAATCATCCAAACATCACCTTGTATGAGGAATATTATGAGTGTACGCGGAAGCATGTATCAAATAGCCAAGTATGAACCTGAGAAACATACAGAAAACTGTCAACGAAAAACGTTGGTGAAATCATAGGTGTTTTAGTAAACGTTGTATTTGAACCACAAGATTTAGTATAAGATGATTATCAAAATCATTTGCATTCCAAAGTTGTTGTTTGTATCGCGGGCACCCAATTATCAAACTTAACTGTTTTGCACCCTTTGCGTAGTGTTAGAACATACACTAGACCCGAAAATATATTTCATCCGCTAACGGTAGCGAACCATCCGAATGAGGCTCGTCAAGCCCATGTGATCACATAATATAAGTTCACGTTTACACCCTGCAAGTGTAACTAATGATAATTGAATTGAGGCTTTTTGTTCAAACCCGTACGTGGAATGTTCGTTTTCGTACTTGTGTTCAATGTATAAAAGTATGATACGTATATGTTTCTCATCCCATAGTTTAAAGCATAAAAGTTGTTTGAAAGATGGGACTATGATCTCACCTCGAGTGCACGAGTATAAAAGTACTTCACAAAGTAAACGTGTGCATGATAGTTGCTTAGCCTTGACCTAAACAAGTAAGTTGTATTAATTAACTGGTTACGTCACAAGGTCGGGCGAAATGTGTTCAATTAGTCCTATGGCTCGTTACGACTCGATTAAATATAGCATGTGAATCAATTTGTCAAGTTTCATGCAAGATACAAGTATAGAAACAAGTTAGGAAGATTGCACAATCATTTGGTTAAGTTTGACAAAAAGTCGAACTTCGGTCGGTCAAAGTCAACGAAAAGTCAACACGTTCGGGTCGGGTCCCGAACTATTTTTCTGAGGTTTTTAATCATATATGAGCATGTTAGAACAAGTTACATGTGAATCGGAGGTGCGTAGCATAGCAAACATTATTCAAAAATTGACAAAGTTGGACAGACCACTTTGGCGCGCCGCGCGGGTATATGGCGCGCCGCGCCATTACCTGTGCAGAGAATTCTGGCAGTTTTTAAGTTTTATGCACGAACCTAACTTCAACCAATCACCATTTATGACCCGCAAACAACCAAAGCATGTATCTTTTATCATCGGAAAGGTATTTTGACAAGGAATACAACTAACCACTTTTCATCAAGCAAAAACATCATTTACAATAGCCGAAATCTCGTCAAGTGGTCATTAAATGTTCAAAACTATCGTTTCAAGTTTACAAAACGCATTTTAAGATTCGGGAATGCAATTCACACATATGATATGCCGTTTTGAAGGTAATGAAACATACAATACAACTAATCACTAACTAATAACATTTCATGACATTCAAAGCATCAAAATTTCCTTTTAGAGTTCATCAAACCCTAATCAAGAATCACAAAACCAATAATCATGTTAATGATGTTTTCCAAATCAACCTACACATCAAATTGATGCTAAAGATGCTAGTAACACTTTTAAAACATAAACTCTAACAATTTAACAACATTAACTCATCCAAAATTAAGGATTAAGCACACCCATTTCAAATGTTCAAACTAGTTACTCAAAACAACGAATCGAGCAAACAAAACATATATTCATGTTATACACAATCCATAGACACTAACTAACACCATTTCAAGTCAAAAACACGAATTTAGAGAAATCTAGAGTTTTTAGAAACTTTACCCCAAGCTATGAAATTGGTACCAAATCGAAGAGGATGAAGAGAGGATTCCAAATATGTAATTTGTTTTGATGTTTGCTTGCTAAATCCGATTTAGATGATGAATGTGTGATGAAGATCAAAAGGATTGAAGTTTGGGAGTAAAAATGGAGAGAAAAAGGAAAATGAAAAGAAAATAATAAATGGTGGGGAGGAGGTGGTTGACTAGTCAACCACTAGTTACTTCTTTGCCCACTTGACACCAATAGTCCCTCGACTTTAAGAGCGGGTGCGGGAATTAACCGAACGAATATTTTAAAAACGCTCGAGTAAACGAGTGATGTTATAATTAAATAACGGAAAAATTAAGAACGTTGGTCAACAGTAACTACGAATTTAAATAACGAAAGGTATTATTTAAAAAAAAAGATAGTGTTAAAAATAAATTTAACGGAAAAACGCGGGATGTTACATTACCTACACCTTAAAAGAAATTTCGTCCCGAAATTTAGTTGGAAGTAGTAGTCGTTGTTTTTTCCTCGAGATCTTGCGTTGTCGGTTCTACGAATAAGTGAAGGTACTCCCTCGGGTATTTCAACGAACTTCGACAGTCGCGATTTTACGTTGGTTTAAAGTTTGGTTCCACGATTTATAGTTTCAACCGGTCCTCCTTGGAAGTGAGGTTTATCGTTGATAGTAAGTTTATCGAAGAGGATAACAAGTTCTTGTCTCGCAAGACACGCCTTTAAGTTTGATACACAGAATGTTGGATGAACGGAATTTGTTTGAGTCGGAAGTTCGAAGCGGTAAGCAACGGGCACAACACACCCCAAAATTTCAAAAGGACTAAAAATATCGCGGATTTAGCTTTCTACGTTTCCAAAACGGACTACACCTTTTCAAGGTGCGACTTTTAACGTTACGCGGTTTTTCACATGGAATTTGAAAAGTTTACATCTAACAGTGGCATAGCTCCTTTGGCGACTACGGTCGTCTCGAGCCTTTCTGAGGTTAAAGAAGTTTCTTGGTTGTTCCATGAATTAGCTCGGGTTCGGTGGTTTGATTATCATTAACTTGGTCCTACAAAAGGAGAATGACGTTTCCGGTCACATAAGATTTCAAAAGGTCTGATGTTAAGACTTGAATGATAACCATCGGCGTAAGAGAATTTAGTAAAGGCAATGACTTTTCTCAAGAAATTTTGAAGTCGATAACACTAATTCGTTTTATGATTTCCAAGGTTTGAATCGTATGTTTGTTTGGCCCTTCGAGATGCGTTGATGTGTTGTACTCATGTTTAAACGTGGTCTCGAGGCTTTTCGAAAAGCACTCCGAAATCTAGAAGTGAAACAAGAATCTCGATCTGAAATGAGGTACATTTCTGTAAGGTATGTTTGAACGGGTACATCAGGACTCGAAAACGTTAGTTAGAACAAATTTCTCAAGAAATTTGTGTCGCGAAAGATTTATTGATTTTCGAAAATGTTCGTTAGGACTATTCACCCTCGTGGCGAATGCTTGTATAGTGTGAAGAGTCTCTCTCTCCATTGAGAATTTAGGTAGAAGGTTTCTTTATACAAAAGTACGAGTGTAATGCGGGAGAAGTTTCCGCCTCGATATGAGCATAACAAGCATATCGTAGTTCGTCGATAAAACTGTGCGAGGACGAGATAGTATTCATGTATAACGTATGTTTGAAGTTGAAAGAATTCGTCATTCATTCGGAAGCATAAATATGGTTCGACAATATTCGAAGGTGTGTCCCCGGTATGGTTGTTGTCAGTACTTTCGGAGTGTTCAGATGTCCAAACATGAATAGATGAAATCATGTACATGGCACATGGTGGTGATTAGGTTGATCGAGTCTAACCACCATCACGTGTCATTAGAACTTTGGTATGTCTTACCGTAATATAACCACGTTGATCGAGTGTCGTTATATTACGCTAACTCATACCTCCATTCCCACATCACTCCATAGATTCAAGTTCGTGTCATCGTGAAGATCTAAAATGAACAAAATGTAACGACGTCTCAAACGTGACTCGTATTAAATCGAAAGAATTTCTGCAACTCTAAGGAAGTGTTCCCCGAGGGAAGTGTATAAATGATTGTTCACGTCAATGCGGTTCGAGTCAGACAATAATGTATTTAGGTATGAAAAGAGTAACGAGTCATGATAACGAGTAGCACGCAACAGTAGTGATAAATGTTGATGACGATACTCACCTAGAGTAGTGATGGTAGTAACACCAAAAAGTAGATAGTAAGAAACACCAGTGGGAAACCGATAGTAAGTTGAAATGGTAGCAAATAACAATCCGGGAGACAGAGTTCCCGAACAAGTGTGACTAATGAAGTCGTCATCATCCATACGTGTATGAATCTTGAATTTACGTGTGTTACCAGAAAGTGGCAGAATACGGATTCGTATGATGAAAGCTTTGTACCATCAAGAAGTTTGCCTAAGAATGATTCAAGTATAATGCACAAGTAGTTAAGTAAGTGCTATCTATAGCAAATGTATGTCAGAATGCAATGACTAACTATCCGGTTGTAGTCTAGATTCACTAATGCGTCCCAACGACTCTGTCAGACACACTAATGCACATCCTAGTTCCCTACAACCAACGCTCTGATACCATCTGTGGCGACCCGACCAAAATCGTCATTGACGGCGTCGCTAACTGAGGTCCCGAAACGTGGTCGTAGTCCCTATATGAGACTCGTTTGACCAAAATTATGTCGCATTCTTTTGAAACGTATCATGCTTGAAAAGTTTAGTTTACAAAACTGTTCGACAACAATTTTAAGTTTGCAAAAGTATAAATTATAAATGAGGTAACTTGCGACATAATTAGTTTAAAATCGCGGTTGCTATAAATAGCGTAAGTATGTAAACAATATGTTTGAATCCAAAGGTGCTATCACTAGAGTATGTATGTATGTATGCTTGTCCCCAAGCAAGAAATCAGAGTGTATGCATGCATGCTTGACTCCAAGCAAGTATGAGTGTACGCGGAAGCATGTATCAAATAGCCAAGTATGAACCTGAGAAACATATAGAAAACTGTCAACGAAAAACGTTGGTGAAATCATAGGTGTTTTAGTAAACGTTGTATTTGAACCACAAGATTTAGTATAAGATGATTATCAAAATCATTTGCATTCCAAAGTTGTTGTTTGTATCGCGGGCACCCAATTATCAAACTTAACTGTTTTGCACCCTTTGCGTAGTGTTAGAACATACACTAGACCCGAAAATATATTTCATCCGCTAACGGTAGCGAACCGTCCGAATGAGGCTCGTCAAGCCCATGTGATCACATAATATAAGTTCACGTTTACACCCTGCAAGTGTAACTAATGATAATTGAATTGAGGCTTTTTGTTCAAACTCGTACGTGGAATGTTCGTTTTCATACTTGTGTTCAATGTATAAAAGTATGATACGTATATGTTTCTCATCCCATAGTTTAAAGCATAAAAGTTGTTTGAAAGGTGGGACTATGATCTCACCTCGAGTGCACGAGTATAAAAGTACTTCACAAAGTAAACGTGTGCATGATAGTTGCTTAGCCTTGACCTAAACAAGTAAGTTGTATTAATTAACCGGTTACGTCACAAGGTCGGGCGAAATGTGTTCAATTAGTCCTATGGCTCGTTACGACTCGATTAAATATAGCATGTGAATCAATTTGTCAAGTTTCATGCAAGATACAAGTATAGAAACAAGTTAGGAAGATTGCACAATCATTTGGTTAAGTTTGACAAAAAGTCGAACTTCGGTCGGTCAAAGTCAACGAAAAGTCAACACGTTCGGGTCGGGTCCCGAACTATTTTTTGAGGTTTTTAATCATATATGAGCATGTTAGAACAAGTTACATGTGAATCGGAGGTGCGTAGCATAGCAAACATTATTCAAAAATCGACAAAGTTGGACAGACCACTTTAGCGCGCCGCGCGGGTATATGGCGCGCCGCGCCATTACCTGTGCAGAGAATTCTGGCAGTTTTTAAGTTTTATGCACGAACCTAACTTCAACCAATCACCATTTATGACCCGCAAACAACCAAAGCATGTATCTTATATCATCGGAAAGGTATTTTGACAAGGAATACAACTAACCACTTTTCATCAAGCAAAAACATCATTTACAATAGCAGAAATCTCGTCAAGTGGTCATTAAATGTTCAAAACCATCGTTTCAAGTTTACAAAACGCATTTTAAGATTCGGGAATGCAATTCACACATATGATATGCCGTTTTGAAGGTAATGAAACATACAATACAACTAATCACTAACTAATAACATTTCATGGCATTCAAAGCATCAAAATTTCCTTTTAGAGTTCATCAAACCCTAATCAAGAATCACAAAACCAATAATCATGTTAATGATGTTTTCCAAATCAACCTACACATCAAATTGATGCTAAAGATGCTAGTAACACTTTTAAAACATAAACTCTAACAATTTAACAACATTAACTCATCCAAAATTAAGGATTAAGCACACCCATTTCAAATGTTCAAACTAGTTACTCAAAACAACGAATCGAGCAAACAAAACATATATTCATGTTATACACGAGCCATAGACACTAACTAACACCATTTCAAGTCAAAAACATGAATTTAGAGAAATCTAGAATTTTTAGAAACTTTACCCCAAGCTATGAAATTGGTACCAAATCGAAGAGGATGGAGAGAGGATTCCAAATATGTAATTTGTTTTGATGTTTGCTTGCTAAATCCGATTTAGATGATGAATGTGTGATGAAGATCAAAAGGATTGAAGTTTGGGAGTAAAAATGGAGAGAAAAAGGAAAATGAAAAGAAAATAATAAATGGTGGGGAGGAGGTGGTTGACTAGTCAACCACTAGTTACTTCTTTGCCCACTTGACACCAATAGTCCCTCGAGTTTAAGAGCGGGTGCGGGAATTAACCGAACGAATATTTTAAAAACGCTCGAGTAAACGAGTGATGTTATAATTAAATAACAGAAAAATTAAGAACGTTGGTCAACGGAAACTACGAATTTAAATAACGAAAGGTATTATTTAAAAAAAAAGATAGTGTTAAAAATAAATTTAACGGAAAAACGCGGGATGTTACACAACCACCACCCTTTACAACCACCTTCGGTTCACTATCACTCTCATTATGACCTACCATCATCAAACCCATTTTGATCAACATCCTTTTTATCTCCATAACCACCACAATCAACTATGCATACTACCTGCTGCTATTTTTTTTTTCCATTCCAGTTTCGATTAAACCTTCTAAAAACTCACTTGATTACTTTTGTTTTCATATAGTTTCAAACCCACACAACTGTGACAACCCGGAAATTTCCAACCAAATTTAAACTTTAATCTTTATATGTTTCCGACACGATAAGCAATATTTGTTAAGTTAAATTTCAAGAATTTTAAACTATGTTCATACATTCATTCAACCTCGACCAAGTTCCAACGATTCACGAACCATTAAACGAATATGATTATATATGTATATGTGTATATATATTATAACTAGAAACGTAAACAAAATATTAGATTAAATACTTTATATGATTGTATCTGTTTCAAAATGTTTATCAATGGAATTAGAAGATAAGATCAAATGATTGAATTATCAGATATATTGAATTATGATTACAAGTCTCTGTTGAAAGTCCCACGTTGATTTGAGAAATCTTTCCATTTTAACAATATTCGGAAAATGGTAAAGTGATTTATAAATAAGAACAAATTGTTAATCATTGAGAACTAGACAAAGGATAGTGGAAGATTGAATCTCATAAAGACTCAATTGATCTATTTAGTTTCAAACGTACAAAAACGTTTTCAGTTTAAAAAGAACTTTATTATTAAAACGTATATAACTTTTATAAATATCTAGAACCACTTTTGACAACTCATTACTTAACTATTATGATAAAAATAACGATATTTATATTTTATTTTATTAAATATATATAACGATTTAAATTAATATTATATATTTATACGCGTATTATACGTACATAGTTTTATACTTTTACTATACTTAAACTTTACCTTTACTTTAACTTTAATAATTCACTTTAATAATTCATACTTTAATAATTCACTTTAATAATTCATACTTTAATAATTTACTTTAATAATTCATACTTTAATAATTTACTTTAATAATTCATACTTTAATAATTCACTTTAATAATTCAAAAATCTATTATAAATAGAATTCAATAGGTTTCATTATTTCATAAAAAGTTGAAAATATTTTTCTCTAAACTCTCTCAATCAATTTACATATATATATTTACTCCGTATTATTTCAAGATATTATTAGCATACATAAAATATTACGACGGAGTGCTGTCCGAGTGATTTCGAAATTGTTTTTCGAGTGGGATAGGATTAAGGAAATTATGGGTTATAGCTATGGAGGTGATTGAGTATGGTTCATGGGTATGCTCGTGAGGTCAATATAGTGTTTATCATTTCCGTTACGTCTACGTACCTTTTCCTGCAATATTGAATCTCAATATTGATACGTAAGTACTCATAATTTAACTTTTACATACTAATAGTGTATCCCTGACTAGTGCTCGAGTATTTAGGATTATGCATGCTTGTACTTTTGATATTACCCTTAGACAGGTTAGGTTGAATCTTGAATTAGTTACACTTGCGGTTGAGATAAGGTATAATATATGCATGTCTTTGGAAAGCTAGCGAAAAATTAAGAACTTTTCCTTTAGATATCGAATGGTTTCGATGAATGGATTAGAAGTTATAATCAATTGAATTTTCGATATTTTTATTAAAAATGATTATTATTATCTTCGTTTTTATCGTCGTTCTAGTTTTATCTTATTATTATCATTATTATTATCTTTATCAATAAAAGGGATTTATCATTAAAAATTGTTATTTTTTTTAATTATTACTATCGTTAAAGTTATAATTAGTATTATTATTATTATCCAATTATTATTATTATTATTATTATTATTGGTATTATTATTATTATTATTATTATCATTATTAATATATATATATATATCATTATTTAAAAATGGTTATTGTTATTGTTATTATTATTATTACTATATTATCATTAAGATAATTATTAGTATTATCGTTAATAATGTTATAGTAACTATCATTATTAATATTAGTGTAATTAAAACAAATATTTGTAACACCTAATTATTTTGATTACTATTATTATCATTATTATGAACACGACATAAAATACGATTAAAAGCTATTAAACGAAACGATTAGGAAATAATGGGTAAGAGTATCATGATGAAATTAAAATATTATAAGATATTGATTTAGATAAAATTATCGTTCTTATTATTTTTATCATTACTATTATTATTAAAAGTATCGTTAGTATTAAAACTATCATTTTAACAAAAATTATCATTTTAATAAAAATGTCGTTGTTACTATAAAATATCATTATTATTATTATTTTAAATAGAATTATTATTTTAAAGATAATATTAAAAATTATCATAAATATTAAAGTTATCATAATTAGAATTATCGTTTTATCATAATGTCATCTTAGTAATTATAAATATTGATATTTTTATAATAATAATAATTATTACAAAATAATACAACTTTTACTTACTATCATTATAGATATTATTTTATCAAATAAATATGTGATACAAACATATTTTACTACGTGTAATAACTTACTTTAATAATACCTATCATATTATCTTTATGATATTAAATGAACCGTATAAATTTTATTACTTAATATATATAAAAGTATATTTTATTATATAAATTTAATATAAAATTTTATTTATTAATAAATAAATTATATTATTTACTCTAATAAATCTTTTAAAAATATTTAAAAATATAAAATGACGATATTTAAACTATATATTAATCATGTATAGATTTTTGAAAATTATTTTGAGTCAAATTTACTTTTGTTGACTTTTGCATATTAGTCTCGAGCATTAGGATTGTGGTACACTATGACTTGACCTAATTTGTTAGACAAATATTGACCAACACATAAATATATATAATTAATTTAGGTTCGTGAATCCGAAGCCAACTTTGCACTTGTTCAATGACGTTATATGTATTTTTACTACGAAATACAGTATGGTGAGTCTCATTTGCCTTTTTACCCTTTATATTTTTGGGACTGAGAATACATGCGCTTTTATAAATGTTTGACGAAATAGACACAAGTAATTGAAACTACATTCTATGGTTGAATTATCGAAATCGAATATGCCCCTTTTTATTAAAGTCTGGTAATCTAAGAATTAGGGAACAGACACCCTAATTGACGCGAATCCTAAAGATAGATCTATTGGGCCTAACAAACCCCATCCAAAGTACCGGATGCTTTAGTACTTCGAAATTTATATCATGTCCGAAGGAGGATCCCGGAATGATAGGGGATATTCTTATATGTATCTAGTTAATGTCGGTTACCAGGTGTTCACCATATGAATGATTATTTTTGTCTCTATGCATGGGACGTATATTTATGAGAACTGAAAATGAAATTCTTGTGGTCTATTAAAATGATGGAAATAAATGATTATGATAAACTAATGAACTCACCAACATTTTGGTTGACACTTTAAAGCATGTTTATTCTCAGGTGTTAAAGAAATCTTTCGCTGTGCATTTGCTCATTTTAAAGATATTACTTGGAGTCTTTCATAGCATATTTCGAAGAACGTTGCATTCGAGTCATTGAGTTCATCAAAGATTATTATTAAATCAATTTATAGTTGGATAGTGGATATTATGAAATGGTATGCATGCCGGTCAATTTTCGATGTAAAGAAAGATTGTCTTTTAAAAACGAATGCAATGTTTGTAAAATGTATCATATAGAGGTCAAATACCTCGCAATGTAATCAACTATTGTGAATCGTTTATAATGTATATGAACGGGTCCTTTCAGTTGGTATCAGAGCGGTGGTCTTAGCGAACCAGGTCTGTATTAGTGTGTCTAACTGATAAGTCGATACGATGCATTAGTGAGTCTGGACTTCGACCGTGTCTGCATGTCAAAAGTTTTGCTTATCATTTTGTGTCGAAAATTAACTACTTATCATCCTCAGGAAATTACCTGCTTATCATTTTTAGTCTAAGACACGTCTTGCTGCATTGATTGCATGAATAGTGTATAGACAAAAATTTATATCTTAGCATATCTGCTAAATCATATCTTATCGTATCTGTTACTTTAAACTTTGCCTGACATATCCCGCAAAGTCCTCCGTAATCTACGAAATCTTTTGATATATATATATATATATATATATATATATATATATATATATATATATATATATATATATATATATATATATATTCTATGTAATTAGAATACCATCCGTTAGCCAAAATCATTTCATATCGAAAAAAAAAAATTCCTTTATCCAATCGTACGAAATGGAATTCGTCATCAGTTCAAGTCACTCAGATTCCGAAATGGAATCCCATTCAAGCTCCGAAAGCAGTGTGACCAGAATAGATCAACCAATCAGTCATCACCTATTCTGGATGAATTGGGGATGGGTTCGTAGCCTCCTCAAGCATTGGAGACAAGAAGAAGGTGATCCCTTCCATCCAACACATTGCCCTCTTGACGAAGAACCTGAAGCACTTACCGGAGAACCTGTCCGAAACACCATGTTCTCACTCATTTCCAGAGTATCTCGTCATGATTATATATTACATCAAATTTTAGATTTTATTTATCCGCTCATCCGAACCAACAATCACCCCAGTGTAATAGAAGAAGTCAACGATCTTCGCGCTCGGGTAGTGGCTTTGGAGAATATGGTGCAGAGATTACAAACACTGGCAGCAGCATCAGCAGTATAACCAGTACCACCATCATCAACGCCAACAGTACCATTACCACCTCCAACCACAACCGCGTCGTAAACCTCAACTTCACAATCTGTCCCACGAGCATCAACGTCATACGCACCATAGATACCAAAGAGTACCAACACCAATAACTGATGAAGTATTAATTCATAACTTCATTGGAGAAACATTCTGCGGCGATTATGTAATCTCTAAAGTCTTAGAGATTATCTAATCTAGCCCTAACCATAAATCAGTTAAGCGAACCAAAATGATAGAAGGAAGAGTAGAAACCCTGACAAAAATGGTGTGTGATTAACAAGCTAAACTTGCTTTACCAAAAACATCAACAGTACCGTCAGCGTTACCAGCATCGTCAGTACAGTCAACATCCGAATCAACAACACCGATAACATCACAAACTCCGTCAGTTCAAGAATCACTGTGGACATCATTACGAATCAATAACGTGTATATTGTATCAACGAGTTATGAAGAATTAACTCATTCCCTCTGAAGAAATTATATGTATATTATATATATATATATATTTTTTGAAATAAATATTTCCGTGCTAAGCTATTGTGTGTGAATCTTAACTACTCGGTTAATTAATATTACAAATATGCAATAATGTACGTCCTTCGGCCGCAACTTAACCAGCGTTAAGTACAATCTCTGTCGCAATTCAACAAATTCCAATTCAGAATAAATCAAGTATATATTTGATTTTACACTTTCATCATCGATGCACCCGAAACTTTTTAGATAACATCATTCGTACCTTGCGAAATTCACAAGAATTCCACGAACCAAACATCATACATCAACAAATAACGAAGTATTGATTCATAATTTCAATGTCATTAAAGAAATACTGCGTAAAAGTTATGTACTTTTTAAAGCCTTTAGGGATTATTCAACTCTAGTTTCAACCGTAAATTAAATGAGTTTAATTTAACATTAACTCATTAAATCTATGTTACATCTGAAGAAAATATACATATATATTTTTTCATAAAGACTGTAATAAAATTCTTTTGTACAAAATATTAATTGTGAATTTTTTTTAACGGGTAGGTAATACCTGAGAGATATATAAATTCACAAATAATATGTTACATTCTTCGAATCTGATTCAGCAAATCATCCATTATACTCCCTACTTTCACAACAATATACATTCTTTTATAGAAATCAAAACAACCATACTCATTCAAAATTTAATTACATATTCTGATTTTGAAATCTCAAAATTCAACTCGAGATATGACCAAAATCATCACTCTTAGATCCTTACATCTTTTACAAGCTATATTTTGACTTCAAAACGGTGTTAGAACATCAAATGTATGTTAACGATTACAATCTGTGTTCAAACCCTTCGAAAATTTTTGAAGACACTTCGAATGATGAGCAATCGAGATGATGATCCAACCACTGTTACCCACTGTTATGTACCTGAAAAACTCTTGAAACCAAAGTAAAAGTTTAAACAACGTATCCGCGTCAGATTCTTTGGCATTTATTAGCAAAAATAACTTTGCGACTCCTATTCAAAATAGCCAGTTTTGTCACAGCTCCAGCAAGTCAACTTCGACTTTTCAGTCAGACTAACCTTATTATAACCTTGAGATATACACCATCGTTACCAGGGAACCTTTTACATTCCATCACATTATTAGCAGATGTACCAACAACTTCATTACCCTTTGACTTTAGCCTCTCCAAAAAGTCATTATAATTATTTATTGAAACCCCATCATTTACTCATTCGCATCTTGTAATGAGAATTTCCATACGAATCATTGGGAATTAGCAATCAGTATTTTGAAATCTCGCAGCATGTCTACACCAACAGTTATATGTGTATATATAACGTCTATCTTCTGGACTTAATTTGAATGTGAAGTTTCTGAAAAACACTCCGAACTACGAATTGGTTCTCCGAAAATGGAAAAAATGCTGATGAAGCAGCAAAAACTATAAACGACTTTAAACGGTAAAAGCTGGATGATAATGATGAAGTGTGCTGGCAAAGCGCAGAAAAAGAGAAGTTTTGGAACTGGAAAACGGATTGAGCAAAGTAGGAAGGAGGCTGTGGAAAAATTACAAAGACTGAACCTGACTTCAAAGGATCCAAATGATTCAGTACCTACTGAAGTCATTAACGAATACCTTGCTCCTGACTCTAAACCCCTACGGACAATATTCTTCATCATCCTCTAATATTAGAAATTCTAAAATATCATCGTATCTTTCATTATAAATATCCTCCATATTTCTGAAGATATTTTCTTAATTTTTCTTATTTGAAATCATTTACCTCTTCGTGCTATCTGTATTACATCATAAAAGAAACTATTTTAGTTTCTAAATTCTGAAACATTCAAGTTTAAAATAGGAATATTTTGAAGTAGTGTTGGGAACTGAAGCATGAATTAGTATAATATAATGACACTTGATCAACGTGATTATATTACAGTAAGTCATGCTGAGTTTCTAAATGGAACGTGATGATTCACAGATCATAACATCATCATGTGCCATGTTATACGACTCTTGTATTCTATTTAACCTTTAAAATATCAAGAAAATATTTCTTGATGATTCGGCCATTTCCAAGGTATTCTAGTAATTTGACAAGTCAAGATCGTGCTATCACAAGTTCCTTCCTAGAACATTAACAATGTTCATTCCGAAATTCATATCTGTGAATTCTGGACCATTACAAGCGGTGCTTAATCGCAAGAAGAAGAAACGAAAGGACAAAACTCCGAAATAGAAATTGGGGTATAAATTGCAACAAATAAAAGAGAGCATTAACTGTGAATGATAATGATTATAGAAGACAGAAGCAGAGACTTTGAAATATAAGGGAACATATAAAGCCCAACGATAAACCAGAAATTATAAACCATATATATCGATGCATATAACAATATAAAGACACGGGAGAACTAGAAACACTATAAACCCAAGAGTATAGTAGAAGTAAATAGATTCTTCCGGTGGTAGATGAAAAAGAAGAATGACCGATATGAAAGTTAGAAGTATATCGAGAATCAAAACTAGATCGAGCATATTGATGAATACTTTAAAATATGAGTTGAGGGGGAAAGAATAGAAGGTGATGAAACATGACTAGGAACTTAGAAATCAACAGATTTAACTCACACAATGGCGGAATAAGTGAATCAAACCCTCTAGTGAATAGGTTAAGTTTTTTTTTTGATTAATTTAGTCAAACCACAACTAAATCAAGTGTGATTAGATCAACACCTAGAGCTATTATTCACCACCTGGGTGATTTGGACTGAGAGAGAATCGGAGGAGCTCACTAGATCTGAGTGTGTGTAACAAATGAGAGGCTTACCCTAAAATGAAGAACATAAGACTTTACATACCCCTGCTGTTGACTCACCCATACGATTCATTCATCACACGTACGGGTTGGCTTCATCAGCTGTACGGGTGATCACTCACTCGTGTCTTCTCATTTAGGTTGTAATTGTGACTTAGCTCAGCATCAACCGTGCGTATGAGCCTATCAGCCGTACTAGTGAGGCTTCACTCGTACATCTGACTAAGTCTAACATAGTCAAACATCTAAATCTCGTACCTGCAGTTCCTGTAACCACATACAAACACGGATAAGATAATACGAGCAATCATGGTAGCCTGTAAACTGTTGTACTTGCAATGGACGTGGGTAGATGTCTAGGGACTTGCATAAAATGCATCAACAGAAGGTGTGAGTTGTAAGGAAACGAAGGAGGTGAATTTATAAGAAAATCTCCGACAGAACAATTAAAATGGACGATTGCATTTAAAGTGGATCCTAATTCCCTTGATTATCGGAGAGTCAAATCTTATTAAGAAGATTTTCTTCAAATCCCTTGAAATCTGGGAATCAATCATATCTACGTCAAATGATAAGATGAATCTACACTTACTCATTTCACTCTTCTATGTTAGCTTCATTCGTACTCTTCATATAAATGGATTGTTTATCCAAATTATTCGCTGATGATAAAACTCTAATTTTCAGCCCGTATGCATCATGAAAACATACTTATTATCATTCACGACCTTTCCACTCAAATTTCGGGACGAAATTTCTTTAACGGGTAGGAACTGTGACAACCCGGAAATTTCCAACCAAATTTAAACTTTAATCTTTATATGTTTCCGACACGATAAGCAATATTTGTTAAGTTAAATTTCAAGAATTTTAAACTATGTTCATACATTCATTCAACCTCGACCAAGTTCCAACGATTCACGAACCATTAAACGAATATGATTATATATGTATATGTGTATATATATTATAACTTGAAACGTAAACAAAATATTAGATTAAATACTTTATATGATTGTATCTGTTTCAAAATGTTTATCAATAAAATTAGAAGATAAGATCAAATGATTGAATTATCAGATATATTGAATTATGATTACAAGTCTCTGTTGAAAGTCCCACGTTGATTTGAGAAATCTTTCCATTTTAACAATATTCGGAAAATGGTAAAGTGATTTATAAATAAGAACAAATTGTTAATCATTGAGAACTAGACAAAGGATAGTGGAAGATTGAATCTCATAAAGACTCAATTGATCTATTTAGTTTCAAACGTACAAAAACGTTTTCAGTTTAAAAAGAACTTTATTATTAAAACGTATATAACTTTTATAAATATCTAGAACCACTTTTGACAACTCATTACTTAACTAGTATGATAAAGATAACGATATTTATATTTTATTTTATTAAATATATATAACGATTTAAATTAATATTATATATTTATACGCGTATTATACGTACATAGTTTTATACTTTTACTATACTTAAACTTTACCTTTACTTTATTTTTACTTTACTTTAACTTTAATAATTCACTTTAATAATTCATACTTTAATAATTCACTTTAATAATTCATACTTTAATAATTCACTTTAATAATTCATACTTTAATAATTTACTTTAATAATTCATACTTTAATAATTCACTTTAATAATTCATACTTTAATAATTCACTTTAATAATTCAAAAATCTATTATAAATAGAATTCAATAGGTTTCATTATTTCATAAAAACTTGAAAATATTTTTCTCTAAACTCTCTCAATCAATTTACATATATATATTTACTCCGTATTATTTCAAGATATTATTAGTATACATAAAATATTACGCGGAGTGCTGTCCGAGTGATTTCGAAATTGTTTTTCGAGTGGGATAGGATTAAGGAAATTATGGGTTATAGCTATGGAGGTGATTGAGTATGGTTCATGGGTATGCTCGTGAGGTCAATATAGTGTTTATCATTTCCGCTACGTCTACGTACCTTTTCCTGCAATATTGAATCTCAATATTGATACGTGAGTACTCATAATTTAACTTTTACATACTAATAGTGTATCCCTGACTAGTGCTCGAGTATTTAGGATTATGTATGCTTGTACTTTTGATATTACCCTTAGACAGGTTAGGTTGAATCTTGAATTAGTTACACTTGCGGTTGAGATAAGGTATAAGATATGCATGTCCTTGGAAAGCTAGCGAAAAATTAAGAACTTTTCCTTTAGATATCGAATGGTTTCGATGAACGGATTAGAAGTTATAATCAATTGAATTTTCGATATTTTTATTAAAAATGATTATTATTATCTTCGTTTTTATCGTCGTTCTAGTTTTATCTTATTATTATCATTATTGTTATCTTTATCAATAAAAGGGATTTATCATTAAAAATTGTTATTTTTTTTAATTATTACTATCGTTAAAGTTATAATTAGTATTATTATTATTATCCAATTATTATTATTATTATTATTATTGGTATTATTATTATTATTATTATCATTATTAATATATATATATATCATTATTTAAAAATGGTTATTGTTATTGTTATTATTATTATTACTATATTATCATTAAGATAATTATTAGTATTATCGTTAATAATGTTATAGTAACTATCATTATTAATATTAGTGTAATTAAAACAAATATTTGTAACACCTAATTATTTTGATTACTATTATTATCATTATTATGAACACGATATAAAATACGATTAAAAGCTATTAAACGAAACGATTAGGAAATAATGGGTAAGAGTATCATGATGAAATTAAAATATTATAAGATATTGATTTAGATAAAATTATCATTCTTATTATTTTTATCATTACTATTATTATTAAAAGTATCGTTAGTATTAAAACTATCATTTTAACAAAAATTATCATTTTAATAGAAATGTCATTGTTACTATAAAATATCATTATTATTATTATTTTAAATAGAATTATTATTTTAAAGATAATATTAAAAATTATCATAAATATTAAAGTTATCATAATTAGAATTATCGTTTTATCATAATGTCATCTTAGTAATTATAAATATTGATATTTTTATAATAATAATAATTATTACAAAATAATACAACTTTTACTTACTATCATTATAGATATTATTTTATCAAATAAATATGTGATACAAACATATTTTACTACGTGTAATAACTTACTTTAATAATACCTATCATATTATCTTTATGATATTAAATGAACCGTATAAATTTTATTACTTAATATATATAAAAGTATATTTTATTATATAAATTTAATATAAAATTTTATTTATTAATAAATAAATTATATTATTTACTCTAATAAATCTTTTAAAAATATTTAAAAATATAAAATGACGATATTTAAACTATATATTAATCATGTATAGATTTTTGAAAATTATTTTGAGTCAAATTTACTTTTGTTGACTTTTGCATATTAGTCTCGAGCATTAGGATTGTGGTACACTATGACTTGACCTAATTTGTTAGACAAATATTGACCAACACATAAATATATATAATTAATTTAGGTTCGTGAATCCGAAGCCAACTTTGCACTTGTTCAATGACGTTATATGTATTTTTACTACGAAATACAGTATGGTGAGTCTCATTTGCCTTTTTACCCTTTATATTTTTGGGACTGAGAATACATGCGCTTTTATAAATGTTTGACGAAATAGACACAAGTAATTAAAACTACATTCTATGGTTGAATTATCGAAATCGAATATGCCCCTTTTTATTAAAGTCTGGTAATCTAAGAATTAGGGAACAGACACCCTAATTGACGCGAATCCTAAAGATAGATCTATTGGGCCTAACAAACCCCATCCAAAGTACCGGATGCTTTAGTACTTCGAAATTTATATCATGTCCGAAGGAGGATCCCGGAATGATAGGGGATATTCTTATATGTATCTAGTTAATGTCGGTTACCAGGTGTTCACCATATGAATGATTATTTTTGTCTCTATGCATGGGACGTATATTTATGAGAACTGAAAATGAAATTCTTGTGGTCTATTAAAATGATGGAAATAAATGATTATGATAAACTAATGAACTCACCAACCTTTTGGTTGACACTATAAAGCATGTTTATTCTCAGGTGTTAAAGAAATCTTCCACTGTGCATTTACTCATTTTAAAGATATTACTTGGAGTCTTTCATAGCATATTTCGAAGAACGTTGCATTCGAGTCATTGAGTTCATCAAAGATTATTATTAAATCAATTTATAGTTGGATAGTGGATATTATGAAATGGTATGCATGCCTGTCAATTTTCGATGTAAAGAAAGATTGTTTTTTAAAAACGAATGCAATGTTTGTAAAATGTATCATATAGAGGTCAAATACCTCGCAATGTAATCAACTATTGTGAATCGTTTATAATGTATATGAACGGGTCCTTTCAGTTGGTATCAGAGCGGTGGTCTTAGCGAACCAGGTCTGCATTAGTGTGTCTAATTGATAAGTCGATAGGATGCATTAGTGAGTCTGGACTTCGACCGTGTCTGCATGTCAAAAGTTTTGCTTATCATTTTGTGTCGAAAATTAACTACTTATCATCCTCAGGAAATTACCTGCTTATCATTTTTAGTCTAAGACACGTCTTGCTGCATTGATTGCATGAATAGTGTATAGACAAAAATTCATATCTTAGCATATCTGCTAAATCATATCTTATCGTATCTGTTACTTTAAACTTTGCCTGACATATCCCGCAAAGTCCTCCGTAATCTACGAAATCTTTTGATCTATATATATATATATATATATATATATATATATATATATATATATATATATATATATATATATATATATATATATATACATATATATATATATACATATATATATATATATACATATATATATATATATATATATATATATATATATATATATATATATATATATATATACATATATATATATATATATATATATTCTATGTAATTAGAATACCATCCGTTAGCCAAAATCATTTCATATCGAAAAAAAAAAATTCCTTTATCCAATCGTACGAAATGGAATTCGTCATCAGTTCAAGTCACTCAGATTCCGAAATGGAATCCCATTCAAGCTCCGAAAGCAGTGTGACCAGAATAGATCAACCAATCAGTCATCACCTATTCTGGATGAATTGGGGATGGGTTCGTAGCCTCCTCAAGCATTGGAGACAAGAAGAAGGTGATCCCTTCCATCCAACACATTGCCCTCTTGACGAAGAACCTGAAGCACTTACCGGAGAACCTGTCCGAAACACCATGTTCTCACTCATTTCCAGAGTATCTCGTCATGATTATATATTACATCAAATTTTAGATTTTATTTATCCGCTCATCCGAACCAACAATCACCCCAGTGTGATAGAAGAAGTCAACGATCTTCGCGCTCTGGTAGTGGCTTTGGAGAATATGGTGCAGAGATTACAAACACCGGCAGCAGCATCAGCAGTATAACCAGTACCACCATCATCAACGCCAACAGTACCATTACCACCTCCAACCACAACCGCGTCGTAAACCTCAACTTCACAATCTGTCCCACGAGCATCAACGTCATACGCACCATAGATACCAAAGAGTACCAACACCAATAACTGATGAAGTATTAATTCATAACTTCATTGGAGAAATATTCCGCGGCGATTATGTAATCTCTAAAGTCTTAGAGATTATCTAATCTAGCCCTATCCATAAATCAGTTAAGCGAACCAAAATGATAGAAGGAAGAGTAGAAACCCTGACAAAAATGGTGTGTGATTAACAAGCTAAACTTGCTTTACCAACAACATCAACAGTACCGTCAGCGTTACCAGCATCGTCAGTACAGTCAACATCCGAATCAACAACACCGATAACATCACAAACTCCGTCAGTTCAAGAATCACTGTGGACATCATTACGAATCAATAACGTGTATATTGTATCAACGAGTTATGAAGAATTAACTCATTCCCTCTGAAGAAATTATATGTATATTATATATATATATATTTTGAAATAAATCTTTCCGTGCTAAGCTATTGTGTGTGAATCTTAACTACTCGGTTAATTAATATTACAAATATGCAATAATGTACGTCCTTCGGCCGCAACTTAACCAGCGTTAAGTACAATCTCTGTCGCAATTCAACAAATTCCAATTCAGAATAAATCAAGTATATATTTGATTTTACACTTTCATCATCGATGCACCCGAAACTTTTTAGATAACATCATTCGTACCTTGCGAAATTCACAAGAATTTCACGAACCAAACATCATACATCAACAAATAACGAAGTATTGATTCATAATTTCAATGTCATTAAAGAAATACTGCGTAAAAGTTATGTACTTTTTAAAGCCTTTAGGGATTATTCAACTCTAGTTTCAACCGTAAATCAAATGAGTTTAATTTAACATTAACTCATTAAATCTATGTTACATCTGAAGAAAATATACATATATATTTTTTCATAAAGACTGTAATAAAATTCTTTTGTACAAAATATTAATTGTGAATTTTTTTTAACGGGTAGGTAATACCCGAGAGATATATAAATTCACAAATAATATGTTACATTCTTCGAATCTGATTCAGCAAATCATCCATTATACTCCCTACTTTCACAACAATATACATTCTTTTATAGAAATCAAAACAACCATACTCATTCAAAATTTAATTACATATTCTGATTTTGAAATCTCAAAATTCAACTCGAGATATGACCAAAATCATCACTCTTAGATCCTTACATCTTTTACAAGCTATATTTTGACTTCAAAACGGTGTTAGAACATCAAATGTATGTTAACGATTACAATCTGTGTTCAAACCCTTCGAAAATTTCTGAAGACACTTCGAATGATGAGCAATCGAGATGATGATCCAACCATTGTTACCCACAGTTATGTACCTGAAAAACTCTTGAAACCAAAGTAAAAGTTTAAACAACGTATCCGCGTCAGATTCTTTGGCATTTATTAGCAAAAATAACTTTGCGACTCCTATTCAAAATAGCCAGTTTTGTCACAGCTCCAGCAAGTCAACTTCGACTTTTCAGTCAGACTAACCTTATTATAACCTTGAGATATACACCATCGTTACCAGGGAACCTTTTACATTCCACCACATTATTAGCAGATGTACCAACAACTTCATTACCCTTTGACTTTAGCCTCTCCAAAAAGTCATTATAATTATTTATTGAAACCCCATCATTTACTCATTCGCATCTTGTAATGAGAATTTCCATACGAATCATTGGGAATTAGCAATCAGTATTTTGAAATCTCGCAGCATGTCTACACCAACAGTTATATGTGTATATATAACGTCTATCTTCTGGACTTAATTTGAATGTGAAGTTTCTGAAAAACACTACGAACTACGAATTGGTTCTCCGAAAATGGAAAAAATGCTGATGAAGCAGCAAAAACTATAAACGACTTTAAACGGTAAAAGCTGGATGATAATGATGAAGTGTGCTGGCAAAGCGCAGAAAAAGAGAAGTTTTGGAACTGGAAAACGGATTGAGCAAAGTAGGAAGGAGGCTGTGGAAAAATTACAAAGACTGAACCTAAATTCAAAGGATCCAAATGATTCAGTACCTACTGAAGTCATTAACGAATACCTTGCTCCTGACTCTAAACCCCTACGGACAATATTCTTCATCATCCTCTAATATTAGAAATTCTAAAATATCATCGTATCTTTCATTATAAATATCCTCCATATTTCTGAAGATATTTTCTTAATTTTTCTTATTTGAAATCATTTACCTCTTCGTGCTATCTGTATTACATCATAAAAGAAACTATTTTAGTTTCTAAATTCTGAAACATTCAAGTTTAAAATAGGAATATTTTGAAGTAGTGTTGGGAACTGAAGCATGAATTAGTATAATATAATGACACTTGATCAACGTGATTATATTACAGTAAGTCATGCTGAGTTTCTAAATGGAACGTGATGATTCACAGATCATAACATCATCATGTGCCATGTTATACGACTCTTGTATTCTATTTAACCTTTAAAATATCAAGAAAATATTTCTTGATGATTCGGCCATTTCCAAGGTATTCTAGTAATTTGACAAGTCAAGATCGTGCTATCACAATTTCCTTCCTAGAACATTAACAATGTTCATTCCGAAATTCATATCTGTGAATTCTGGACCATTACAAGCGGTGCTTAATCGCAAGAAGAAGAAACGAAAGGACAAAACTCCGAAATAGAAATTGGGGTATAAATTGCAACAAATAAAAGAGAGCATTAACTGTGAATGATAATGATTATAGAAGACAGAAGCAGAGACTTTGAAATATAAGGGAACATATAAAGCCCAACGATAAACCAGAAATTATAAACCATATATATCGATGCATATAACAATATAAAGACACGGGAGAACTAGAAACACTATAAACCCAAGAGTATAGTAGAAGTAAATAGATTCTTCCGGTGGTAGATGAAAAAGAAGAATGACCGATATGAAAGTTAGAAGTTTATCGAGAATCAAAACTAGATCGAGCATATTGATGAATACTTTAAAATATGAGTTGAGGGGGAAAGAATAGAAGGTGATGAAACATGACTAGGAACTTAGAAATCAATAGATTTAACTCACACAATGGCGGAATAAGTGAATCAAACCCTCTAGTGAATAGGTTAAGTTTTTTTTTTGATTAATTTAGTCAAACCACAACTAAATCAAGTGTGATTAGATCAACACCTAGAGCTATTATTCACCACCTGGGTGATTTGGACTGAGAGAGAATCGGAGGAGCTCACTAGATCTGAGTGTGTGTAACAAATGAGAGGCTTACCCTAAAATGAAGAACATAAGACTTTACATACCCCTGCTATTGACTCACCCATACGATTCATTCATCACACGTACGAGTTGGCTTCATCAGCCGTACGGGTGATCACTCACTCGTGTCTTCTCATTTAGGTTGTAATTGTGACTTAGCTCAGCATCAACCGTGCGTATGAGCCTATCAGCCGTACTAGTGAGGCTTCACTCGTACGTCTGACTAAGTCTAACATAGTCAAACATCTAAATCTCGTACCTGCAGTTCCTGTAACCACATACAAACACGGATAGGATAATACGAGCAATCATGGTAGCCTGTAAACTGTTGTACTTGCAATGGACGTGGGTAGATGTCTAGGGACTTGCATAAAATGCATCAACAGAAGGTGTGAGTTGTAAGGAAACGAAGGAGGTGAATTTATAAGAAAATCTCCGACAGAACAATTAAAATGGACGATCGCATTTAAAGTGGATCCTAATTCCCTTGATTATCGGAGAGTCAAATCTTATTAAGAAGATTTTCTTCAAATCCCTTGAAATCTGGGAATCAATCATATCTACGTCAAATGATAAGATGAATCTACACTTACTCATTTCACTCTTCTATGTTAGCTTCATTCGTACTCTTCATATAAATGGATTGTTTATCCAAATTATTCGCTGATGATAAAACTCTAATTTTCAGCCCGTATGCATCATGAAAACATACTTATTATCATTCACGACCTTTCCACTCAAATTTCGGGATGAAATTTCTTTAACGGGTAGGAACTGTGACAACCCGGAAATTTCCAACCAAATTTAAACTTTAATCTTTATATGTTTCCGACACGATAAGCAATATTTGTTAAGTTAAATTTCAAGAATTTTAAACTATGTTCATACATTCATTCAACCTCGACCAAGTTCCAACGATTCACGAACCATTAAACGAATATGATTATATATGTATATGTGTATATATATATTATAACTTGAAACGTAAACAAAATATTAGATTAAATACTTTATATGATTGTATCTGTTTCAAAATGTTTATCAATGAAATTAGAAGATAAGATCAAATGATTGAATTATCAGATATATTGAATTATGATTACAAGTCTCTGTTGAAAGTCCCACGTTGATTTGAGAAATCTTTCCATTTTAACAATATTCGGAAAATGGTAAAGTGATTTATAAATAAGAACAAATTGTTAATCATTGAGAACTAGACAAAGGATAGTGGAAGATTGAATCTCATAAAGACTCAATTGATCTATTTAGTTTCAAACGTACAAAAACGTTTTCAGTTTAAAAAGAACTTTATTATTAAAACGTATATAACTTTTATAAATATCTAGAACCACTTTTGACAACTCATTACTTAACTAGTATGATAAAGATAACGATATTTATATTTTATTTTATTAAATATATATAACGATTTAAATTAATATTATATATTTATACGCGTATTATACGTACATAGTTTTATACTTTTACTATACTTAAACTTTACCTTTACTTTATTTTTACTTTACTTTAACTTTAATAATTCACTTTAATAATTCATACTTTAATAATTCACTTTAATAATTCATACTTTAATAATTCACTTTAATAATTCATACTTTAATAATTTACTTTAATAATTCATACTTTAATAATTCACTTTAATAATTCATACTTTAATAATTCACTTTAATAATTCAAAAATCTATTATAAATAGAATTCAATAGGTTTCATTATTTCATAAAAACTTAAAAATATTTTTCTCTAAACTCTCTCAATCAATTTACATATATATATTTACTCCGTATTATTTCAAGATATTATTAGTATACATAAAATATTACGCGGAGTGCTGTCCGAGTGATTTCGAAATTGTTTTTCGAGTGGGATAGGATTAAGGAAATTATGGGTTATAGCTATGGAGGTGATTGAGTATGGTTCATGGGTATGCTCGTGAGGTCAATATAGTGTTTATCATTTCCGTTACGTCTACGTACCTTTTCCTGCAATATTGAATCTCAATATTGATACGTGAGTACTCATAATTTAACTTTTACATACTAATAGTGTATCCCTGACTAGTGCTCGAGTATTTAGGATTATGCATGCTTGTACTTTTGATATTACCCTTAGACAGGTTAGGTTGAATCTTGAATTAGTTACACTTGCGGTTGAGATAAGGTATAAGATATGCATGTCCTTGGAAAGCTAGCGAAAAATTAAGAACTTTTCCTTTAGATATCGAATGGTTTCGATGAACGGATTAGAAGTTATAATCAATTGAATTTTCGATATTTTTATTAAAAATGATTATTATTATCTTCATTTTTATCGTCGTTCTAGTTTTATCTTATTATTATCATTATTATTATCTTTATCAATAAAAGGGATTTATCATTAAAAATTGTTATTTTTTTTAATTATTACTATCGTTAAAGTTATAATTAGTATTATTATTATTATCCAATTATTATTATTATTATTATTATTGGTATTATTATTATTATTATCATTATTAATATATATATATCATTATTTAAAAATTGTTATTGTTATTGTTATTATTATTATTACTATATTATCATTAAGATAATTATTAGTATTATCGTTAATAATGTTATAGTAACTATCATTATTAATATTAGTGTAATTAAAACAAATATTTGTAACACCTAATTATTTTGATTACTATTATTATCATTATTATGAACACGATATAAAATACGATTATAAGCTATTAAACGAAACGATTAGGAAATAATGGGTAAGAGTATCATGATGAAATTAAAATATTATAAGATATTGATTTAGATAAAATTATCGTTCTTATTATTTTTATCATTACTATTATTATTAAAAGTATCGTTAGTATTAAAACTATCATTTTAACAAAAATTATCATTTTAATAGAAATGTCATTGTTACTATAAAATATCATTATTATTATTATTTTAAATAGAATTATTATTTTAAAGATAATATTAAAAATTATCATAAATATTAAAGTTATCATAATTAGAATTATCGTTTTATCATAATGTCATCTTAGTAATTATAAATATTGATATTTTTATAATAATAATAATTATTACAAAATAATACAACTTTTACTTACTATCATTATAGATATTATTTTATCAAATAAATATGTGATACAAACATATTTTACTACGTGTAATAACTTACTTTAATAATACCTATCATATTATCTTTATGATATTAAATGAACCGTATAAATTTTATTACTTAATATATATAAAAGTATATTTTATTATATAAATTTAATATAAAATTTTATTTATTAATAAATAAATTATATTATTTACTCTAATAAATCTTTTAAAAATATTTAAAAATATAAAATGACGATATTTAAACTATATATTAATCATGTATAGATTTTTGAAAATTATTTTGAGTCAAATTTACTTTTGTTGACTTTTGCATATTAGTCTCGAGCATTAGGATTGTGGTACACTATGACTTGACCTAATTTGTTAGACAAATATTGACCAACACATAAATATATATAATTAATTTAGGTTCGTGAATCCGAAGCCAACTTTGCACTTGTTCAATGACGTTATATGTATTTTTACTACGAAATACAGTATGGTGAGTCTCATTTGCCTTTTTACCCTTTATATTTTTGGGACTGAGAATACATGCGCTTTTATAAATGTTTGACGAAATAGACACAAGTAATTGAAACTACATTCTATGGTTGAATTATCGAAATCGAATATGCCCCTTTTTATTAAAGTCTGGTAATCTAAGAATTAGGGAACAGACACCCTAATTGACGCGAATCCTAAAGATAGATCTATTGGGCCTAACAAACCCCATCCAAAGTACCGGATGCTTTAGTACTTCGAAATTTATATCATGTCCGAAGGAGGATCCCGGAATGATAGGGGATATTCTTATATGTATCTAGTTAATGTCGGTTACCAGGTGTTCACCATATGAATGATTATTTTTGTCTCTATGCATGGGACGTATATTTATGAGAACTGAAAATAAAATTCTTGTGGTCTATTAAAATGATGGAAATAAATGATTATGATAAACTAATGAACTCACCAACCTTTTGGTTGACACTTTAAAGCATGTTTATTCTCAGGTGTTAAAGAAATCTTCCGCTGTGCATTTGCTCATTTTAAAGATATTACTTGGAGTCTTTCATAGCATATTTCGAAGAACGTTGCATTCGAGTCATTGAGTTCATCAAAGATTATTATTAAATCAATTTATAGTTGGATAGTGGATATTATGAAATGGTATGCATGCCTGTCAATTTTCGATGTAAAGAAAGATTGTCTTTTAAAAACGAATGCAATGTTTGTAAAATGTATCATATAGAGGTCAAATACCTCGCAATGTAATCAACTATTGTGAATCGTTTATAATGTATATGAACGGGTCCTTTCAACAACCCCATTGATTACTTTACTGTATTCCATCGAAGACCCACTCTAAAACCCACAAGAACACCATTAAACCATTAACCACCAAAGACCCATGTCAACTTCTACATTAACGTTAGCTGTTAAAGGTTCCTGTTGCAAACTGATTGATAATGATGAGGATTAACTGTGAGAAGCTTGGTATGATCGTGATCCTGTGATGAACGAGGTGTATAAAGTTAGACGATGGTTATGAATGAGTGTAATGATGAAGAAAATGATCGTGAAGTTTAATTATGGTGGAGTGACGAACGAATGATAATGCTGTTTTGAATTCTATTATTGATGATGATTTGTTAGTTAAAGAGGAAGATGAATACATAAATCAGGATAAATAAATAAAAACATTAAGAATAGTATTAATTCAGAAAAACAATGGGGAGCAGATGGTGGAGCATGTTTGATGGGTAAACACGAGGTCATGGGTTCGAAACCACGGATGTGCATATTTATTTTTTTTTCTCTTCAATAAGATGTCTAGAGAGACTGGGTCAGGTGGGCTTCAATATTGATAGTTGGGCCGAACGTATCTAATTAATTGTTGGACTGTTTCCTTTATTGGGCCGTGAGTTAAATAGTAGGCCATTATGATTTGCTGTTGGGCCGATGCAACTTGGGTCTATTTCAGTTCATACTAGTTGGGCTAAAACGTGTTATATACACATAGTTTCGATATTAAGTCAGGAAAACAGCAAGCGGCTTAATGGTTGAGGGTGTTTGTATGAAACGAGAAGTCTTGGGTTCAAAACCGGGCTTAGGCATTTAATTTGGAACTTTTTCTTCTTGAGAGGTAGTCATTATTATTATTATTATTATTATTATTATTATTATTATTATTATTATTATTATTATTATTATTATTATTATTATTATTATTATTATTAGTAATAATATGATTGTTATTATTATTATCATAAGTATTAGTATTATTATTAGTAGTATTACTATCATTATAGCTATTAATATAAATATTAGTACTATTATTATTATTATTATTATTATTATTATTATTATTATTATTATTATTATTATTATTATTATTATTATTATTATTAGTATTAACATGATTTTAAAATTATTATTACTATTATTGTTAACATTGGTATTAATATTATCGTTAAAGAACATTATTAGTAGCATTATTATTAATAAAACTACCATTATTATTAATATCATTATTACTATCATTATTATTATTTCCATTAACCTGATTTTTATATAATTTTATTACATTATTTTTATTATCATTATTATTATCACTAATTAATATTATCTTTATTACAGTATTATTATTACTACAAACAAAACGGCTATTATTATTATCAAATTTTTTTTTTTGAATATTATCACTAATAATATATATATTTGTTCGATTACCGTTACATGTAATAATATACATGATTGAATATAGGTTCGTGAATCCGAGGTCAACCCTACACTTGTTAAATGACGTTATATGTATTTTTACTACGAAATACAGTATGGTGAGTTTCATTTGCTCCCTTTTTACTCATTACATTTTTGGGCTGAGAATACATGCAAATGCTTTATTAACTGTTTTACAATATTTATATGCGTGAGTTTCATTTGCTCCATTTTTAAATGCTTTTGCAATATATATTTTTGGGACTGAGAATACATGCGCTGCTTTTATAACTGTTTTACGAAATAGACACAAGTAATCGAAACTACATTATATGGTTGAATGATCGAAATCGAATATGCCCCTTTTAGTCTGGTAATCTAAGAATTAGGGAACAGACACCCTAATTGACGCGAATCCTAAAGATAGATCTATCGGGCCCAACAAGCCCCATCCAAAGTACCGGATGCTTTAGTACTTCGAAATTTATATCATGTCCGATGGAGGATCCCGGAATGAAGGGGATATTCTTATATATGCATCTTGTTAATGTCGGTTACCAGGTGTTCAATCCATATGAATGATATTTTTGTCTCTATGCATGAGACGTTTATTTATGAGAATTGGGAATATGAAATCTTGTGGTCTATTAAAATTATGAAATGATTATTTATGATAAACTATTGAACTCACCAACTTTTTTGGTTGACACTTGAAAGCATGTTTATTCTCAGGTACGAAAGAAATCTTCCGCTGTGCATTTGCTCATTTTAGAAATATTACTTGGAGTCATTCATGACATATTTCAATAGACGTTGCATTCGAGTCGTTGCGTTCATCAAGATTATTATTAAGTCAATTTTAGTTAGATTTATTATGAAATGATATGCATGTCGTCAACTTCCGATGTAATGAAAGATTGTCTTTTCAAAAACGAATGCAATATTTGTAAAATGTATCATATAGATGTCAAGTACCTCGCGATGTAATCAACTGTTGTGAATCGTTTATAATCGATATGGACTTCGTCCGGATGAATTAGGACGGGTCGCTTCATGTGGCACTGCGCTTCAGACCGATTGCTGGTAAAAATTGTACGTTCGAAAATATGCTGCAAGTTAATTTGTGTAGGTGGTATCTTTTTATTTCGCTAGAAAAATGAAAGTATTTGCGTTCAAAGTTTGGGGTGGGTTTATGAGATTTTTTTGGGTCTAAAAGCTATGTGGGTAGGTTCTAAAAGCTATGTTGTCGGAAGTATGGCAGTTAGATGTTGTTGAAACAAAGACGAAAATAGTTTGGGATGAAAAAGTGAAAAAAAAGAGTTACTATTCATGAATAGTACCAAAAATTTGCACAATTGTATATGGTATATTTAATATTTAATATATAATTTTGTATTTTTATGAATAACTTGACTTTTTGAATTTAAGTAGAAAAAATACATAATAATATACAAATTTAACAATCTATCTATCTATAGTTTCTATTAAAATTCTATAATGAATTTCATTATTAGACTAATTCTTTTAATAAGAAAAAATTAAAAAGAAAAAGAAAAAAATCTAAGCCCATTACGCTGATGTCATTAATCATAATTATACAATTATAAAATTAATTATAATTATAAGTGTGTTATTCTACGGAGTATTTATTTTATTTTTACCAGCTCCAAACCCTAATTTTTTCCAAAATCAACTCCGGCGATGTATGCCATACAATCTTCGTTTACCGCAATAATCACAGCAGATCAACGGTTTAATCATCATCATTCAACGATTATGTTGCTGTTGTATTTGTCGATTTTATGATTACGATTACTTTTCGCTTCAATTGAAAAGTGGCTTGAGATTGATAATTCATGTCTAATCTTTCAATTATTATTGGTTTTCAGCTTTTAGATTTTAATAATGTTTTTGACTCTGATGTTATTTGTAGGCGTTCTTTGTAATTCGTCAATCTGGGTTATTGGTTGACTAAAGCCTACTTGCAATGATGGTACATTTAATCTGGGCATTGTTTTGAGATAGGCATGATTTTTGTTAAACACTTTTTTGTCCCTTTATCTCGTGTTTTTGTTAACTACATGATTGTTTTTAAGGATGATTTGTTGTTTTGGTTTTTATTCTCATTAATTTTGTTTCTAAGCTTGTGGGTTTTGGTTTGTGATTTCAGGTTCTAGGTCACAATTTTGAATTCTCTTTCTGGCTTCTTTGTGTTAAGGTATAGTAACATACGATTTCTAATTAACTTTAGTTTAATTGTCATATTTTTATTCTTTGGTCATTTGGTGTATGTTAGTCTCTTTTAAAGCGATTACTAAAGGTTGAAGTGATCAATAAGTGGTGAATCCATGTTTCTAATGTGTGTAACATAGACATAGTATATTCTGGGAAGGAAGATAGAAAGGATTCACTCTCATTCATGGCATGGTCAAAAACAGCCCCACTGATCAAGTTATTCAAGGTGTTAGTAACAAATTTTGAACTACTTAACCATGTTAAAGCTTTAATTTGTGATCCATATATTGATCTTTAAATTCGATGTCTATATCTGAGGCCAGAATTTGTAAAACTGAATCTTTCTCTCAACTTTGATTTGAAGACTTAAAAAAACAACTATTGGAACATTTTCTTATTTTGATGACGGAAAATTCTGATGTATTGTGGTTCGTATCAGCTTCGCGATGTTATTAATGCAAGTACATATATATTTTCAGGTACATAAGCTTATGTAGTGTGGTTCGTGTAAGCTTATTTCGTATGTATGAGGATATGTTAATAATGTTACTTGCAAAATTTTAATGATAATATGACGTAAACATGACTAACCTTTTCTCAAACAAAATTTTTTTGTTGCAGATTGACTACAATCATGCTATAAAGATGGTACATAGTTGATCTTACGGGTTGCAGCTTATTTAAGCTCGAGAACCGGGGTCATTTAATGATTGCCATAAAGATGTGAACGTTTTTCCAATGGCTAATAGTGATGATGATATGATCAATGGGCATCTGCTCAATGGTACGTCTGCTTAAAAGTTCTGTCCTTTTTGATATTTTGATTATATCTATATTTAACATTTTTATTTAATTATATAGTTTAGCCATGATGTTGTCTGTTTATTTGCCTGATTTTTTTCAACATGTTTGTTTAGTCACTATTTTGTATGATTAAAATTTGAGGCTATATGGTAAAATAATGTATTATGCTACGTTTGAGATAGCTATGTTATGAAACGTTTATACTGAACATGGTGGTAAATAATGTATTATGCCAAGCTTAACAACCTTTATTATCAGTTAATGTTTTTGTTTAGAATCTGTGGTTTCACTATCATTCCTCAAGACAAGGTCCATACTTTGTAGATAACTTCATCACAAGTTTTGTTTACAATGCAAATTACTTTTCAGTATTTTATTAACTTCATGTCTTACTTTTAGTTTGGAGCACTCTGTTTTTGTTCTATTTCTGAAGGTGTTCGTCAAAGCTCAAAAGTCCGGAAGTCCAGATCTACTTTAAGAAGTTTCAAGTCAAGTTCAAGAGAATGAGAGTTGTATGGTGTCTTTTTACTATATGTTGATTTGACAATTTTTTACAAACATGCTTTTTAGTCTATTTACTGATGATTAGTTTAATTACTCGCTAAAGTATATTTGAATTTTATTAATCATGTAACAAAAGGTAACGATCCTGTTACTAATATCATTTGTAGATAACTTTACATAATTCACCTAGCATGTGGAGTTTGGCATAGATTTTTTTTTTGTTTTTTCTTTTTGAAAGGCAAGGCTCCAAAGTGAGATTAGTGGAGATTGAACTTGGTCTCCTTAAGAGATTTCTAAGCACTCAACCACTCAACCACCCTTCGGGTTGGCATAGATTTAGTTTCATTTGCAGTTTAGTATAGATTTAGAATCATGTGTCAACTCACTATGGTCACTAATATGGATCCTTTGGTTCATAAGGATATATTGAGAAAATTAAAGACTGCATATAAGTTAAAAAATTATAAGCGTTGTTGTAATGAGAAATAGATGTCAAAACTGGTTTAAGTGGTATATGGTATAGTGAGCCATCACCCAGATGCATCCCTGCATCTTCTTCGAAAACAATAATCCTTTATCATCATTTGAACTTTTGAACTATACAACTTCTACACTGGAGATGCACCCAATTTTGAGTATCAAGTGTCAATATGGGCAATAGTTCCACTTTGTATATGTAGTAAATTTAAAAACCTGCAATGACTTTGTTGTCACTTCAAGTTTTGCATACAATGTTATGTGTACTTTTCTTTGGATAACATGTTTTGAGATCACTTGATGAGTTAATAGTGTTAGTAAACAAATAAACATTATCCATTACATTTGGAAAGTAATGTGCTATGCTGGTTTGACTGATCAGAACCAATGCAGTTTTCAGTTGATTGACTTGTGATCGAATCTTTAATATAAATCAAATATATATGGTCATTAAAATAAATGACTTTAGCATTTACATTCACTTAATACCTAAAACATGTCATTAAATTATTTCGTTTAAACAAACCCGTGATTTCACGGGTCATTTCACTAGTTTACAATAAATGTTTAATCGTTGCTCTAATGGTTATGGTTATTATCGTCCTAAATAAATTTGTCTTATGTTATATTTCAGTAGGCTTATAACTACCTTTAGTGGCCTGGTTCAATATATTCAAATTGAAAGAACCAATAAAAGAGAGATGTGTTGTAGAAGATATAAGAGAGAAAGAGGTTGAAGAGAGGTGTGATGTATTTAATGTATATGTGTGTTTTTGTAACTTACATTATGCACATATATATAGTACAAATTTTACTATCCATATTTGACTAATTACCATCCATATTTAACTACTAAATTTACAACACTCCCCCTTGGATGGTAATTTTTTTAAAGAGCAATTAATACTGTCTCGTTAAAAACCTTGCTAAAGAAAACCCAGTGGGATAAAACTTTAGCTAAGGGAAAAAGAGTGCAGCATAGAGTTGACTCCCCTTCAAGTAGACAACGCTGAGTCGTCACATCTTTTGAACTTGCCTCATGCCAATATTGTGAACGTATGTTTTGAAAACAGTGATTGACAGTGCTTTGGTATAAAGATCAGCAGAGTTGTTGATTGAACGTATCTCATTTTAATCTGGTTGTATTTTACGAGATCTTGAGTATATGAGAAGAATCTGAGGTTTTCATCTGAAACTGTATCATCTAAATCTTTTATGTACAAGTTTGACCCATGTGATTTGTCTACAGTCTCCTTCATGGTTTGCTCAAACTGTTGTTTCAATTCCTATTCCCTTTCAGTCTTTTTCTGAGCCTTACCAATATACCATTCTTTTCCATCAAACTTATGACCGTTAAGACCGTTTATAGCTTTAGCGCCTCGTCAGCATTTATGTTTTGTTCTGTCATTTTTGATACTCTTCTTTCATTTGTACTATGTAAGCTGTATTATCTTCATAGATAGTTGTTGGGCTTTTATAGCGTTCTAGTCCACAAGAATCAATAATGATTTGTATCATTGATCTTAACTAAAATCATTCCTGAGTAGCTTCATGTAATGCAATCACTTCAGCATGATTTGATGATGTTGCAACAAGTGTTTGTTTTGAGAACGTCATGATATTGCGGTACCTCCATTTAGGAATACATATCCAGTTTGAGATTTAGCTTTATGTAGATCAGATAAATAATCTGCATCTGTATAACCAAACAAATCTTGTTTCGAGTTGTTAGAATAAAATAATTATAAATCAGTAGTTCCCCGAAGGTATCAAACTATTTGTTTGATCCCATTCCAATGTCTTTTGGTAGGGGCTGAGCTGAACCTTGTCAACAAATTAACTGCAAAAGAAATGTCAGATCTTGTATAATTTGTAAGATACATAAGTGTAGTGACCCGAACTTTTCCATGTTTATATATATTAATTGAGATTGATATTTACATGATTAAATGTTTTCAACATGTTAAGCAATTAAACTTGTTATGTTTCATATAGACAATTGACCACCCACGTTGACCGGTGATTCACGAACGTTAAAACTTGTAAAAACTATATGATGACATATATATGGATATATATATAGTTGACATGATACTATGATAAGTAAACATATCATTAAGTATATTAACAATGAACTACATATGTAAAAACAAGACTACTAACTTAATGATTTTTAAACGAGACATATATGTAACGATTAACGTTGTAAAGACATTTAATGTATATATATAATATTAAGAGATATTCATACATGATAATATCATGATAATATAATAATTTAAAATCTCATTTGATATTATAAACATTGGGTTAACAACATTTAACAAGATCGTTAACCTAAAGGTTTCAAAACAACACTTACATGTAACGACTAACGATGACTTAACGACTCAGTTAAAATGTATATACATGTAGTGTTTTAATATGTATTTATACACTTTTGAAAGACTTCAATACACTTATGAAAATACTTCTACTTAACAAAAATGGTTACAATTACATCCTCGTTCAGTTTCATCAACAATTCTATTCGTATGCACCCGTATTCGTACTCGTACAATACACAGCTTTTAGATGTATGTACTATTGGTATATACACTCCAATGATCAGCTCTTAGCAGCCCATGTGAGTCACCTAACACATGTGAGAACCATCATTTGGCAACTAGCATGAAATATCTTATAAAATTACAAAAATATGAGTAATCATTCATGACTTATTTACATGAAAACAAAATTACATATCCTTTATATCTAATCCATACACCAACGACCAAAAACACCTACAAACACTTTCATTCTTCAATTTTCTTCATCTAATTGATCTCTCTCAAGTTCTATCTTCAAGTTCTAAGTGTTCTTCATATATTCTACAAGTTCTAGTTACATAAAATCAAGAATACTTTCAAGTTTGCTAGCTCACTTCCAATCTTGTAAGGTGATCATCCAACCTCAAGAAATCTTTGTTTCTTACAGTAGGTTATCATTCTAATACAAGTTAATAATCATATTCAAACTTTGGTTCAATTTCTATAACTATAACAATCTTATTTCAAGTGATGATCTTACTTGAACTTGTTTTCGTGTCATGATTCTGCTTCAAGAACTTCGAGCCATCCAAGAATCCTTTGAAGCTAGATATATTTTTCTCATTTCCAGTAGGTTTATTCAAGGAACTTGAGGTAGTAATGATGTTCATAACATCATTCGATTCATACATATAAAGCTATCTTATTCGAAGGTTTAAACTTGTAATCACTAGAACATAGTTTAGTTAATTCTAAACTTGTTCGCAAATAAAAGTTAATACTTCTAACTTGACTTTTAAAATCAACTAAACACATGTTCTATATCTATATGATATGCTAACTTAATGATTTAAAACCTGGAAACACGAAAAACACCGTAAAACTGGATTTACGCCGTCGTAGTAACACCGCGGGCTGTTTTGGGTTAGTTAATTAAAAACTATGATAAACTTTGATTTAAAAGTTGTTATTCTGGGAAAATGATTTTTATTATGAACATGAAACTATATCCAAAAATTATGGTTAAACTCAAAGTGGAAGTATGTTTTCTAAAATGGTCATCTAGACGTCGTTCTTTCGACTGAAATGACTACCTTTACAAAAACGACTTGTAACTTATTTTTCCGACTATAAACCTATACTTTTTCTGTTTAGATTCATAAAATAGAGTTCAATATGAAACCATAGCAATTTGATTCACTCAAAACGGATTTAAAATGAAGAAGTTATGGGTAAAACAAGATTGGATAATTTTTCTCATTTTAGCTACGTGAAAATTGGTAACAAATCTATTCCAACCATAACTTAATCAACTTGTATTGTATATTATGTAATCTTGAGATACCATAGACACGTATACAATGTTTCGACCTATCATGTCGACACATCTATATATATTTCGGAACAACCATAGACACTCTATATGTGAATGTTGGAGTTAGCTATACAGGGTTGAGGTTGATTCCAAAATATATATAGTTTGAGTTGCGATCAATTCTGAGATACGTATACACTGGGTCGTGGATTGATTCAAGATAATATTTATCGATTTATTTCTGTACATCTAACTGTGGACAACTAGTTGTAGGTTACTAACGAGGACAGCTGACTTAATAAACTTAAAACATCAAAATATATTAAAAGTGTTGTAAATATATTTTGAACATACTTTGATATATATGTATATATTGTTATAGGTTCGTGAATCAACCAGTGGCCAAGTCTTACTTCCCGACGAAGTAAAAATCTGTGAAAGTGAGTTATAGTCCCACTTTTAAAATCTAATATTTTTGGGATGAGAATACATGCAGGTTTTATAAATGATTTACAAAATAGACACAAGTACGTGAAACTACATTCTATGGTTGAATTATCGAAATCGAATATGCCCCTTTTTATTAAGTCTGGTAATCTAAGAATTAGGGAACAGACACCCTAATTGACGCGAATCCTAAAGATAGATCTATTGGGCCTAACAAACCCCATCCAAAGTACCAGATGCTTTAGTACTTCAAAATTTATATCATATCCGAAGGGTGTCCCGGAATGATGGGGATATTCTTATATATGCATCTTGTTAATGTCGGTTACCAGGTGTTCACCATATGAATGATTTTTATCTCTATGTATGGGATGTGTACTGAAATATGAAATCTTGTGGTCTATTATTATGATTTGATATATATAGGTTAAACCTATAACTCACCAACATTTTTGTTGACGTTTTAAGAATGTTTATTCTCAGGTGATTATTAAGAGCTTCCGCTGTCGCATACTTAAATAAGGACGAGATTTGGAGTCCATGCTTGTATGATATTGTGTAAAAACTGCATTCAAGAAACTTATTTTGTTGTAACATATTTGTATTGTAAACCATTATGTAATAGTCGTGTGTAAATAGGATATTTTAGATTATCATTATTTGATAATCTACGTAAAGCTTTTTAAACCTTTATTGATGAAATAAAGGTTATGGTTTGTTTTAAAATGAATGCAATCTTTGAAAAACGTCTCATATAGAGGTCAAAACCTCGCAACGAAATCAATTAATATGGAACGTTTTTAATCAATAAGAACGGGACATTTCAGTTGGTATCCGAGCGTTGGTCTTAGAGAACCAGAATTTTGCATTAGTGTGTCTTATCGAGTTTGTTAGGATGCATTAGTGAGTCTGGACTTCGACCGTGTTTACTTGAAAAATGATTGCTTAATAAATTTTGTTGGAAACTATATATTTTTAACATGTGAATATTATGTGATATATTAATCTCTTAACGCGTTTGATATTATGTGATAGATGTCTACCTCTAGAACAAGTCCCATTGACTCACCCAATAATAATGAAGAGTCAAATGTAAATTGGAATGATTCGTGGACTGATTCACAAGTTCCCGAAGAGGAACCGGAAGAAGAGTCGGAACCGGAAGAAGAATCGGAACCGGAAGAAGAATCGGAACCGGATGAAGAAATAGAACCGGTGGGGGAAATAATAAAACGATTAAGTAAAAGAAAAACCTCAACCAACCGGCCAAGGTTAATTATGGTCAATGGTGTTTCCGCCAAGGAAGCAAAATATTGGGAGGATTACCAATTCTCCGATGAATCGGATTCCGACGAGAATTCCGATGATGTTATAGAAATTACCCCAACTGAATTTAAAAAGGCAAAAGAAAATAATAAGGGAAAGGGCATAAAAATAGAGAAATCTAATTCCAACCCCGATGAACTTTATATGTATCGTCAACCCCCGAAGTCCTTAAGTTGTAACAATGACCCGGGAACCTCTAAACCACCAGGTTTTTCTAAACCAATGTGGAAAACGACGGCTTGTATTAGGGGAACATCATATATCCCTAGAAACTTGGTAAAACAAACCAAAACCGAAGAAGAAGAAACAAGCGAGTCGGAATAAGATAGTTGTATTCGTGTGGTGTAATATATGTAATATAGTGTGCTTATGCTTTATGATATATGTAAAAATTTCTTGTATTAATAAGTATTTTTTTTATGAATCTAACTCTTGTCTATTTTACAGTATAAAAATACAAAATGGATAGACAACCCAATATTTTAAGAGACCTACCCGGAGACATGATTGATGAAATCTTGTCTAGAGTCGGTCAGAATTCTTCGGCACAACTATTTAAGGCGAGATCAGTTTGTAAGACATTCGAAGAACGTTGCAAGAATGCCTTGGTTTATAAAAGGCTTTTGTTCGAAAGATGGGGGATATCACATTGGGAAATCCATAAGTTACGATGTGTTTACTTTGACGCATATATTGCGGGGAACCCAAATGCTATTTTACGCAATGGGTTAAGAAATTATTTTGACTCAATATATCCGAATATTGGACTTCGTGATTTAGAAAAAGCGGCTAACATACAACATAAAGAGGCATGTTATGCTTACGGATTAGTAATGTTCGCTTCTCACCAAAGTGAGAACAAGAACATCAGGCTACAACTATTAAACAAAACGTTTCCACAAGTGACGGAGTCGGTAATTGGGGTAAGAAATGAGGTTTTTAGATTGTTACGGGACTGTTGGACATTACGTAACCCTCGTCCCTTTGACGACGTTACAACACACTGTCTTATCAACGGCCATAACGGTTATGTTCCACAAGACCAAGGATGGGAAGTAATCCTAGTAAAACCAGAATGCATGACTTGTTTCTGGACGTATGAATTACGTGCCTTTATTGCCTTTGCTGAACGACTTGTGTACTAGCTAGAATTATCTTCACAACCATCTTGTATCAAATTTATTGTGTGCTATATTTCATGCTATATGTAAAATAAGCAGTATTGTAAGTTTGTAAAATATTGTGTAAAAGTTTGAACGCGAAATATTATTATAATCGGTTTTTAATATAGAATTGTAGTAGTTGAATTGTATATTAGCTACTAAGTATGAACTTAACGGGTAGGTACTACCCGAATTTAAACTTATAAAACGCTAATATGAAGAAAAAGCTTTTATAAATGAGTTCATATTATGCTACGAAATACTATTAACTACTCTTAATATTCTGTATGATTAACTTGTTCCATTTGACTATTTTGAAGGAAATGGCACCGACTACTCGACACACCGTGAATATGAATGAAGAGGAATTCCGTACTTTCCTAGCTTCAAACATAGCCGCAGTACAGGCTGCGCTACATACCAACAATAACCTTGGATCTAGCAGTACAGGAAATCGTGTAGGATGCACCTACAAAGAATTTACTGCCTGCAAACCTTTGGAATTTGATGGAACCGAAGGACCGATCGGATTGAAACGGTGGACCGAGAAGGTCGAATCGGTGTTTTCCATAAGTAAGTGTACTGAAGAGGACAAAGTGAAGTACGCTATGCATACCTTCACATGTTCTGCGTTAACATGGTGGAATACCTATCTAGAGCAAGTGGGACAAGACGATGCGTACGCACTACCGTGGTCAGCATTCAAGCACTTGATGAACGAGAAGTACCGTCCCAGAACCGAGGTCAATAAGCTCAAGACAGAACTTAGAGGGTTACGAACCCAAGGATTTGATATTACCACGTACGAAAGACGATTCACAAAATTGTGCCTATTGTGTCCGGGAGCATTCGAAGATGAGGAAGAGAAGATCGACGCGTTTGTGAAAAGATTACCGGAAAGAATCCAAGAAGATATAAGTTCACACGAGCCCGCCTCCATACAACAGGCATGTAGAATGGCTCACAAACTAGTGAACCAGATTGAAGAAAGAATTAAAGAACAGACTGCTGAAGAGGCCAATGTGAAGCAAGTCAAAAGAAAGTGGGAGGAAAACGGTGATAAGAATCACCAATACAACAACAACAACAATTACAACAATAATCGCAACAATTATCCCAACAATCGCAACATCAATCGCAACTACAACAAACGGCCCAACAACAACAACAACAACAATAACAGCAACTACAACAATCATCCCAACAACAATAATAACCGCAACAACAACAACAACAATCAGAAGCAGCTATGCCAAAGGTGTGAAAAGTATCACTCGGGGTTCTGCACCAAAGTTTGCAACAAGTGTAAAAGAAATGGTCATAGCACGGTGAAGTGTGAGGTCTACGGACCAGGGGTTAATAGAACGAAAGGAAAAAATGGTTTCGGAACGAGTAATGGCGGAGCAAGTAGTGTCGGAGCAAGTTATGCCAATGTAGTTTGTTATAAATGTGGAAAACTGGGCCACATTATTAGAAATTGCCCGAACCAGGAGAACACGAATGGACAAGGCCGCGGAAGAGTTTTTAATATTAATGCGGCAGAGGCACAGGAAGACCCGGAGCTTGTTACGGGTACGTTTCTTATTGACAATAAATCTGCTTACGTTTTATTTGATTCGGGTGCGGATAAAAGCTATATGAGTAGAGATTTTTGTGCTAAATTAAGTTGTCCATTGAGGACTTTGGATAGTAAATTTTTATTTGAATTAGCAAATGGTAAATTAATTTCAGCAGATAATATATGTCGGAATCAAGAAATTAAACTGGTTAGCGAAACATTTAAGATTGATTTGATACCAGTAGAGTTAGGGAGTTTTGATGTGATAATCGGTATGGACTGGTTGAAAGAAGTGAAAGCAGAGATCGTTTGTTACAAAAATGCAATTCGCATTATACGAGAAAAAGAAAAACCCTTAATGGTGTACGGAGAAAAGGGCAACACGAAGCTACATCTTATTAGTAATTTGAAGGCACAAAAACTAATAAGAAAAGGTTGCTATGCTGTTCTAGCACACGTCGAGAAAGTACAAACTGAAGAAAAGAGCATCAATGATGTTCCCATTGCAAAAGAATTTCCCGATGTATTTCCGAAAGAATTACCGGGATTACCCCCACATCGATCCGTTGAATTTCAAATAGATCTTGTACCAGGAGCTGCACCAATAGCTCGTGCTCCTTACAGACTCGCACCCAGCGAGATGAAAGAACTGCAAAGTCAATTACAAGAACTTTTAGAGCGTGGTTTCATTCGACCAAGCACATCACCGTGGGGAGCTCCTGTTTTGTTTGTCAAGAAGAAAGATGGTACATTCAGGTTGTTTATCGACTACCGAGAGTTGAACAAACTTACCATCAAGAACCGCTACCCATTACTGAGAATCAATGACTTATTTGATCAACTACAAGGCTCGTCTATTTATTCAAAGATTGACTTACGTTCCGGGTATCATCAAATGCGGGTGAAAGAAGATGATATTCCAAAGACTGCTTTCAGAACACGTTACGGTCATTACAAGTTTATGGTCATGCCGTTTGGTTTAACTAATGCACCAGCTGTGTTCATGGACCTTATGAACCGAGTGTGTGGACCATACCTTGAAAAGTTTGTCATTGTTTTCATTGATGACATACTTATTTACTCAAAGAATGACCAAGAACACGGTGAACATTTGAGAAAGGTGTTAGAAGTATTGAGGAAGGAAGAATTGTACGTTAAGTTATCAAAGTGTGCATTTTGGTTGGAAGAAGTTCAATTCCTCGGTCACATAGTGAACAAAGAAGGTATTAAGGTGGATCCGGCAAAGATAGAAACTGTTGAAAAGTGGGAAACCCCGAAAACTCCGAAACACATACGCCAGTTTTTAGGACTAGCTGGTTACTACAGAAGGTTCATCCAAGACTTTTCCAGAATAGCAAAACCCTTGACTGCATTAACGCATAAAGAGAAGAAATTTGAATGGAATGATGAACAAGAGAAAGCGTTTCAGTTATTGAAGAAAAAGCTAACTACGGCACCTATATTGTCATTGCCTGAAGGGAATGATGATTTTGTGATTTATTGTGACGCATCAAAGCAAGGTCTCGGTTGTGTATTAATGCAATGAATGAAGGTGATTGCTTATGCGTCCAGACAATTGAAGATTCACGAACAAAATTATACGACGCATGATTTGGAATTAGGCGCGGTTGTTTTTGCATTAAAGACTTGGAGGCACTACTTATATGGGGTCAAAAGTATTATATATACCGACCACAAAAGTCTTCAGCACATATTTAATTAGAAACAACTGAATATGAGGCAGCGTAGGTGGATTGAATTGTTGAATGATTACGACTTTGAGATTCGTTACCACCCGGGAAAGGCAAATGTGGTAGCCGACGCCTTGAGCAGAAAGGACAGAGAACCCATTCGAGTAAAATCTATGAATATAATGATTCATAATAACCTTACTACTCAAATAAAGGAGGCGCAACAAGGAGTTTTAAAAAAGGGAAATTTAAAGGATGAAATACCCAAAGGATCGGAGAAGCATCTTAATATTCGGGAAGACGGAACCCGGTATAGGGCTGAAAGGATTTGGGTACCAAAATTTGGAGATATGAGAGAAATGGTACTTAGAGAAGCTCATAAAACCAGATACTCAATACATCCTGGAACGGGGAAGATGTACAAGGATCTCAAGAAACATTTTTGGTGGCCAGGTATGAAAGCCGATGTTGCTAAATACGTAGGAGAATGTTTGACGTGTTCTAAGGTCAAAGCTGAGCATCAGAAACCATCAGGTCTACTTCAACAACCTGAAATCACGGAATGGAAATGGGAAAACATTACCATGGATTTCATTACTAAATTGCCAAGGACTGCAAGTGGTTATGATACTATTTGGGTAATAGTTGATCGTCTCACCAAGTCAGCACACTTCCTGCCAATAAGAGAAGATGACAAGATGGAGAAGTTAGCACGACTGTATTTGAAGGAAGTCGTCTCCAGACATGGAATACCAATCTCTATTATCTCTGATAGGGATGGCAGATTTATTTCAAGATTCTGGCAGACATTACAGCGAGCATTGGGAACTCGTCTAGACATGAGTACTGCCTATCATCCACAAACTGATGGCCAGAGCGAAAGGACGATACAAACACTTGAAGACATGCTACGAGCATGTGTTATTGATTTCGGAAACAGTTGGGATCGACATCTACCGTTAGCAGAATTTTCTTACAACAACAGCTACCATTCAAGCATTGAGATTGGGCCGTTTGAAGCACTTTATGGTAGAAAGTGCAGGTCTCCGATTTGTTAGAGTGAAGTGGGGGATAGACAGATTACGGGTCCGGAGATTATACAAGAAACTACCGAGAAGATCATCCAAATTCAACAACGGTTGAAAACCGCCCAATGTCGACAAAAGAGCTACGCTGACATTAAAAGAAAAGATATAGAATTTGAAATTGGAGAGATGGTCATGCTTAAAGTTGCACCTTGGAAAGGCGTTGTTCGATTTGGTAAACGAGGGAAATTAAATCCAAGGTATATTGGACCATTCAAGATTATTGATCGTGTCGGACCAGTAGCTTACCGACTTGAGTTACCTCAACAACTCGCGGCTGTACATAACACTTTCCACGTCTCGAATTTGAAGAAATGTTTTGCTAAAGAAGATCTCACTATTCCGTTAGATGAAATCCAAATCAACGAAAAACTTCAATTCATCGAAGAACCCGTCGAAATAATGGATCGTGAGGTTAAAAGACTTAAGCAAAACAAGATACCAATTGTTAAGGTTCGATGGAATGCTCGTAGAGGACCCGAGTTCACCTGGGAGTGTGAAGATCAGATGAAGAAGAAATACCCGCATCTATTTCCAGAAGATTCGTCAACACCTTCAACAGCTTAAAATTTCTGGACGAAATTTATTTAACGGGTAGGTACTGTAGTGACCCGAACTTTTCCATGTTTATATATATTAATTGAGATTGATATTTACATGATTAAATGTTTTCAACATGTTAAGCAATTAAACTTGTTAAGACTTGATTAATTGAAATATGTTTCATATAGACAATTGACCACCCAAGTTGACCGGTGATTCACGAACGTTAAAACTTGTAAAAACTATATGATGACATATATATGGATATATATATAGTTGACATGATACTATGATAAGTAAACATATCATTAAGTATATTAACAATGAACTACATATGTAAAAACAAGACTACTAACTTAATGATTTTTAAACGAGACATATATGTAACGATTATCGTTGTAAAGACATTTAATGTATATATATAATATTAAGAGATATTCATACATGATAATATCATGATAATATAATAATTTAAAATCTCATTTGATATTATAAACATTGGGTTAACAACATTTAACAAGATCGTTAACCTAAAGGTTTCAAAACAACACTTACATGTAACGACTAACGATGACTTAACGACTCAGTTAAAATGTATATACATGTAGTGTTTTAATATGTATTTATACACTTTTGAAAGACTTCAATACACTTATGAAAATACTTCTACTTAACAAAAATGGTTACAATTACATCCTCGTTCAGTTTCATCAACAATTCTACTCGTATGCACCCGTATTCGTACTCGTACAATACACAGCTTTTAGATGTATGTACTATTGGTATATACACTCCAATGATCAGCTCTTAGCAGCCCATGTGAGTCACCTAACACATGTGGGAACCATCATTTGGCAACTAGCATGAAATATCTTATAAAATTACAAAAATATGAGTAATCATTCATGACTTATTTACATGAAAACAAAATTACATATCCTTTATATCTAATCCATACACCAACGACCAAAAACACCTACAAACACTTTCATTCTTCAATTTTCTTCATCTAATTGATCTCTCTCAAGTTCTATCTTCAAGTTCTAAGTGTTCTTCATATATTCTACAAGTTCTAGTTACATAAAATCAAGAATACTTTCAAGTTTGCTAGCTCACTTCCAATCTTGTAAGGTGATCATCCAACCTCAAGAAATCTTTGTTTATTACAGTAGGTTATCATTCTAATACAAGTTAATAATCATATTCAAACTTTGGTTCAATTTCTATAACTATAACAATCTTATTTCAAGTGATGATCTTACTTGAACTTGTTTTCGTGTCATGATTCTGCTTCAAGAACTTCGAGCCATCCAAGAATCCTTTAAAGCTAGATCTATTTTTCTCATTTCCAGTAGGTTTATCCAAGGAACTTGAGGTAGTAATGATGTTCATAACATCATTCGATTCAAACATATAAAGCTATCTTATTCGAAGGTTTAAACTTGTAATCACTAGAACATAGTTTAGTTAATTCTAAACTTGTTCGCAAATAAAAGTTAATCCTTCTAACTTGACTTTTAAAATCAACTAAACACATGTTCTATATCTATATGATATGCTAACTTAATGATTTAAAACCTGGAAACACGAAAAACACTGTAAAACTGGATTTACGCCGTCGTAGTAACACCGCGGGCTGTTTTGGGTTAGTTAATTAAAAACTATGATAAACTTTGATTTAAAAGTTGTTATTCTGGGAAAATGATTTTTATTATGAACATGAAACTATATCCAAAAATTATGGTTAAACTCAAAGTGGAAGTATGTTTTCTAAAATGGTTATCTAGACGTCGTTCTTTCGACTGAAATGACTACCTTTACAAAAACGACTTGTAACTTATTTTTTTGACTATAAACCTATACTTTTTCTGTTTAGATTCATAAAATAGAGTTCAATATGAAACCATAGCAATTTGATTCACTCAAAACGGATTTAAAATGAAGAAGTTATGGGTAAAACAAGATTGGATAATTTTTCTCATTTTAGCTACGTGAAAATTGGTAACAAATCTATTCCAACCATAACTTAATCAACTTGTATTGTATATTATGTAATCTTGAGATACCATAGACATGTATACAATGTTTCGACCTATCATGTCGACACATCTATATATATTTCAGAACAACCATAGACACTCTATATGTGAATGTTGGAGTTAGCTATACAGGGTTGAGGTTGATTCCAAAATATATATAGTTTGAGTTGTGATCAATACTGAGATACGTATACACTGGGTCGTGGATTGATTCAAGATAATATTTATCGATTTATTTCTGTACATCTAACTGTGGACAACTAGTTGTAGGTTACTAACGAGGAAAGCTGACTTAATAAACTTAAAACATCAAAATATATTAAAAGTGTTGTAAATATATTTTGAACATACTTTGATATATATGTATATATTGTTATAGGTTCGTGAATCAACCAGTGGCCAAGTCTTACTTTCCGACGAAGTAAAAATCTGTGAAAGTGAGTTATAGTCCCACTTTTAAAATCTAATATTTTTGGGATGAGAATACATGCAGGTTTTATAAATGATTTACAAAATAGACACAAGTACGTGAAACTACATTCTATGGTTGAATTATCGAAATCGAATATGCCCCTTTTTATTAAGTCTGGTAATCTAAGAATTAGGGAACAGACACCCTAATTGACGCGAATCCTAAAGATAGATCTATTGGGCCTAACAAACCCCATCCAAAGTACCGGATGCTTTAGTACTTCGAAATTTATATCATATCCGAAGGGTGTCCCAGAATGATGGGGATATTCTTATATATGCATCTTGTTAATGTCGGTTACCAGGTGTTCACCATATGAATGATTTTTATCTCTATGTATGGGATGTGTATTGAAATATGAAATCTTGTGGTCTATTATTATGATTTGATATATATAGGTTAAACCTATAACTCACCAACATTTTTGTTGACGTTTTAAGAATGTTTATTCTCAGGTGATTATTAAGAGCTTCCGCTATCGCATACTTAAATAAGGACGAGAATTGGAGTCCATGCTTGTATGATATTGTGTAAAAACTGCATTCAAGAAACTTATTTTGTTGTAACATATTTGTATTGTAAACCATTATGTAATGGTCGTGTGTAAACAGGATATTTTAGATTATCATTATTTGATAATCTACGTAAAGCTTTTTAAACCTTTATTGATGAAATAAAGGTTATGGTTTGTTTTAAAATGAATGCAATCTTTGAAAAACGTCTCATATAGAGGTCAAAACCTCGCAACAAAATCAATTAATATGGAACGTTTTTAATCAATAAGAACGGGACATTTCAATAAGAGCCCCAATTTCACTAAAATATGGAACTTCTAAACCAAGAAGATCTTCATGATCTTCTAGAGGATGAAATGGATTAGTATCAATATTAAGATCTAACAACCATATGAGTACTTAATGGTTTTTGTCTTGTCCATATTAAAATATTTTAAAATCTTTTCGGTATAAGTTGTTTGATGTATAAGTAAGTCATTAGTTATATGCTCAATATGTAAATCAACGTAATACTTGATTTTTTTTATTTTAAAATCTTTCTTTAGAAGTTGAATGGCTTCATAGATTTCTTTATTTAAGATAATTGATATAAACAGCTATGATCACATATCCAAACATTGTTTTTATAAAACACACGTGCAAATAAGTTTATATGTTTACCCTTTTCTTATCAAGTAGTAATTTAATCGATTATACCACATACGCCCCGATTGTATAAACCCATTTAGAAATCTTTGTGATTTAATGGAATATATTCCATTGGGTTTTGCATTAGATGCTTATGATACCTTAACCCTTCAGGTATATATATATATATATATATATATATATATATATATATATATATATATATATATATATATATATATATATATATATATATATATATATATCATTATTAAGTGATCCATACAGATAAGTAGTAACAACATCCATGAGATGCATTTAAATAACTACCAGGTTGATTAAGTATCTAATAAGTAATTGTATTCATTATAGGAGGATAAGTTTTTCTCCTAATTCATTTCTGGTCTTTGTGGGAAATCTTGAGTTACAAGTCAAGTTTTGCCTTGTAACTTCATTTGCACATTTCTTTTCGGATAAAAATTCATTTGTATCCCATTGTTTCACATCTTTAAAAGTGATAACGATTGATCCAAAAACTTTTCTTTTATTGAGCGATTCTAATTCAGCTCGTATTGCTCCTTTCCGTTGAGTTCAATCACGTCTATTTTGATATTCAATGACAGATTTTGGTTCCAGATCATCATCTTTATTCATGATGTCATTGTAACATTATATGAAAATATCTCATCAAGATTTTTCATTTCATTTCAGTTTCATAATATTGCATAATTTATTGCAATTTATGTATTTACATTTATCAATATCCTCTGCAGAAGGAGTATTGATTTGTGGTTCTTCTTGAACACTTTCTTTTACCTCATTATCAGCTGATTTTCTTTTTCGAGCATTTTTATCTTTGGAACCAATTGGTCTCCCACGTTTCTGCCGTAGCAAAGACTCATAAGTGACATTATTGCCAGCTTTTGTAATTTCAATTCTAGCTGAAGCATTTACTGCTGGTATATATGATTTAGTCACTTATTTTTTGTATCTTTAAATGCATAAAGTAATTAATTTGCAAGTCTTGCATATGCATTATATTTGAACTTTCTTTTCGCATTCTTTTGTGCGATGATCAATATTCCTTAATTGATGTTCACACCATGAAACATCATTTTATTTATATTTCATTTCTCCCCCTAATATAGGGAACAATGTTTCATTAAAGTGACAATTGACAAAACTTGCTGTAAAAACATCACCCGTCATGGGTTCAATATATCTTATGATTGAAAATGTTTCATATCTAACATATATTTCAATCCTTCTTTGAGGAACCATTTGTTGTGATTGTTCAATTAAAAATACACTGCACAACCAAATGTTCTAAGATGAAAAATATTCGGTCTCCACCAAAATTAAGTTGGTAATGGAGAATATTTATAACTTGCACTTGATTTAATGCGAATTAATGTCACATCATGTAAATTTACATGTCCTCATATAAATATTGAGAGTTTTGTACTCATTTCTAATTGTCTAGTTATTAGCTGTAAGCGTTTATCTATTGATTCAGCTAAACCAATTTTGTGTATGCACATGAGCAACTGGATGTTCAACAACAATCCTTGTAGACATATAATAATCATTAAAAGCTTGAGATGTTAACTCACCAGCATTATCAAGTCTCATCCTTTTAATGGTGTAATCAGAATAATGTGTTCTTAATTTAATAATTTGTGCAAGAAACTTTGCAAATGCCATATTACGGTTTGATAACACACAAACATGAGACCATGCGTTAGATGCGTCTATTAGAAAAATGGTCCACATGATGGATGAATTGGTCCATATATATACCCTTGAATTCTTTCAAGAAACAATGGTGATTATTTCTCAATGTGCTTTTCATTAATCGCCATATGTGCTTTTCATTAATCACCATATGTGTTTTTCGTTAATCACTATATGTGCTTTTCATTAATCACTATATGTGCTTTTCATTAATCACCATATGTGATTTTCATTAATCACCATATGTGCTTTTCATCATATATCATTTTCACCATATGCGCTTTTAATCATATGCGCTGCGCTTTTCGTCATATGCACTTTTCATTATATGCGCTTTTAATTATATGCGCTGCGCTTTTCATCATATGCGTTTTTTATCATTTGCGCTTTTATTCCTATGCGCTGCGCTTTTCATCATATGCGCTTTTTATCATATGCGCTTTTCGGTGCTACATAGATATTTCTCATTTTCGATTATCATTGACTGATAATCATATCCATTATGATATATATCAGAGAAACTTAACAAATTTCTCTTTGATTTGAGAGAAAACAAGATATTGTTTACCAAAAAATTCGTACCATTTGGTAATATGAAATTTTGCCTTTTTCGTTCCTTATATCAAGTTTGCAAGAGCTGATATAGTATTTATAATTTCTTCATTTGATTTAAATCAATGAAATATTTCTTAGATTTGATCATAGTGTGTATGTTACTACTATCTGCAATACATAGGTCTTTACCATTTAATTGATGTTGTATTTCAGTAGGATACTAAAACTTCAAATAAGATAAGCAAATAATGAGTTATATTTCAGCAAGATAATCAAATTATATTACCTGCAAACAAGTTATAATCTGAAGTACATAAAAGATAACACTTAATAAAACATATGCGTTATGGTCTAAAACCATTTATTTATGAGTGATACATAAAAAAAACTAGGCATCTTAGAAAATTCAAACCATTCAAGTCTCAAGGTAGCTCAGGGTTAATTTAATCAAGATTTGTCAACATATTCACTCTCGTTTTCTTTTCTTTTTGGGACTTATTTGTAGAGCTAAACAAGATGTTCATGTATTCAAGAAATACTAGACTGATGATCCACGTTACCAGATCATTAATAAGAATCTCCGGAATTCTTATAAGAGCGTCTACTAATATCTTTAATTTTATTCTTTCATGGATCACCGTAATTTTTTTTTTATTTATTTATTTTTTTTTGATAATTAATATCGTATCTATCTTTGAGTATTTTCCATAATACACTTGGATTTTCGATCATATAATATGTAGATTCTAAGGACTCGTCAATATGTTTGCTAAGAAAAATACTTACTATTGCTTTCTCTTGTTCGGAATAATTGTTATTTTCATTCAGGGTTTCTAAAATACCGTTTGATTCGAGATGTTTTTCTACATTCATAACCCATGTTAAGTAGTTGTTCCCACTTGTTCTAAATGAGCAAATTTAAGCCTTTTCAAATTCGACATTTTCTATTATCAAAAAGATGAATAACATAAATCATAATCATAATCAACTTCTATTCATAGACAAATAATAAAATGAAATTAGAATCATTTTAAATTCATAAGTAGCAAATAACAGAATAATGATATGATTACAAATAATAAAACCACAAGGGCAGGATAGAATATAGGTTCATCCGGTGGTATATTAGCAACAATGATGATAGTTAATATGACCAATACAATAGGAAAAATCATCCTTGTGTGAATCATTTTTACAAAAACTTTTTGAGAGTAGTAATCTGAAAAATGAAGATTGAATTGTGAAAATGTGAAAACGGAGATGTTTATTTTATATTTGAAAAATATAGTTGTTGTAACGTCGTCAGTTGACGTTAACAACCGTTATGTATATATGACCGTTGTAACGTCGTTAGTTGACGTTAACGAATAAAGTCACTATATCAAAACGCGTATGAGTAATATAAAGGACAAGATTTTTTTTTCTTATTTTAACTTTTAAGATTTACTTTTAATAAAAATACAAACTACTTTTTCTTATTTTAACTTTTAAGATTTACTTTTAATAAAAATACAAACTACTTTTCTTATTTTAACTTTTAAGATTTACTTTTAATAAAAATACAAACTACTTTTTCTTATTTTAACTTTTAAGATTTACTTTTAATAAAAATATAAACTACTTTTTCTTATTTTAACTTTTAAGATTTACTTTTAATAAAAATATAAACTACTTTTTCTTATTTTAACTTTTAAGATTTACTTTTAAGAATAAACATTAGTATGCATGAAATAAATAATGATTAATTGCATAAGTAATCATAAATGTTAGATAACATATAAAGACCCCATCGTATTCGTATTGATCGGAATTAATCTCGACCCATGGTACCGTGTTGTCAAATGACGTGTTGCGTACATAAAGTACCGTCTTGTCAAATGACGTGTTGCGTACAATCATGAGGTCTTATTAACATAAATATAAATGTTAGTGAAATTAATAAGAGTTAGATTACAGAAAATATAATTCAGGCGGTATAACCGACCATATATAACTTAAATAACATAAATATAAATGTTAGTGAAGTTAATAAAAGTTAGATTACAGAAATATAATTCAGGCGGTATAACCGACCATATATAACTTAAATAACATAAATATAAATGTTAGTGAAGTTAATAAAAGTTAGATTACAGAAATATAATTCAGGCGGTATAACCGACCATATATAACTTAAATAACATAAATATAAATGTTAGTGAAGTTAATAAAAGTTAGATAATTTCTTACCTTGATTAGTGACGTGTGCTTGCTTAGATAAACCTTGATTATACGGAGCACTTCGTGCTGATAACGTGTTATATTTCAGTAGGCTTATAACTACCTTTAGTGGCCTGGTTCAATATATTCAAATTGAAAGAACCAATAAAAGAGAGATGTGTTGTAGAAGATATAAGAGAGAAAGAGGTTGAAGAGAGGTGTGATGTATTTAACGTATATGTGTATTTTTGTAACTTACATTATGCACATATATATAGTACAAATTTTACTATCCATATTTGACTAATTACCATCCATATTTAACTACTAAATTTACACCATCTTATAATAAAATTTAGAAGTTTTGAATCAATTCAACTTGTAAGCATAGAACACTGATTAGCATTTTAATTATTATGATTGATGATTGATGATTGATGGATGATGATTGATTTGTCGAAATAAATGAATACTTTTGGTTACATTTAGAGTTGAAGATTATGGACGACTTTAAAATTGTGACTAAGCCGAAAATTTAAACGGAGTAGTTGAGAATTTATATTTGAATATCTAAAATAATTTAAAATGGAAAAGGAATTTAGAAAAAAATTGCGATACTAAAATGGATTTATAGTAATTTATATACTCCGTATTTTAAAAAGGATTACCTAAAATGGAATTTATGAGAAGACATTTCAATAATCTTTTTTTTTTTTTTTTTTAAGTTAAAGCCACAAATTGGCTATATATTTTCTTAAATGTCCCGATATCGCCTAGATACTCATTTGAGTCCCACTGTCGTCTACAAACTTTCAAAAATGTACCAATATTAACATTTCGTTACAGGTTACCTGCTGAACCAGTAAATTTAATTATTAATTTTTTTTTTCATTTTATATGTCCTGATGTCGCCCATATGCGTTCAGTTGTGTTCCGATGTAGCCCATATACTTCCAGCTTCTGTTCATATGTATCACCGACGTGTCATGACTACTTAGAAGCCACACCATCAATTGTTTCCGTTACAAGTAAAAAAGTATAGTGTGCGACATCAGTACATTTTTTGAAAGTTTGTAAACGACAATGGGACGCCAATAAGTATATGGGCGACATCGGGACATTTGAGAAAGTATATAGACAATTTGTGGCTTTAACCCCTTTTTTTAACAGCAGCTTGCGATCACTCAAAGATGACTAAACCACCCGCGCAATTCCCCTGCCCCCGCAACGCCATGTGAGAAAGGCGACCTTGGGTGAATTTCAAAGGCAGGAGATAACCTTGTGCGCAATGTTGTAGTCCTCGGGAGTCGAACTCCCGACCTCTAACAACGATTTTTAGACCACTACCACTTGAATTACAACACAATGTTATTTCAATAATCTTTATCAAACGTTAGTACAAAAGCTCCAAGTCCAGACGGTTTCAATATGAGATTTTTCAACAAATTCTGGGATGTTATCAAAGTGGAATTGATCGATGCCATAGTTTGGTTCTGGGAGAACTGTGATTTTTCGCCTGGATGTAACACATATTTTGTTACTTTAATCCCGTAGAATTCGGACCCGTGTGAATTTAAAGACTTTCGGCCGATTAGCTTAATTGGTAGTTGTTATAAAATAATTGCCAAATTATTATCTAACCGGATAAAGAAAGTTATACCTTTCTCATTGGTGTGGAACAAAGCGCTTTCATAAAAGGTAGATTCATCCTACACGGTGCATTGATTGTTAATGAAACCATTGATTTTTTAAAAGCGAAAAGACAAAAAGGTATTCTTTTAGAGGTCGATTTCAAAAAGGCCTTCGAGTGCCTTAATTGGAATTTCTTTGTGATGCCCCGTACAAAATTAACGTGTACGGATCATCAACAACAGGTCCATTACAAGGCTACAACACTATATGCTGTTTTAAAACAAGTTTTCATTCATGGAAAGATAACGTTTTACAAAAGATAGCGTGCTTCTACGAATAGAAAGCATTAATATAAGTACGTGACACGAAGGTCATTACAAAGCCACTGTTCAAATATAGCATAAGTTATGAATGCAAAGTAAAAGTTTTGTAATTGAGACATCTCTAAGCAATGCAGCAGAAGTCTAACACCGAGAGTCTAATACAGCAGAAGCAACATACGTCTAAGCACCTTGTAAGTAACTGGGGGGGGGGGGTGAATAGTTACTTAATACGTTTATAACACTTTTTCGATTGATTACCAAATTCGATTTTACTTTGATCAACTAACTAACTCAAACTTAATGTGTGTAGTGTATTTGTTCAAAATGATCAATGAAGTAATGTAAAGAACATAGACACAAGGATTTATAGTAGTTCGGGTGGATGTTAACTAATCCACCTTAATCCACTCCCCGATTACACTAATCGGAATATGTTGCTTCACTAAGCACTTTTCTCCAAACCCGGTGGAGATCCGATTTACAAGTCTTCAACTTCTTTGGTAGACAACAAACCTAATCTTTCTATCCATTTGAAAGATCAACTCCAACCTAGATCAACTTGTCTTCACCTTGGACAAGTATTAATCTCCAAATAAGATTACTCAACTTCCTAAGTCCCTTTAAGGAAGTGGATCGCTAAGCTAGCCTATGCTTCTACTAATTGAAGTTACAAGACTTATACACTTTGCAATGATGACCCTAACACAATACTAGGACATACATTACATTAAGTAAACTCACAAGATAAATGATTTTGATTAGTAAGTTTACAACAACCCAATTCTATATCTATATGATCATAGAATCTTCTCTTGCTTGATCACATTTGAGTAGCAATTGATGCACTTGTAATCACTGGAGATAAGCCTTTGAAATATACAAGAGGGTCAGCTTTAAATGCTCTTAAATGTTTGCCTTTTATAGTGGGATTCAAAAAATAGCCGTTGATACACGGTTGCCTGCACGGTCGACCGTGGTGCGACTGTGCGTGTTCCAGTCCAAATTAGGTATCCGTTGTATAGCCGTTTGACTCAAATTTGAACACCATATTTGTAGTGACCCGAACTTTTCCATGTTTATATATATATTAAATGAAATTGTTATTTACATGATTAAGTGTTTCCAACATGTTAAGCAATCAAACTTGTTAAAACTTGATTAATTGAAATAGGTTTCATATAGACAATTGACCACCCAAGTTGACCGATGATTCACGAACGTTAAAACTTGTAAAAACTATATGATGACATATATAAGGATATATATATAGTTAACATGATATTATGATAAGTAAACATATCATTAAGTATATTAACAATGAACTACATATGTAAAAACAAGACTACTAACTTAATGATTTTGAAACGAGACATATATGTAACGATTATCGTTGTAACGACATTTAATGTATATATATATCATATTAAGAGATATTTATACATCATAATATCATGATAATATAATAATTTAAAATCTCATTTGATATTATAAACATTGGGTTAACAACACTTAACAAGATCGTTAACCTAAAGGTTTCAAAACAACACTTACATGTAACGACTAACGATAACTTAACGACTCAGTTAAAATGTATATACATGTAGTGTTTTAATATGTATTCATACACTTTTGAAAGACTTTAAGACACTTATCAAAATACTTCTACTTAACAAAAATGCTTACAATTACATCCTCGTTCAGTTTCATCAACAATTCTACTCGTATGCACCCGTATTCGTACTCGTACAATACACAGCTTTTAGATGTATGTACTATTGGTACATACACTCCAATGATCAGCTCTTAGCAGCCCATGTGAGTCACCTAATACATGTGGGAACCATCATTTGACAACTAGCATGAAATATCTCATAAAATTATAAAAATATGAGTAATCATTCATGACTTATTTACATGAAAACAAAATTACATATCCTTTATATCTAATCCATACACCAACGATCAAAAACACCTACAAACAATTTCATTCTTCAATTTTCTTCATATAATTGATCTCTCTCAAGTTCTATCTTCAAGTTCTAAGTGTTCTTCATAAATTCCAAAAGTTCTAGTTTCATAAAATCAAGAATACTTCCAAGATTGCAAGTTTACTTCCAAGTTTTCTAAATCCATTCCAAGTAATCATCCAAGATCAAGAAACCTTTGTTACTTACAGTAGGTTATCTTTCTAATACAAGGTAATAATCATATTCAAACTTTAATTCAATTTCTATAACTATAACAATCTTATTTCGAGTGGAAATCTTACTTGAAATTGTTTTCGTGTCATGATTCTGCTTCAAGAACTTTCAAGCCATCCAAGGATCCTTTGAAGCTAGATCCATTTTTCTCATTTCCAGTAGGTTTATCCAAGGAACTTGAGGTAGTAATGATGTTCATAACATCATTCAATTCATACATAAAAAGCTGTCTTATTCAACGTTATAAACTTGTAATCACTAGAACATAGTTTAGTTAATTCTAAACTTGTTCGCAAATAAAGCTAATCCTTCTAACTAGACTTTTAAAATCAACTAAACATATATTCTATATCTATATGATATGCTAACTTAATGATTTAAAACCCGAAAACACGATAAACACCATAAAACTGGATATACGCCGTCGTAGTAAAACCGGGGGCTGTTTTGGTTGGGATAATTAAAAGCTAAGAAGAACTTTGATTTAAAAGCTATACTTCTGGAAAAATGATTTTTCTTATGAACATGAAACTATATCCAAAAATCATGGTTAAACTCAAAGTGAAAGTATGTTTTTTCAAAATGGTCATCAAGATGTTGTTCTTTCGACGGAAAATGACTATCTCTTTCAAAAATGACTTGTAACTTATATTTCCGACTATAAACTTATACTTTTTATATTTAGATTCATAAATTTAAGTTCAATACGAAACCGTGGCCACTGGAATCACTCAAAACGGATTAGAAACGAAGAAATGGCGAGTAAAACAAGATTGATAAAAACTACTCATTTTACCTACGTGAAAGTTAGTAATAAATCTATTCCAACCATAACCTAATCAACTTATATTGTATATTATGTAATCTTGAGATACCATAGACACGTATACAATGTTTCGACCTATCATGTCGACCCATCTATATATATATATATTGCGGAACAACCATAGACACTCTATATGTGAATGTTGGAGTTAGCTATACAGGGTTGAGGTTGATTCCAAAATATATATATAGTTTGAGTTGTGATCAATACTGAGATACGTATACGCTGGGTCGTGGATTGATTCAAGATAATATTTATCGATTTATTTCTGTACATCAAACTGTGGACAACTAGTTGTAGGTTACTAACGAGGACAGCTGACTTAATAAACTTAAAACATCAAAATGTATTAAAAGTATTGTAAATATATTTTGAACATACTTTGATATATATGTATATATTGTTATAGGTTCGTGAATCAACCAGTGGCCAAGTCTTACTTCCCGACGAAGTAAAAATCTGTGAAAGTGAGTTTCATTACTCCCTTTTTAAATGCTTTTGCAATATATATTTTTGGGACTGAGAATACATGCGCTGCTTTTATAAATATTTTACGAAATAGACACAAGTACTTAAAACTACATTCTATGGCTGGATTATTAAACCGAATATGCCCCTTTTTAGTCTGGTAATCTAAGAATTAGGGAACAGACACCCTAATTGATGCGAATCCCATGATATTGTGTAAAAACTGCATTCAAGAAACTGATTTCGATGTAACATATTTGTATTGTAAACCATTATGTAATGGTTGTGTGTAAACAGGATATTTTAGATTATCATTATTTGATAATCTACGTAAAGATTTTTAAACTTTTATCATTAAAATAAAGCTTATGGTTTGTTTTAAAATGAATGCAGTCTTTGAAAAACGTCTCATATAGAGGTCAAAACCTCGCAACGAAATCAATTAATATGGAACGTTTTTAATCAATAAGAACGGGACATTTCAATATTTTGGCACCTTTACTCCTTCTAGCACCTGCAAAAGAAACCAAACATCCTATACAAGTACTATATGCATTATGTAACGTCCTCCAGATAGGGTCTGGAAGAAACGTCACTAATATCAAATAAACCAACATATTATAATATACGAGAACAATACTACATGATAAAATCAAACTTTATTGAGAGTACGCAGCGGAAAATGAAATGTCGTTACAAGAATTGAAATTACAATAAAGTAAATGTTTCAAATGCAAGAATAGTAAATGCGATATCTCTTGTTCCTAAGTCCAAGTATCATCACATAAGCAGTAAGTAAGTAAGCTTGAATCAATCAGCACCTGAGACAAACATGCTAAAGTGTCAACCAAAAAGGTTGAGTGAAATCATAGGTTTAACAAAAGAAAATCCTCAACCAACCGACCAAGGTTAATTATGGTCAATGGTGTTTCCGCCAAGGAAGCAAAATATTGGAAGGATTACCAATTCTCCGATGAATCGGATTCCGACGAGAATTCCGATGATGTTATAGAAATTACCCCAACTGAATTTAAAAAGGCAAAAGAAAATAATAAGGGAAAGGGCATAAAAATAGAAAAATCTAATTCCAACCCCGATGAACTTTATATGTATCGTCAACCCCCGAAGTCCTTAAGTTGTAACAATGACCCGGGAACCTCTAAACCACCAGGTTTTTCTAAACCGTTGTGGAAAACGACAGCTAGTATTAGGGGAACATCATATATCCCTAGAAACTTGGCAAAACGAACCAAAACCGAAGAAGAAGAAACGAGCGAGTCGGAATAAGATAGTTGTATTCGTATGGTGTAATATATGTAATATAGTGTGCTTATGCTTTATGATATATGTAAAAATTGCTTATATTAATAAGTATTTTTTTTATGAATCTAACTCTTGTCTATTTTACAGTATAAAAACACAAAATGGGTAGATAACCCAATATTTTAAGAGACCTACCCGGAGACATGATTGATGAAATCTTGTCTAGAGTCAGTCAGAGTTCTTCGGCACAACTATTTACGGCAAAATCAGTTTGTAAGACATTCGAAGAACGTTCCAAGAATGCCTTGGTTTATAAGAGACTTTCGTTTGAAAGATGGGGGATATCATATTGGGAAACCCATAAGTTACGATGTGTTTACTTTGACGCATATATTGCGGGGAACCCAAGTGCTATTTTACGCAACGGGTTAAGAAATTATTTTTACTCAATGTATCCGAACATAGGACTTCATGATTTAGAAAAAAGCGGCTAACATGCAACATAAAGAAGCATGTTATGTTTACGGGTTAGTAATGTTCGCTTCTCACCAAAGTGAGAACAAGAACATCAGGCTACAACTATTAAACAAAACATTTCCACAAGTAACGGACTCAGTAGTTGGGGTGAGAAACAAGGTTTTTAGATTGTTACGGGACTGTTGGACATTACGTAACCCTCGTCCCTTTGACGACGTTACAACACGCTGTCTTATCAATGGCCATAACGGTTATGTTCCACAAGACCAAGGATGGGAAGTAGCCCTAGTAAAACTAGAATGCATGACTTATTTCTGGACGTATGAATTACGTGTCTTTATTGCCTTTGCTGAACGACTTGTGTACTAGCTAGAATTATCTTCACAACTATCTTGTATCAAAGTTATTGTGCGCTATATTTCATGCTTTATGTAAAATAAATGGTATTGTAAGTTTGTAAAATATTGTATAAAAGTTTGAACGCGAAATATTATTATAATCAGTTTTTCATATAGAATTGTAGTAGTTGAATTGTTTATTAGCTACTAACTATGAACTTAATGGGTAGGTACTACCCGAATTTAAACTTATAAAACGCTAATATGAAGAAAAAGCTTTTATAAATGAGTTCATATTATGCTACGAAATACTATTAACTACTCTTAATATTCTGTATGATTAACTTGTTCCATTTGACTATTTTGAAGGAAATGGCACCGACTACTCGACACACCGTGAATATGAATGAAGAGGAATTCCGTACTTTTCTAGCTTCAAACATAGCCGCAGTACAGGCTGCGCTACATACCAACAATAACCTTGGATCTAGCAGTACAGGAAATCGTGTAGGATGCACCTACAAAGAATTCACTGCCTGCAAACCTTTGGAATTTGATGGAACCGAAGGACCGATCGGATTGAAACGGTGGACCGAGAAGGTCGAATCGGTATTTGTCATAAGTAAGTGTACTGAAGAGGACAAAGTGAAGTACGCTACGCATACCTTCACAGGTTCTGCGTTAACATGGTGGAATACCTATCTAGAGCAAGTGGGACAAGATGATGCTTACGCACTACCGTAGTCAGCATTCAAGCACTTGATGAACGAGAAGTACCGTCCCAGAACCGAGGTCAATAAGCTCAAGACAGAACTTAGAGGGTTACGAACCCAAGGATTTGATATTACCACGTACTAAAGACGATTCACAGAATTATGCCTATTGTGTCCGGGAGCGTTCGAAGATGAGGAAGAGAAGATCGATGCGTTTGTGAAAGGATTACCGAAAAAAATCCAAGAAGATATAAGTTCACACGAGCCCGCCTCCATACAACAGGCATGTAGAATGGCTCACAAACTAGTGAACCAGATTGAAGAAAGAATTAAAGAACAGACTGCTGAAGAGGCCAATGTGAAGCAAGTCAAAAGAAAGTGGGAGGAAAACGGTGATAAGAATCACCAATACAACAACAACAGCAATTACAACAATAATCGCAACAATTATCCCAACAATCGCAACATCAATCGCAACTACAACAAACGACCCAACAACAACAACAACAACAACAACAACAACAACAACAACAACAACAACAACAACAACAACAACAACTACAAACAATCATCCCAACAATAATAACAACCGCAACAATAACAACAATCAGAAGCAGCTATGCCAAAGGTGTGAAAAGTATCACTCGGGGTTCTGCACCAAATTTTGCAACAAGTGTAAAAGAAATGGTTATAGCGCGGCGAAGTGTGAGGTCTACGGACCAGGGGTTAACAGAACGAAAGGAACAAATGGTGTCGGAACGAGTAATGGCGGAGCAAGTAGTGTCGGAGCAAGTTATGCCAATGTAGTTTGTTATAAATGTGGAAAATCGGGCCACATTATTAGAAATTGCCCGAACCAGGAGAACACGAATGGACAAGGCCGCGGAAGAGTTTTCAATATTAATGCGGCAGAGGCACAGGAAGACCTGGAGCTTGTTACGGGTACGTTTCTTATTGACAATAAATCTGCTTACGTTTTATTTGATTCGGGTGCGGATAGAAGCTATATGAGTAGAGATTTTTGTGCTAAATTAAGTTGTCCATTGACGCCGTTGGATAGTAAATTTTTACTCGAATTAGCAAACGGTAAATTAATTTCAGCAGATAATATATGCCGGAATCGAGAAATTAAACTGGGTAGCGAAATATTTAAGATTGACTTGATACCAGTAGAGTTAGGGAGTTTTGATGTGATAATCGGTATGGACTGGTTGAAAGAAGTGAAAGCAGAGACCATTTGTTACAAAAATGCAATTCGCATTATACGAGAAAAAGGAAAACCCTTAATGGTGTACGGAGAAAAGGGCAACATGAAGCTACATCTAATTAGTAATTTGAAGGCACAAAAACTAATAAGAAAAGGTTGCTATGCTGTTCTAGCACACGTCGAGAAAGTACAAACTGAAGAAAAGAGCATCAATGATGTTCCCGTCGTAAAAGAATTTCCCGATGTATTTCTGAAAGAATTACCGGGATTACCCCCACATCGATTCGTTGAATTTCAAATAGATCTTGTACCAGGAGCTGCACCAATAGCTCGTGCTCCTTACAGACTCGCACCCAGCGAGATGAAAGAACTGCAAAGCCAATTACAAGAACTTTTAGAGCGTGGTTTCATTCGACCAAGCACATCACCGTGGGGAGCTCCTGTTTTGTTTGTCAAGAAGAAAGATGGTACATTCAGGTTGTGTATCGACTACCGAGAGTTGAACAAACTTACCATCAAGAACCGCTACCCACTACCAAGAATCGACGACTTATTTGATCAACTACAAGGCTCGTCTGTTTATTCAAAGATTGACTTACGTTCCGGGTATCATCAAATGCGGGTGAAAGAAGATGATATTCCAAAGACTGCTTTCAGAACACGTTACAGTCATTACGAGTTTATGGTCATGCCGTTTGGTTTAACTAATGCACCAGCTGTGTTCATGGACCTTATGAACCGAGTGTGTGGACCATACCTTGACAAGTTTGTCATTGTTTTCATTGATGACATACTTATTTACTCAAAGAATGACCAAGAACACGGTGAACATTTGAGAAAGGTGTTAGAAGTATTGAGGAAGGAAGAATTGTACGCTAAATTTTCAAAGTGTGCATTTTGGTTGGAAGAAGTTCAATTCCTCGGTCACATAGTGAACAAAGAAGGTATTAAGGTGGATCCGACAAAGATAGAAACTGTTGAAAAGTGGGAAACCCCGAAAACTCCGAAACACATACGCCAGTTTTTAGGACTAGCTGGTTACTACAGAAGGTTCATCCAAGACTTTTCCAGAATAGCAAAACCCTTGACTGCATTAACGCATAAAGGGAAGAAATTTGAATGGAAGGATGAACAAGAGAAAGCGTTTCAGTTATTGAAGAAAAAGCTAACTACGGCACCTATATTGTCATTGCCTGAAGGGAATGATGATTTTGTGATTTATTGTGACGCATCAAAGCAAGGTCTCGGTTGTGTATTAATGCAACGAACGAAGGTGATTGCTTATGCGTCTAGACAATTGAAGATTCACGAACAAAATTATACGACGCATGATTTGGAATTAGGTGCAGTTGTTTTTGCATTAAAGACTTGGAGGCACTACTTATATGGGGTCAAAAGTATTATATATACCGACCACTAAAGTCTTCAGCACATATTTAATCAGAAACAAATGAATATGAGGCAGCGTAGGTGGATTGAATTGTTGAATGATTACGACTTTGAGATTCGTTACCACCCGGGGAAGGCAAATGTGGTAGCCAACGCCTTGAGCAGGAAGGACAGAGAACCCATTCGAGTAAAATCTATGAATATAATGATTCACAATAACCTTACTACTCAAATAAAGGAGGCGCAACACGGAGTTTTAAAAGAGGGAAATTTAAAGGATGAAATACCCAAAGGATCGGAGAAGCATCTTAATATTCGGGAAGACGGAACTCGGTATAGGGCTGAAAGGATTTGGGTACCAAAATTTGGAGATATGAGAGAAATGGTACTTAGAGAAGCTCATAAAACCATATACTCAATACATCCTGGAACGGGGAAGATGTACAAGGATCTCAAGAAACATTTTTGGTGGCCGGGTATGAAAACCGATGTTGCTAAATACGTAGGAGAATGTTTGACGTGTTCTAAGGTCAAAGCCGAGCATCAGAAACCATCAGGTCTACTTCAACAACTCAAAATCCCGGAATGGAAATGGGAAAACATTACCATGGATTTCATCACTAAATTGCCAAGGACTGCAAGTGGTTATGATATATTTGGGTAATAGTTGATCGTCTCACCAAATCAGCACACTTCCTACTAATAAGAGAAGATGACAAGATGGAGAAGTTAGCACGGCTGTATTTGAAGGAAGTCATCTCCAGACATGGAATACCAATCTCTATTATCTCTGATAGGGATGGTAGATTTATTTCAAGATTCTGGCAGACATTACAGCAAGCGTTAGGAACTCGTCTAGACATGAGTACTGCCTATCATCCACAAACTGATGGGCAAAGTGAAAGGACGATACAAACGCTTGAAGACATGCTACGAGCATGTGTTATTGATTTTGGAAACAGTTGGGATCGACATCTACCGTTAGCAGAATTTTCCTACAACAACAGCTACCATTCAAGCATTGAGATGGCGCCGTTTGAAGCACTTTATGGTAGAAAGTGCAGGTCTCCGATTTGTTGGAGTGAAGTGGGGGATAGACAGATTACGGGTATGGAGATAATACAAGAAACTACCGAGAAGATCATCCAAATTCAACAACGGTTGAAAACCGCCCAAAGTCGACAAAAGAGCTACGCTGACATTAAAAGAAAAGATATAGAATTTGAAATTGGAGAGATGGTCATGCTTAAAGTTGCACCTTGGAAAGGCGTTGTTCGATTTGGTAAACGAGGGAAATTAAATCCAAGGTATATTGGACCATTCAAGATTATTGATCGTGTCGGACCAGTAGCTTACCGACTTGAATTACCTCAACAACTCGCGGCTGTACATAACAATTTCCACGTCTCGAATTTGAAAAAATGATTTGCTAAAGAAGATCTCACTATTCCATTAGATGAAATCCAAATCAACGAAAAACTTCAATTCATCGAAGAACCCGTCGAAATAATGGATCGTGAGGTTAAAAGACTTAAGCAAAACAAGTTACCAATTGTTAAGGTTTGATGGAATGCTCGTAGAGGACCCGAGTTCACCTGGGAACGAGAAGATCAGATGAAGAAGAAATACCCGCATTTATTTCCAGAAGATACGTCAACACCTCCAACTGCTTAAAATTTCGGGACGAAATTTATTAAAAGGGTAGGTACTGTAGTGACCCGAACTTTTCCATGTTTATATATATATTAAATGAAATTGTTATTTACATGATTAAGTGTTTCCAACATGTTAAGCAATCAAACTTGTTAAGACTTGATTAATTGAAATAGGTTTCATATAGACAATTGACCACCCAAGTTGACCGGTGATTCACGAACGTTAAAACTTGTAAAAACTATATGATGACATATATAAGGATATATATATATAGTTAACAAGATATTATTATAAGTAAACATATCATTAAGTATATTAACAATGAACTACATATGTAAAAACAAGACTACTAACTTAATGATTTTGAAACGAGACATATATGTAACGATTATCGTTGTAACGACATTTAATGTATATATATATCATATTAAGTGATATTTATACATCATAATATCATGATAATATAATAATTTAAAATCTCATTTGATATTATAAACATTGGGTTAACAACACTTAACAAGATCGTTAACCTAAAGGTTTCAAAACAACACTTACATGTAACGACTAACGATGACTTAACGACTCAGTTAAAATGTATATACATGTAGTGTTTTAATATGTATTCATACACTTTTGAAAGACTTCAAGACACTTATCAAAATACTTCTACTTAACAAAAATGCTTACAATTACATCCTCGTTCAGTTTCATCAACAATTCTACTCGTATGCACCCGTATTCGTACTCGTACAATACACAACTTTTAATTGTATGTACTATTGGTATATACACTCCAATGATCAGCTCTTAGCAGCCCATGTGAGTCACCTAATACATGTGGGAACCATCATTTGGCAACTAGCATGAAATATCTCATAAAATTATAAAAATATGAGTAATCATTCATGACTTATTTACATGAAAACAAAATTACATATCCTTTATATCTAATCCATACACCAACGACCAAAAACACCTACAAACACTTTCATTCTTTAATTTTCTTCATCTAATTGATCTCTCTCAAGTTCTATCTTCAAGTTCTAAGTGTTCTTCATAAATTCCAAAAGTTCTAGTTTCATAAAATCAAGAATACTTCCAAGATTGCAAGTTTACTTCCAAGTTTTCTAAATCCATTCCAAGTAATCATCCAAGATCAAGAAACCTTTGTTACTTACAGTAGGTTATCTTTCTAATACAAGGTAATAATCATATTCAAACTTTAATTCAATTTCTATAACTATAACAATCTTATTTCGAGTGGAAATCTTACTTGAAATTGTTTTTGTGTCATGATTCTGCTTCAAGAACTTTCAAGCCATCCAAGGATCCTTTGAAGCTAGATCCATTTTTCTCATTTCCAGTAGGTTTATCCAAGGAACTTGAGGTAGTAATGATGTTCATAACATCATTCGATTCATACATAAAAAGCTGTCTTATTCAACGTTATAAACTTGTAATCACTAGAACATAGTTTAGTTAATTCTAAACTTGTTCGCAAATAAAGTTAATCCTTCTAACTAGACTTTTAAAATCAACTAAACACATGTTCTATATCTATATGATATGCTAACTTAATGATTTAAAACCCGAAAACACGATAAACACCATAAAACTGGATATACGCCGTCGTAGTAAAACCGGGGGCTGTTTTGGTTGGGATAATTAAAAGCTAAGAAGAACTTTGATTTAAAAGCTATACTTCTGGAAAAATGATTTTTCTTATGAACATGAAACTATATCCAAAAATCATGGTTAAACTCAAAGTGAAAGTATGTTTTTCAAAATGGTCATCAAGATGTCGTTCTTTCGACGGAAAATGACTATCTCTTTCAAAAATGACTTGTAACTTGTATTTCCGACTATAAACTTATACTTTTTATATTTAGATTCATAAATTTAAGTTCAATACGAAACCGTGGCCACTGGAATCACTCAAAACGGATTAGAAACGAAGAAATGGCGAGTAAAACAAGATTGATAAAAACTACTCATTTTACCTACGTGAAAGTTAGTAATAAATCTATTCCATCCATAACCTAATCAACTTATATTGTATATTATGTAATCTTGAGATACCATAGACACGTATACAATGTTTCGACCTATCATGTCGACCCATCTATATATATATATATATATTGCGGAACAACCATAGACACTCTATATGTGAATGTTGGAGTTAGCTATACAGGGTTGAGGTTGATTCCAAAATATATATATAGTTTGAGTTGTGATCAATACTGAGATACGTATACACTGGGTCGTGGATTGATTCAAGATAATATTTATCGATTTATTTCTGTACATCTAACTGTGGACAACTAGTTGTAGGTTACTAACGAGGACAGCTGACTTAATAAACTTAAAACATCAAAATGTATTAAAAGTATTGTAAATATATTTTGAACATACTTTGATATATATGTATATATTGTTATAGGTTCGTGAATCAACCAGTGGACAAGTCTTACTTCCCGACGAAGTAAAAATCTGTGAAAGTGAGTTTCATTACTCCCTTTTTAAATGCTTTTGCAATATATATTTTTGGGACTGAGAATACATGCGCTGCTTTTATAAATATTTTACGAAATAGACACAAGTACTTAAAACTACATTCTATGGCTAGATTATTAAACCGAATATGCCCCTTTTTAGTCTGGTAATCTAAGAATTAGGGAACAGACACCCTAATTGACGCAAATCCTAAAGATAGATCTATTGGGCCTAACAAACCCCATCCAAAGTACCGGATGCTTTAGTACTTTGAAATTTATATCATATCCGAAGGGTGTCCCGGAATGATGGGGATATTCTTATATATGCATCTTGTTAATGTCGGTTACCAGGTGTTCACCATATGAATGATTTTTATCTCTATGTATGGGATGTGTATTGAAATATGAAATCTCGTGGTCTATTGTTACGATTTGATATATATAGGTTAAACCTATAACTCACCAACATTTTTGTTGACGTTTAAAGCATGTTTATTCTCAGGTGAATACTAAGAGCTTCCGCTGTTGCATACTAAAATAAGGACAAGATTTGGAGTCCATGTTTGTATGATATTGTGTAAAAACTACATTCAATAAACTGATTTCGATGTAACATATTTGTATTGTAAACCATTATGTAATGGTCGTGTGTAAACAGGATATTTTAGATTATCATTATTTGATAATCTACGTAAAGCTTTTTAAACCTTTATCATTAAAATAAAGGTTATGGTTGTTTTTAAAATGAATGCAGTCTTTGAAAAACGTCTCATATAGAGGTCAAAACCTCGCAACGAAATCAATTAATATGGAACGTTTTTAATCAATAAGAACGGAACATTTCAATATTTTGGCACCTTTACTCATTCTAGCACCTGCAAAAGAAACCAAACATCCTATACAAGTACTATATGCATTATGTAACGTCCTCCAGATAGGGTCTGGAAGAAACGTCACTAATATCAAATAAACCAACATATTATAATATACGAGAACAATACTACATGATAAAATCAAACTTTATTGAGAGTACGCAGCGGAAAATGAAATGTCGTTACAAGAATTGAAATTACAATAAAGTAAATGTTTCAAATGCAAGAATAGTAAATGCGATATCTCTTGTTCCTAAGTCCAAGTATCATCACATAAGCAGTAAGTAAGTAAGCTTGAATCAATCAGCACCTGAGACAAACATGCTAAAGTGTCAACCAAAAAGGTTGAGTGAAATCATAGGTTTAACAAAAGAAAATCCTCAACCAACCGACCAAGGTTAATTATGGTCAATGGTGTTTCCGCCAAGGAAGCAAAATATTGGGAGGATTACCAATTCTCCGATGAATCGGATTCCGACGAGAATTCCGATGATGTTATAGAAATTACCCCAACTGAATTTAAAAAGGCAAAAGAAAATAATAAGGGAAAGGGCATAAAAATAGAAAAATCTAATTCCAACCCCGATGAACATTATATGTATCGTCAACCCCCGAAGTCCTTAAGTTGTAACAATGACCCGGGAACCTCTAAACCACCAGATTTTTCTAAACCGTTGTGGAAAACGACAGCTAGTATTAGGGGAACATCATATATCCCTAGAAACTTGGCAAAACGAACCAAAACCGAAAAAGAAGAAACGAGCGAGTCGGAATAAGATAGTTGTATTCGTATGGTGTAATATATGTAATATAGTGTGCTTATGCTTTATGATATATGTAAAAATTGCTTGTATTAATAAGTATTTTTTTTATGAATCTAACTCTTGTCTATTTTACAGTATAAAAACACAAAATGGGTAGACAACCCAATATTTTAAGAGACCTACCCGGAGACATGATTGATGAAATCTTGTCTAGAGTCAGTCAGAATTCTTCGGCACAACTATTTACGGCGAAATCAGTTTGTAAGACATTCGAAGAACGTTCCAAGAATGCCTTGGTTTATAAGAGACTTTCGTTTGAAACATGGGGGATATCACATTGGGAAACCCATAAGTTACGATGTGTTTACTTTGACGCATATATTGCGGGGAACCCAAGTGCTATTTTACGCAACGGGTTAAGAAATTATTTTGACTCAATGTATCCGAAAATAGGACTTCATGATTTAGAAAAAGCGGCTAACATGCAACATAAAGAAGCATGTTATGCTTACGGGTTAGTAATGTTCGCTTCTCACCAAAGTGAGAACAGGAACATCGGGCTGCAACTATTAAACAAAACATTTCCACAAGTAACGGACTCAGTAGTTGGGGTGAGAAACAAGGTTTTTAGATTGTTACGGGACTATTGGACATTACGTAACCCTCGTCCCTTTGACGACATTACAACACGCTGTCTTATCAACGACCATAACGGTTATGTTCCACAAGACCAAGGATGGGAAGTAGTCCTAGTAAAACCAGAATGCATGACTTGTTTCTGGACGTATGAATTACGTGTCTTTATTGCCTTTGCTGAACGACTTGTGTACTAGCTAGAATTATCTTCACAACTATCTTGTATCAAAGTTATTGTGTGCTATATTTCATGCTTTATGTAAAATAAGCGGTATTGTAAGTTTGTAAAATATTGTATAAAAGTTTGAACGCGAAATATTATTATAATCAGTTTTTTATATAGAATTGTAGTAGTTGAATTGTATATTAGCTACTAAGTATGAACTTAATGGGTAGGTACTACCCGAATTTAAACTTATAAAACGCTAATATGAAGAAAAAGCTTTTATAAATGAGTTCATATTATGCTACGAAATACTATTAACTACTCTTAATATTCTGTATGATTAACTTGTTCCATTTGACTATTTTGAAGGAAATGGCACCGGTATTGTAAGTTTGTAAATTATTGTATAAAAGTTTGAACGCGAAATATTATTATAATCAGTTTTTCATATAGAATTGTAGTAGTTGAATTGTATTTTAGCTACTAAGTATGAACTTAATGGGTAGGTACTACCCGAATTTAAACTTATAAAACGCTAATATGAAGAAAAAGCTTTTATAAATGAGTTCATATTATGCTACAAAATACTATTAACTACTCTTAATATTCTGTATGATTAACTTGTTCCATTTGACTATTTTGATGGAAATGGCACCGACTACTCGACACACCATGAATATGAATGAAGAGGAATTCCGTACTTTTCTAGCTTCAAAGTAGTATTTTAATTCCGTATGGTTTCATTAATTAGGGTTAGTTAATTAAAGTAGTATTTTAATGATTAGGGTTTAGGGTTTTGAGGATCTAAATAATATGAATGTTAAGATCATGCACGAATATGATTATGAATATAAACATGAATTGAAAGAAAGATTTAAAAGTTTTAAGATTTTGGATCATACCTTGTTAATGATGATGAAGATTAACAAGAAACAAGAAGAAAACTTGGTGATGAAGATCAAATAACCCAAATAATGAAGTTCACGCTTGAAAATCTTGATGAACACGAAGAACAAGCTTGAAGATCCGAATACCACAAGAGAGGGAGAGGGAGAGATTGTTTTTGAGAGAGGATTTTGGTGTGATTTGTGAATGAGAAACTAGGAGTCTAGGGATGTTTATATAGTGCAAGTATTAGAGTGTTAGTCAACATAAGGATGTTCTAATTAATGATTTTATTTTATTTTATAATTTTTAGTCAACAATAGTGGTACTAGTTTATATATATATATATATATATATATATATATATATATATATATATATATATATATATATATATATATATATATATATTATTTTATTTTTTTTAGTCAACATAAGGATGTAATTGTTTAAGATTCTTTAGTCCCATTATTATTATTATTATTATTATTATTATTATTATTATTATTATTATTATTATTATTATTATTATTATTATTATTATTATTATTATTATTATTATTATTATTATTATTATTATTATTATTATTATTATTATTATTATTATTATTGTTATTGTTATTATTATTATTATTATTATTATTATTATTATTATTATTATTATTATTATTATTATTATTATTATTTTTACATTTACTACATGATAAGTATTATTTTCTTTTTACTAATTCATGACTTGTATATATATTTTTTTATTTAGTTCCCAATTGTTTTATTATTTATATAAATATCACTTTTTATTTATTACTTATAGGTTATTAGTTATAATATTACATACATACATGCATAAATTTTAATTAGCAGTGAGTGTCGACTAACAATTTATTATTTTCATCTTTTATTAACTTGTCAATTATTGCACAAAGTTAATTAATATGTTTTATAACTCTTAACACTTAACAATTGTTGATTAAAGTTTAATCATTAAGTTTTAATTATATTGTTTGGGCATTTAATGTTGGAAAAATATAGAATAGAAAAATGAGGGTCGTTCTAGTACCTCCCCATTATTAGAAACTTCGTCCCGAAGTTTTAAGTAGATTTCTCGTTTGCATCAGCAGTTGAGAAGAGATGGGGGGTATTTCTGTATCGTTTAGTCTTCGCGTTCCCATGTATGTTAGGGGCTTCTACACGAATCCCAACGGACTTTAACAATAGAGTTTGATTTTTACGTTCCCGGGTACGGTCGGGGCCAATGAGTGTTAACAATAAGTATATTGTTTTGTTTACATGTTTGATCTCATGATCCTTAACCTTAATAGGTCGTTTACAAGTGCATTAAATGCGGAGAATTTTCTAAGGAATAACAAGAGTGTCGTTTGAATAGTTTTTCTTTAAAAGGAAAGATGATGCTATAACAGCATGAGATGTATTATTGAGCTCGTTAAGATCTTGAGTGTTTATGCCGCAATAGTAGGGCAGATAAAATAGAGTAGAGTACGTAAAGATTTTAGTTACGTAGTTTTATGTATGGCTGGTGTTTGTTGGAGATAGTACCATCTTCAAGTTTCGAAAAGTAACCATAATACCTTTAGTTTTCAAGAGATGTCTAATAGACAAAAGAGATGTTAGTTGAGAGTTCGTTGATCTCAGGATAATACGAGCGATTAAATTTAAGACATCGTTCAGTATACTTGAGAACTTGTCTTTAGAAATAGTTTCAGAATGTAGCTTTAAGATTTATGATTTCAGTTTCATGTCGAATCATAGATTAAAACTTGACTAGAATAACATCTAGTTGCAAACCAAAAAGGAAGAAATGTTTAGAGTATCTTCATAAATGTCTAAGGTAACTCCTTCAGAGTAAGAAAAGTGTTTTCGCACAAATGGCGAGTCGGTCTATTATTTACTTATGAGTTTAAATGTGGATGAGAATAAATGTGAATCATTGATTATAAGGTATTGTTTCTACCTTGAAGGAACCTTCTTCCTTGTTCAAAAGATCGTAGTATTGATGTTTACGAGAGCGTCGTGGTTTGGCCGTGAAATACTGGAAGTAGAAACTTCTTAACGAATAACATAGCAAGGAAGAGATGATGTACGTAAAGAGGTAAGTCTCGTTCTTGCACGGAGAATGGGAATAAAGGTGATCCAAACATATTGGAGAGCAATACGAAAGTTTTAATAATAAACCAAAGTAATTTTTGAAAAATTGCGACATTTGTTATAACAATATAAACGAAGCGAAGCTATTGGTAAAACTTGTGTTATGTACAACAAGTACTATTTTATGTGAAATAATTTGAACAATACGAAAAAAGAGTTGTTTAAAAGAATGTTTAATTTAATGAAACAAAGGTAAATTGCTAGAAATGCGAAACTGTTTATATAATTAGTGAAAGTAATTTTAGAGGAGGTGACGAAATGATGTTCATAGTACAACTAGGGTTACATAAAATTTTGTAAAGTAATTTCGATTTAATCAAAGTGGAAATTTGTAGAAGTGAAAGTATAATTTGATATGTACTAGTCAAAGTACGTAAAGTTAAGTTTATGTATAAGGTTTTATAAATCACATAAGTGAAAAATCATTTTTTATAAATTCCGTGATAGTTCGAAAATAAAGACTCGTGTAAGAAATCTTTGGAAAACAGGATACTTGTATTTAAGAGTTTATTTGTTTGAGAAAAATTGATTGAAGATTTTAAAATTCCGGAGGATAATTGTGTAATAATTCTTTCGAGGTAGTGAAAACTAATGGATCGACTTTTATCAGGGCATGAGTCCTTGGACTCGAAATGTTAACATTAAAGTTAGAAGGATGATAATATGATTATCATCAAATGAGTAAATCCCTCGAATTTAGAGTTATGTATGAAAGAACTTCAAATAAGATTTGCAACTTTGAATCGTTCAAATGATAGTGAGAGTTCGAGAACTCGGCATGAATAATCTGGCAGTCGCATAGACAAGTATAAATAAATGCTAAAGCAAAGACTTTTAACTACGTAATGATTGTTGGAATTCAGCCTTAATTGGTCTGAGAGGAGGATATGTTAAAGTATGATGGAATCATTTCAATTGTTACGGCAGTTTTTCAGATGAGTTTAGCTCAAGCCACAACTTGAGATAGTGTATTTCACCTCTGATTTTCGAGTTGACAATGATCGATTATTGTTTGAGTATGGCACCATTACTTGCATGGTGCTAAGTAGTCTATTATAAGTAGATGTATGAGTACAGAAGTTTCTTGACTATGATAGTTAAAACGATACATGTATGGAGGTTCCATTCTTCAGAAGATTATGCATATGAGATATTTATCATCTCGACATAGATAATGTAATGGTGTTTGTAATATCGACGTTGGAGGGTTCAAATGACATAGGATTTTGAAAGTCATATGAGAATTTACATCGAGAGTGTAATAACAAGTGATGATTATGTATCAATGATCAGGAGATATCCATTTAGGATGAATGAATTTCAAGATTCGATTGTCTACAACTTTTTATGGTACATGAAAGTTTGTTAAATGAGTATGAGATAGATATATAGTTTGATTAGAATGAGTTCTTCGTATCTACTAAATATCAAGATGATCATTTTTCTCTTTTCATGCCCTTGCATTTAGGTTTTTGAACAGATAGCTTGAGAGTTTTTCTTTGATTCACTTTCTATTCCATACGTCATGATATTAGAATATCTCTTTGAATTACCGTAATATAATCACGTTGGCCACCGTCATTATATTTCACTAATTCATATTTCCTTTCCAAGGTCACTCCATAAGGTCAGGATATGTGATCAATGATGACTTCTAATATAGTGTGTTAAGGACAGCAGTAATCTTAGCTGGATCGACAACATTTCAGTTTTAAGCCAAAACTTGCACTTTGGAAAAGTTTGCGTAGAGTTTTTCTTTTTCTCAAGAATGAGTTTGTAAATGTTGCTCACGTCCTTTCTCACTCTTGGAGCAGTTCGAAATGCCATTCGTGAAAACAGTTACTAACTTATGGTTGGCTAGTTTTAAGTTGCAGTCTTTATAGACTTGGTTAACCTTCATATCTTTGATAGTTATGGAAGTTGTGGAAGACGTAGTCAGATGAGGAAATTATGAAACATCGTGGTAAGAGTTGGTGTAGTTGGACGAACCATGATTCTTCACTACATAAGGGTGTATAGAAGTTTGATAAATCCTGATAGGATAAAGATGAATATGATATAAATGAAACACTTTATATTATTAAGAACGAGGCATTAAATAAGCCTTTTTAATACACGATTCCGATATAGAAATGGTTTAAGGCATAGCCTTTACATAGATGAGAAATTGGAATAGGATAAACTAGGAAATATTAGGATTGAAGTAGTCTTCATATTTCTTCTTCTCGTCCTCAACCTTCTTCATAAACTTCTCAACTTTCTCATTCTTCGCCTTTTGTTTCTCATGCAGGAACTCGAGGCGGTTTTCTTCCATCTTCAATCTAAAGTTAACATCTTCTCTTAGGTAGGCAAGAGATTGCTTCCCCCATCGGGCATTTCTATCACCTTCATACTTCACCAACTTTATCTCCTTCTTTAGCTCAGCATTTTCCTCCATGAGCTTCCTGATCGCTAGGTCTTTTTCCTTCATTTGAACATCGATCCTTGCAATATGACGAATTAGGCCATCGGTAGTTTTTCATAGATTCATGATCTCATACTTGGCATCAACTTCTTCGTAGGAAGGAGATCAGGATCTTTTCTTTGACGGGCCATCTTCTTTAAAATCAGCAGGGCGTTTCCCTATACTTTTCGTTCTTGGAGTCGGGTAGTATTCGGGAGAATTAGGTAAAGTATCCGGACTATAGTTTGGTGAGGGAGGACCACCAAAGCCATAAGGTGGACTTTGGACTGGTCTTGCAGTTGAAGGATATCCAGTATCTTCTTCGATAGCAGGTTTGAAGTGAGTCATTACTTCAGATGGTTTGAAAAGAATTGTCTTGTCATTTTTATTAACGCTTGACATTCTATCATTAGGAAAGAGACTTTGATTAGCATTTTAAGCAAAGATTATCAAGGCAAGGTTGTTAAGATTATAAGGCAATCCTAAGTGCTTTAAAGTCTAAGGCAGGAAAGGTTATAGTTTCCTAGATTGCTAAGGCACCCTAGCAAGTAAGTAAGGCACACATAAAGATGCAATCCTGGTTCTCTATAATAGCCTGGTTTGCTCTGATACCACTCTGTAACGTCCTCCAGATAGGGTCTGGAAGAAACGTCACTAATATTAAAATAAACCAACATATTATAATATACGAGAACAATACTACATGATAAAATCAAACTTTATTGAGAGTACGCAGCGGAAAATGAAATGTCGTTACAAGAATTGAAATTACAATAAAGTAAATGTTTCAAATTCAAGAATAGTAAATGCGATATCTCTTGTTCCTAAGTCCAAGTAGCATCACATAAGCAGTAAGTAAGTAAGCTTGAATCAATCAGCACCTGAGACAAGCATGCTAAAGTGTCAACCAAAAAGGTTGAGTGAAATAATAGGTTTAACAAAAGTAGTTATCGTTGTTTTTAGACCACAAGATTTAATTTGTAAAGTTGATCTCCCACAGGATCAAAAAGTTATGCCAATGCGTGATATTTAGACTAAACGTTCAAGTTTGCCCCAAAGACAAGTTGTAGTTTATACTTGTCGGTTTAATTTCATTATTAAGTAATACAATGACTTAGTCAAATGTATCGGGGACGTTACTCCAGATAGGCCTACCCCCAATAATTAAGCATGCATTCAACGAGCAATTAAAAATATCACTGTAGGGACTTAGTCGGACATAGCCGGGTATAACATAGTTTAGTAGTTTGGTACTTGTGTCTAAGTTGTAAAATGTAAAAATAGCATGTGTCTCACCCCAATAAAAGTAAGTAAGTTTGCTAGCAATAAAGAGTGGGGCTATGAATTCACCTTAGTAAGTAGAGAGAGAGAGAGTTATTCCTCGAAATAGAAAGTTGGATGAGTGAGCAGAAAAGTCAACCTATTGATATTTAAGAGTAGTAAGTGTTTTTGCCCAAATTTAACTAGATGTTTAAGTATGATAGTGTTGTAAGTATAGTTCGTTTTACTAAGTTTCCTTTCCTAGTAAGTTTCTATTTTTAGAAAGTTTCCACTTTTAGTAGATTTCTTATCTTAGTAAGTTTCTATAACTAGAAAGTTTCTATTTTAAGAGTGTTTTAGATTTTAGGATACTTGCCGTATTAGATAAGCTTCCAATCACCCCTTTCCCTTTGAATGGCCATTTCAGGTCTAGGGGCTTGAGCTATAGGATCCTTTAAATCAGAAATCCAAACCCTTCCGCCTAGAGTTTCGTAGAAACTATTCGTCAAGAAAGTTCAAAGATCTATACATCTCTAATACATATCCCAAAATGTTTTTATGTGTTATAATATAAGTAGTAGGTTATAGGTGTTAGTAATAGTAATAGTGTATACAAGTTAATTAATAGTATAAGTAGTATTAGGGTTTCATTAATTAAGGTTAGTTAATTAAAGTAGTATTTTAATGATTAGGGTTTAGGGTTTTGAGGATCTAAATAATATGAATGTTAGGATCATGCACGAATATGATTATGAATATAAACATGAATTGAAAAAAAGATTTAAAAGTTTTAAGATTTTGGATCATACCTTGTTAATGATGATGAAGATTAACAAGAAACAAGAAGAAAACTTGGTGATGAAGATCAAATAACCCAAATAATGAAGAACACGCTTGAAAATCTTGATTAACACGAAGAACAAGCTTGAAGATCCGAATACCACAAGAGAAGGAGAGGGAGAGATTGTTTTTGAGAGAGGATTTTGGTGTGATTTGTGAATGAGAAACTAGGAGTCTAGGGGTATTTATATAGTGCAAGTATTAGAGTGTTAGTCAACATAAGGATGTTCTAATTAATAATTTTATTTTATTTTATAATTTTTAGTCAACAATAGGTGGTACTAGTTTATATATATATATTATTTTATTTTTTTAGTCAACATAAGGATGTAATTGTTTAAGATTCTTTAGTCTCATTATTATTATTATTATTATTATTATTATTATTATTATTATTATTATTATTATTATTATTATTATTATTATTATTATTATTTTTACATTTACTACATGATAAGTATTATTTTCTTTTTACTAATTCATGACTTGTATATATATTTTTTTAGTTCCCAATTGTTTTATTATTTATATAAATGTCACTTTTTATTTATTACTTATAGGTTATTAGTTATAATATTACATAAATGCATAAATTTTAATTAGCAGTGAGTGTTGACTAACAGTTTATTATTTTCATCTTTTATTAACTTGTCAATTATTGCACAAAGTTAATTAATATGTTTTATAACTCTTAACACTTAACAATTATTGATTAAAGTTTAATCATTAAGTTTTAATTATATTGTTTGAGCATTTAATATTGGAAAAATATAGAATGGAAAAATGAGGGTCGTTATACATTAAGTGTGTGAGATTTGGTCTTAATGCATGAAAGTGACTAATCATTCCAAAAGTGGCAAACCCAACATTCTTGGAGAAGCGTCTTGATTGATATTTAGGGAAATTTCAGTTTGGTCAAGACTTAGTTAGTCACATTAATGTCTTTGGTTCAATTCTAAAGACTAGTCACTATGTCATGAACTTCCTAGTTTCAATTAATCACAAGTCATGTTCTTTTTAAGTTTAGTTAGAGATAAATTGAACAATGTCTCTATAAGATAATCATGAAGCATGTAGAGACATCAAAGTGGAGTCATAAGCAATCACCCTTAGTTACTTAGACTTGATCAAATAGACAATTGACTATACTTTCATTGTGAACCATTTTACACTTAATCTATTGGAGTAGGTTAGTTACTTGAATCCTAACTAATGAGCACATAACAAACATATTAATCAAGTTGACAAGTTTATGAGTATTAAGCATATTGGCAAGTAGCAAGTAATACTCACATAGCAATAGATAGTTATTCTATGATCAATCATATAGATACTTGCACAACTTATAATTTAAGCACTTAATAAGTTTAATGTACAATATGACACATTACATGATTAATGTGTAAGCACACATTAAAGTCCAACACGTGCACAAGGGAAGAGCAATCTCTAGTTGGGACTTGGTGACCATCCTAAATGTATCTAAGTGTGTTTTAGGACTATAAGTCATTAATAGTTAATCTTGAGAGCATTGTTCCTCATTTAGCCTTAATTAATAGTATAAGTAGTATTAGGGTTTCATTAATTAAGGTTAGTTAATTAAAGTAGTATTTTAATGATTAGGGTTTAGGGTTTTGAGGATCTAAATAATATGAATGTTAAGATCATGCACGAATATGGTTATGAATATAAACATGAATTGAAAAAAAGATTTAAAAGTTTTAAGATTTTGGATCATACCTTGTTAATGATGATGAAGATTAACAAGAAACAAGAAGAAAACTTGGTGATGAAGATCAAATAACCCAAATAATGAAGAACACGCTTAAAAATCTTGATTAACACGAAGAACAAGCTTGAAGATCCGAATACCACAAGAGAAGGAGAGGGAGAGATTGTTTTTGAGAGAGGATTTTGGTGTGATTTGTGAATGAGAAACTAGGAGTCTAGGGGTGTTTATATAGTGCAAGTATTAGAGTGTTAGTCAACATAAGGATGTTCTAATTAATAATTTTATTTTATTTTATAATTTTTAGTCAACAATAGGTGGTACTAGTTTAAGGATATATATATATATATATATTTTATTTTATTAGTCAACATAAGGATGTAATTGTTTAAGATTCTTTAGTCTCATTATTATTATTATTATTATTATTATTATTATTATTATTATTATTATTATTATTATTATTATTATTATTATTATTATTATTATTATTATTATTATTATTATTATTATTATTATTATTACATTTACTACATGATAAGTATTATTTTCTTTTTACTAATTCATGACTTGTATATATATATTTTTTAGTTCCCAATTGTTTTATTATTTATATAAATGTCACTTTTTATTTATTACTTGTAGGTTATTAGTTATAATATTACATAAATGCATAAATTTTAATTAGCAGTGAGTGTCGACTAACAGTTTATTATTTTCATCTTTTATTAACTTGTCAATTATTGCACAAAGTAAATTAATATATTTTATAACTCTTAACACTTAACAATTATTGATTAAAGTTTAATCATTAAGTTTTAATTATATTGTTTGAGCATTTAATATTGGAAAAATATAGAATGGAAAAATGAGGGTCGTTATACATTAAATGTGTGAGATTTGGTCTTAATGCATGAAAGTGACAAATCATTCCAAAAGTGGCAAACCCAACATTCTTGGAGAAGCGTCTTGATTGATATTTAGGGAAATTTCAGTTTGATCAAGACTTAGTTAGTCACATTAATGTCTTTGGTTCAATTCTAAAGACTAGTCACTATGTCATGAACTTCCTAGTTTCAATTAATCACAAGTCATGTTCTTTTTAAGTTTAGTTAGAGATAAATTGAACAATGTCTCTATAAGATAATCATGAAGCATGTAGAGACATCAAAGTTGAGTCATAAGCAATCACCCTTAGTTACTTAGACTAGATCAAATAGACAATTGACTATACTTTCATTGTGAACCATTTTACACTTAATCTATTGGAGTAGGTTAGTTACTTGAATCCTAACTAATGAGCACATAACAAACATATTAATCAAGTTGACAAGTTTATGAGTATTAAGCATATTGGCAAGTAGCAAGTAATACTCACATAGCAATAGATAGTTATTCTATGATCAATCATATAGATACTTGCACAACTTATAATTTAAGCACTTAATAAGTTTAATGTACAATATGACACATTACATGATTAATGTGTAAGCACACATTAAAGTCCAACACGTGCACAAGGGAAGAGCAATCTCTAGTTGGGACTTGGTGACCATCCTAAATGTATCTAAGTGTGTTTTAGGACTATAAGTCATTAATAGTTAATCTTGAGAGCATTGTTCCTCATTTAGCCTTAATTAATAGTATAAGTAGTATTAGGGTTTCATTAATTAAGGTTAGTTAATTAAAGTAGTATTTTAATAATTAGGGTTTAGGGTTTTGAGGATCTAAATAATATGAATGTTAAGATCATGCACGAATATGGTTATGAATATAAACATGAATTGAAAAAAAGATTTAAAAGTTTTAAGATTTTGGATCATACCTTGTTAATGATGATGAAGATTAACAAGAAACAAGAAGAAAACTTGGTGATGAAGATCAAATAACCCAAATAATGAAGAACACGCTTGAAAATCTTGATTAACACGAAGAACAAGCTTGAAGATCCGAATACCACAAGAGAAGGAGAGGGAGAGATTGTTTTTGAGAGAGGATTTTGGTGTGATTTGTGAATGAGAAACTAGGAGTCTAGGGGTGTTTATATAGTGCAAGTATTAGAGTGTTAGTCAACATAAGGATGTTCTAATTAATAATTTTATTTTATTTTATAATTTTTAGTCAACAATAGGTGGTACTAGTTATATATATATATATATATATATATATATATATATATATATATATATATATATATATATATATATATATATATATATATATATATATTATTTTATTAGTCAACATAAGGATGTAATTGTTTAAGATTCTTTAGTCTCATTATTATTATTATTATTATTATTATTATTATTATTATTATTATTATTATTATTATTATTATTATTATTATTATTATTATTATTATTATTATTATTATTATTATTATTATTATTATTATTATTATTATTATTTTTACATTTACTACACGATAATTATTATTTTCTTTTTACTAATTCATGACTTGTATATATATATTTTTTAGTTCCCAATTGTTTTATTATTTATATAAATGTCACTTTTTATTTATTACTTATAGGTTATTAGTTATAATATTACATTAATGCATAAATTTTAATTAGCAGTGAGTGTCGACTAACAGTTTATTATTTTCATCTTTTATTAACTTGTCAATTATTGCACAAAGTTAATTAATATGTTTTATAACTCTTAACACTTAACAATTATTGATTAAAGTTTAATCATTAAGTTTTAATTATATTGTTTGTGCATTTAATATTGGAAAAATATAGAATGGAAAAATGAGGGTCGTTATACAGTAAGTGTGTGAGATTTGGTCTTAATGCATGAAAGTGACTAATCATTCCAAAAGTGGCAAACCCAACATTCTTGGAGAAGTGTCTTGATTGATATTTAGGGAAATTTCAGTTTGGTCAAGACTTAGTTAGTCACATTAATGTCTTTGGTTCAATTCTAAAGACTAGTCACTATGTCATGAACTTCCTAGTTTTAATTAATTTCAAGTCATGTTCTTTTTAAGTTTAGTTAGAGATAAATTGAACAATGTCTCTATAAGATAATCATGAAGCATGTAGAGACATCAAAGTTGAGTCATAAGCAATCACCCTTAGTTACTTAGACTAGATCAAATAGACAATTGACTATACTTTCATTGTGAACCATTTTACACTTAATCTATTGGAGTAGGTTAGTTACTTGAATCCTAACTAATGAGCGCATAGCAAACATATTAATCAAGTTGACAAGTTTATGAGTATTAAGCATATTGGCAAGTAGCAAGTAATACTCACATAGTAATAGATAGTTATTCTATGATCAATCATATAGATACTTGCACAACTTATCATTTAAGCACTTAATAAGTTTAATGTACAATATGACACTTTACATGATTAATGTGTAAGCACACATTAAAGTCCAACACGTGCACAAGGGAAGAGGAATCTCTAGTTGGGACTTGGTGACCATCCTAAATGTATTTAAGTGTGTTTTAGGACTATAAGTCATTAATAGTTAATCTTGTGAGCATTGTTCCTCATTTAGCCTTAATTAATCACTAAGTCATTTATAATAGCAATCATTGTTCTAGTGTCATTGGCTTAAGTGTGTTGGTACTTGATGATCATACTAAGGATATCTAGATAAGAATTAAGATCAAAAGTTGTTGATTAACACTTATGTGTTATGCCTAAGCTTGGTTATTTTGTCATTAAGATGTCATTAGGTGCAATTAATCACAATTAGTGTTTTTATGACCAAACCTCGATTGAGTATGAAGAAGGCATCTATTCTAAGCATGTTGAGAAAGGTTTCATGAATTATAGATGTCTGGAACTAGTCAAACTTTATTTGGTCGAAAATGGTAACAGAGAAAACTGCGGTCGTACTGCGGTTGACCGTGGTGGCGACCGTACAACTTGTTTTCATAAAACTACGTTGCAATTCAGTTTGGGTTTTCACGGTTGACTATGCAGTCGACCGTACCTCGACCGTGTGTTTAGATGAAGTTTTAATTTCATTCTTTAACCTATGTTTGACTTGGTCGTTTGCAAGATAAAGTATGGATTAGTGACCTTGCGTGTTTTATGTTAAGATGTCAGTCATCACTTATGCATATGTATGTGTCATCATCAAAACATATTCTTTGGTTAATCACACTTTGCTTAATCATACTTAAGTTTATCGTTTAGTGCATTAATCCACATTCAACCAACATTCTCCCCCTTTTTGATGATGACAAATATACAAGTGATGAGGGACATTTTTCTATAAATACGCAAGTGTTAACAATCACTTGTATCCATCTTTCTCCCCCTTTTGTCGAAGCAAAAAGGTTAGCTCCCCCTAGAACTAAGCTCGCCCTTAGAACAAAACTCCCTCTTAAATTGTGCATATTGGAAAAACATATATATTAAAACACAACAAGCACACATTTTATTCAAAGCAATCATGAAACATAGTAATGCATATATGAAAATATGCATGGAGGGTACAACAATTGAAAGCAGCTCTATTAAGCATGGGTGATGATGCATTTGGTTCCTGAGGGAATTGTGAGGTTCAGTGCGTTGAGATGCTTGAAAAGAAGCATCAAGCGGCGACCATAAGGATAGGATTGTGAAGGATCTTGTTTAAGATCTTGCATCCTGGAAGCCATTATGTAGGCAAGATTTACTTGTATGGACTTGGTTAAGCACCACATGAGTCCAAGTTCAGTCATGGAAACTTTATCATCATCTTTTTTCTGAAGAAGAAGTTGTGACTTATGATCATTTTGCATGTTCCATACTCTGGTCGAATGTCATTGTCAAAAACTCCTTCTTGACAGAGAGTACTTAGTTTTTGTTCTGGATCAATGAAGAGTGAGGTTAGCGCTCTTCTTGGAATGAACTTTGGAAGGAGTTGTATATGATTCTTCGTATCATAGAACTCAGCTCCTTTTGTGGGCACTCTAAGGATGTAGCCAAATCGCTTAAGTGTCATCACATGGTCTTGATCAAGCAGAATGAATTTTACCCTTCGGTCAGAGGTAAATTCAAACTTTGAATAGAATTGCTTGACAAGTGAAGGAAATGTGTAGGTTTTAAGTGAAGGAAATGATCCCCATCCAATTTTATCAAACTCACTTTGAAGAGTAGGATAGTCATAGAACACTTCATGTTCTTCTTGGATGTGTCATGAATCATCTTGAGAGTTCTTCTTTTCATCACATGAAAGTTTGTTGTGAACTTTTATCATTTTGAGATTTGAGTGATGTTTGGAGTTTGAGAAGATAAAGGGTTTTGGAGAGCTCATTGTTTTGAGGTGCAAGAAGTTCTTTGAGAATTCTCAATTTAAAGAATCTTGAGCAAGGATTTCCATCCATTTTGAGTAATTGTTTTGTTCAAGAATTTTAAAGAAGAAGTTTGTTGAGTCCCCAAAATAATTAAGGATTTAATTATGACAAAACAATATTTATTTGCACTAAAGTGTTATGTGCAGCCAGCACACGTTTGTTTATGTATAGTCAGCTAATATAGCTGTGTCGAGTGTTTAGTATGCTGCCTAGTCTATCAGCACAAGGTAGATATGTATTCTTCGAATCAGCACAGGATGTGCACCCAGCAAATCAAGAATATCAAGTGACTCAGCATATGAAGGACCAGTAAGTCTGGATATTAGCATACAACACAAGACAGCCATGCTCCATTACAAGCATGGTAGTTTCCCAGAGTGGTCTACATCAACGCACTATTCAACAGAAGTCGAAGACAAAGTTGAACAGAAAAGGACAGGAGTCGGCGGCTGACAAGTGACCTTACAAGACCACGTGGGAATGCAGAAGTGGAACGCATGTGCAGACATGTGTTATACTTTAATCATACCTAGGGAACACAACATTCCATTTGTTTAAATCAAATGGTAGTGCCAAACCGAATGGGTGTGTTCCAGCAAATAGCTACCTAAGAGGAAAGAAGGAAAGCACGCCTTCTGACACAATTGTCCCCACAAGTACAAAGCATCCAATGTACTAGTGGACAATAGACTAATTACACAGTTAATAGAACTACTATATATATTGTTGTATCCACTATTGTAAAAAGTAGTGGTGTGGGTTTATTTGTTAGAGTCCAAACCGTGTAATAGCTTTAGTTTGTCTCTTAGCTATAATCTAGGTAATCTGTATCAACCAACTATCATTTCCGCCAAGGATAGTTGTGATTCTTTCTGATTTAATCAATAAAGAATAACAGTTGAAAATTACCTGTGACTCTATCTTATTTACTACAGAATACTAAACGTGATTAACTGACTAGTTAATTAAGAAAAGAATTGTATTCACCCCCCCTCTACAATACTCCTGTTGTTATTAAGGGACCAACAACTGGTATCAGAGCTTCAGTCTTGATAATTAATATCTTGGATCTGAATTCTCTTATGGCTTCGTATTCAAACTCAGCTTACCTTGAGAATGGCTCGTCTAACAGACCACCTAAGTTTGATGAAGATGAGTATGAAACCTGGAAGGCAAGGTTCATGCTACATCTTGAGTCTGTGGATTCACTCATGCCTGGAATTGCCAAAGATGGCCCTTTTGTTCCCACTGAGACAGTTGGTAGTGCACCAGCAACAGCTGACACTCCTGCCATCCCTGGCAGAGAGGTTATTCTCACTCCCTCTAGATGGGATGATGAGGATAAACGTCGAGTTGGTCTTGACCCTAAAATCAGAACTCTGTTAGCCATAACTTTGCCTAACCCACTGTTCAAACTGATCAAGGGAAAAGAAAATGCTAAGCTTATGCTTGACTACCTAGATGTCACCTATGAGGGTATGGGAGAAGTTAGGCAGAACAGGATGATTGCTCTTAAAAGAGAATATGAAATGTTCTTTGCCTATAAGAATGAAACCCTTAAGCAAACCTTCATTAGGTTTAACTCTTTGATAGCAGACCTGACCACCTTAAATGTAACCTACACTGAATTTGAACAAGTGAACAAATTCATTGATGCACTGCCATGTAAATGGAAACCTGTTACTGACCCATTAAGAACCACACAGACCCTAAAGAACTTTAACCTGTCTTCTCTCTACAGTTCCCTTTGGAATCATGAGAAGGCAGAAGCCAAGTTTGAACTTAACATGAAAGAAAACTTTAGGTCTGCCCCCACCACTTCAAAATCATCTAAAAATGATGATGCTGCTCTTATTGCTGCTGCTAAATGGAAGAAAGCTCAAAAAGCTTTACTGGTTCAAAAGTTACTGGCAGAACAAGAGTCAGCTGATAGTGTTGAGGAAAGTGGTACTGGGTCTGAAGAAAGCAGTACAGATGAAAGTGATGTAGAAGGGTTTGCTGAAGGTATGGCTCTGCTGGCTAGGCAGTTCAAAAGGTTCAATCGTAGTAGAACCAGCAAGTCATACAAAGGGAGCAAAAAGCCAAATGCTAGGTACAACAGCAAGTCAGTCAAGGGTCCTAAATCTGAGTGCTTTAATTGTGGGAAGGTTGGACATTTTGCTGCTGAATGCATGTCCAAGAAACCTTCCACGTCACATGCTAACTCTTTCTCAAAAGCTGATAAGTACAAAAACAAGTACAAAGCTATGAAAGCTCAGATGAAGGAAAGTGCAAAGACTGACAAGAAGGGTAAACAGCCAGAAAAGGTTCTAGTTGCTGAACATCATGACTGGGATGAAGCCAGCACGTCCTCATCTTCCGATAGTGATACTGATGATGATGGTGCTGGTTATGCTACTGGTAAAAGGCTGTGTTTGATGGCCAAAGAGGTAGAGGAGTCTGATGAGGATGATGGTGGTAGTACGTTTTTGGCTGATATGAGGGAAGCTGATCAAAGCAGAGATTCTCTTCAATGGAAAACTGAAATGATGTATAAGGTTGATAATTTTCGAACTTATACTGATAATGAAAAAGCTGAAATGTTTGACTACCTAAGAATTGATTTATGCAGAAGCTGCAAACGAGAAGAGAGTTTGAAATCTAATAACAAATCTTTAAATGAAAAACTCAAAGGCAAAAATGATGAAATTAAGATCTTAAAAGATACAATTTCCAAACTTGAAAAACAAAACTTTGCTTTAGAAACTCTTCACGTTGAGGCAGCAGAAGTCAAGACCCAGCTGGACAATCTCAAAAGAGTTGTTGCTTCATGGTGCACATCTGCTCAACGCACAGCTAAATGTGTTAACGAGCAGGTGCCTGCCCAAGTTCAAGCCTTCTTTGCTGGTGACTATGCTGCTGCTGCTGCTATTGCAGAAGTTACTTTCATGGACCCGATTCTTGAAACTGATCCTGAAGCTGTCTTGCCAAATACTTTTGCCAAGATAGTTGAAGGTAAAAAGGTTGTGACAAACAAATTTGTTAGACCTACTGTGTCCCCACCACCTGCCATGAAAGAAATTTTGGAGGATGAAGTTAGAGCAAGAGAAGCCAGTAACTCAATTGATGAGACTACTGACCCCTCAAGCATCCACTACATGACGCCGAAAGAAAGACGTATTAAAAGGGAAATCACTGAAAACAATTTGAGAAAAGTTAAACCAACTGATTCCCCTTCGTGTTCGAGTTCTACCAGTGCTAAGCCAGCTGATGACCAATCTACTGGTCACCCAGTAGCTGCAGACAAGCCAGTGAAACGAAATACTGGCAAATCTAAGGCAGCAATTAAGATACCTACTGGTTCATCAGCATCAGAAGACAAGCCAGCAACTTCCCACGCTAACTTGTCAAATGATAAAGAAAAGACAGTTCGCCATGGTCATGGTACTGGTTCCAAAAGGAAAGCTGCCCATAAGGGAAAAGCAAAAATTGACTCGACTGATGAGCTGTCTATCACTGAGATAATGACAGCCAAGCTTGACCAGCTAATTGAGGCAGTAATTAAAAGTCGACCCGATCCTACTGCCCTTATTAGATCTGTGCAAGAACAGCCACAAAAGCCAAAAGTGAGAAAATGCTACAAATGTGGCAGCAAAGCTCACCTGGCTAACCAGTGTACTCAAACCCAAACCCCATCTGCTGCTTCTTCTAGCAAGCCAGTAGAAAAGAAGAAGTCATCAAAGGTGACTCCTTCAGAACCCATCCTTGGATGGGTTCCCAAAAAGAACTAATCTCTAAGTTATTGTGCAGGGCATTCAAAACAAGCAAATCTGGTATCTCGACAGTGGTTGTTCGAGACATATGACCGGAAGTAAGTCCCTGCTGATGGACTATCAGGAAAAGGATGGTCCAGTTGTTTCGTATGGAGATAATTCGTTGGGTTACACAAAAGGTTTTGGTACTTTGACAAATGGGAATGTCACGTTCTCAAATGTTGCATATGTAGTTGGGCTTAAACATAACTTACTCAGCATAAGCCAACTGACAAGCAAGAATAAGATAGTCCAATTCAGAAAGAAAATTGGTACTATTTTTGATAAGACAGGGAAGCCACTGCTGACTGCAAAACGTCATGAAAACATGTATCAAATTGACATGAACACAGCAGTCACAACAACTGATACTTGTTTCTATTTGAAGGCAGCAGACAACCTGAAGTGGTTATGGCACAAGAGACTCTCACATCTCAACTTCAAAGATATTCACAGATTATCCAGTAGAAGTTTGGTGTCTGGGCTACCCACAATGTCTTATGTGAAGGACAGATTGTGTCCTGGTTGTGAAAAGGGGAAACATCACCATGCCTCGTTCAAATCAAAGCAAATCTCATCTGTTGAGAAACCATTTCACTTACTTCATATGGATCTATTTGGTCCAGTGAATGTGGCCAGCTGTAGTGGGAAGAAGTATACACTGGTTATTGTTGATGAATACTCGAGATACACTTGGGTGTTCTTTCTAAGGCAAAAGAGTGAAGCTGCTGATGAAATCATCAATTTTATCAAAAGAATGGAGCTTTTGAATGGGCAACTGGTGAAGCAACTAAGAAGTGATCATGGTACAGAATTCAGAAATGCTACATTAGAAGAATTTTGTGCTGACAAAGGTCTTTCCCAAAATTTCTCTGCTGTGAGAACACCTCAGCAAAATGGTGTTGCAGAAAGAAGAAACAGAACTCTCATTGAAGCAGCAAGATCTATGTTGGCTGAGTCTGGGTTGAAGAATTCCTACTGGGCAGAAGCTGTGAATACTGCCTGTTTTACCCAGAATAGATCTCTTATTGTGAAAAGACATCAGAAAACTGCTTATGAAGTTCTCAAAGGAAGAAGACCCTCAATTTCATTTCTTCATGTATTTGGCACTCCCTGTTACATTCTAAATAATAGGGATCAGCTGGGCAAATTCGATGCTAAAGCTGATGAAGGTATATTCCTTGGATATTCCAACATGTCAAAGGCATATAGGGTCTACAACAAAAGAAGAGGTTGTTTTGAAGAATCCATTAATGTTACATTCAATGAAACTGCCTCTGCTTCATCTACTGATCGTGAAGATGAAGTGTTACTATTTGAAGAGCCTACTCAGCAAGCTCCTGATGATGAAAAGCCAGCAGCACAACCCTCACCAATCCATGCTGCTGGGTTCTCTGATGATGAAATGGAACATTCTGTTCCATCTGTGTCTAAACCAAGTGGACCTACTGACTCTACTGAAGTGCTGCAACTTGAGCCTAGGTCTGCTGGTTCTGAGAGATCACAAGCTGGTACTGATTCTACTGATATTGATCAGCAACCTTCTGTTGCTGCTCACTCATCTGAACCAGCTGATGATCAAGATGCTGTGTGTTCTACAACCAGCTCACCTGTTCATAACACCAAATGGACTAGGGAGCATCCGATTGAGCAGATTATTGGTAATCTTGCGAGTGGTGTTAAAACACGGAGGCATGCTACCAGTAACTTTTGTATGCATGTTAATTTTGTGTCTACTATTGAGCCCACGTGCCCTGAGGAAGCACTTCAAGATCCTAGCTGGGTTGGTTCAATGCAAGAAGAAATTACTCAGTTTGATAGGAACAAAGTGTGGACATTGGTACCTGAACCTGAGGATAAGACAAAGAAGATCATTGGTACTAAGTGGGTGTTTAAAAACAAGATGGATGAAGATGGTGTCGTTATCAGAAACAAAGCAAGATTGGTTGCTCAAGGGTTTAGACAGGAAGAAGGATTGGATTATGGGGAAACTTATGCACCAGTGGCTAGGATGGAAGCTATCAGATTGTTCTTAGCATATGCTGCTAGGATGAACTTTAGAGTATTTCAGATGGATGTTAAATCTGCATTTCTGAATGGGAAGCTGCAAGAAGAAGTTTATGTCAAACAGCCTCCTGGTTTTGTAAGCAGTAAATATCCAGACCATGTATACAAGTTAGACAAAGCTCTTTATGGCCTTAAACAGGCTCCAAGAGCATGGTATGAGACACTTCATGTGTATCTCACTGGTATAGGTTTTAAAGTTGGAACAATTGATACCACTCTATTCTCAAAAGAGATAGATGGTGATCTCTTGTTGGTACAGATATATGTGGATGATATTATTTATGGTTCTAAAAATGAAAAACATTGTCAAGATTTTTCAAAACGTATGTCAAAGGCATATGAAATGAGTTTACAAAGAGATCTGCAATACTTTTTAGGATTGCAGATCAAACAACTTGATGATGGAATATTCATAAGTCAAGATAAATATATCAAAGATATGTTAAAGAAATTTGGTCTGACCTGTTTAAAAGACATAGGGACTCCAATGGCAGCATCCATTAAAATAGATGCTGATCCAAATGGTGAACCAGTCAATATCACTGAATATAGAGGTATGATTGGATCCCTACTTTATCTCACAGCCAGCAGACCAGATATTATGTTCGCCACATGTCTCTGTGCCAGATATCAAGCTGATCCTAAAGAGTCACACTTGCTGGCAGTAAAAAGAATATTCAGATACCTAAAAGGTACTGCTAAACGTGGTCTTTGGTATCCCAAAGACCAGGACTTTGAACTAATTGGGTATTCAGATGCTGACTTTGCAGGGTGTAAAATAGACAGGAAAAGTACTACTGGTGGGTGCCAGTTACTGGGTAGTAGGCTAGTCAGCTGGACAAGCAAAAAGCAAAATACTGTGTCCACATCCACTGCTGAAGCAGAATATGTCTCTGCTGGTAGTTGTACTGCTCAAGTACTGTGGATGCAAAGCCAGCTAAAGGACTATGGTGTTCATGTTACAAAAACTCCAATCTACTGTGACAACACCAGTGCAATTGCTATCACCAACAATCCTGTGATGCACTCAAGGACTAAGCACATCGATGTTCGGTATCATTTCATAAGGGATCATGTTCAAAAGGGTGATGTTGAGTTACATTTTATTTCTACAGACCAGCAATTAGCAGACCTATTTACAAAGCCATTAGATGAGAAACGCTTTAACTATCTCATCTCTGAGCTGGGTATGCTTGAGCTTTAAATAAAAGACAACTTTTGTTGGTGTGCTGGCTCTACAACGTGTAGGGCAAACCAGTAAGTCACATTTATTTACTTACTGCCTACATGTCAAACAACCAGCACAGCAAGGTCTTTTATATTTTGGTTACTTAAATGTTTTAGATGAAATAATAAATAGCTCTCCAAATTTAATGATTCCTTAAAACTGGAAACTCATTTACTTCCAATGATTTAAATTAAATTCATGACATATTAAATGTAACAAAAGTATTTTGTATTTAATACGAAAAATTATTTTTGAGGTTTTAAATCAATTTGTTTGAAATAAAATCTGATGCATTTAATGCTGTATGGGAGTAATGAGTGTTTAAGCCGTATAAATGTCATGTCAACCGTCTGTCTCCCTTTGAAAACGTGCCAGTCTGTCACATCTGCCCACGCGCCTGCAGATGACAGTAACTTTCTCTCTCCTGCACTTTTTCACCCACTCACAACGGATAAAAGTGTGTTTCATCTTACAAAATAACCTTCGGTTATTCATTTTTCAAAATACACACACTTTTACTCTCAAAATCTTTTCAATCTTCAAATCTTCATCCTACACTCATCAATGGCAGAACAACAACCGCAATCACCACGTGCTGCAAGCCAGCAAGAGGAACAACAGCAACAACAACCTCAATCAATCGAACCACAACCTGCCCCACAACCGGCACCGGCACCGGAGGAACCGGTGGTTCAAGAACACGTCGTTCAAGGACCACTGTTCAATCTCCACCCCAACCTGATTAGGGCTCCCAATGCACCTGATCACTCACTGATTCGCCTATCTAGAGGCAATGCTGCACATGCCCTCTCTATTCCCAAATCGAAGGTTAACAAAGGGTATGAGGCCCTCATCGAATACATCCGTCAATCACCTCTGGCAAGAGCCATCACCGGTGTACCTTCCCGATTCTATGCTGCCTGTTTGGCACGATTTTGGTATACTGCCACTGTTGCCACCACTCCCGGCAACGTTCCATGTATTCGTGGCATGGTGACTGAAACCCTAAATTGCTCTGTCACCGTCGAAGCTATTAGACGTGCTCTTCAATTGCCCAGTGGACCATTTGTTGCTTCACCTACTAGTGACGAATTAAGAAGGGAGGTGTTGGAGACCATTGGGTTTGCTGGACCAGTGGCACATACACCGTTGAGAAAGCATATGCCACCTCTGTGGTACTACTTCTTTGGGTTGATGACTCAGTGCATGAGTCAAAAGTCAGGAAGCTTTGACCAATGCTCAGATTTTGAGCTCAAGCTTGGTCATGGGTTGTTGTTCAACAGGAACATCGATTACGCCCTTGAAATTTATTTGAGGCTAAGGGAAATGGTCACTGCTAGAGTAAGAACCAACTTGATTCCATTTCCACGATTCTTAAGCCTGGTATTTGAAAGTGAACTGGGTGAAGCTTATCAGCAAATTGCTGATCAATCATTTGAGGTCCCAGTAAAACACGGGGGTATGCCAAAGGATGTACCTGCTGCTCCATATGCTGAGTTGACACCAGCAATGAACGAGTATCTTGCTGCTCGTCGTGGAGCCACCCAATCGACTGCCTCTGGTTCTGCACCAGCTGAGGGGGAGGGTCCTCAGCGAAAGCCAGCAACGCGAAGGAAGCAGCCAGCTACCTCAACTAGTACAGCCACCGTCTCATATACTGGTAAAGCAGTAGTTGTATTAGAATCTAGTGCTCTCTAATCATAAAGAACAGCCCTAGTCTTATATACTGACTACCCATTTCTAGTGTTGGAATCCGTTGCTCATCTATTTCTTGGTAACAGGCAAACCTAAGCGTGCTAAAGCTGGCTCCAAGCGAACCACAGGGGAGATTGCACCAGTCTCAGCTGCTGCTCCTGCAAAGGATGTAGCTATGGAACCTGGTGCGTTTCTAGACCAAACAGCAGAACAATCTAAATTAATTGAAAAATTTTTAACTGCTGACTTGAAAAATGTTGAGGGAGTTATCGGTATAACCCTAGCTCCCAAACTGACTGGTTTTAAAACTGGTGTCAAGAAGAGTAGCAACCCATACTCGTCTAACCAGGCACTTCCACATTTTTCTGAAATGAACTTATTGCAATACTCTCTGCTGACAGTACAACCAGCAGAGAACATAACTGACCCCCAAAGCAGGCTTGAGCTGGGTCTTCATCGTGTTGAACCAGCTCAGGTGACTGCACAGCCAGTATGTTACTCGGATACTGTTAAGAGTCGCACTCCTACATCATTACCAGCCAGATCTCTTACACTATCTGGGTCAACATGTGTTGCCAATGAGTCAGCAGAGTCACCGCTGTACTTACAGACACCTTCTTCTGTCTCATTCGAAGGGCTGACCAAATCACAAGTCTGTCCCCAGAGGCCAAAAACAGAGGCAATTGTTGAGTCAAATTTATTTGGTTCTACAGTTGCTAACATAACTTGTTCTATTGTTTCAGTTCTTAGCAGGGTAGATGAACAGGCAGAGGGGGAGCAAAATAAAGATGTTGTTATTCCTACTGGTGATATTGCTGCCTCTGCTACTGGTGTTGGTGCCACTCATTCTGTTACTGGTGGTGCTGATGCTAGTACTGTTGATTCTGCTGCTGCTGGTGTGGAAGATGTTATCATGGAAGAACCTCCTGTTCTTGAGAAGGTTATTGACAATATTGTCAAGGATGTTCTTCTTGATGAACCTGTCACCCAGCCAAGAGTGGACCCTGCATTAATGTCTGATGAGCCTGCTGATTCTTCTGATTCTTCTTCTATGGAACGTCAAGTTCTTACAGAATCGGCAGTTCGTCATCCTATTGGTCCGATTTTGGTTGCTACTGAACCAACCGCTGAGGTTGCTGATGTTAAGGATGCTGGTACCTCTGCTGACACAACTACTGATTCGACTAAGGCTTCTGTTGCTGAGGAAACAAAGCCATATGTTGTGCAGGTACCAGATCCAGATGAAGTTGTTCCTAACTTCATTTTCAAGGGAGCTTCAATCTCTCCCAAGATTGCTATGCTGGTCGATCAGCTGACCATTGATCCCGAATCTGCGATAGTCTCAGCCAGCAGATTACCTCGTGAAGAGATGGTTGAACTATTATCTCAGCTTGATAGACCAGCTAGAGAAGAAATTTATGAGAGGATAGCCCTGCTGGAGCAAATCAATGAACAGCCTTACTATCATGTTTTTGGTATGGCTCCAGCTGCTTCGCCATTTCCTGGTACATGGAGGCCTCTCAAGTTTGTCATCGATCCTACTACTGGTAAGTGTGTTATGCAAAATGTCCCTGATTCGCCAGTACCTTCTTCTTCCTCAGCTTCTTCCTCCTCATCTTCTCCTGATGAGGATGCTGATGAAGGTACTGGTAAGGGCGAACCAGTCACTCATGATAACGTGACTGGTTCCAAAGACAAACCAGTGGATCTTACTGATGACAATGCTGATAGTAATGCTGACAAGGATATCAGTGGTTCTAAGCCTTCGGGCGAAGGTAAAAACGATGGTGATCATGATGATGAGTCAGCTCCTGACCTTCCATCTCCACCACCCCACGGTGATACTCCTCTGTTAGCTTGTGCTGACCAACCTTCAACCTCTGCATACTTAAAGTTCAATGCAGATGAGGTTGCTGATATTTCCACCTTTGCTGTCTATAAGACACTGCAAGGGATCACACCAAATTTGGAGGAAACTATTCGCAGAGCTATTGTTGATAGTGTTTCTGCTGCTGTCAGATCTGCTGGAGAGGCTGTTACAACTCCTATTGATCTTAAACTCCAGCAGGTGTGTGCTTTTGCTGATGTGGCAGTCGAAGCAATCACAAAGCACCATGAAGATGAAGAGGAGCTTCAAAGGCGAATTATCTCTCACAATGAATACTGTGAAAATATCACCCGACTCCAAGCTGATTTGGATGCTGCTAACCGCAGAAATACTTTCCTAAATGAGGAGAACAGGGTGTTACACGAGAGATTGGAATCGCAGGAAGCTCAAATGGCTAACATGATTCCTGCTGCTGCCTATGTTCAGATGGTTGAAAACATGCAACGAATGGCTGCTTTGCAAGGTGATGTTCGGGCCATCGTTGAACAAATGGCTATGGGTGTAGCAAGGAATGAAGTTAGATCCTCCAATCTTCTGCTACGACAATTTGGTGTGGATCCTGGTGCCCATCTTACTCCAGAGGTTGCGGAGTGGAACAATTTTGCCTTCTCTGCTCCTCAGTCAGACAGTGATCTTGATGCTACTGTCTCCCCTTATATTACTGCCCGTGCTGATGACAAAAAGGGGGAGAAAAAGTCTCAAAAGAAATCTAAAAAGAGAAAACAGTCTGAGGGGGAGCATGAACATGAAAAGGCTCCTAAACAACCCAGGAGAGATGGAGATGGTGATGGTGATGGTCAAGACACTGGCCCTAAGCCCAGCAACGCTCATACTGAAGCTGGTGGTGCACAGGCAACTGGTGGTACTCAACCCAGTGTGTCTGCCACACCAGTGGATGATATTGGTTCTGGCAGTAAGCCCAGTGATGTTTCTGATATGGCTGTAGCTGAAGCTTTTGTGCTGTCTCAATCTATTGAACGTAAAATGAAGAGGAAGTTAGAGAGACATCAAAAGCGACAGCAGGAACTAGATGATGCCTTCAATGCCAAGTTTGAGGCCTTTGCTGATCTTAAACGTCGTAAGATTATGCACAGAAGATGGCTGAGTCCAAAAGCATTGGAAGTCGATGATGACCTGACTGCCTTTGATAAACACAGAAAAGAGGCAAGAAAAAGAAATGCCAAGTTCATGGTCAAATTCGACAAACAGAGGGCAAAGCTGTATGCACAGAGAGCAGAAAGAATCAGGAACATGACTCCTGCTGAGATGAAGGATTACCTTGATTCTACTGGGTCAACTGGTGGAGTTAGAGCTGATATTTTCATGAAATGGGTTGATGCTATGTTAGAACCCAGCTCTACTCCTCAACCAGCATCTGCTGCTCAGCCAGCTACACAACAAAAACAGCCAGCAGAAACAATCATCCTTAGTGATGATGATGTTATTAGACAGGGGGAGCATCTTGCTACTGTTCCTTACCTGCCTCCTATTCAACCAGTATCGACACAAGAACCATCAGCTGAACCCAGGCCTATTGACAAATACAGGGTGAAATCTGCTCCTAGGGACAATCAGCCCCTGAGGAAAGGACCCCTATTCGAGGCAGCTGATGAAGGTACTGATGTGGTTGAGCCAGCTGATACTAATCAGTCAGCTGGCATTGAAGACACAGCAAGGAGTGCTGTGATAGAAGACCCAGCCAGAAGTGTGCTGATGGGTAGTACAAGTGTTGAAGACCCAGCAAAGTCGGTTGAGCTGGGTGCTAAACAAGTAGGTGATGAAACGGTTGATCCTGCTCACTTCACAGTCTGGGGAAGAGACGGGCAAACATTTGTTCTATCTCTTCTTCCTCCCCAGATTCAAGTTTACTTTGACAGAACACAGGATAACCGGGTCAATCAGCATCCAGTTAGTTCATCTGGCAGCTATGAATCATCTATGTATCCTCCATCTTCCCCAAGGGTTCATGACAAACATATCACTTGGGAAGATGACTCAGTAACCCATGGTGAGCCGAACATCAGAAAAATGAACCCAGATGAAAGAGATGCCTACAGACTTCAGATCACTGTTCCAGAGTTGCTTGAACAAAGACAAATTGAACTTAATGAAAGAATTCGTCAAGTCAGGCTGCTGCATCACCCTCTTGATCAGCCACACTATATTGCTGCACTTAACTTTGGCGTTGACATTAGGGTGTACTTGAATAACAGTGGTCTCAGGCTCTCCACTACTGATGAAAGAATTCATTTTGAAGATGCTCTCCAGCTGGGTATGGATATAAGGGAGTATTGTGCTGCCCTTAGTACTGAAGAGGGTAGAAAGATGGTTGAAGCAGTAAGATCCCTGAACATTTCTTATGATGATTATCTGATGGGTTTAGCTGCTGAAAGGGAAGCCAGAGAAGCTGCTGATGCTGAACTTGCTGAACGTTCAAGGCTTCAGGATATTGAAGACAGATTGGCTGCTGACAGAAAGCAACAGGCTGAGTCCCTCAAACTAGCCAGAGCCATTGTCAAAGAACAGGATAAGGTTTTTGATAAGATAGAAACTGCTAAGGATGTACCTACCACTGCTCCTGTAGTACCTGATCACAATATTGAGTTTCCTGATACTTACTATAAGAGCAGGTATGGTAATGTGATGAATAGAAGATCTAATCCCTGCAGAATTATCAAGGTAAACAGGGGGACAAAAAGGGCTTTTAATGTTGTCAGGGAGAACAATGTTCAAGAAAGGATCAGTTTTGATGACTTAAGAACTCTTGGATTCAGTGAATGGATAGAAATCTTGGAGTATTTCATTGGTAAAGGTGAAAGTGCTATCAAGAGTGCTCTTAAGACTGAACTCCAACAGCTGTTCAAGAAGGCAACTAAGTTTGGGAATGCACCAGTAGTTGATGTTGATGAATTTCTTGCTCAAAAGCCTAAAGGGAAGCAACCTACTGGTGAAGGACCAACTGGGAGAAGCCGAATTGTTCTACCTCCTTCCATCCCTGTTTTTGACCCTGCTGAATTACCTCTCCTGTTCCCTGAAGCCTGGAAGATTAAACAAGAGGAGCTATCTGATGAAGAAAGAGAAAGAGAAAGGGATAAAGATAGATAGTCTCCTATGTGCTTAACTTGTATCTTTGTAATTTACTTTTTATTTTTTGAATTATCTTGTAATTATTATATATATCTGATGTAATGTAAGTAAAGTGAGTTTATCTTCAAAATCATATCAAATTATAAGATATAGATAACTCATCAAAAGATCCCAAAACAAACTTAAAGGGACGAATTTACTGTCTACTCTCTCTAGGTCCCTAAGTGCTGGCTTTAGTGTTTTCTCTTCAAGTCATAGGTTTTGTCATCATCAAATAGGGGGAGATTGTTGAGTCCCCAAAATAATTAAGGATTTAATTATGACAAAACAATATTTATTTGCACTAAAGTGTTATGTGCAGCCAGCACACGTTTGTTTATGTATAGTCAGCTAATATAGCTGTGTCGAGTGTTTAGTATGCTGCCTAGTCTATCAGCACAAGGTAGATATGTATTCTTCGAATCAGCACAGGATGTGCACCCAGCAAATCAAGAATATCAAGTGACTCAGCATATGAAGGACCAGTAAGTCTGGATATTAGCATACAACACAAGACAGCCATGCTCCATTACAAGCATGGTAGTTTCCCAGAGTGGTCTACATCAACGCACTATTCAACAGAAGTCGAAGACAAAGTTGAACAGAAAAGGACAGGAGTCGGCGGCTGACAAGTGACCTTACAAGACCACGTAGGAATGCAGAAGTGGAACGCATGTGCAGACATGTGTTATACTTTAATCATACCTAGGGAACACAACATTCCATTTGTTTAAATCAAATGGTAGTGCCAAACCGAATGGGTGTGTTCCAGCAAATAGCTACCTAAGAGGAAAGAAGGAAAGCACGCCTTCTGACACAATTGTCCCCACAAGTACAAAGCATCCAATGTACTAGTGGACAATAGACTAATTACACAGTTAATAGAACTACTATATATATTGTTGTATCCACTATTGTAAAAAGTAGTGGTGTGGGTTTATTTGTTAGAGTCCAAACCGTGTAATAGCTTTAGTTTGTCTCTTAGCTATAATCTAGGTAATCTGTATCAACCAACTATCATTTCCGCCAAGGATAGTTGTGATTCTTTCTGATTTAATCAATAAAGAATAACAGTTGAAAATTACCTGTGACTCTATCTTATTTACTACAGAATACTAAACGTGATTAACTGACTAGTTAATTAAGAAAAGAATTGTATTCACCCCCCCTCTACAATACTCCTGTTGTTATTAAGGGACCAACAAAGTTAAATTTGATTGCTTTTGGATATTGTTTGTAAGTTAGTGGTATTGATTTGCTATATGTGTGTATTTAATGAACCTTGAATGAATTGCAGTCAATCTGCAATCACTGTCACGGTCAGCCGTGCCTGCGACCGCATTTTATCTGCAACACATTTTTATTTATTTAGTCTTTCACATTTTTGGGTAAGATTAAGGCATTATAAAGTTCAAATGCATTATGTCCACATCCAACCATAGAATCATAGCATAATTGTCTTACACATTCTTTGCCACAATTATTCTTTTTCAAGGAATTCTTAGATTGATTCACTTGAATTTTCATCCTCCGTATCGCTTGTCTTGCAGGTCAACTTCTTTATTACTCCTTTCATCATCTTCACAATCTTTGACTCCTTTTTGAGATTCTTAATTTGTTCTTTGTAGATTTTGTCCATATTTGCCATTATCTGACACTCTTGAACTTTTTCATCAGCTTCTTCGTCTTCACTGTCAGGTATCTCAGCATTTTCTCTACCGATCCTTACTTCTCCTGACGTCCTTTTTTGTTTGCGGGAGGTTACTTCTGAGGTTTTTGGTCCTTTTAATATGGAAAGTGTAGGTTGATGAAAGTTATCACTTGTGACACCCAAATAGTCAAACACTTTATTGAGATGTAGTCCATAGGGTAATGCACGAGTGGTTTCTGTAACAGTTCCGTTCATTCTTGATGCCATGAGATATGCCATATTTACTTTGATATCATTTTCTAAGCACCACATCAGAGCAAATTGAGTGGCGTGGACATTTGAGTGATTGCCTGATTTGCAATAGATGTTGTGGATGATGATTTTGTTCCAAGTGTCATACTCTGGACGAAGGTGTTTTCCTTGTACACCAGATTTCTCAATTTCAGTTCTTGGAGCATCATTTTTGCACAGTGTATCGATTAGAGGAGTTTTGTTTGAAATGAAGTCAGGAAGGTTCGAAAGATCATGTTGTCTGTTGTAGAACTTTTCTCCCTCAATGGGAACATCCAACATGATCCCGAAATCCTTGAGTGAATAACGATAATTAAAGCCCAGAAGATTGAAGAATACTTCATCATTCACAAAGTTGATTATGATACCGCAACCCGCATGCGCAATATATACGTATGCGTGTACTCGCTAGCATGCGTATGCGTGTACTTTGTATGCGGTATGCAGCATGCGGATTCGTATCGAATGCCTTTGTTCCCGGTACGACGGTTACTTGGTCCTCAAGTACGTTTCTTTTCCATAATTATATCCGTGATTCGGGGGAGTTGGTTATGGAAGGGATTACCATTATCTCGGATGGTTCTAGAATTAGGGTTTGCCTATATATACAAACCCTACTTATCATTCTAAAAAAACAACCACGTTACGTAACAATCATCAACCACACATCTTACGTAACCAACATCATCTCTCGTCTTCTCAAGGTTAACAGGTTAGTTCTTTGTTGACTCGCACCTACAGCCTTATATGGGGCCTTCCGATCAATGACCGTTATTGAAGGTGGACTTAATCACTTGGCCACCCTGCCGACATCATCATGTCGGCCAGGGTCATTCACGGTAGCTGGACCGGAGAGCCTTGTTCTAAGATCCTTAAACCCCCCATTTACTTATTGTACAGACATATTAACCCTATGGTAAAAATATGCATGATCAGTTGAAATTAGCGTAAAATTCTCGAATAAGTGAGGGATGGATAAGGCCGTTTAGAGTGAGAAAAGATTTCCATTTGAGTTTTTCAAACTGCCTTACAAGTTCAGGCATTTCGGTGTGAGCGACTCTTCTCCCCTCGGCAATTTTTCTGCCTGTCAGAAATTCAATGTTGTAGGGAATTCTCTCTTTAGGATCAGATGGTAGATCATATGAGTCTTTTCTTTTTGCTGCAACAGTCTTGCCTTTTCCTCTAGCCATTTTCTACACAATGATACTTTAGATTAGTTCAAGGTGTATACTTCAATTGTAGCTAACAAGTTTTGCAAACTTTAATTATCATCAATACTTAGGTGTTTTGATGTTAATATTCTTCACATTTTCACTCTTCATTAGTGTCAATGAGTTTGCAACTAGATTAAGATTTTTACAAAGTTCATATGTGTTCTAGACTTTTGAAATCATCATCAACACATATTTTTGACATTCAACAATATTACACTCAATTTGCAACAATGTCATTCATATCATATGAACAATGCTTCTATGGAAATCTAACCTAGATATATAATGAACCCTAGAATTATCCAAAGTTAAATTAATGCATAGATATACAATAATCATTACCACAATCATTTATAAATTGTTCTTCAAGAACAATTTCAATTGTTTGCATCAATTTAGGTTTTGATTCATTCTAGTTAGGGTTTCTTCATAACCCTAATTCATTATACAAACACAATTGAATGTTAGGAAAGCAAGGATGAATCATACTGAAAGTAGGAATTGAAATTGAAGGAATGAGCGTTCTTCTCCGTGCGGTCGATCTCCTTAGCCGTGTGTAGGTGTGTGTGTTTTGAAGTGGGTTGAATAGAAATAAAAGTGAGGGTTTAGTTTAATTTAAAACAGAATCAGACCACGTACGGTCGAAGCACGGTCGACCATGGTGTCAGCCGTGCAGATATTTTTCCAAGTACAGGACAGGAGTCTACGGTCGAGTATACGGTCAGCCGTGGTGCTGCCGTGGATCCTTCTAATCACTTATTTCTTCACTTCTTCTTTCTTTGAACGCGTTTTGACGATTCTTAGGTTCTATAGAATACTTGAGGACAAGTTTTCTTTTCCTAACATTGAATGATTACATCCTCCTGATGTTTAATCATCAATGACACGTAATATACTATATATATATATATATATATATATATATATATATATATATATATATATATATATATATATATATATATATATATATATATATATATATATATATATATATATATATATATATATATATATATATATATATATATATATATATATATATATATATATTCATATTTAATCATTCATATAGTTTACACAAAATGCATTAATCTAGTATTTATCATGCAATATATATTTTCACATAAACACACAATCCTAAGGCAAGTAAGCTTCCTACACTAATCTTTTGAAATCATTTTTCAAAAACAATTTTGCATTTGTAAGAAAAACCTTTCATTAATACAAAGTCTTTTTGAGAAGGTTATTCTCATTAGCATTTTGATCATTGATTTTGATTGATTTTAAGATTACCCAACCCTTGACTTATCCTTACCATGGAATTGCTAGCTTGGTCCATTTTTCCCATATTCTCAATTTTCCTAATAATGGACAATGGACTTTGATTACAAGATTTGTGTTTGCTAGAGTCGTGACATATATTCATTTCATGTTTATCTCTTGATGAATCACAAATAGTTATCATTTCAAGTTTTCTTTTCAAGGTGTTATTTTCATCAATTAAAACTTTGTTAAGTTATCTAACTTTGTGCAATTATTTCTCCAAAAGTTTTACTTTATCACGACTACTATCATACACAAATTTAATGGTCTTGTAATCATCTAACAATTCTTCATAATTAGAAGGATAGAATACATGTACCTCATTGCAATTCATGCTTGAGACGTCATCTTCTTTGAATGGAGATTCAACCTCTTCTTCACTTTGACCATCTTGATCCAAATCATTCAAAGAACTCATGAGGCAAAAGTCTTCATTTCCATCCAACCCTTTTGCTTGAGAATCACCAACCATTTCCAAATCCTTCCCAATTCCTTTACCCTTTAAACTTCAAGAGTTTAAATCTTCTTGAGAACATAGTGAATCCTAACATTCTTTAGCACTTTCACATGAAATTATCTTTAACCTTTCTTCACTAGGAAGAATTCCATGAAGTAGTGAAATTGAATCAAATTGTTTCAAAGCATCATTGTTTTGAAATGTTGAATTCACTAGCCTTGAACTAGCTTATGGTACAAAGTCCCCTACTTTGATTATTCTCCACAACTAGTAATCCTTAGATTTTAGATAAGACTCAAATCTTAATTTCCACACATCAATATTCATCTTATCAAAGATTGGTGCTTCTTTCACCAATTCTTCCAAGTATCCCATAGTTTGAGTTGATCCGAGAATCGTTGACTCAAGTTTTTGCACAAAACGAATTTTGACGCTTTCGCGATCGTTTGTAGCGCAATGATTTGAGCAACCGCTCTGATACCAACTGTAAGTAACTAGAGGGGGGGGGGGTGAATAGTTACTTAATATATTTTTAACACTTTTTCGATTGATTACCAAATTCGATTTTACTTTGATCAACCAAATCAACTCAAACTTGATGTGTGTAGTGTATTGATAACTCCTAAATTATACAGTTTTTTGATAACATTTTGAGGAGTTATCTTAGTATTTTTGAGTCATTTTGATACCAAAACACACTAAAATAGGTAAAAATGTGAAAAAGATATTTCTAATGATTATGTCCAAGTGATGCATTAAACAGGATCAAAAATGAAGAAAATTGCAGATCGCCTGTATGAAGCCGCCGGCATGGTTCTAAGGAAGCCGCCGACTTTGAAGGAAAAATACCAAAATGTTCCAGAATCGATAATAATTGAAAGAACTTTTCGATCATGAAAAAGGCAAAGGAAGCCGCCGGCTTCCCAATGAAGCCACCGGCCTGGTTTACACGTTTTCTCAACTTATTGATCAAGTTCAAGTAAAAATGGAAACAAAATCAAGATAAAATCAGAAAGATCCGGCGAATCAAGTGAAGCCGACGGCATGGCTATGAAACCGCCGGCTTCAGTATGATGGTTATAAGGATTGACTTGCTAATCAAGTTTAACTTGCACGAGGAGTCACCGACTCAAGGCAAGCTGCCGGCTTGGCAAACTGCCCCAGAATACTATAAATTGAAGCCCCTGGTCTCAGTTTTCATATGTTCAAAAATTCAGAAGTTTGTAGAAGTAGATAGTTCGTTTTTTAGGGGTTTTCTCTAAACCCTTAGGTTAGATTTACTCTTTTGTAATCAAGATTCAAGATTTTATTCAAGTAATTTTACATCTACCTTCTTTACAAGGTATGATTCTATCTTTAATATATTGTTTTGTCTATTTTATTTTCTGTAATTGTTTCTGTTCGTCTTTTATCATGAACTAAACGTTCATAGTGATTACGTGGACGAAAGTCAAACTTCATCTGGAATTCAGATGAAGCCGCTGGCTTCACACTCAAGCTGCCGGCTTGGTGTGAAGGAAGCCGCCGTCTTCGTGCTTTGTCCTGTGCAATTTCTGGTTCTTTTTCAGATCTGTATGGTTGAGTTTCTGTGATGATCTTTAAACTGTTTTGAATATGTTTTGCTTGATTACACTTGTTTGCCATGCTTAATGTTTAAATAACATGATTTTAAGGTTGATTACTCCTTGATCTGATAAATCTATTATTTGATTCATGCTACTTGTTTAGATCTAGTCCATCAAACTTGTTAAATTGAATTGCATGCAACTAAGTTAAAGAGTTTAATAGTGATAAACTTATTTGATTTGAATTACGCTTATATAATAGAGGTTGATATTGTTAGGTTTAATCGAAGATCCTTCGTTTGGATTTGTTTAATTAATGATTGCATGAAAACTTAGTAGTAATTGGCTTTCATCTAGTAACTTGAGTTGATCTACTTGGTGTTTAATAGCTTATATAAATTGTCAGTCTATTTCCATATTGATCCTCATCACAAGATTGGTATGTATCATGTAATTGAATTGAACATGAAGAATTAAGATGTTAGTTATGCACATCACATATCTAGCATATGCTTTAAATCCTACTTATTGATTGGTATGCAACACTTAGTTTAACCTATTAAGGGATAATAATTGGTCTATGATTGTTATTCTACTTTGTGTTAATATAAGTCATGAAACTTATTTAATATGAATCCCGTATGAATTAATTATCCATGTAATCACTTGTATAATCACTTGTATAATCACTTGTATAATCACTTGTATCTTTATCTTTATTTTTTAATCTTCAATTCCTTATGTTATTATGTTTATCTTTTAAAAAGCAAACTCTTTCCTAAGAGAAATCTATCCTATAAAAGACATAAAAATATATCTTTAATTCTTTAATAAGAATTAAATAATAAAAACAACTCTTATCGACACCACCCGTCTCATGGGACGATAACCTTACATACTACCTCTGATCGGGTTTTGTTGCTCGTTAGGGTGTTAAAGTGTAATAATTAAAAGGTTTTATAAATTTAAAAGTTGAAGATTAAGCTAAGCACTACTGCACACACTTTCAACACATCAACTTTTTGGCGCCGCTGCCGGGGATTGGCGTGGTAAATACAGAAATTGGATATACTTTAGTTATTGATATTTATTGAAAACAGGTGATGACTGTCTTCCTTTAGGAGAGGGTTGCTGGGGTTTCGATTTAAAGGCTCCTACCCAAACCTAGACGCTTACAAGTCACTTAAGTATTGAAAGATTCAATAGGCCGTGTATGTTTGATTTTTCGTTGTTATGCGATAAAAGTTGTTATTTAATATTTATATTATTAATTACGTCTCTAATATTTAATATATTTAATAATTTAAAATCTACTTATACTCTAAGATACTTCTTAAATAGAAAATCTAAATATATAAATCCTTTAAGGCTTAAAAGATTTTTTTCTAAAACATTTCTTTTCATGATTCTAGATCAAATGATTACTCGATCCAAGAAACCGGTCTTACAAAGAACGTTGTTAAATCCTGATATATTATTTAAACTTTCTAAGGATTTGAAAATAGTTAAGAAATTAGATTTCCAAGAAGGAACTACTTCTAGTGATGATTCGTTATCTAGCCCTCAATCTAGTCCTGATTCTAATTTGGGATGTCTTTTTGGTTCAGAAATTGAAATGACTGATTCAATGGAAGCGTTAATGAAAGCTGGTCGGGAAGGATTAGGTCATGCTATTACTCAGCCGAAATTAAAGAGAATTTTGATATTAAGGGTCCTATTTTTTATTTGCTAAAAGATAATCAATTTAGGGGTACGGAGAAGGAAGATGCTAATGCCCACATTCGGAATTTTAAAGATATCTGTAATCTGTTTAACATTAATAATGTGGAGAGTAATATTAGTTATCTTCGTCTCTTCCCATGGTCACTAAAGGATGAAGCTAGGGAATGGTTAAACTCGTTACCTGAAGGAGATATTACTAGTAGGGATACAATGGTTGAGAAGTTTCTCACTCGATTCTTTCCTGCATCTAAAGCTGTCACCCTTCAAACTGAAATTGCTAATTTTCATCAGAAAACTAACGAGTCTCTTTATTCTGCGTGGGTTTGATTTGGTTAAATGCTTAGAGGTTATCCGCAACATGGTTTGGATAAGTTTAAAAAGGTAACTACTTTCTATAAGGGTTGTGATATTGCTACAAGAAGAGAAATTGATACATCTGCTGGAGGAAACATTATGAGCAAAACTGCCGAAGAAGCCGAAACTCTTATTAACAAGTTGGCTACTCATTCCCATGAATGGCACCAAGACTTAGATATTTCTCATTCGGTGAAATCTGTTAGTTATGATTCTGAAGATATGGTTAAAGCTATGAATGTGCAATTGGGTAATTTAGGAAGGCAGATTGAAAAGCTTACTAAGGAAATGCATATGATTAAGGTAGGTTGTGAAAAATGCCAAGGTCCTCATGCTACTAAAGATTGTGTTGCTAGTCTTACCATGGAGCAAGTCGAGAATGTTTCGTATGTTAATCAATTTCAAGGAAACCCGAATTACCGAAATAATTATAATACGCCTTATCCTGCTAATAATAATAATAACCCACCTGGTCTCTTTCCTGTTAGAGCACCCTTCATTCCAAATTCTTCTAATGCTCAAAAATCTAATCTTGAAGAAAGCATCCTCACTTTTATCAAAAATCAAAATGAAGCTAATGATAACATAAAAGCTCAACTTTCCCAAGTACAAAATAATCATCAAGCGTCCATTCAAAACTTAGAACTCAATGTAACTAAGTTATTCAAACTTGTCGAGGGAAAAGTTCCAGTTGAATCTGAAGTTTCTAAGGAAGTTCGTTTTGAGAAGGTGAATGTTATTAGGGAAGTAAATAGAGTTGATGTTTATGAACCTGGTTTGAAGTATTTATGGGAGTTTGATATGGTTGAGGAAGAATATGATCATGAAATAAAGAAGTTAACTGCTACCGAAGAAGATAAGTCAAAAGATGATAAGGTTCGAGGTCTTGATCATGATGAGGTAATTTTCATGCACGAGTTGTTTGATGAGAAGGAAGAAGAAGTTAATAAAAAGGTTGATGAAAATAATGAAGTTAATATTGAAAAATCTGAAAAATTGGAATGTAAAGATAAAGATGATTGGTTAGCTGATACTATGAGATAGTTGGAAGAAAGGAAAAAGGAAGGTTTCTGCCCTCTTTATTCCTTCACAATTAATCCGGTAGATCCATATTCATCACCTGACGTTCATGTTGCTATGTGCACTGATCCTAGGGAATTTCAAATCCCTTGTTTAATTCGTGGTCCTGGGATTAGCTGATACTGGTTCTAGAATTAATATTATGCCATTTTCTGTCTATAATCGTTTAGGATTACCGTCGATGGAACCATCAAAGGAAATGTTTGTTTTTCTTATAGTCGTCTACATGAGCCGTTGGGGATTGTTAAAAAGTTGAAGTTATTGTTGGTTATGCTTTCTACAAAATTGATTTTGTTGTGATGGACATGAAAGAAGATCCGATAACTCCTTTAATCTTAGGATCTCCGTTTTTAGCTACCGCTCGTGCTACCATTAACTATGCTGATAATTCATTAACTATTTGTTATGGTGCAATATTTGAGTCTATTCCGTTAGTTCCAAGATCCAAAGTTCCTCGCTCTAATGTTAAAATGGTTAAGGTCGATAAAGAGGATGATGATGACTTTACTGTGGATAAAATTGTTACTAATTTCATAAAAGATCAATATAAACTTAGCACTGAAGTGAGATAACATATCCATGAGTTAAGTGTTTCATTCGAAATGTCTTTTCGTAGGGGTCTTGACATCACATTAAATTTCTTGCAACAAATTAAAGCGTTGAATGAGTATGAAAAAAGTAAGTGTGAAGAGAATAAGCCTAAGGAGTAATTCCGTGAGAAGAAAAGAGACACGCAAACGACTCTATAATCAAAACTACCTATCTCTATATGTTTGTTTATTAGGACTATATTATGTCCAAGTGTTTTAATTGTTTTATTACTTTATTATGAATGTAAGAGCAATATAGCTCCTAAGTATTTACATGTTTAAGTGATGAAGAATTATTAATAAAATATTATGTTCGTATTATGTTTATGTTATTTAATATTCTTGTCAAGTTATTTATTCAATTCAAAAGAAGTTCGCAAAAGTACTCGCAAATCATATTATGATCCTACAAATCGAGTAACATCACTATTTCCCTTATTTTTTATTATGTCCTTTGTTTATTTATTTCATTCTTTTATTTATAAATGCAATGAAGACATTGCATAATCTAAGTGTGGGGAGGGAAGTGATTAATCACTTGAAAAAGTATAAAAGATACTATCAAATTTTCCCGAAAAGGTTGAAAAATGGGTATAATTTAAATTTTTTTTTTTCAATTTTTCGAAAGTATAAATTCTTAGTCAAACTTATGTCTTTCTACTAACTTAATCTTAATGCTAATAAAAGAACTACTCTCAATTTCGAGATAGGATTACTTTTTTAATATAAGGAAGTTAAAAGCCAAAAATTGTGAAACGAATGCAAGCTTATAGCCACTACCATATGGCATAAGAAGCATGGACCACTGAGGCAGCAAAAGAGTCCCAAATAAGGGCCAATTTAGAAAATTGCCAAATGTAAAGAAAATGCTAAGCATGAAATCAAAAGAAATGAAAAGGAAAAAGAGCCCAATGAAGGCCAACAAAAGAAAAGAGTTCCAATGAGAACCATATATTTATAAAAGTTAGAAAACAAAAGAGTCCAATGATGACCAAACTGTATAAATCTGACTTAATAAACCTTTAGGACTACTTGTAATCCTTGGTCTGGTTCAGACTAGTTCTTATGAATAATAAATACTAACTTCTTATTAAGACATACTTTTGACTTTGCAATTTTACTTTAATACCCATGATATAATTTATAAGGTTTATTTGAAGACAAGTAAAGGTTTAAGTGTGGGGAATTTGATAACTCCTAAATTATACAGTTTTTTGATAACATTTTGAGGAGTTATCTTAGTATTTTTGAGTCATTTTGATACCAAAACACACTAAAATGGGTAAAAATGGAGAAAAGTTATTTCTAATGATTATGTCCAAGTTATGTATTAAACAGGATCAAAAATAAAGAAAATTGCAGATCGGCTGTATGAAGCCGGCGGCATGGTTCTAAGGAAGCCGCCGGCTTTGAAGGAAAAATACCAGAATGTTCCAGAATCGATAATAATTGAAAGAACTTGTTGATCAAGAAAAAGGCAAAGGAAGCTGCCGGCTTCCCAATGAAGCTGCCGGCTTCACAATGAAGCCGCTGGCCTGGTTTACACGTTTTCTCAACTTATTGATCAAGTTCAAGTAAAAATGGAAACAAAATCAAGATAAAATCAGAAAGATCCGGCGAATCTAGTGAAGCCGCCGATATGGCTATGAAGCCGCTGGCTTCAGTATGACGGTTATAAGGATTGACTTGCTAATCAAGTTTAACTTGCATGAGGAGTCACCGAATCAAGGTAAGCCGCCGGCTTCCCAATGAAGCCGCCGGCTTGGCAAACCGCCCCAGAATACTATAAATTGAAGCCCCTAGTCTCAGTTTTCATATGTTCAAAAATTCAGAAGTTTGTAGAAGTAGATAGTTCATTTTTTAGGGGTTTTCTCTAAACCCTTAGGTTAGATTTACTCTTTTGTAATCAAGATTCAAGATTTTATTCAAGTAATTTTACATTTACCTTCTTTACAAGGTATGATTCTATCTTTAATTTATTGTTTTGTCTATTTTATTTTCTGTAATTGTTTCTGTTCATCTTTTATCATGAACTAAACGTTCATAGTGATTACGTGGACGAAAGTCAAACTTCATCTGGAATTCAGATGAAGTCGCCGACTTCACACTCAAGCTGCCGGCTTGGTGTGAAGGAAGCCGCCGGCTTCGTGCTTCATCCTGTGCAGTTTCTGGTTCTTTTCCAAATCTGTATGGTTGAGTTTCTGTGATGAACTTTAAACTGTTTTGAATCTGTTTTGCTTGATTACACTTGTTTGCCATGCTTAATGTTTAAATAACATGATTTTAAGGTTGATTAGTCCTTGATCTGATAAATCTATTATTTGATTCATGCTACTTGTTTAGATCTAGTCCATAAAACTTGTTAAATTGAATTGCATGCAACTAAGTTAAAGAGTTTAATAGTGATAAAGTTATTTGATTTGAATTACGCTTATATAATAGAGGTTGATATTGTTAAGTTTAATCAAAGATCCTTCGTTTGGATTTGTTTAATTAATGATTGCATGAAAACTTAGTAGTAATTGGCTTTCAGCTAGTAACTTGAGTTGATCTACTTGGTGTTTAATAGCTTATATAATTTGGCAGTCTATTTGCATATTGATCCTCATCACAAGATTGGTATATATCATGTAATTGAATTGAACATGAAGAATTAAGATGTTAGTTATGCACATCACATATCTATCATATGCTTTAAATCCTACTTATTGATTGATATACAACACTTAGTTTAACCTATTAAGGGATAATAATTGGTCTATGATTGTTATTCTACTTTGTGTTAATATAAGTCATGAAACTTATTTAATATGAATCCCGTATGAATTAATTGTCCATGTAATCACTTGTATAATCACTTGTATAATCACTTGTATACTTATTCGTATCTTTATCTTTATTTTTGAATCTTCAATTCCTTATGTTATTATGTTTATATTTTAAAAAGCAAACTCTTTCCTAAGAGAAATCTATTCTATAAAAGACATAAAAATTTATCTTTTATTCTTTAATAAGAATTAAATAATAAAAACAACTCTTATCGACACCACCCGTCTCATGAGACGATAACCTTACATACTACCTCTGATCTGGTTTTGTTGCTCGTTAGGGTGTTAAAGTGTAATAATTAAAAGGTTTTATAAATTTAAAAGTTGAAAATTAAGCTAAACACTACTGCACACACTTTCAACACATCATGTATATGTTCAAAATGTTTAATGAAGTAATGTAAAGAACATAGACACAAGGATTTATAGTGGTTCGGGTGGATGTTAACTAATCCACCTTAATCCACTCCCCGATTACAGTAATCGGGATTTGTTGCTTCACTAAGCACTTGTAACATCCCGCCTTTTTCCATTTACTTTTCCGTTATACTAATATAAAGTCCGTTATATGTTTATAACATCTCCCGTTGATAAGCGTTTTAAATTATCTCGTTTAGGTAATTCACGCACCCGAACGAAAATTGAGGGACTAAACTTGACAAGGGATCAAACCCTTGACTAGGTCAAAGGGTCAAACCCCTTTCACCCATTCATTATCATCCCCATCTCTCTCTTTCTCTCTAGCAAGAACACACCCTCATTTACAAAATTCATTCAATCATCATCTAAATCCGATATAGGAGGCTTACAACAAAATAAATTACATATTCGTGATCCTCTCTTCATCCTCTTCATTTTGGTACCAACCTCATCTCGTTTGGGTAACATTTCTAAAACACTAGTTTTCTTTAAAATTGTGTTCTTGACTTAAAAGTATGTTAATTAGTGTCTATGGCTCATTGTGATGTCGTGTATGTAATTTGTATGCTCGATTTGTTGTTTTTGGTGTAACTAGTTCATTATGAAAATTACTTGCTAAATCCTTGATTTTGGATGATCAAATGTTATTAGATTGTAAATGTGCATGTTTTAAAAGTGTTACTAGTATCATTAGCTTCATTTTGATGTATAGATTGATTAAAGAAACTTCATAAACGCGATTATTGATTTTGTGAACTTTTGGTTAGGGTTGACAACTCTTAAAACGAACTTTTGATGCGTTGAATGCTTGTTAATGTTATTGATAAGTGTTTAGTTGTATTACATGTTTCATTACCTTCAAAACGGCATATCATATGTATAAATTGGATTCCCGAAACTTAAATTGCTATTGATAAACTTGAAACTTGAAAATAAACCTCTATTGATCACTTGTCGGGATTTCGGTTATAGTATATGATGTTTTTGCTTGATGAAAAGTGCTTAGTTGCGTTCCTTGTCGAAAGAGCTTTCCGATGATATAAGATACATATCTTGATTGTTTACGGGTCATGAAATGTGTTGGTTTGTGTTTTGGTTCGTGCACTTAGGAAATACAGCAAACAGGGCCTGGAAAACGATCTGGACGCCGTCTAGCTTCTCGGGACGCCGTCCCAAACTTAAAACTGGGACGCCGTCTAGCTTCTCGGGACGCCGTCCCAATCTTAAAACCGGGACGCCGTCTAGCCAATTGGGACGCCGTCCCATTGTACTAAAACGGGCTGTTTACTTTGGTCATTTGACATAAAAATGTTTGCTATGCTACGGACCTCCGATTAACATGAAACTTGGCCAACATGCTCATATATGATTATATAACTTAGAAAAATTGTCGGATACCCAACCCGACCCCGTTGACTTTTCTGTTGACTTTGACCCGACCAAGTTGACTTTTAATCAAACTTAACCAAATAATTGTGCAATCGTTCTAACATGTTTTTATACTTGTACCTTGCATGAAACATGACAATTTGATTCACATGCTATTATGATCGAGTCTTAACGAGCCATAGGACTAATTGAACATCTTTGACCTATTGTGTTTACCGTTATTGATACAAACCTATTGTTTAGGTCAAGACTAGCATTGTTCTTTGCACACGTTTACTTGTCGAAGTACTTTACTACTCGTGCACTCAAGGTGAGATCATAGTCCCACTTTTACTCTTTTTGAACTTACATTTGGGATGAGAAAACATAAACATTTCTTTTACTAAGTGAACACAAGTACAGGAAAACAAACATTCTACATACGAGTTTAGAACAAAATCCTCAATTCGATTATCATTAGTTACACTTGCCGGGTGTAAGCGAGAACTTATGTTGTATGGATCCATATGGGTTTGACAAACCCTCATTCAAACGGTTCGCTACCGTTTACGAATGAAATATATTTTCGAGAAACAGTGTATGTTCTAGCACTAAGTGATGGGGTTCAATGGAAGGAAATGTTAAGCATTGATAATTGGGTGCTCGTGAAACAAACTTTTGGAATGTATTACTATTATTTCATTGATGAAAATCTTGTGGTTCACTTGTACTTACTTACTTAAACCTATGATTTCACCAACGTTTTCGTTGACAGATTTCTATGTTTTTCTCAGGTCCTTGAACGATACATGATACATGCTTCCGCTCATTATTTGATACTTGCATTGGATGTCGAGTATATGTGCATTTCATGGAGCGTCTTTTGACTTTACTTTAAACCGTGTCGCCTAGTTTTCATTCGTATTATAACGTTGTAACTTAACTATTGGTTGAACAATTCTTGTAAACTTTGGGAAAAATCTTTATTTTGAAATGAAGGCGACATACATTGGTCAAACTTTGTCTTAAAGACTTATGACCACGTAACGGGACCTAAGTAGACGGCGCCGTCAAACATGATTTGGTCGGGTCGCTACAGATGGTATCAGAGCGTTGGTTGTAGGGATTTAGAGTTCATTGGTGTCGACCCCGAGTCATAGGGTACATTGGTGAGTCTAGACTACAACCGGCATATAGACTTGAAGTAGGAATTACTTGACTACTTGTGCATTTATACTCGAACGTTTCTACTCATATCTACTCTTAGTTCATCTTAATCTCACGTTGTTTAATTTGATTGACACGCCACCTTGACTATATGAAATGATGTCGAATGCACATATGAATCAGGGTAATATAATTTCCGGGATTATATTACGGTGACTCATATGAACGTTCCGACATTATGACATAAAGAATTTAAGGCGAGTCGAGGAAAAACTTCTCTTTATCTTTATTCTATATCACGGTTAGTATTATTGAGAATACTAATCAATGATATTCTTGTGTCTTGAAGGAACAATGGCTCCTCGTCGTGTACGCCGCAATGAAACTCCCGAACAAGCTCTCGAACGGATGATAGCTACCGCCGTAGATGCGGCCATGGCCGGTCACTCATCCAACAACAATAATAATAACAACCACAACAACCACAACAACAACAACAACAATGGAGCCGGAAACTCAAACGAGGGATGCTCCTATAAAGCTTTCATGGGGTGCAAACCTCACACTTTTGATGGAACCGGGGGACCGGTCGTGCTCACCCGATGGTTTGAGCAAACGGAAGCCGTCTTTAGCATAAGCGGTTGTCGGGACCAAGACAAGGTCAAATACTCCACTCACACTTTCTCCGGAATTGCTCTAACATGGTGGAACACCTATGTTCAATCGGTGGGTACCGATGAAGCTCATGCCCTCTCTTGGGCCGATCTAAAGGAAAAGATGATTGTTGAATATTTTCCGCGCGAAGAAACCCGAAAGCTTGAGGAAGAACTAAGGGCTTTGAAAGCGGTCGGAAACGATCTTAAAGCTTATAATCAACGCTTCGCCGAACTATCCTTGATGTGTCCTAATCTTGTTAACCCCGAATCTCAAAGGATTGAGCTCTACATGCTCGGTCTTCCAAAAAGCATCAAACAAGGGGTGATGTCTCATCAAGCCGCTATGAACATGGCTCGCCAACTAATTGAAACGGTTGACGAAATCGTAGTTCCGGCACCTAAGGCCGAGGATAAATCGGGCGGCAACAAAAGAAAGTGGGAACCCTCCCAATCAAGCAACAACAACTTTGCCAAGAAATCTTTCACTTTCGACGGCAAGAAGGGTTATGCCGGGAATCTACCTTTTTGCAACAAATGCAACAAACATCATTTTGGCGAATGTAGTAAGCTAATTTGCCATCGGTGCCAAGGAATTGGTCATAAGGCCAACGATTGTAAAAGTGCCACTCCCGTCGCTCGAAAGTGGCCCAATGCACCAAAGACGGGCACTTGTTACGAATGTGGCCAAACGGGTCATTATAGAAATGCATGCCCAAAGAAGAAAGATAACCCCAATACGCGCGGCCGAGCTTTCAACATCAACACCGAGGAAGCCCGGGATGACACTGAACTAGTCACGGGTACGTTTCTTCTCAACAATTCTTATGTCTCTTGCTTATTCGATTCGGGTGCCGATAAATGCTTTGCATCCAAGACTTTGACTCATTCTTTTAGCACTCCACCTCTTCCATTAGATACCACTTATACCATTGAAGTGGCTAACGGGAAACTATTAAGTGCTGACACATATTACCGGGGGTGTACGTTAAACATTTTGGGTAAGGAATTTGAGATTGACTTGATACCCATGGAACTAGGAAGCTTTGATGTAATAATCGGTATGAATTGGTTAGTCAAAACGAAATCTCACATCCTTTGTGATCTTAACGCTATCCGAATTCCTATCGAGAATGGTGAACCTTTGATTGTTTATGGCGATAAGAGTTGCACCAGACTCAACCTCGTTTCGTGCCTTAAAGTTAGAAAACTGCTCCGTAAGGGTTGTTTTGCGATCCTTGCCCACGTTAAGAAAGTCGAGTCCGATGATAAGCATATCGATGATGTGCCAATTGTTAGTGACTTTTCCGATGTATTTCCCGACGAATTGCCGGGTCTTCCACCTCATCGACCGGTTGAATTCCAAATCGATCTTATTCCGGGAGCCGCACCCGTAGCACGTGCACCATATAGACTCGCCCCATCCGAAATGCAAGAATTGCAAAGTCAAATCCAAGAACTACTTGATCGTGGTTTTATCCAACCTAGCCATTCACCTTGGGGCGCTCCGATTTTGTTTGTTAAAAAGAAAGACGGATCCCTACGAATGTGCATTGATTATCGTGAACTAAATAAATTGACGGTTAAGAACCGATATCCTCTTCCTCGCATCGATGACCTCTTTGATCAACTACAAGGGTCTTGTGTATATTCGAAAATCGATCTCCGCTCGGGTTATCATCAATTGAGGGTTAAGGGGGAAGATGTCTCCAAAACCGCTTTCCGAACTCGATATGGTAGTTATGAATTTCTTGTCATGCCATTTGGTCTCACTAACGCACCGGCGGTGTTCATGGATCTTATGAACCGCGTGTGCAAACCGTATCTCGATAAATTCGTTATTGTGTTCATCGATGACATATTGATCTATTCTAAAAATGAAGAAGAGCACGAACAACATCTCCGACTTGTGCTTGAACTTTTAAGACAAGAACAACTCTATGCCAAATTCTCCAAGTGTGAATTTTGGTTAAAGGAAGTTCAATTTCTTGGTCATGTTGTAAGTGACCAAGGTATTAAAGTCGATCCAACAAAAATCGAAGCCATTAGCAAATGGGAGACTCCTACTACTCCTACTCACATTCGTCAATTTTTGGGTCTCGCCGGGTACTATCGTAGATTCATCGAAAATTTCTCTTTGGTTGCACGTCCTCTAACCGCATTGACTCACAAGGGAAAGAAATTCATTTGGGCGACCGAACATGAATCCGCATTCCAAATCTTGAAAACGAAGCTAACCACCGCTCCTATCTTGTCACTTCCCGAAGGCAATGATGACTTTGTTGTATATTGCAATGCCTCAAAACATGGTTTTGGGTGTGTATTGATGCAACGAACGAAAATCATTGCTTATGCTTCTCGACAACTCAAAATTCATGAACGAAACTATACGACACATGATCTCGAACTCGGAGCCGTTGTCTTTGCATTTAAAATGTGGAGACACTATCTTTATGGAACCAAGAGTACTATCTTCACTGATCACAAAAGCCTTCAACACATTTTCGATCAAAAGCAACTAAACATGAGACAACGAAGGTGGATTGAAACCTTAAACGATTACGATTGCGAGCTTCGTTACCATCCCGGGAAGGCAAATGTAGTAGCCGATGCCTTAAGTCGAAAAGAAAGAGCGGTGCCTCTCCGTGTCCGAGCTTTAAACATCACCATTCACACCAACCTTAATAGCCAAATTCGGGTAGCCCAAGATGAGGCTCTCAAGGATGAAAACATCTCTCTCGAACACTTGAACGTCCTCACCTCTCGATTCGAAGTTAAAGAAACCGGACTCCGATATTTCGCCGGAAGAATTTGGGTGCCTAGTTATGGGGATCTACGAAGCCTTATTTTAGATGAAGCCCATAAGTCACGATACTCGATTCACCCCGGTGCCAATAAGATGTACCACGACCTTAAACAACTATATTGGTGGCCGAATATCAAAAGGGACGTAGCTACTTATGTTTCCAAGTGTTTGACATGTTCCAAAGTCAAAGCCGAACACCAAAGACCGTCCGGATTACTTCAACAACCCGAGATCCCGCAATGGAAGTGGGAAAGGATAACGATGGATTTTATCACCAAGCTACCAAAAACGACGGGCGGTTATGATACCATTTGGGTTATTGTTGACCGTCTCACCAAATCCGCACACTTCCTTGCCATGAAAGAAACGGACAAAATGGAGAAACTTGCACAACTTTACATTAAGGAGATCGTAGCCCGACACGGTGTACCATTATCGATTATCTCCGACCGAGATGGCCGTTTCGTTTCTAGATTTTGGCGTACATTGCAAGAAGCGTTGGGAACGCGTTTAGACATGAGCACCGCATATCATCCTCAAACCGATGGACAAAGCGAACGTACAATTCAAACCTTAGAGGACATGTTACGAGCTTGCGTGGTTGATTTCGGAAAAGCTTGGGACAAGCACTTACCTCTCGCCGAGTTCTCTTACAATAATAGTTATCACGCGAGTATAAAGGCCGCACCTTTTGAAGCGCTATATGGCCGCAAATGTCGTTCACCTCTTTGTTGGGCCGAGGTAGGCGACGTGCAAATCACCGGACCCGAACTCATTCACGAAACCACCGAGAAAATCGTTCAAATCCGAGATAGGCTTAGGACGGCCCGAAGTCGTCAAAAGAGCTATACCGACAAACGACGCAACGATCTTGAATTTCAAGTCGGTGACCGAGTAATGTTAAAAGTCGCACCTTGGAAGGGTGTAATCCGTTTTGGGAAACGCGGGAAGCTAAATCCGCGGTATATTGGTCCTTTCGAAATCTTGGAGCGTATTGGAACCGTTGCTTATCGTTTAGATCTTCCGCCTCAATTGAACTCCGTTCATCCTACCTTCCATGTATCTAACTTGAAAAAGTGTCTTGCCGAACCCGATATCGTCATCCCTCTCGAAGAACTTACTATTGATGACAAACTTCATTTTTTGGAGGAACCGGTTGAAATTGTGGACACCTCCGTCAAGACATTGAAACAAAGTCGAATCCCGATTGTCAAGGTTCGTTGGAATGCCAAAAGAGGACCCGAGTTTACTTGGGAAAGACAAGACCAAATGCAAAGGAAGTATCCTCATCTATTTGTGAATTCAGAAACGCAAGATCTCGAGGAAGAAACAACGACTACTATGCCTACTTAAATTTCGGGACGAAATTTCTTTTAAGGAGTAGGTAATGTAACATCCCGCCTTTTTCCATTTACTTTTCCGTTATACTAATATAAAGTCCGTTATATGTTTATAACATCTCCCGTTGATAAGCGTTTTAAATTATCTCGTTTAGGTAATTCACGCACCCGAACGAAAGTTGAGGGACTAAACTTGACAAGGGATCAAACCCTTGACTAGGTCAAAGGGTCAAACCCCTTTCACCCATTCATTATCATCCCCATCTCTCTCTTTCTCTCTAGCAAGAACACACCCCCATTTACAAAATTCATTCAATCATCATCTAAATCCGATATAGGAGGCTTACAACAAAATAAATTACATATTCGTGATCCTCTCTTCATCCTCTTCATTTTGGTACCAACCTCATCTCGTTTGGGTAACATTTCTAAAACACTAGTTTTCTTTAAAATTGTGTTCTTGACTTAAAAGTATGTTAATTAGTGTCTATGGCTCATTGTGATGTCGTGTATGTAATTTGTATGCTCGATTTGTTGTTTTTGGTGTAACTAGTTCATTATGAAAATTACTTGCTAAATCCTTGATTTTGGATGATCAAATGTTATTAGATTGTAAATGTGCATGTTTTAAAAGTGTTACTAGTATCATTAGCTTCATTTTGATGTATAGATTGATTAAAGAAACTTCATAAACGAGATTATTGATTTTGTGAACTTTTGGTTAGGGTTGACAACTCTTAAAACGAACTTTTGATGCGTTGAATGCTTGTTAATGTTATTGATAAGTGTTTAGTTGTATTACATGTTTCATTACCTTCAAAACGGCATATCATATGTATAAATTGGATTCCCGAAACTTAAATTGCTATTGATAAACTTGAAACTTGAAAATAAACCTCTATTGATCACTTGTCGGGATTTCGGTTATAGTATATGATGTTTTTGCTTGATGAAAAGTGCTTAGTTGCGTTCCTTGTCGAAAGAGCTTTCCGATGATATAAGATACATATCTTGATTGTTTACGGGTCATGAAATGTGTTGGTTTGTGTTTTGGTTCGTGCACTTAGGAAATACAGCAAACAGGGCCTGGAAAACGATCTGGACGCCGTCTTGCTTCTCGGGACGCCGTCCCAAACTTAAAACTGGGACGCCGTCTAGCTTCTCGGGACGCCGTCCCAATCTTAAAACCGGGACGCCGTCTAGCCAATTGGGACGCCGTCCCATTGTACTAAAACGGGCTGTTTACTTTGGTCATTTGACATAAAAATGTTTGCTATGCTACGGACCTCCGATTAACATGAAACTTAGCTAACATGCTCATATATGATTATATAACTTAGAAAAATTGTCGGATACCCAACCCGACCCCGTTGACTTTTCTGTTGACTTTGACCCGACCAAGTTGACTTTTAATCAAACTTAACCAAATAATTGTGCAATCGTTCTAACATGTTTTTATACTTGTACCTTGCATGAAACATGACAATTTGATTCACATGCTATTATGATCGAGTCTTAACGAGCCATAGGACTAATTGAACATCTTTGACCTATTGTGTTTACCGTTATTGATACAAACCTATTGTTTAGGTCAAGACTAGCATTGTTCTTTGCACACGTTTACTTGTCGAAGTACTTTACTACTCGTGCACTCAAGGTGAGATCATAGTCCCACTTTTACTCTTTTTGAACTTACATTTGGGATGAGAAAACATAAACATTTCTTTTACTAAGTGAACACAAGTACAGGAAAACAAACATTCTACATACGAGTTTAGAACAAAATCCTCAATTCGATTATCATTAGTTACACTTGCCGGGTGTAAGCGAGAACTTATGTTGTATGGATCCATATGGGTTTGACAAACCCTCATTCAAACGGTTCGCTACCGTTTACGAATGAAATATATTTTCGAGAAACAGTGTATGTTCTAGCACTAAGTGATGGGGTTCAATGGAAGGAAATGTTAAGCATTGATAATTGGGTGCTCGTGAAACAAACTTTTGGAATGTATTACTATTATTTCATTGATGAAAATCTTGTGGTTCACTTGTACTTACTTACTTAAACCTATGATTTCACCAACGTTTTCGTTGACAGATTTCTATGTTTTTCTCAGGTCCTTGAACGATACATGATACATGCTTCCGCTCATTATTTGATACTTGCATTGGATGTCGAGTATATGTGCATTTCATGGAGCGTCTTTTGACTTTACTTTAAACCGTGTCGCCTAGTTTTCATTCGTATTATAACGTTGTAACTTAACTATTGGTTGAACAATTCTTGTAAACTTTGGGAAAAATCTTTATTTTGAAATGAAGGCGACATACATTGGTCAAACTTTGTCTTAAAGACTTATGACCACGTAACGGGACCTAAGTAGACGGCGCCGTCAAACATGATTTGGTCGGGTCGCTACAGCACTTTTCTCTAAACCCGGTGGAGATCCGATTTACAAGTCTTCAACTTCTTTGGTAGACAACAAACCTAATCTTTCTATCCCTTTGAAAGATCAACTCCAACCTAGATCAACTTGTCTTCACCTTGGACAAGTATTAATCTCCAAATAAGATTAATCAACTTCCTAAGTCCCTTTAAGAAAGTGGATCACTAAGCTAGCCTATGCTTCTACTAATTGAAGTTACAAGACTTATGCACTTTGCAATGATGATACTAACACAATACTAGGACATACATTACATTAAGTAAACTCACAAGATAAATGATTTTGATTAGTAAGTTTACAACAACCCAATTCTATATCTATAAGATCATATAATCTTCTTTTGCTTGATCACATTTGAGTAGTAATTGATGCACTTGTGATCACTGGAGATAAGCCTTTGAAATATGCAAGAGGGTCAGCTTCAAATGCTCTTAAATGTTTGCCTTTTATAGTGGGATTCAAAAAATAGCCGTTGACACACGGTTGCCTGCACGGTCAACCGTGGTGCGACCGTGCGTGTTCCAGTCCAAATTAGGTATCCGTTATATAGCCGTTTGACTTAAATTTGAACACCATATTTTGGCACCTTTACTCCTTTTAGCACCTGCAAAAGAAACCATACATCCTATACAAGTACTATATGCAATAAGTGTGTGAGATTTGGTCTTAATGCATGAAAGTGACTAATCATTCCAAAAGTGACAAACCCAACATTCTTGGAGAAGTGTCTTGATTGATATTTAGGGAAATTTCAGTTTGGTCAAGACTTAGTTAGTCACATTAATGTCTTTGGTTCAATTCTAAAGACTAGTCACTATGTCATTAACTTCCTAGTTTCAATTAATCACAACTCATGTTCTTTTTAAGTTTAGTTAGAGATTAATTGAACAATGTCTCTATAACATAATCATGAAGCATGTAGAGACATCAAAGTTAAGTCATAAGCAATCACCCTTAGTTACTTAGACTAGATCAAATAGACAATTGACTATACTTTCATTGTGAACCATTTTACACTTAATCTATTGGAGTAGGTTAATCTATTGGAGTAGGTTAGTTACTTGAATCCTAACTAATGAGCACATAGCAAACATATTAATCAAGTTGACAAGTTTATGAGTATTAAGCATATTGGCAAGTAGCAAGTAATACTCACATAGCAAGATATAGTTATTCTAGGATCAATCATATAGATATACTTGCTCAACTTATAATTTAAGCACTTAATAAGTTTAATGTGCAATATGACACATTACATGATTAATGTGTAAGCACACATTAATGTCCAACACGTGCACAAGGGAAGAGCAATCTCTAGTTGGGACTTGGTGACCATCCTAAATGTATCTAAGTGTATTTTAGGACTACAAGTCATTACTAGTTAATCTTGAGAGCATTGTTCCTCATTTAACCTTAATTAATCACTAAGTCATTTCTAATAGCAATCATTGTTCTAGTGACATTGGCTTAAGTGTGTTGGTACTTGATGATCATACTAAGGATATTTAGATAAGAATTAAGATCACAAGTTGTTGATTAACACTTATGTGTTATGCCTAATCTTGGTTAATTTGTCATTAAGATGTCATTAGGCGCAATTAATCACAATTAGTGTTTTTATGACCAAACCTCGGTTGAGTATGAAGAAGGCATCTATTCTAAGCATGTTGAAAAAGGTTTCATGAATTATAGATGTCGGGATCTAGTCAAACTTTATTTGGTCAAAAATGGTAACAGAGAAAACTGCGGTCGCACTGCGGTTGACCGTGGTGGCGACCGTGCAACTTGTTTTCACAAAACTACGTTGCAATTCAGTTTGGGTTTTCACGGTTGACTATGCAGTCGACCGTACCTTGACTGTGTGTTTAGCTAAAGTTTTAATTTCATTCTTTAACCTATGTTTGACTTGGTCGTTTGTAAGATAAAGTATGGATTAGTGACCTTGCGTGTTTTATGTTAAGATGTCAGTCATCACTTATGCATATGTATGTGTCATCATCAAAACATATTCTTTTGTTAATCACACTTTGGTTAATCATACTTAAGTTTATCATTTAGTGCATTAATTCACATTCAACCAACACCCCTGAGAAATAACATGCTTAAAAAGTCAACACGAATGTTGGTGAGCTATAGTTTGATTGTAACAATAATGTAATGTAGGCCACGAGATTTTGTATTCAAAACAGCATGAAAAGTATATGCTTAACCGTGGGCACTTGGTAACTAACCTAACGTATATATCACCCCCTAAAAGTACACTTGGTGAGTACGTAAGTTTACGAAGTATTAAATACCCGTTAAATGCTAGCGCAACTAGCCCGAGTGGGGATGTCAACCCTATGGATCCATATCTAAGATTCGCGTTCACCGGTTCAAAAACCAATGTCTAAACGTTACCGAGCTAAGGGGAAAGTTTATGCCGTTATATAACCCACACATATAAAAAGTTTAAGTACTCGTGCCTAGTAAGTAAAACATAAAAAGCGCATGTATTATCAGTCCAAAAATAGTTGTAGTAAAAAGGGAGCTATAACTCACAGTCAAAGTGCGGTAAAAGTCGATACTAGATAAGTAAGCAAGTAAGTCGGTCCGAAAGGTCCTCAACCTAAGTCAAAAGTTACTAAGTCAGTAAATCATTTCAAAAGGGTTTAAAAGTACGTAATTTAAGTTTTAAGTGTCATCATCATCAACATCATACGTAAGGAGTAAAGTAAGTTTTCAATCAAGAATAGAGATTGAAACAAAGGCTGATTTCGTTCAGCTGCTACGACATCTATACAAACTGAAATGACATGAGACCAGTGGCCAAGGCTCCATATATGAGTCCTCTAACCTCTGACCAATTTTCAGAACCTAACTCGTCTTCGTTTGACCGTGACGACAGTTTAAGTGCGAGTATGTCAGATTTTTCAGCACAACATTACAAGGGCGTAGTGACTTTCGGAAGGCTATAAATCCTAAACCGTAAATCGGATTAAGACGAGTCTTAAACGAAAAGTCATATACTCAAACCGAACTATCTGGAAATTAACTTTTACAGAAGCCCAGAGGCCTGATCAGATCCTGAAAATAGAAAGAAAGTGCTTCGGTAGGTTTCTTGGTGCTTGATGCTCATCACGGTTCTCATCCTTGATGTGTATAAGCCCCAAGTGTACAACTCTTGATGTTTTAGCATCACTTTAACCAAGGTTTAACCATCAACACACAAAGTTAATACTAGGAAACAAAATACAACTCATGTAAGAGTTTGAGCAAGATGATGAACCAAAGTTACATCAATTTCCTAGTTTCAACACAATCACAAGTTCTATTAAGCTATAAACTTTGAATCAAACTAAATAAGCAAGACCTTAAGCTATAGAACTTAGATCTTAGCTAAATATTAAAGACCTTAGACTACAAAGTCTAGATCTCATGTTCTTGGTGAAACCCTAAGTCATAACACTTAGACTTTCAACTTTTACACAACCATAAGTTATGAAACTTAGATCTTGTAAAGTAAGATGAACATAATCAAATGAACTTTTGTTTAAACAAAGTAGAAGATCATAAGTTGCACAACTTAGATCAAAAACAAAAATGAAACCCTAAGCTAGAGAGCTTGGATTCCTAACAACACTTATGCGATCTCAAGCTAGTAAGCTTGTATATTTTGTTTCATGAAAACACAAGTCACATATCTAAGCTACAACAAACTAAAGAAGATCCTAAGCTACAACTTTGATCTTAACAACTTTTTGTAGAAACCTCAAGCTAGTAAGCTTGCATTTCAAACTTTCTTGAAGATCCATAAAGTAAATAGTTGTCTCTACAAGTTTCATTAAGATCATAAACATGAGTTTTGATCTTTTAACATAACTAAAGAGATCTTAAGTTATGGAACTTAGATCTAACATAAGTAAAGAAGATTTAAAGCTAAAAAGCTTTAATCCTCCATGTTCTTGTGTGAAGATCCGAAAATTTCCGACCAAATTTAAACTTAAATCTTATTATGATCTTGACACAATAAGCAAAGTCTGTAAAGTTGAATCTCAAAATTTTTAAACTGCTTCGTATATTCAATTGACCTTCGACCATTCTCGACGATTCACGAACCACTGATTATAAATAGATACATAAATATTTAAACATATGAATATATATAATAACAATTTAAAATATAGTTTGAATTATTATATGTTGTTGTTATTAAAGCTAAGTATATAAAATAAAATAAAAAATATGATATTATGATAATTAACATTTAAAACATATCTATATATATAAATAAAGTATATTAAATATATATTTTGTGATTTCGAATTTATTTCGTAAACAATGGTAACGCTTAATTGTTATTAAATGAATAGTAAATGAGTTAAGAAGGAACTTATGTGATTTTAAAATAAATGGTAATCCGAAAGTGAGTTCTATAAATTTTAGGCTTACTAAAAATGTATTTAGGATCTAGTTATTAAATTTTAACACTTTTTATATTTCACCCATAAATGAGAGGAACAGTTGATGTAATTTTTATTTATTAAATTAATGACTGAATTTTATACCATAATGACCAAAATAAATATATATAGTTAATCTAAAAATTTGAGATTTTTTCGAAGACTTTTATCCGCCACTGATTTCAAATAGTGAATGATACACAGTTCGTGAAAACTGTCGGTAGCAAGAGTACAAGGAATCCGACTGCTTAACTATGCATGATATTTGATTCATTACTGTACTTGATTCAATCAAGTTGAATAACAAATATTATTATAATAATAATTATTATTAATTATTATTATTAAACTAATCATATTATTACTACAAATATGTATACATATAGAGATGCTCGATTAACAAAGATGTTAACGACCCATCTTCAAAACCCATAAATCGGCAACCACCTCGGTCACCCTTAAACCACTACGAGCAACCACCTTCGTTCACCTTGAATCACCACCATCATGATTACCATAATCCGCCACCTTCCACCATCATTAAACAAACCCACTTTAACCCGAAAACAACCCGATTATCTTTCTTCTTCAACCACACTCCAACCACCATGATCACCAAACACCACTGTCACGCTCATACCATCACCACTTCACTCTCTCTGTATATATCTCTCGCTCCTAACCTTTGATGAAACAACCACCACTCGTGATGGTTGAATGTTAATACAATCGGTTTTCTATTACTAATCGTAAATTCAACCACGCACACATTAAACCACCAACTTATTGTTATTTCTCCTCAATACCAAACTAAACCATCATGTTTTTACTGTTGCTTCTATTTGTTACTTTGAACGAAACCATTTGAGTTGTGATGATGATAACGAAGATGATAACGATGATTAGGATGAAAGCTGCTATTTTATGTTCCGGTTATACAAACCCACGATCACCACAAACGACCACCACCTACAACCTTTTCGCTACCGATGCAGTAGCTATCTTGTTCTTTCTGTCGAGCCAAAACCAAGACCCAACACCCACATGAACAAACAGCCGCTATAATTATATTTTTTTTGAACGCCAACTACTGTTTTTGAAATTGCCGTTTCTATTTCGATGACCATCTGCAAATTCAATCCACCACAACATAAATATTTTTTTTGTTTTATGTTTCCTACTTGCCGGTTAAAGAGTTTGGTGGACCACAGCTTGTCCCTTTTCAATTCACGTACCAAATTAACACCATGAGATTCATTACGGGTTGCAGACTTTTGAATTGTGATGGGCCGAGTACTTGCTTACTTGTTGGGCCACGAAATCTGCTGTATTACTTGATTGGGCCATGAACCTGCTATGTTACTAGTTGGTCCGAGACCTGTGGTGGCTGTGAAAAAAAAAACGAGTAATATAAAGATGATAAGGATTTAAAGGTTAAAAGAAATTAAACTGGTATTAATTTCAGAAACATGAAACGGATTAGAGGGTTAGGTTGTGGTCGAGGAATGAGAGGTCGTAGGTTCGAATCCTGGCTAAGGCATTTATTTTTCTTTAAAGGCTTGTCTTCAAATGTTGTACTTTTTATGTATTATTTTTACTCTTATTATTATTATCATATCATTATTAGGAATATAAGTATTATTATTATCATTATTAATAATTAAAATTATCATTTTATTAAGATTAACATTATTAGTAAATTATTATTTTTATCATTATTATCATAATTAGTATTATTATTACTCATTATTAGTATTAGGTATTATTATCAATAATATTTTTTTTATAAAAATAAAATAACTTATTATTATTATTATTAATATTATCATTAACAAGATTTTTATATATTTTTATCATTATTTTTACTATTAATACTATTATTTATTATTAATATTATTAGTATTATAAAAATATTACAAATTTCTATTATTAATATTATTTTATCAAGTAAAGTATTAGTGATATAAAAACATATTTTAATATAATCATATATATAAATATAAATTTTACAACATTATATAATATTTTAAGCATTAATATATATAAAATCATAATGAATGACATATATTATATATACATTCTAATTAAAATACTTTATAAAGAATCTGATATATAAATACTAGATTATGTAAAATAATTAATTATTAATATAACAAGTATATTGATAATATTAAAACTTGTTTAATTGATATTATATGTGTTAATATATATATATATGATTGATATAGGTTCGTGAATCCGAGGCCAACCCTGCATTGTTCAATATCGTCATATGTATTTTTACTACAAAATACAGTATTGTGAGTTTCATTACTCCCTTTTTATATATATTTTTGGGACTAAGAATACATGCGCTGATTTTATTAAAGTTTTACGAAATAGACACAAGTGATCAAAAACTACATTCTATGGCTGGATTATGACTATTGAATATCACCCCTTTTTAGCTTGGTAACCTAATAATTAGGAAACGGGTATGGCCCCTAATTGACACGAATCCTAAAGATAGATCTATGGACCTCGACAAGTCCCATCCGGGGTACGGATGCTTTAGTACTTCGAGATTATTATTATTATACAGACGAGAGGTTCTGTTTGGGAATATTCTATGCATTAAAGTTAAGTCGGTTATCAAGCGTTCACCATATGAATGAATTTTAATTCGAGAGTTACGCATTTTATTTTGTTCTCGGGTTACGTGTATAATTAAATATATGAAATCTTGTGGTCTATTAAAATGATGGAAATGAATGTTTATGATAAATTAATGAACTCACCAACCTTTTGGTTGACACTTTAAAACATGTTTATTCTCAGGTATGAAAGAAATCTTTCGCTGTGCATTTGCTCATTTTAGAGATATTACTTGGAGTTATTCATGACATATTTCAAAAGACGTTGCATTCGAGTCTTTGAGTTCATTAAGAATATTATTAAGTCAATTATAGTTGGATATATTATGAAATGGTATGCATGCCGTCAATTTTCGATGTAATGAAAGTTTGTCTTTTAAAAACAAATGTAATGTTTGAAAAGTGTATCATATAGAGGTCAAGTACTTCGCGATGTAACCAAATGTAATGTATTCGTCCAGATGGATTAGGACTGGACATTTCATCTTGCACTTTTCAAAACAAAGTTTGAATCTACAAGAGTTATGAAGATTCAAGTTACAAAACATGAATCTTTGATGATAATGATGATGAATCACGGAAATGAAGAAGAAAAAGAAGGAAAGAAAATCAAGAACACTTACAAGTTCTTCAAGTTTTAGAGAGAAGTTAGAGGGGGAAGCAACTAGAGAGAAAAGTTTGTGTGTGTGTGTGTGTGTGTTTGAGAAAATGAAATGAAATTTGAAAAATGGAATGGTGGTGGTGGTGGTATAAGGCCGACGGCCAACGGGAGCAAGGGAGGGGACCATTTTGGCCTCATGTGGTGGTGGCATGGTGTGGTCCATGGTGGTGGTACAAAGTTATGTTGGAATGTTGGGTGGCATGCAACTGATCATATACATAGCATTGTATATGTATATTTTATTTTCTAAAAGCTAAGGACAGAACTACGCGGATTATAAGGCACAGTTATGCAATATTTGCTGAAAATAAATACTGCGGTTATGTATTCGCTGAAATACCAAACTGTGGTTTGATCTGCTGACTTTCCGCGGAGAGCCGAGCATCTCGCAGACCGCGGATATCACGGATACTATAAATAGGGAGCTTGGCCTCTCATTTATGGGTTGTTGATTCTCTGCCATTTGCCTAAGCCTTTGTAGATTTCACTTGTGACTTTGCCTAAGGACTTCTTACATTGAGTTAAGGTGAATCATGCTAATCGATAACGAAGACCGGGTCGGGGTGGTTGATCACTTGATAGTTAAAGTGAAAAACGATCATCGAGGCCCAAAATAATCATTGAACATCCCATCCTCCATTATAATCTTATTGCACTCAATCCGTAATTAAGCAACATCATTAATTAAGGATTGATCAATTGGCGTCATCCGTGGGACTCGTTTTACGAATTAAACTGAAAATTTTTGTTTTACGCTGTTAAACAATTAATTAGGCGGTTTAATTTCAATCGTGTTTTTGTTGCGATGATTTGCAGGTGCGTGTTTTCAAATTGGCAGTAAATAATGAATAACATTGGCGATAATAGTGATAACATGGCCACTATGCGAATGAATGTCCAAAAAAGAGGAAAGAAGCGAAAATCTGCCAAAATGTATCATAATTGGCAATCAGCGCCAATTAGCTTTCCAAAAATGCAGAGCGACGATTTTTCTGAAATGCCGATAATAGTATCGTGTAAAATTGAGGACGCTAATATCACAGTGATGAAAGTTCATGTTGATAATGGTAGTAGCGTTGATATTATTTACGAACAATGTTTCGCTCAGTTGCCAGAGGATATTAAAGCAAATCTGCAAACGATTGCGGTTTCGCTAACCGGTTTTGCAGGAGAGTTTTCGCTACCAATCGGTGTCTTGTCGCTGAACATCGAGCTAGCCGATGTAAATGATAATGCTTTAGCGCGACAAGCACGGCTAGATTTCTATGTTATGTGAGCTTCTTCTCGCTATAACATGTTGCTAGGAAGGACCGCTATAAGCAAATTTGGAATTGTACCGTCCACAATTCATGGCATGATTAAATTTCCAACATATAAAGGAATCGCCGCAATATGTTCAGCGAGCATAGTGCCTATTTGCGCGGCTGTCAATGTAAAAACCGCAGGTCAGAAACCTGAGGATACTGCGGATAAGGAGGATAGGATGGAAATAGTTAATCCTGCATATCCAGAACAGAAAATCAAAGTAGGTCGCAATCTTAGTGCGGATAATCGAAAGCAAATTGTGCAATTACTTGATGAATATATGGATGTTTTTGCCTGGTGCGAAAACGATATGACCGGTGTTTCGCATCACATTGCGGAACACAAGCTAAATGTAAATCCAGCTCTAAAACCAGTAGTGCAAAAGCGACGGGGTATAGCCCCAGATCGCATCAAATGGTTGTGCGAAGAAGTCACAAAATTAGTCCGAGCTGGAATTTTGCGCGAAGTACAATATCAGTCATGGATCGCAAATCCAGTATTGGTGAAAAAACCAGATAATTCCTGGCGAATGTGTATTGACTACAAAGATCTGAATAAAGCGTGCACCAAAGATAATTATCCGCTGCCAGAAATTGATTTAAAGGTGGAATCTTTGCATACATTTCCATATAAATGTTTTCTGGATGCGGCAAGAGGTTATCATCAAATCCCTATGGCGCAAGAGGACGCAGATAAAACCGCGTTTCACACAGGCAAAGGCATATATTGTTATATAATGATGCCTTTTGGACTAATCAATGCGGGTGCGACATATCAGCGCTTGATTGACACCGCGTTTGATAAGCAAATAGGGCGTAATCTTGAGGCCTATGTCGATGATTTAGTCATCAAAAGTACAACGCAAGAGCGAATCGTTGAAGATATACGCGAAACATTTGATAAACTGCGTGAGATAAACATGAAGCTCAATCCGCTGAAATGCAGTTTCGGCGAAACTGAAGGAAAGTTTTTAGGATATCTTGTTACGGAACAAGGTATTCAAGCTAATCCAAAAAAGATCGCGGCTATCGAAAATATGACCGCGCCAAAGACGGTTAAGGAAGTGCAAAGTTTAACAGGCAAATTGGCCGCCCTAACGCATTTTTTGTCTAAAGCTGCTGAGCGACAATTGCCATTTTTCAAAACTTTAAAAGGTTGCTTGAAGCAGAAGAATTTTGTTTGGACCGCTGAAGCAGATTCTGCATTTCAAGAGATGAAAAACCTGTTGAAAACTTTGCCTACACTAACAGCGCTAATTCATGGCGAAATTCTCTATCTATATATTTCAGTAGCAAATGAAGCGTTTGGCTCAGTCTTGATAGCGGAAAGGAACAAAATACAAAAGCCAGTGTATTTTGTTAGCAAAGCTCTTACGGGAAGCGAAATAAACTATGCGCCGATCGAAAAGTTTGTATATGTGCTCATTTTAACAACGCGAAGGCTACGTAGATATTTTCAGGGGCATCCAGTGCATGTGCTAACCAATCTGCCAATCAGGCAAGTCTTAACAAAACCGGAGATTTCCGGTAGACTCGCATTATGGGCAGTGGAGTTGGGTGCCTATCAAATATCCTACTTTCCGCGAAGTGCGGAAAAAGGTCAAGTTATGGCAGATTATCTCGCAGAGTTGTCTGGAGAGTTGGAAGTAATTAATGAGCGAACCGCGCTAAAACCAGCAGTTAATGAAACTTGGGAGTTATATACTGATGGTGCTTCTTGTGCGGAAGGTGCAGGTGCGGGTTTAGTTTTGGTAAGTTCTAACGGCGAAGAGCACACTTACGCACTGCGGTTTAATTTTGATGTGACAAACAATGAGGCAGAATATGAAGAATTGCTTGCAGACTTAAATATCGCGCAAAAAATGAATATTGTTAAGTTGCATGCATTTACAGATTCGCAACTAGTAGCGAATCAGTTTAGCGGATCTTTTAAAGCGCATGATCCTTCTATGCAGAAGTACTTGCAACTGCTAAAAGAAACTACTGCGCGGTTCGAATACTTTGAACTCGCGCAAGTGCCTAGAAGTCAAAACAAAAAGGCAGATGCTTTGAGCAAATTAACCGCTCTAACATTTTCGCATTTTCAAAAACAAGTATGGGTTGAGGAATTGCCAAGTAAGTCAATTGATAGTGATTTAATGGTAGCATCTGTTACAGAGGCGCAGCCAAATTGGATGGAACCAATCCTGCAATATATTCGCAATGATATTTTGCCAGAGGATAGTCGCGAAGCTCGTTTAGTACGAGAGCGAACGCCGATGTATCTCATACAATATGATGTCTTATATTGCAAATCGTACTGCGGACCGATGATGCGGTGTGTTGGACCAATTGAGGCGGAAATGCTTGTTGAAGAAGTGCATAATGGTACTTGTGCGCTACATTCAGGATACAAGACTATTGCTGCGAAAATTATGCGGATGGGATACTTTTGGCCGTCCCTATACCGCGATGTGGCAAAAATTGTTAAACGCTGTAAAAGTTGCCAAAGGCATGCTCCGCAGAATCGAATGCCGCGGCATGATATGATCCCTGTTAATTCGCCATGGCCGTTTAGTAAATGGGCCATTGACATTGTGGGGCCATTTCCTGCAGGTCCTGGCAATGTTAAATTCCTAATCGTTGCAATTGATTATTTTACTAAATGGGTTGAAGCGAAAGCGGTTCGCACAATCACTGGTGTGCAGGTGCGAAATTTTGTGTGGGAATACATTGTGTGCAGATTTGGTATTCCGCGAGAATTGGTTAGCGATAATGGCGCACAAATAGCGAAAGATCCATTTAAGACGTGGTGCACTGACTTAAACATAATACAAAAGTTCACGTCAGTAGCGCACCCGCAAGCTAATGGTTTATGCGAGGTAACAAATCGCGATATTGTAAGCGGAATAAAAAAGAGGTTGTGCGAAAGGCGAACTGGTTGGGTAGATGAATTACCCAATGTCTTATGGGCACATCGTACAACTTTCAAAAAGAGTACAGGTGAAACACCATTTAGCCTAGTTTATGTCTCTGAGGCAGTAATCCCCGCTGAAATTTTAGTACCAACGCATCGAATCGCTAACTTTGATGAAGAAGCAAATGATGCTGCGTTGTGCGAAAATCTCAATTTTATAGAAGAGCCGAGATTAATAGCTGCTATCAGAGAAGCAAATAATAAACAGCAAATTGCTAAGTATTATAATAAAAGAGTGCGAGCTTTATCATTCGCTATAGGTGAATGGGTGTTGCGTAATAATGAGGCAAGCAGAGCAGAAAAGCTAGGCAAATTGGGTCCTAATTGGGAAGGCCCTTATCAAATTGTGGCAATTAATGCGGCAGGCTCATATATACTCGCGGACGTGGAAGGGCGAACTTTGCCTAATGCATGGCATGCTATCCTTTTAAAGCAATATTATGCATAGTTTTGCGGAAATTAACAATTGTATATGTAAAAAATCGCGAAAATTATATTCAATACACATGGCTGAAATACTTATTAAGTGTCCTTGTTTTTAATTTTTTGCAAGTCTTGATCACGCTTGTTAAAATTTTAAGAATACTCACTTGTAAAAGTATGCGAAAGTTCTAATGCGAATAAATATGATATGTTTTGCAGTTAATTTCATATTTTTATATTCCGCATTGTTTATATAGAAAAGTGATGAAATTGCCCACTTTTGCACGCGAATTATTGCGAAAGGAATATTATCTCCTAAATATTTGATCTTGCCAATATTTAGATGCTTCGCAATGCTGATTACATACCTAAGGATCGTTACGACGGACTTAGAAGATTCATAACGTATAAGTATATACGCATACAAATTGTTTCGCGAAAGTACGCGCTTATTATGTGCACAATAATAAAGTGTTGGAAATTGCAAAGGACAAGTTTGTGTTATGAATATTGCTAAAATAAAAAGCGCTATATAAATATTGAGTACTCGCAAATAAAGATAAAACGCTGAAATTTTATTAACAAAACCGCAGAGATAGCTGCGTGCTATATTACATATCCCTAATCTAATTTTGACATGTCAAGTGCTATGATGTCTTGAGCAGTAGCATCCTCTGCATAACTAATAGCAACGACTTTGTCAATAGGGATATCCGCTAACTTAGCTTCTGCCACAGCAGCTGCGTTCCGTGCGTCTTCAAGAGCACAAATGCGGTCACTAATTGCGGAGGGAAGAGGATCTGGTATGGTGCAAAGCGGTGCAATTTCATGCAGAAACTCTACCCTTTCGCGCAATTGCAAGGCAGATGCATAAGTTGTGAACTGCGCGTTCACGGGTGCTGAATTAAGCACCTTTTTCGAAAGCTCCGGTAAGTGTTGGCGGAGTAGAGAAAATTCATGCTTTGCAGTAGCCGCTTTAGCCATAGCATTATCCCGCTCTGCGGTGAGCTGAAACTTGAGTGAGGAAATAGAAGATTCCAGTTTCTTCTCATTTTCAGCAGCGGCTGAAACTTGAGATTGCAAATCCTCTACGGTAGTCTTCGCCGCAGTAAGTTGATAAGCTAAGTCAACAGCGCGCTTCTCGCTATTTTCAGCTCTGATCCGCTCAGAGTTATATTTTTGCTGCTCAGTGTCGAGGATGTCGAAGAATTTTTCTTCGCGCAAAATCATATCATATGCCGAGTTAAAGCACATGTAAAAGTTTTGTACAAAACTATTATGTGCATCAACGGCAGAGCGTTTGGCGAATTCACGGCGAAGTTCACTCGGAATTGCAAGCTTCATTTGTTCGCGCTGATCTGCAGCAGCGCCGGGAGAAGCGTAAGTATATCCCGATAACCCATCAATTCGTACTCTATATGAATCGGGAGGAGTGCGAAGAAGCTCTGTGATCTGCGGCACAGTGTTCGGGCTGGGAAACAAAGGATTGAAGGATGCGCCTTCTGCAAACAAAAAAAGAAACGCGGATTATAATCATAACAATAAATATTTCAGATAAAGGTATGAGATCATGGTTATTAGATTTATACCTGTTTGTTGTTCTCCTTCATATTCCGCTGATATCGGATTATCGAAAAGGGGAGAACTTTGTTTGGCCCTCTTGCTTTGCGTAGAAGGCGGGTTTTCGAGCGGTCGTTTACCAGTACTTGACTGGGGCGGTGGTGACTTTGCCGTCAAATCCACAAGAGGAATGTCAGGCTTCTCTTGTTTAATTTGATGGTCGGATAATACTGACTTCGCCTCCGGGCTTAAGAGTAGCTTGTTAAATAGCGTTTTTGGGTCCACCTTTCGATCAACTTCATCCATCTTCATGATTAATGATTGAATGTTGTGATTGCCGACTTGATAATGTTTCAAAGAGAACAAATGAATTAAGAATAAGCGAAAGAAAGTGAGAATAGCGAGGGTAAGTGTGACGTTGGTGATTGTGAACCACAATATATATAGGCGAATGCAAGGGGTAATCAAGTGTTTTAATTATCCGTTGTAAAAAACTCAAACGGTAATATTTGAGTTAGCAGGAAACAACGGTAACTTTTACAACGGTAACTATGCTAACGCGACATTAATTAAAGAGGAAAATAACTGCGAACATTGCGAATTTTAGAGTTTATCATGATGCATTTGCTTCGCGAAAATACATCATAATAAACTGGGGGGACTTGATCATATACATAGCATTGTATATGTATATTTTATTTTCTAAAACCTAAGGACAGAACTACGCGGATTATAAGGCACATTTATGCAATATTCGCTGAAAATAAATACTGCAGTTATGTATTCGCTGAAATACCAAACTGCGGTTTGATCCGCTGACTTTCTGCGGAGAGCCGAACATCTCGCAGACCGCGGATATCACGGATACTATAAATAGGGAGCTTGGCCTCTCATTTATGGGTTGTTGATTCTCTGCCATTTGCCTAAGCCTTTGTAGATTTCACTTGTGACCTTGCCCAAGGACTTCTTACATTGAGTTAAGGTGAATCATGCTAATCGATAACGAAGACCGGGTCGGGGTGGTTGATCACTTAATAGTTAAAGTGAAAAACGATCATCGGGGCCCAAAATAATCATCGAACATCCCATCCTCCATTATAATCTTATTGCACTCAATCCGTAATTAAGCAACATCATTAATTAAGGATTGATCAGCAACAAAGGATAAGTATTAGTACATAAGCATGCATGCTACGTGTCTCATTATTTCGTGGACTAATTATTAATTACATGGGCTAATTAATCCATTAAGTGGTCCACTAAGTTGAGTAGGTTGGGCCATGAAAGTCCATTAAAGTATTAAGTCCGTTAAGGTAACTAGTGAGCCTTAGTAAACACTAAGCGTAATTAAGGAACCATAAAGCCAAGTAATTGTCATTAATAAATAACAATTAAGTTTACGTAGTCATAATATTCCAATTATGACAAAAGTTTAACGTGTACCAAGTATGTAGCTTGTTTTAAACAATAAGTGACACTAATGTTCGTAAATGCATACAAGGATCATGTTAAGCAACTAAATACTTAAAAACACGTTGTAAGGCATTAACGAAGGTAATTAACATAATTAATGATCCCAGAATAAAATCTAATTTAGTACGCACAAATACGCAATTTCGTGAAAGTAATAAATATAAATAAAAGTCGAAAAAGTCGGGTCGTTACATTACCCACCTGTTAAAGAAAATTTAATCTCGAAATTTAAGCTGAGGTAGATGGTGGAGTCGGGAAGAGGTGAGGATACTTCTGCAGCATTTGATCCTCTCGTTCCCAAGTAAACTCAGGTCCTAGTTTTGCATTCCATCGGACTCGGATGATCGGAATCTTGTTGCGTTTCAAGGTCTTGACCTCACGGTCCATAATTTCAATGGGTTCTTCCACGAAGTGGAGTTTGTCATCAATCGTAAGCTCATCGAGAGGGATGACAAGTTCTGGTTTAGCAAGACATTTCTTCAGATTCGACACGTGAAAAGTAGGATGAACGGAGCTCAATTGTGTCGGAAGATCCAAACGGTAAACAACGGGTCCAATACGTTCCAAGATTTCGAAAGGACCAATGTATCGCGGATTTAACTTTCCACGCTTTCCTAAATGGATTACACCTTTCCAAGGTGCGACTTTCAACATCATGCGGTCGCCCACTTGAAATTTGAAATCTTTTCATTTAAGGTTGGCATAACTCTTTTGGCGATCACGGGCAGTCTTGAACCTTGCTTAGATTTGAACAATTTTCTCGGTTGTTTCATGAACGAGTTCGGGTCCGGTGAGTTGATTTTCACCTACTTCGGCCCAACAGATAGGAGAACGGCACTTTCGGCCATACAACGCTTTGAAAGGTGCGACATTAATACTCGAATGATAGCTGTTGTTGTAAGAAAATTCGGCTAGCGGTAAATGCTTCTCCTAAGCTTTTCCGAAATCAATAACACAAGCACGTAACATGTCCTCTAAAGTTTGAATCGTGCGTTCGCTTTATCCGTCGGTCTGCGGGTGATATGCGGTACTCATGTCGAGACGTGTTCCCAAAGCTTCTTGTAAGGAATGCCAAAATCTAGAGGCGAAATGGGCATCTCAGTCTGAAATAATTGATAAGGGTACACCGTGACGAGATACAATTTCCTTTATGTATAGTTGCACGAGTTTTTCCTTCGTATCAGTTTCCTTCATGGCTAGGAAGTGAGCAGATTTGGTAAGATGGTCAATGATAACCCAGATGGTATCGTATCCGCCCACCGTCTTTGGTATTTTTGTGATGAAGTCCATCGTTATCCTTTCCCACTCCCATTGCGGGATTTCTGGTTGCTGAAGTAACCCATATGGCCTTTGATGTTCGGCCTAAACCTTTGAATAAGTCAAACACTTCCCAACATAAGTAGCAACATCCTTCTTAAGATTAGGCCACCAATACTGTTCCTTGAGATCGTGGTACATTTTATCGGCTCCTAGATGAATCTAATATCTTGACTTGTGGGTTTCGTCTAGAATAAGGCTTCGTAAATCCCCATAACTAGGCACCCAAATCCTTCCGGTAAAATATCTGAGTCCAGTCTCCTTAACTTCGAATTGAGAGACGAGAATGTTCAAGTGCTCATGAGAAATATTCTCCTCTTTGAGAGCCTCATCTTGGGCTACTCGGATTTGGCTATTGAGATTCGTGTGAATGCTGATGTTCAAGGCTCAGACACGAAGAGGTACCATTCTCTCCTTTCAGCTCAAGGCATCGGCTAAAACATTTTCCTTTCCAGGATGGTAACGTAGTTCACAATATAGTCGTTCAATGTTTCGATCCATCGACGCTGTCTCATATTCAGTTGCTTCTGATCAAAGATGTGTTGGAGGCTTTTGTGGTCGGTGAAAATAGTACTTTTGGTTCCATAGAGGTAGTGTCTCCACAGTTTGAACATAAAGACAACGGCACCAAGTTCGAGATCGTGCGTCGTGTAATTTCGCTCGTGAATCTTCAGTTGACGAGAGGCATAAGTAATAACATTTGTTCGTTGCATCAATACACAACCAAAACCATGTTTTGAGGCGTCGCAATACACAACGAAGTCGTCACTGCCTTCGGGAAGTGATAAGATAGGTGCGGATGTTAACTTCTGCTTCAGGGTTTGAAATGCCGACTCTTGCTTGGCCGCCCAAATGAATTTCTTCCCTTTATGAGTCATTGCGGTTACTGGACGTGCAATCAGAGAGAAACCTTCAATGAACCTTCGATAGTAACCGGCGAGACCTAAAAATTGACGGATATGAGTCGGATTAGTGGGAGTTTCCCACTTGATGATGGCTTCAATCTTTGCGGGATCGACTTTGATACCCTGATCGCTCACGATATGACCGAGAAACTGAACTTCTTTCAACCAAAATTCGCACTTAGAGAATTTGGTATAGAGTTGCTCTTGTCTCAAAAGTTCAAGCATGAGTCGAAGATGTTGCTCATGTTCTTCTTCGCTTTTGGAATAGATTAGGATATCATCTATGAAGACGATAACGAACTTGTCCAGGTACGGCTTGCATACACGATTCATGAGATCCATAAACACGGCAGGTGCGTTGGTTAAATCGAATGGCATTACGAGAAACTTATAATGGCCATAACGAGTTCGGAATGCAGTCTTAAGTACATCGCTCTCCTTCACCCTCAACTGGTGATAACCTGATCACAAATCGATCTTAGAGTAAATGTTGGATCCTTGTAGCTGATCAAATAGATTGTCAATTCTGGAAAGGGGATATCGATTCTTGATTGTCACTTGTTGAGTTCATGCAAAAAGATCCATCCTTCTTCTTTACAAACAACACAGGTGCGCCCCAAGGCGAAGAGCTTGGTTGGATAAATCCACGGTCTAGTAGTTTTTGTAGTTGACTCTGCAACTCTTGCATTTCAGAAGGTGCAAGTCGATAAGGTGCGCGGGCTACAGGTGCGGCTCCTGGTACTAGATCAATCTGAAACTCTACTGATCTCGGTGGGGGTAATCCTGGCAGTTCTTCTTGTAAGACGTCGGGAAATTCGTTCACAATTCGTACATCATCTACGCTTTTCTCCTCCATTTCTAACTTGTTTACATGCGCCAGAATAGCAAAATGCCCCTTTTTCATAATCTTTTGTGCCTTCATGCAGCTAATAAGGTTCAACTTTGGGCTACATCTCTCCCCGTATACAATTAATGGCACACCGTCCTCGGGAGGTATACGAATAATCTTTTCCCCATAGATGACTTCTGCTTGTACTTTGGACAACCAGTCCATGCCAACTATCACATCAAAGCTTCCCAACTTAATGGGTATCAAATCAATCTCGAAATCCACTCCAGCTAAGTTTATAATACCTCCTTGAAGTGACCCGAACTTTTCCATGATTATATATTATATGAGATTAATATTTACATGAAAAAAATGTTTCCAACATGTTAAGCAATCAAACTTTTGAAGACTTGATTAAGTGAAACGGATTTTGTGTTAACGTTTGACCACCCAGTTTATCTGATGATTCACGAACGTTATAACGCGTATATGACATGTTAATATATATGGACATATAGATATGTTTAACATGATTTTTCTATATAATTTTATTTACTTTATTTTTATTATCACTATTATTATCATTAGTATTATTATTATTACAGTATTATTATTACTACAAACATAATAACATTATTATATAAATATTACATATAACAAATTACTGATTTTTGATGTAATACCAACTACAAATATATATATATATATATATATATATATATATATATATATATATATATATATTATAATATAACTATATGTATGAATATTGATTATTTATAAAATAACTATATATAAAATATAACTGAAGATATAAAATATAAATAAAGTATATATATTTATATAACTACAACACTTAATATATAAATATTATGTAGGAAGAATTATGTGATAATATGTGTTAATATATATACTTGATATAGGTTCGTGAATCCGAGGCCAACCCTATACTTGTTCAATGACGTCATATGTATTTTTACTACGAAATACAGTATAGTGAGTTTCATTACTCCCTTATTAAATGCTTTTGCAATATATATTTTTGGGACTGAGAATACATGCGCTGCTTTTATAAATGTTTGACGAAATAGACACAAGTAATCGAAAATTACATTCTATGGTTGGATTATCGAAATCGAATATCACCCCTTTTAGCTTGGTAGCCTAAGAATTAGGGAAATGGTCCCTAATTAACGTGAATCCTAAAAATAGATCTATGGACCATGACAAGTCCCATTCGGGTTACGAATGTTTTAGTACTTCGACGATATATACTGATTGCGATGGCCGGTATATAGCATGCAGTTTGCGAAATGCCTGTATGTGGGGGATATTCTATATGCATCCTGTCAGTTCGGTTATCAAGCGTTCACCATATGAATGATTTTTAATCCGCGGTTTACGCGTATTATTTTGTACTCGGGTTACGTGTACAATTAAATATCTGGAAATCTTGTGGTCTATTAAAATTATGGAAATGAATGTTTATGATAAACTAATGAACTCACCAACCTTTTGATTGACACTTTTAAGCATGTTTATTCTCAGGTATGAAAGAAATCTTTTGCTGTGCATTTGCTCATTTTAGAGATATTACTTGGAGTCATTCATGACAGATTTCAAAAGACGTTGCATTCGAGTCATTGAGTTTGATAAAGATTATTATTAAAGTAAATGATAGATTAGGTCATTTATAGTTTGGATATTATGAAATGGTATGCATGCCTGTCAACTTTCGATGAAATGAAAGTTTGTCTTTTAAAAACGAATGTAATGTTTGTAAAATGTACCATATAGAGGTCAAATACCTTGCAATGAAATCAATTGATATGAAACGTTTATAATCCATATGAATGGGTCGTTATACTCCTCGGCTAATTTGGTCAACTTTCTCAAGTTTTTCATTGGCTACCTCAACAAGCATACTCTCCTTCAAAGGTACTAACGACCAATCTATCTTAGAGCAAAAGTGTCTATCTACATAACTCCTATCGACACCAGTATCAAACAAGACAGAAGCTAATAGTTTATTAATAGTAAATATAAATGTGACCAAGTAAGGATCCTCACGGGCATCCATGGCATTTATGTTGAAGACTCTCCCACGTGCTGGCCCGCCATCCTTTTTCTTGTTCGGACATTCATTCGTGAAGTGACCCTGATGGCCGCATTCAAAGCACTTCTTTGGCCCATTCGGATTTGTTCTCACAGCTGAGGTGTTGATCTTGCAATCTTTGTCGATATGTCCAGTCCGCTTGCACTTTTCACATACCACGTTATAGTACTCAGTATGATGCTTGTAGCATCTCTTGCACTGCGGGAGGCTACCTTTGTAATTAGGTTTCGAGCTAGGGTTCGGGTTAGGATTCTTCCAGTCGTTGTTTCCCTTGAAATTCTCATACCTCTTAGCTGGGTTTTGATCAAAGACTTTTTCTTTGTTTCTGTCCCACTTACATTTCCTATTACTAGTTCCCAATTCCGATTTCCCCTTTTCTGGCTCTTGTTGGGTAATTTGATTCATCAGGTTATGCGCCATGCGCATAGCTTCCGGGACATCTGCTGGTTTCGAAGAGGTGACATTTCCCTGAATGGTCTTGGGAAGTCCCCACAAATACCGTTCCATTCGCTTAAATTCAGGGGTAACCATCGTGGGGCACATCAAAGCTAACTCCAAGTACCTTCGGTTATAGCCATCAAGATCAGTCCCTATGAATTTCAGTTCCCAAAACTCCGCTTCCATCTTCTGAATTTCGGTTCTGGGGCAGTACTCCTCGATCATAGCACTCTTAAACTCCTCCCATAGTGTAGCATAAGCCACGTCAATTCCCTTAGCCTGGGCGAGTGTGTTCCACCAGGTTAAAGCGCCATCCGAAAGCGTGCAGGAGGCGTACTTGGTTTTGTTCACTTCGGAGCAGTTACTCACACGGAATACAGATTCCAACTTCTCAAACCATCTCTTCAGCCCAACTGGCCCTTCAGTACCACTGAAATTGTGGGGCTTGCAGCTCTGGAATTCCTTATAAGTACACCCGTTATGAACATTCTGGTTATCCGGTGGAGCTTAGGGGTTGGCATCCGCCATAGCTACGGCTACTCGAGCAGCCATCATCTCCTCAATCTGTGCTGCTGTGGGAGTTTCCCTTAGAACTCTTCCGTTTGCCATTGGCCTTCTAACCAAAAATTTTGACTTAAGTCAAAATCCAGCATTCGATAATTCATGCTATATAGTATATGGTAACCAATATGGGATCAACACAATGCACTTCAACTAATCATGGTAAACTAGTTGCAGATAGCACAAAAACCAACATGCAATAATTTAAAGTAAACGTCGTACAATAATTAAACAACATTAATTCCGTTCATTAATCAAAAAATTTGCATACAACTTCATAAGGTTCGTACAATACATGCATAAAACATGAAACTACTAAAGGAATTACATAATGAAATCTAATACAATAGCCCTACGGTAATGGTGGATAAATGATGTCCATCAGGTGGGTCATCTGGTCCTCGAGCTTAGTTACCCGAGCACAGAGGGTATGCACTTCCCTCTTCAGCTCCTCGATGGTGGGAGATGCTGGTGGGGCAGGTGGTGCAGATGGTGCAGATGGTGCAAGTGGCGCCGGTGGTACAGATGGTGCAGTGCCAGAAGTAGAAGGCGCATAACGAGCAGCCTTACACACGAATGGATTAGCAGGATATGGCACAATCCGCTTATGGGCGGTGACCCTAACCAACAGTCCACGTGCGTTCATGAACTGCTTACCTCCATTAACCCCTGGAATAACAGTACCATCGAAGCGGTACTGCTTCTTCAGCGGGGTAGAGGGTGGCTGCACGGGCTCCTCCTCGGAGTCCTCCTCAGAATCCTCCTCGGGATCCTCATCCAATGACGAACTGTCTGAATCATCCGAAGGTAGTGCAGGGTCGTCGTCTTCGGGTGGATGTGCCTCACCAGTGGTCATGAGTCGATATCTGCCAGGTGGAATTGGCACGACACGTCCGTCAGCGGTGCATCTGACCCAATGCCCGCGCTCATTACGGAAAGGACCGTCTCCGTCTCCCCAGGGATTACAGTACCACCAGAATGGTGTTGTAGCTCTGGGAGTCTAAGGCTGGGTGGAGCTGGAATCTCCGCAGGATCCTCGTCTCTGTCTGAGATGTCCATTAAGTCAAGTACGAGTCCACTATCTCTAGAAGACAAATCTCCAGAGTCGTTGGAGGGTAGCGGTGATGGGATCCGTGAGTCAGCAACAATGGTAGGCGAAGTAGCAGATGAATCTGAGTCACTCTCCAAATCAATGATAATGGGCGGTATGTCCGACATCTGAACAAGGAAAAATAACTTTTCCATGTCAGTAAGACATATAGCAAGCATGTAATTAGGCACTACAGCATCCTAACAGTACGTAGCATGGCAATAATAACAACATCATACTGAGGTAACATGCAATCAAAAGCAGATAGTAGCATGCAGTAGCGAGAATAAATGGTTGTATACAGCAAGTCCATATAACAGTAAAAGTAAGCAGTAGCATGCATCAGTTCCGCAGAAGCAAGTAAACAAGCAAGTTGTAGATTAGTCCTATTAGCGAATCCTACTCGGCTCAGTCAAGACTCACTAATGCAACCTAATTCCCTACAACCATTGCTCTGATACCAAATGTGATGCCCCGTACAAAATTAACGTGTACTGATCATCAATAACAAGTCCATTACAAGGTTATAACACTATATGCTGTTTTAAAACAAGTTTGCATTCATGGAAAGATAACATTTTACAAAAGAGAGCGTACTTCTACGAATAGAAAACATTAATATAAGTACGTGACACGAAGGTCATTACAAAGCCACTGTTCAAATACAACATAAGTTATGAATGCAAAGTAAAAGTTTCGTAATTGAGACATCTCTAAGCAATGCAGCGGAAGTCTAACACCGAGAGTCTAATACAGCAGAAGCAACATACGTCTAAGCACATGAGAAATAACATGCTTAAAAAGTCAACACGAATGTTGGTGAGCTATAGTTTGATTGTAACAATAATGTAATGTAGGCCACGAGTTTTCGTATTCAAAATAGTATGAAAAGTATATGCTTAACCGTGGGCACTTGGTAACTAACTTAACGTATATATCACCCCCTAAAAGTACACTTGGCGAGTGCGTAAGTTTATGAAGTATTAAACACACGTTAAATGCTAGCGCGACTAGCTCGAGTGGGGATGTCAAACCCTATGGATCCATATCTAAGATTCGCATTCACCGGTTCAAAAACCAATGAATAAACGTTACCGAGCTAAGGGGAAAGTTTATGCCGTTATATAACCCACACATATAAAAAGTTTAAGTAATCGTGCCTAGTAAGTAAAACATAAAAAGCGCATGTATTCTCAGTCCCAAAATAGTTGTAGTAAAAAGGGAGCTATAACTCACAGTGAAAGTGCGGTAAAAGTCGATACGAGATAAGTAAGCAAGTAAGTCGGCCCGAAAGGTCCTCAACCTAAGTCAAAAGTTACTAAGTCAGTAAATCGTTTCAAAAGGTTTTAAAAGTACATAATTTAAGTCTTCAGTGTCATCATCATCAACATCATACGTAAGGAGTAAAGTAAGTTTTCAATCAAGAATAGAGATCGAAACAAAGGCTGATTTCGTTCAGATGCTACGACCTCTATACAAACTTAAATGACGTGAGATTAGTGGCCAAGGCTCCGTATGTGAGTCCTCTAACTGCTGACCAATTTTCAGAACCTAACTCATTATCTTTTGACCGTGGCGACGGTTTAAGAGCGAGTAGGTCAGAATTTTCAGCACAACGTTACAAGGGCGTAGTGACTTTCGGAAGGCTATAAATCCTAAACCGTAAATCGTATTAAGATGAGTCTTAAATGAAAAGTCATATACTCAAACCGAAACATCTGGAAATCAACTTTTCCAGAAGCCCAGGAGCCTGATAAGACCTTGAAAATAGAAAGAAAGTGCTCCGGTGGGTTTCTTGGTGCTTGATGCTCATCACGGTTCTCATCCTTGATGCGTATAAGCCCCAAGTGTACAACTCTTGATGTTTTAGCATCACTTAAACCAAGGTTTAACCATCAACACACAAAGTTAATACTAGGAAACAAAATGCAACTCATGTAAGAGTTTGAGCAAGATGATGAACCAAAGTTACATCAATTTCCTAGTTTCAACACAATAACAAGTTCTATTAAGCTATAAACATTGAATCAAACTAAATAAGCGAGACCTTAAGCTATAGAACTTGGATCTTAGCTAAATATTAAAGACCTTAGACTACACAGTCTAGATCTCATGTTCTTGGTGAAACCCTAAGTCATAACACTTAGACTTTCAACGTTTACACAACCATAAGTTATGAAACTTAGATCTTGTAAAGTAAGATGAACATAATCAAATGAACTTTTGTTTAAACAAAGTAGAAGATCATAAGTTGCACGACTTAGATCAAACACAAAAATGAAACCCTAAGCTTGAGAGCTTGGATTCCTAACAACACTTATGACATCTCAAGCTAGTAAGCTTGTATCTTTTGTTTCATGAAAACATAAGTCACAAATCTAAGCTACAACAAACTAAAGAAGATCATAAGCTACAACTTTGATCTTAACAACTTTTTGTAGAAACCTCAAGCTAGTAAGCTTACAATTCAAACTTTCTTGAAGATCCATAAAGTAAATAGTTGGATCTACAAGTTTCATGAAGATCAGAAACATGAGTTTTGATCTTTTAACATTATTAAAGAGATCTTAAGTTATGGAACTTAGATCTAATATAAGTAAAGAAGATTTAAAGTTAAAAAGCTTTAATCCTCCATTTTCTTGAACTTTTCAAAACAAAGTTTGAATCTACAAGAGTTATGAAGATTCAAGTTACAAAACATGAATCTTTGATGATAATGATGATGAATCATGGAAATGAAGAAGAAAAAGAAGGAAAGAAAATCAAGAACACTTACAAGTTCTTCAAGTTTTAGAGAGAAGTTAGAGTGAGAAGCAACTAGAGAGAAAAGTGTGTGTGTATGTTTGAGAAAATGAAATGAAATTTGAAAAATGTAATGGTGGTGGTGGTGGTATAAGGCCTACGGCCAAAGGGAGCAAGGGGGGACCATTTTGGCCTCATGTGGTGGTGGCATGGTGTGGTCCATGGTGGTGGTACAAAGTTATGTTGGAATGTTGGGTGGTATGCAACAAAGGATAAGTATTAGTACATAAGCATGCATGCTACTTGTCTCATTATTTCATGGACTAATTATTAATTACATGGGCTAATTAATCCATTAAGTGGTCCACTAAGTTGAGTAGGTTGGGCCATGGAAGTCCATTAAATTATTAAGTCCATTAAGGTAACTAGTGAGCCTTAGTAAACACTAAGCGTAATTAAGGAACCATAAAGCCAAGTAATTGTCATTAATAAATAACAATTAAGTTTACGTAGTCATAATATTCCAATTATGACAAAAGTTTAACGTGTACCAAGTACGTAGCTCGTTTTAAACAATAAGTGACACTAATGTTCGTAAATGCATTCAAGGATCATGTTAAGCAACTAAATACTTAAAAACACGTTGTAAGACATTAACGAAGGTAATTAACATAATTAATGATCCCAGAATAAAATCTAATTCAGTATGCACAAATACGCAGTTTAATGAAAGTAGTAAATATAAATCGAAAAAGTCAGGTCGTTAAATTCTTGATGGATGTTATGAAATCTATGGGATTCGGTGATAAGTGGAGAAGTTGGATGTAAGCATGTTTGAAATTCGCAACTATCTCGATGCTAGTTAATGGCTCTCCTACTAATAAATTCTCATTAGGTAGGGGTATTAGACAAGGTGATCCACTATCGCCTTTTCTATTTATTATCGTAGAGGAGGGTTTAAACATTCTCACAAAGTCGGCTACGGATAGAGGGCTCTTTAAATGAATTGAAGTTGGGATCGAGAAAGTGTTAGTTTCACATTTACAATAGGTGGATGATACCATATTTTTAGGAGCTTGGAACCGTACAAACGCACATAACCTTCTAAGTGTTTCGAATTAACTTAGGGTTTAAAGATGAATTTTCACAAGAGCTACTTACATGGTATTGGGGTAAATGAGGTTGATGTACAAAACATGGCATGTCAATTGAATCGTCAAGTTGGAACCTTACCTTTCACATATCTAGGTCTCCCAATCGGTGCGAAAATGTAAAAGTTACATAGTTGGAACCCCGTTTTAGATAAGATTAAAGTTAGATTATCGAGTTGGAAAATGAGAACGTTGTCATTTGGTGGAAGACTAGTTCTTATAAACGTTGTCATTTGGTGGAAGATTAGTTATTATAAAATCGATCCTTAATAGTCTACCATTGTATTACTTCTCAATCTTTCGTGCCCGCCTTGTGTGATTAAAGTAATTGAGAGTGTGAGGCGAGTGTTTTGTTGGGGTGGGTCGGATTCGAGTTCAAAAATTTTGTAGGTTAAATGGGAAAATGTTATCTTACCTACGGTAATGGGGGTTTAAACATTGGTTCTTTATAAAACAAAAACTTAGTTTTATTGGGAAAATGGTGGTGGAGGTATAAAACTAAAATCAGTTCCCTTTGGGCTAAAATTATTCGTAGTAGTTATGGTTCGTGCAGGGGCTTGGAATTGAGTCTCGAAGAAATTCGTGCCTCAAAACTGAGTACATGGCATTCTATTATATTGACAGGTCACTAGATAAACTCACTGGGGATTCACTTCACTGATTCAATGGCAAAAAGAATACATTCGGAATCGGCAACATCATTCTGGGATGAAAATGGATAGGTGATAGGAACCTGAGGAGCACTTGTTTGAGATTATACAAACTGGAAACCAAGAAAGACGCATTAATTAACGATCGAGTTAAAGTAATAGACGACAAAGTAACAAAGAAGTGGCAATGGTTAACACAACTAATCGGAAGAGCTATAAGTGAATTGGATTCTCTTTGTAATATTATTGCGTGTTATAGGTTTGAAGATGGCAACACAGATCCGTGAAATTGGTCTCTTGCACAAGACGGGAAATTTACAGTTAAAAAGTTATGCACCATGTTGGAAGATCAATTGTAATTAGGTGTATCTCCAGCCCGTGAAACTATAAGAAATTCCCTTATTCCTAAAAATCTTGAAATCTTTGTTTGGAGAGAAATTAAAAAGTGCCTCCCAACTAGGATTGAACTTGATAAACGGGGCATTGATTTGCATAGTGCGGGTGTCCTTTATGTGAAGATGACCTCGAGTCCGTAGAACATACGCTCATTTTTTGTAAACATGCCTTCGACCTATGGGCCCGAGTTTACACATGGTGGGTGATAGTGCTCTAAATGAACATTTATTTAGGTGCAATATCCTTCCAATATGTAAAGCTTTTAGTTGCAATTGTTATATTTTTATGTAATATTCGTTTAAATAAATAAGTGCGAAGACAATAGAAGAAAACGACGATTTGAAGACGCAAATGACCAAAAAGCTCAAATGTACAAGTTACAATCCAAATGGTTCCAATTATTGATAAATAACGTCTAAAAATGACAAAAGTACAAGTCGCGAAACGCAAAGTACAAGATGTCTACGCGTACGGAAGGACGTTCAAAAACCCGAAACCGAGAGATGAAACAACTATCAACGTACGACTCAACGGAGCTAAAATTACAAGTTAACTATGCACAAGAATATAATATAATATATAAATAATTATATATATTATATATTATAATATTCACAGCAGCCCACGTTTAAAATTCAATGAATGAGCTGGATTCCTGACCTCCACAATCGCGGAGCCCTTAGCCTATAAATCATCGCAATCGCGGAGCTGCCTGGTCCCAAAATGCCTATAAAAGCCAACGAATTCTGCTAGATCAACGTACACCAGATTGATTAATTCAATCTTTTCTTTCTCTCTATATTTATAATTTATATTTATATTATAATTTTAATTTTAATTTAAGTTAATAATAATAAGGTTATTGTAAGAAATGTTTTACGGGTTTTAAAGTCGAAACTCTGTCCGTGTAACGCTACGCGATTAATCACCACTGTAAGCTATGTTCTTCCTTTTTAAATCAATGTCTCGTAACTAAGTTATTATTATACTTATTTGAGCCGAAATAATCGTGATGTTGGACTAAATATTAAAATGGGGTTTTTGGATTTTGTACCATAATTTGAGTTTGGACAAAAGACTGACACTTGTGAACATTGGACTATGGACTATTAATAGATGGGGGGTATTGTCTAATTGAATGAAAACTCATTGGAATCTGTCGAACCTATCTTCAAATTAGTTAATCTAATAATTATTAAATGATTATGCATGTCATATTTAGTGACGTTTATACGACATCCTTTTCAAGTCATTTAATTTAATCAATTGGATTGGGAAATTTATTATTCATTATGGCCAAGTGAATAAATTAATGTATCACGGACTAATTATAACAGGGGTGGATTACATACAAGGGTAATTGGTGTAATTATTAACAAAGTATTAAAACCTTGGATTATACGCAGTCGATAACCTGATGTAATCATTAAACAAAGTATTAAAACCTAGTTACAGTTCGAATCCCTAATTAGTTGGAATATTTGACTTCGGGAATAAGGTTAATTTGACGAGCATTTTATAATTATGATCGATGAACTATTATGGACAAAAACTAGATAGGTTTCAAATAATCCAGGACAAAGGACAATTAACCCAGAGTAATAAATTAAAATCAAAACGTCAAACATCATGGTTACGGAAGTTTAAATAAGCATAATTGTGTTATTTTATATCTCATCGTACTTTTAATTATTGTCATTTTATTATTCGCAATTTTATTTATCGTCATTTATTTATCGTTATTTATTTTACGCACTTTAATTATTGTCATTTATCTTTGCGCTTTATTTAAAAACGACAAACCGGTCATTAAACGATAAAACCCCCTTTTTATAATGTTACTACTTATATAATTATATATATTTATACAAATATAGTGGTTAAAAATATAGTACGTAATCACTAGCTCCCTGTGGAACGAACCGGACTTACTAGAAACTATACTACTCTACGATTAGGTACACTGCCTATAATGTTGCAGTAAGGTTTAGGTATATCCCATCCGTAAATATATAAAACTTGTGTAATTTCGTCGTATTTCGTAATAAACAATAATAGTATTTCGTACCACACCTCGCACACATCAAGTTTTTGGCGCCGCTGCCGGGGACTCGGCGAAACGCTATATTTTTAATCAATATTTGTAAAAATATAATTATATATAAGTTTGAGAAAAAAATATAAAAATAAAAAATAAAAATAAAAAAATTATATTTTTAAGAACTTTGTTTATAAATTTAAAAAGTATTTTTATTTAGACTTTTAAAATATAAGTTAATTTATATTTTTATAAATTTTCTATATATTATTTTATAAAACTTAAAAAAAAATCACAAAACAATTCGTACCGGGGCAGAATTAAAATTCGAAGCCCAAAATAAACTAATTAAAAGATTGGGCCGAACTGCTTAAGCCCAACCAGACGAGTCAGTTACTGTGCATCTCCGCAATCGCAGAGCTTCGAAGGCATAAACCGCAGCAATCGCGGAGCTGCTCTGACACCTGATACCTAGGATCATTAATTACATAATTAGGGTTTAATTTTTAATTATTATTATTTAAAACCTTATTAGGGTTTATATTTGATATTTAGTTTTAGTTTTTAATTAATTTGTATTTTAAGTTTTAGTTATTATTATTTATATTAATACTTTTATAAATAATAATATAAAAATAATATGTATATTTTTTTATAAAAATTGTATTTTTATCACTTTAATTTCTTTTTGTATGTTTTTTTATCAGTTATTCGTAATTTGTATATTTATCGTTCGTAATTAGCTTTAAACTTAGTTTTTGCCGTAGTTATTTTCTATTTCTAGTTTTTAGGTTTTGCCGTAAAATTCCTTAAGTGCTTTTTCTTTAAATTAAGATTTAGGCGCTTTAGAATTTTGCGACGCAGTTTTTAGATTTTAGTGCCTAATTAAGTTATTTCCGTTTTGGATATAGAATTCCTTTTAAGTTTTAATACCTTTAGGCGCAACTTTTTAGATTATAATTTTTAGACTTTTAAGTTTCGACGCTTTACTTTCTAATTATTATTTTTCGACTTTTTATTTTTCGACATTTTTCGACGAGCGCTTTTTCTTTCTCATTTCTACGCTCTAGTTTTTAGGACATAGAATTTCCTAGAATTTCTTTAAAATATCGACAAAAAATTATTTTAAGCGGTTAAATTGATAGACATCCAAAATTTTCTGGTTCGTAGTAATAGTTGGATTTGTTAGTGGCTGAGTTGTGGATTTTCTGACTTAAAGGATCCTGGCTCCCTGCTGCATCTTTTAACTATTCGAAACGTGGGCAAAAGCAGAAAAGTCTATTAATTTGATAACTTATAAAATTTCTAATAGGATATTCAGTGAATGCACCGAGCAAAACGTTCCCCACCTTTCATACGTTCACCATCTGTAACCAGATCAAGACATCTAGCCAATATTGTCGCCGTTGATTTTTCTTTAGAATCATCATCTATTCGAACAAGAACTCCAATTCAAATTTCCGATAATCCATTTTTTGAACCCGACTTCACAAGTGAGAACCCGGAGGATATTCAAGGACAATTCTAAGTTCACACCATTCCTCCTGAACTACAAACCGTTAAATCAGAATCCTCTAGTGATTCGTATTCAACAAATTCAATTATGAAAGTAACTGAACCTCTAAGTATGGAAGACCGAATGAGAGCCATACGCACGGGCCAAGGTCACACCATTATTAAGCCAGATGTTAATGCGCCAGATTATGAAATCAAAGGACAAATCCTACACATGGTAACTAATCAATGCCAATATAGTGGTACGCCAAAAGAAGATCCAAACGAACATCTTCGAACCTTTAATAGGATCTGTACTCTATTCAAAATCAGAGAAGTTGAGGATGAACAGATCTATCTCATGTTGTTTCCCTGGACTTTAAAGGGAGAAGCCAGATATTGGTTAGAATCGTTACCTGAAGGGGCGATTGATACATGGGATGTTTTATTTGAGAAATTTCTTAAAAGATTCTTTCCGGCATCTAAAGCCGTAAGACTTCAAGGAGAAATTGTTACGTTCGCGCAAAAGCCAAATGAAACATTATATGAGGCGTGGACAAGATTCGGGAAGTTGTTGAGAGGATGTCCTCAGTACGGTTTAGACACTTATCAAATAGTACAAATATTCTACCAAGGTGTCGACGTTGCTACACGAAAAGACATCGACACAGCAGCTGGTGGTTCCATTATGAAGAAAACCGCTACCGAAGCTCACAAGATTATTGATAACACAGCCTCCCACTCGCATGAGTGGCACCAGGAAAAAGATATTTTTCATTCATCTAAAGCAGCTAGAGCCGATTCTAGCCATGACTTTGATTCCGTTTCCGCAAAAATAGATGCTTTCGAGAGACGAATGGAAAAGATGAATAAAGATATTCACGCGATACGATTCAGTTGTGAGCAATGCGGTGGACCACACTTAACAAAAGATTGTCACATTGAGCAAACGATGGAACAATGTGAGAATGTTTCCTACATGAACCAAATGCCGGGAAATAATTATCAAAATAATTATCAACCGCCAAGGCCAAACTTCAACCAAAATCAAAACATTCTTTACAATCCAAATGGGCCTAACAATAACTTGTATAACCGACAAGGTCCGAATAACCAACCAACTCAAAACAACACTTTTAATCAACAAAGACCTAGCTTGTATAAACCACCACAATAAACTGAAGAGAAAAAGTCAAATCTGGAAGAAATGGTACAAAAGCTAATGGAATCTCAAACACAGTTTATTACATCTCAAACCCAAACGAATGAGAGGTTTGATCAGTCATTAAGAACTCAACAAGCTTCCATTCTGAATCTAGAAAAACACGTAGGTACTCTTGCTAGCATGATGAGTGAGAGGGAACAAGGAAAGCTACCGAGTAATACTGAAGTAAATCCTCTGAATGAGAATGTTAATATGGTGTCAACAAATTCTGAAAAACCAGCACCAGAAGATGGGAAGGTTTTAGATGCGAGTAACAATGAAGAAGTTGCAACACCACCACCACCACCTGAGTATGTAAAGCCAGTGGTGGCATCATACAGACCACCCATCCCGTTTCCAAGAAAAGGAGTTGAGTATGAGCAAGTAATAGGTAATAAATTTTGTGATACCTCTGGAAAGAAGAAGAAGAATAAGAAAGTGCAAGAAACAAAAACCGTAAAAATAAACCCAGTAAAGACAGTTCCACCAAAACCTCCACCCAGGGTGGGTGATCCGGGTGAATTTATTGTTTCTTGTCTACTTAGTGATTGTGTCATGTATGATGCACTAGCTGATTTAGGTGTGAGTATAAGTGTTATGCCTCTTTCATTATATAAGAGATTAGGAGTAGGTGAGTTAAGTCCAATGGAGATGAGTGTTCGACTCTTTGATCAAACCATTAGGCACCCAGTTGGAATTGCTGACAACCTACCCGTTCAAGTAGGTAATTTAACCTTTCTAGTCGAATTTATTGTCATTGACATAGAAGAGGACTCAAACATTCCTCTAATTTTAGGTCGACCATTATTAGCGTCCACCGGGGCGTTATTTGATGTAAGAAAGGGTAGAATGACACTTAGTAATGGTGAAAAATTGGTCACCTTTATGATTCGAAAGTCTAAATCTCCACCAACCAAAACCGTTGAACCAATAAAGACGATTGGTAAAACCATATTGTTTTACCAACTCCAGCGGTAGTGCTTAACAATAATAAAATGTCTAAGTGTGGGGAAGATGAAGTAACACCTTATGATGACCTGATAACAAAGAACCCTGTTGTTGATACGAAATTAAATGACCCCGTTATTATCAGTTCAATGAAGAAACTTATTAAACGGATTCGCGATGCTAGAACTAAGGGGAGCTTTAAGTTATGTAACCGGTTAGTATTCAATCTATCGCCTAAAGAAAAGGCGAAACTAGTTGAATTTGTGGATATTACACAAGAATCCGACCAATGGCTTAAAGCAAAAGTCACAGATATGCAAGTTGATTATGGTTCAAAAGAAATTGACGATGAAGTTAATCACAATTTCGACACCACAGCTACCTAAGTGTGGGGAGATTCAAATATTCTAAGAAGAAAATTATGTCTAGAGTTAGTTGTTCTTTTCTCGTGTAGTTCCGAGAATGGAATCCGATTGGTCTTTTCCACTAGCAGACACTAAAGAACTAGTTTTCTCCCCCCATTCTGAATTTTTTGTTTTGTAGGTTTTGTATGAAATTAATACGCTTTTTAAATTTATGTTTGGTGTGAATTTAAAAACAAAAATTTGCTTTATTTAATTAAGTTTAAAAAATGATTTATAAAATTCGTCGTGAGTTAAAGGCTAGATCATGGAACCAAAATTGCTTTACCCGAGGGCGGGGCGAAAAATTTTGTTATCATTATTTTTAATATTATTGATCTAAAGTATACCAAATTTTTTTTTTAAAAAAACCCAAAAATCTTTGCATTTAAAACAATCGCTTTAAAACGACAATTTTTAAATTTTGTCGAGGGATGAACTAGGTAAACGTACTGAAACTACCTCCACCTAAAGTAAAAGGAAACAAAATTTTTAAAAAAATTATTCATTTAAATTATTTTAATAAATAAAGGTTTTATAAAAAAAAATATATATGTATATATATGTTTGTAGTTTATCTTATGTAAAACAGTGTAAAACAGCGCACTTTCAAAGACTGACATTAAGTTCAGCAAAAGATACTAATTTTGACGATAAGACGCAAAACATATGTGAAATTACAACAAAAGGAATGAACGATGAGGTGCGCAATCTATAATTCGACGAGCTTCGTAATTACAAACTGGGTATTTTTAATCACTTTTCTACACTAATCACCCTCATGAATTTATAATTATAGTCTGATTTCTTGCAAATGAGGGCATTGCAAGATCTTAAGTGTGGGAAGGGATTAAATTCTTTCGGGTTTTAAACATTTGACTTATACACTTGGTTTAATAGCCACCATTAAATTTTACAAATAAAGCAGTAGTTATATTAGAATCTAGTGCTCTCTGATAATAAAGAACAACCCTAGTCTTATATACTGACTACCCACTTCTAGTAAACTTTTTAAAAATTTTCAATTAAATGAATTTAAAATCATGTTTATACATATTTATGAACGATAAAACTAGGTGATAATACCGAAATTATTGTTACCTCGGAAAGGACATAAATTAAAAACAACCCAAAACGTTAGAATTCATTTAAAATGGAATAAAGAAGAATAAAAAGGAAAAGAAAGAAATATAAAAGCCAAGTGTGGGAAAAATTTACCAAGTTATTTAATTCACATATCACATATTTTTGTACAAATAATTGAAAGTACTTTTGTTTTGGACGATTTTAATCAGTTTTACCCGATTTCTTATAATATATTTGAAAAAAATGTGCCATTTGATTTAAAAGGAAGTAAAGTCTTCCGGAAAAAGAAATGAAGGAAGTAAAGTCTTCCGAAAAAGACATGCGCTTCTTGATTTAGGTCAAGAAGTTGTCGTCCAGACCAGCTGTAGGTTGACGAAAAATCTAGAAAAGTCATCTCTAAAATTAGCAGGAAATCCACGGACCTCAGCATCATACAGGGTCGCCAAGTGGTCAGACTTATCCTAACCATGAGAGGATCTGTCTCGTAAAATGGGGAGGGCGCCATGAAAATTAGCTTGATAAGACTAATGAATCAGACCCCCAGAAAAGGATAATATCCTTAAAGATTAAAAATCAGGTTTTAAGCCTGATTTTATTCAATCCTTGAGATTGACCTTAAAGATTGAGAATTACAAACTCATGGAATTCGATGATATCTAAACTCAAGCGTGAATGAGAAAATATTTTGATCAAAATTAAAACCGATTTGTTTTCTGAAAACCTATTTTCATTGCGTTCATTACCATTGAACGTAAAATCCTGAGAATTTATCAGAATTCATTAGGTCACCTGAACCAAATCGGGTGTCAACCTTAAGAACGGTGGTTGCATAGCATGGTCGAAGATAGGACCTTGTGCCATACTGAAAAAATATAGGGTGATCTTTACTATTTCTCTTACAAAGGATAGTAATTGCATCCGACACGTTGTGGACCATGAACATCTGCATGTCATTAGACATTGCCTTAACAGTTGCTTGTTCATCGCTTTCCTTTACAACCGGACGGTAGTTTACTGAAAGGTAATATACGGAGCAAGTATACTGGACGTGTTGCTTTCCTAATACAATGTTACCAAGTGGGTGACACAAAACCGCAAATTTTGAGCTAAAATTTTAAAATATGAAACCCACAAAAACATATTGCAAACACCGGTGAAGGATTATTCCAGAAAACTTATCTAGGGTAAAAGCTAGAATGAATTTTCAAAAGATCAAATATTTTCATAAAGATTCAATTTCCTTAAAGGATCTAAATTTTCATAGTCATGTGGGACTGTAAACCACATCGTTACTATCATTGTTTATACCACCGTATCAAAATCACTGATGTATAAAGTGTGAGAATAAAAAAAAAGTGATTCGAGTGAAGTGCGATTTTATTTCAAGTTCTATATTGCTTGAGGAGAAGCAACGTTCAAGTATGGGGATATTTGATAGTGCTCTAAATGAACATTTATTTAGGCGCAATATCCTTCCAATATGTAAAGCTTTTTAGTTGCAATTGTTCTATTTTTATGTAATATTCGTTTAAATAAATAAGTGCGAAGACAAAAGAAGAAAACGACGATTTGAAGACGCAAATGACCAAAAAGCTCAAATGTACAAGTTACAATCCAAATGGTTCCAATTACTGATAAATAACATCTAAAAATGACAAAAGTACAAGTCACGAAACGCAAAGTACAAGATATCTACGCGTACGGAAGGACGTTCGAAAATCCGTAACCGAGACATGAACCAACTATCAATGTACGACTCAACGGAGCTAAAATTACAAGTCAACTATGTACAAGAATATAATATAATATATAAATAATTATATATATATATATATATATATATATATATATATATATATATATATATATATTATATTATATTATAATATTCACAGCAGCCCACGTTTAAAATTCAATAAATGAGCTGGATTCCTGGTCTCCACAATCGCGGAGCCCTTATCCTATAAATCATCGCAATCGCGGAGCTGCCTGGTCCCAAAATGCCTATAAAAGCCAACGAATTCTGCTCGATCAACGTACACCAGATTGATTAATTCAATCTTTTCTTTCTCTCTATATTTATATTATAATTATAATTTTAATTTAAGTTAATAATAATAAGGTTATTGTAAGAAATATTTTACGGGTTTTAAAGTCGAAAATCTGTCCGTGTAACGCTACGCGATTAATCACCACTGTAAGCTATGTTCTTCCTTTTTAAATTATTGTCTCGTAACTAAGTTATTATTATGCTTATTTGAGCCGAAATAATCGTGATGTTGGACTAAATATTAAAATGGGGTTATTGGATTTTGGACCATAATTTGGGTTTGCATAAAAGACCGACACTTGTGAACATTGGACTATGGACTATTAATAGATAGGGGGTATTGTCTAATAAAATGAAAATTCATTGGAATCTGCCGAACCTATCTTCAAATTAGTTAATCTAATAATTATTAAATGATTATGCATGTCAAATTTAGTGACGTTTATACGACATCTTTTACAAGTCATTTAATTTAATCAATTGGATTAGGTAATTTATTATTCATTATGGCCAAGTGAATAAATTAATGTATCATGGACTAATTATAACAGGGGTGGATTACATACAAGGGTAATTGGTGTAATTGTTAACAAAGTATTAAAACCTTGGATTATACGCAGTCGATAACCTGGTGTAATCATTAAACAAAGTATTAAAACCTAGTTACAGTTCGAATCCCTAATTAGTTGGAATATTTGACTTCAGGAAAAAGGTTAATTTGACGAGCATTTTATAATTATGACCGATGAAATATTATGGACAAAAACCAGATAGGTTTCAAATAATCCAGGACAAAGGACAATTAACCCAGAGTAATAAATTAAAATCAAAAAGTCAAACATCATGGTTACGGAAGTTTAAATAAGCATAATTGTGTTATTTTATATCTCATCGTACTTTTAATTATTGTCATTTTATTATTCGCAATTTTATTTATCGTCATTTATTTATTGTTATTTATGTTACGCACTTTAATTATTGTCATTTATCTTTGCGCTTTATTTAAAATCAACAAACCGGTCATTAAAAGGTAAAACCCCCCTTTTATAATATTACTACTTATATAATTATATATATTTATACAAATATATTTGTTAAAAATATAGTACGTAATCACTAGCTCCCTGTGGAACGAACCGGACTTACTAAAAACTATACTACTCTACGATTAGGTACACTGCCTATAGTGTTGTAGTAAGGTTTAGGTATATCCCATCCGTAAATATATAAAACTTGTGTAATTTCGTCGTATTTCGTAATAAATAATAATAGTATTTCGTACCACACATCGCACACATCAGTGGGGTTTAGGGATTGTCTCCAACCTTAGCTTAAATGAGATATTGCGAGGCCACGGTTTGGGAACATCGATATCTCTAGGTTAAAAAGTGTGGCAAGTGGTTGAATGTGTATGTGTTTACTTAATTTGGAAGAACAGGAACTGTGACGACCCGGAAATTTCCGACCAAATTTAAACTTAATATTTATATGAATTCGACATGATAAGCAAAGTCTGGTATGTTGAGTCTCAGAATTTTTGAACTGTTTACATGGATAACATTTACCTTTCGACTGTTCTCAACGATTCACGAACAACTACTTGCAAATAAACATGTATATATTTATATATGCATATATTTAATAACTTAAAATAAAATAATAATATACAATTTAATCGTTAGAACTGAAAATATAAAATAATACACGATATATCACTCCGTGTAAATCTGTCGGTAGAGTAAAGACAAGAAGGTTACGAACTATTTTTCTTTGAATTATTGTTTCTCACTGTGTATATCAACTTGTCATTTGAGATTATGATATTTTATTATTATATTATTATTAAATTTATATATATATATATATATATATATATATATATATATATATATATATATATATATATATATATATATATATATATATATATATATATATATATATATATATATATATATATAGATATAGTGTTTGCATTTGCATCTCACTGTTTTACTATGCGTTTACTAGATTAAATTATTAAATTGTCATAATATTAATTTTAACATAAGTGTTTACAACTTTCCAAGATGTTTTATAAAGAAAGATTCACTTTTTATCTAGTAAGTTCTGAAGTAATCATATTCGGTATTTATAAATGAAGTATTGAGTTGAATTAAAATAACTAGAAATGATGGGAGGTGACTTAACAACTAATCACAGGTGACGTCATAGAACTTTACTAAATGGCACCTATAGTGCAAACGTACTGAGATATATGCATTGATCCTATAGATAACTTGTTTTAAGAATATTGACAATTTGATTGTCACCATTTTCGCCACTTAACTCTATCTTGTATTCGTAGATTCACAGTGTCAGACATGATTTTTCCTCCTATGACCATATTTTATATGCAAAGTCATCATCTAAGATACTCTCACCTAATAAGAACTTGAACATTACTTGTTTATCATTATATATATATATATATATATATATATATATATATATATATATATATATATATATATATATATATATATATATATATATATATATATATATATATATGTGCATGTATCCTTCAGTCAGTGGTCAGATTAAAAGGCAAATACCTAGAATGACATGTGGGCTAAGACCAAAATGATAACATGTTAAATATTCTTATTATAAGGGGAATGATTCCAAACTTACATATCCGAGAAGATACTTAGATGAAAATATATTACAATCTAATTTCAGTAAACTATAATACAAATAACTAAACCAACCATTCATCACCATCAATTACCAAACCCACCATCCAGACATAGCCTGGGTGGCCACCAGGACTTCCAATGAAGCAAGAGGTCACGGGTTCGATTCCCTTCAAGGCAAATACCTTGGGGCGAGCTCCATTTAGTGACTGATTGACTAGAGGATGCTTTGCCTGGTAGCGGTGGAGGCCTGGCTTGCTTTTTACCCGGGGTTTACCAACTAGAAGGGAGCCATTATGGCTCATCGCTAGGGGGGTTCCTCGTAAAAAAAAAAATTCAATTACCAAACCCACTAACAGCTGAGGTTGAATTAAATCAAACAAAAATACAGAAGCAAAGCTCCAAACCATTACCGATCACAATTGCTGCTACTTAGATGTTTCTGTTTCAGCTGAAATCAAAATAATCAACATTTTTTTTATTATTTGTTTCTTCTTCGTGAACCTCAAAACCATCAAAATTGTACCACTTTCAGTCCTTCATTACTACCATTCTATCTCTCCCTGTTCTAATTCAGTTCAACATGAAAGGTACGGTTTACAAAAGACTGCTACACACTACATCCCTGCAAACAATCGTTTACAACATCAAACCATCAAAAGTTATGAGAATACAAAGAGAATTATATTACCTGTCACCATCGAGACTCATTTGAACACTTCTACAACCAGTAATAAACATTACCACCACCAAATACCTTTCTTGCTTCCTGCATCAGTTGAGCAAAATAAGCCTCAAATCATCGAACATATTTAACTACTGATGCTAATTAATATTGATTTCCGTTTCAACCGTAGCAACTAACATCTGCTACTTTATTTCAGTTTCTCTCAGGTTAATGATACAACACCTTTCGAACACCACCATTAACGTTATTTATTTATTTATTTTTTATTACCTTGGTCTTTTTGTTCCTGATTCTTTCTGTGTCGCCAACTATTGTAGTTACAGACTGTAAATTGCCACAAAACCACCACCAATTGATCAATGTCCGATGGCTACTGCTACACAACAAATTATGTTCCTACTTCCTTCGTTATTACTACTTCTGTAAGTACAATGGCTTTTACAGCTGCAACTATACTTGTTTATCATATTTCCTGGCAAGATAACTAAATTTCACATTCGTTTTACAATTACAACTACAATCTTATTATCATTATTAAACACAACTAAAATTATTATTTCCGAAATTATCCAACCAAATCAAACAAATAGATTACAACATAATAAATCTGAATGAATTGATTTTAAAAAAACTTACAACGGACGATGATAATTGATAAAAATATTCCATTATATAAATAGATAAGTAAATAAATAAAGAAAACACCAAATACCTATTTGATCCATTACAGGACCGATTCCATGGTCGATTGTTTACAAATTGATGAAGCCTTGAATATTACACGCCGTGATACTTAATTTCTTCTTCCAAAGTTAAACAGACATCCACCTAAAACCGACTGATACTTCGATTAATTGTTGTCACTCGATGATGATGATGATTTAATGATGAATTGATGATGACAATGAATCTAATAATAATAATAACGATTAACGATGATAAGAAGTGATGACGGTTAATTTCTGATGATGGTGGATGATGAAACGATAGATGATAATTGAAAGAGTTTGAATCGAGCTGCTCCTTTATTTATTATTATTTTTTTTTTGCTGTCAAACCCTACCAACTCCACTTGATTCGTTTCAATTTTTTTTTTTAAAAACCGTAAACCCTTTGGGTTATAAAACGGACTGGGTCATTAAACTATGAATTGGGCTGAAATAGTATGGGATGCAAGGGAAATATTGTTGGCCCGAAATAAAAATGAAGAAAAGAAATCGATAACTATATAGGTTATATATTGGTTCGGTGATATTAAAACAGAAATAGATAAACAGAGAGACGGTTCATTATGGTTGTGCCTAACCGAGAGGTCGCGGGTTTGAGCCCAGACTGAGATGTTATTTTTATTTAAAACGCCTAATCTTGAGGTAGCTATATTTATTATTATTATTATTATTATTATTATTATTATTATTATTATTATTATTATTATTATTATTATTATTATTATTATTATTATTATTATTATTACTATTATTACATTTAATATAAGTATTATTGTTAATATCATTAAAAGCAACACTATTATTATAAATATCATTATTATTGAAAACATCATTTCTATTAAAATTATTATTTTTATTATCATTATTATTAAACATTATCATTATCAAGATCAATATTACTAATTTGACAAATACATATTACTTATATAGCTAGTATTATTAATATTATCAAAATTATTATTTTTATCATTATTATTAAAATTATTATTTTTATTAAAATTTTTATTAAAACTATCATTATTTTTATGATTTTTATTATAGTAAAATTTTAATATATAATAACATTAATGAGTTACCTTTTAAATTAACATTAATAATATATATTAATTAAGTATTTCAAATATCGAAAATGAATATATTATCAATATAACCATATGTATAAATATTAATCATTTTACAAAATAATTATATAATTGAAAATTTAATACATAAATAAAGTATATATATATATTTTAATTGGAATTTGGTATGAATACTATAACACTACAAAACTCAATATATATAAGTATTACATGGAATTATGCGATTATATGAATTAATACATATACTTGATATAGGTTCGTGAATCCGAGGCCAACCCTACACTTGTTAAATGTTGTCATATGTATTTTTACTACAAAATACAGTATGGTGAGTTCATTTGCTCCCTTTTTACTCATTACATTTTTGGGCTGATAATACATGCAAATGCTTTATTAACTGTTTTACAATATTTATATGCGTGAGTTTCATTTGATCCCTTTTACTCTTTACATTTTTGGGACTGAGAATACATGCGATGTTTTTACAACTGCTTTATTAAATGCTTTTGAAATATATTTTGAACTACGCATACATGAAATATTTTTATAAATGTTTGACGAGATAGACACAAGCAAAACATTCATCGAATGAATTATTATGCAGACAGATCTGCGGATTATCATTGAATTATGTGGACATGATAATTGCTACCATTGAATTATGTGGACATGATAATTGCCACCATTGAATTAGGTGGACATGATAATTGCCACCATTGAATTAGGTGGACATGATAATTGTCACCATTGAATTATGTGGACATGATAATTGCCACCAGTTGATGTGAATGTTATATATCGAGAGAATGATTTTATACACAGGTTATGTGTATGTTATTTTTGTGCACAAGATATGTGTACGGTTACTATGATTTATGAAAATGGTTTCGTACACGAGAAAGATGTACTGTATTTAAAAGATATAGCATGTACATTACAGGTGGGTATAGGATTCGGGCCCATTTGTACCATTCAGCATTTAAATCTTGTGGTCTATCAAAATGATGAATTTTATTGTTTTATGATAAACTTATGAACTCACCAACATTTTGGTTGACATTTGAAAGAATGTTTATTCTCGGGTATGAAAGAAATCTTCCGCTGTACATTTGCTCATATTACATGGAGTCGTTCATGGCATATAGAGGTCAGAACCTCGCAATGGGACTAGCTGTTGAAGACTTCGTCCAGATGGATTTGGACGGGTCATTTCAGGAACAACAAGATTTTCCGTGGTTCATGTTGGAACACTCCGGTGGCTTTAACGAGATTCAAGTTGTTTCCTTTGATTGAATCTCACTTCGATTAAAAGAAAAGAAAATAGATTGGCTAACATAGCTAAACGATCCTAGTGTATATTTAAGAATCTTGTAATATATCTTGTGTGCGGGTTTGCTTTGCAAACCACATGTTTCGTTGATGTAGAGAGTTTTAATCACTCTCATCGATATTTTATATTGTGTTATAATAATAAAATTTCTTGCTTTTCAAAATAAAAAGAAATTATTAAAATTAGAAGACGAATCCAAAATTTTTCAAGAATTTCGATAATAAGCACACCTTAGTAATAACTAATCTGGGTCCGGCCCGTGCGATGCGGCTAGGGCTTTCGGCCGGCGTATTCATATTTAACGCAATTTTATTTACAGAAGGGAAAACGGTCCATGTGTTATGCTTCGTTGTTGGTGTCGTCGTCTTTAGTGTTTTTTAAAATCTGTCTGGTTCGAACGTAGTTAGTTTTGTTTTGTTGATAAAATTATTTCGAGCCTAATGGTGCTGGCGAAAAATCTTAACTCGCGACGAACAGGAAGATACGGGCTGTCGTTGTGTTTAGCGTTTTTTAAAAAGTGTCCATTTTGAACGTAGTTAGTATCATTTTGTTCATAAAATTATTTCGAGTCTGATGGTGCTGCCGGAAAATTTAAGTCGCGGCGAGCGGAAAGATACGGGCTGTCGTTGTGTTTAGCATTTTTTAAAAAGTGTCTGTTTTGAACGTAGTTAGTTTCGTTTTGTTCCTAAAAATCTTTCGAGTTTAATGGAGCGCTTGGTGAAATTTAACTCGGAGCGAGGCGGAAGATACGTGCAGTCGAAGAGTTTGGGTGAAGTTTTTATTTTAATTTAAAGAATTTACATTTTACCCTTCAAGTTTGGTGTAATTTTTGCAAGTTGAGTATAGGTGAGGGGGAAAAAATGGAAATAGAATTGTGAAAAGGGGGCGACTGTTGTCGCATTCCCCTTGAGGAAACGACTAACATCCCCATGACATAGAGTATATATAAATAATAAATAATAATAAAATAATAAAAATAAATAAATAAATAAATAAATAATCATAAATGTTTAGTTATCATTGTGGCAAAATAACTCACCGAAGTTCCAATTAGTTATAAATGTTGAATAAAAGTTTTGAAGACAAATTATGTAAGAGTATTATGTATTAATGTAAATGGGTAAATAAATAAAGTTTTTTTTTTCTGTTACCAAAAAAGTTACTATAACATACATAGATGATAGGATAATTTAATGAATGTTTAGACATTTTTTACATTGAATTGAATAAAAGTAGAACACAAGTTTCCAATCTCATTTATATTACTTCGGACTAAAGGGCTAGTTGTAATTTAAAAACTCCATTCCTTTTACATTGAAAAGTGAAGTTTTTGTTATAATTTAGTAGTATACAACTACCTGTAGTGGCCTATTTTCAACTAATATGAAAGAAGAAAGAAGAGATTAAATTCTTATTCAAGAATGGTGTGCATATCCTTACAATTGAGTGAGTATTTATAGTACTAAAAGTTAACTGTACATTATTCGTTTTCACAATCAATTATAGAGTAGGTGAAATAGTAATCAATAATTCATAATTTTACTGTGCAAGATTATCAATCATTTCTATTAATCTGCATGCGTACAAAATGAGAATCCATCCATTTCATAACACTCCCCCTTGGATGATAATTTTGTTTCGTTAGAGATCAGCTAGTACTGCCTCGTTAAAAACCTTGCTAAAGAAAAACCCAGTGGGATAAAAACTTTAGCCAAGGGAAAAAAGTGCAGCATAGAGTTGACTCCCCCTCAAGTAGACATCGCTGAGCTGTTACATCTTTTGAACATGCCTCATGTCAATATTGTGAACGCGTGTTCTGAAAATAGCAGTTGGGAGTGCTTTGGAGAAAAGATCAGCAGAGTTTTTGCTGCATTGAACATATCTCATTTCAATATGGTTGTCCTTAATGAGATCTTGAGTGTATGAGAAGAATCTAGGAGGTATGTGTTTTGTTCGGTCACTTTTGATATACCCTTCTTTCATCGGTGCTATGCAAGCTGCATTATCTTCATAGATAGTTGTTGAACTTTTATCGCGTTCTAGTCCACAAAAATCAGTAATGAGTTGTGTCATTGATCTCAACCAAAAACATTCCTGAGTAGCTTCATGTAATGCAATCACTTCGGCATGATTTGATGATGTTGTAACAAGTGTTTGTTTTTGAGAACGCCATGATATTTCAGTACCTCCATTTAGGAATACATATCCAGTTTGAGATTTAGCTTTATGGAGGTCAGATAAATAACCTGCATCTGTATAACCAACCAAATCTTGTTTTGAATCGTTAGAGTAAAATAATCATAAATCAGTAGTTCGTCAAGGGTATCGAAACATGTGTTTGATCCTACTCCAGTGTCTTTTTGGAAGGAATTGAGCTGAACCTTGTTAACAAATTAACTGCAAAAGAAAATGTCAGTTCTTGTATAATTTGTAAGATACATAAGAGCCCCAATTCAGTAAGATATGAAACTTCTGATCCAATAAGATCTTCACGATCTTTACGGGGACGAAATGGATCAGCGTCAATATTGAATAATCTAACAACCATAGGATTACTTACTGGTTCAGTGTTAAAATCTTTTCGGTATAAGTTGTTTAATGTACAAGTAAACCATTAGGAATATGTTCAATTTGTAAACCAAAACAATACTTGGTTTTTCCGAGATCGTTCATTTCAAATTCTTTAAAAAAAATAGAATGGCTTCATTTGATCTTGTTATTTGTCCCTATGACGTTATGATCATTGACATAAACAACTATGATTAGATATCCGGATATTATTTTTATAATAAAAACACACGTGCAAATAAGTTTATATGTATACCCTTTTCTTATCAAGTAGTCATTTAACCACTTATACCACATACGTCCTGATTGTATCAACCCATATAAAAATCTTTGTAATTTAATTAAAATACATTTCCTTGGATTTTGCATAAGATGCTTCTGATACTTTCAAACCCTTCATGTATATATATATATATATATGTATATATATATATATATATATATATATATATATATATATATATATATCACTATCAAGTTATCCATATAAATAAGTAGTAATGACATCCATGAGATGCATTTCTAAATTTTAGTAACAGTAACAGCAAGGTTGATTAAGTATCTAAAAGTAATTACCCATCTACTATTAGGGAAACTAATCCTCACAATCTGATTGATCCACGTGGTAGTTCTCTTCACACAAAAACACTGTTCACGCTGTTTGGTATTATTTTTTTTTGTTTGTGTTTCACGTTTTTTTAACTTAAATTACGGTTGAGTCACAAAAGTCAAGGACGGTAAGCGACCAACTACTGGTCATCCTCTCCTCTTCCTCTGTTCGTCCCTCACCTCCCACCTTGACCTGCTCCCTTCTCCCACACCTTTAGCCTTACCCTGCTCCTTCCTCCCTTACCTTCTTCCATTAATTAATTAATTCTTCATACTTGCTCCAGACCAATTCCACAGGTTCGTTTTTCTTTTATTAATCTATATTTAATTTATGTTGTTTGCTTGCTATTGTTGGCTGTGGTTTTCGCATTCTTCTTACGTTGTTCAGGCTGTTCAGCATTCCCAGCCCTGTTAATTTTTTGCCTTTTCATTGTTTGGTAATTTCCGTTATGAGGAGTTCTCGAAAAAGGAAAAAAAACTTAGTTAATTCGAATGTAGTAGGTGGTGTTGTGTTAGAAAGTGTTGGACCTTCAGACCTACAAGTTGTTTCCGATAAACAATCTAAGAAAAGGGCTTCTCTACGTAAGGCACATGCCAGTGCTTCGGCTTCTTCTCATGGTATGATATTGTTTTTTATTCTAATTTGCTCTCACTAAAATTGTTTTTTTACAAGTTTTGAAAGATATCTGTTTGTGCAGTTTCTATTAGCTTTTCCCTTCATGCTCAGTTGACACCCATATATACTATCTTTGCACCTTTTGTTGTGTCAGGTAAATCGAGTTTCTAACTATATGTATGCTGTTTTAGTGTGAGTTGCACTATGTTTGGCTTCTGTTGTCTTTTGTTTCTATGCTGTTCTACTGTAACTTTCACTATCTGTGGATTATGTTGTCTTTTATTTCTTTTTGCTTTTTGTATATGTATGTTGTCTTTCATATATGCATGTTGTCTTTTATATGTATGGTTGTTGAGTGCAAGAGCCACTAGAATTGGAATCTTTAGACATTTACTAGCCTGAAAATTCCCTATGCCTCACGTTTTGTGTTATTTGTTTGCTGTTTTTGTGTTTCATTTAATTATGTCAAATTTGTTTTTTTCTTTTGTAAACTACCGATTTGAGGCTGCAATGTGTATTTGGTTTTTTGATGTGGTTGTTGAGTGCAAGAGGCACTACAATTCGAATCTTTGGATATTTACTAGCGTGAAAATTCCATGTGCTCTGATTGAATTACCTACACTTGGCCAGTTCTAGAAAACAGTTTTATTTTAATGGCGGTTATCGTTGTTGACTTTGCGAGATATTAATTTTGTCAACTCCTTTTTTTTCCTTTTATAACTACCAATTTGAGGTTGCAATGTGTATTTGTTTTTTGGTTGTGATTGTAGAGTGCAAGAGGCACTAGATTTGAAATCTTTGGATATTTACTAGCCTGAAAATTTCATGTAGTCTGAGTTGATTACCTGCACTTGGTCAGTTCTAGAAAACAGTTAATTTTAATGGTGTTTATCGTTGTTGAGTGTGCGAGTTATTTTCCTGTTTTCATGTGTGTTTATATATTATTATATATGTTCTTTGACAATTGCCTTATATTCGTGCAGGCGTATCTCCTTTATATCGTGATTCAGGGGACTGCACGTCCGTTTGTATGTAGTGCGGGGTTTTGTTCTGGCGTGCTGAACATGTTAAGTCATATTTCAGAGACAAACAACTTCATTATCATTGCTGCTGTAAAAATGGCCGCGTCTATTTACCACGCTATGAGGATCCTCCTGCAGAATTTAAGCATTTGTTAGAAACTCTTGCTTTCCTTGATAATGTTCGTGCCTACAGCCAGATGTTCATCATGACGTCCTTTGGCGCTCGTATCGATGAAACTGTTAACGATGGACGTTCTCCTTACGTTTTCAAGATCTCGGGCCAAATTTATCATTGGCTCGGTAGTCTGTGCCCTGAACAGGGGAGCCCCTCCAGATTTTTGTAGCTTTACATTTATGATACGGATCATGAAGTTGAAAACCGAATGGGCCATTTTGGGGGCCGTGATTTAGGCCGGCTTTCTAAAGTAGTTGTTACTCAGTTGGTGAAGTTACTTGATTCAAATAATGCACTAGTCAAGTTGTTTCGCACCGCAAGGGATAATTGTACTGGCAGCGAGGTACCTACTTTCAAGGTTTGCTTGTATAGTTTGAGCGAGTCAAGCCAACATGCACTGCCTACTTCGGATGCAATATGCGCTATTGTTTTTGACTCTGGCCCACAATCTATTTTTGACTAGGTCTCAGCTTCCCAGGCGAGTTAATAAGCTGCATCTGTTATATATGTCACTTCAATTTCCGCTGATGTTCTTTTTCGGTGAACCTGGTTTTCAGCCAGATCTGAAGCTGCGCGCAGCTTCGGGTTTGCAAGGCGCCCGCGTTAGAAAAATGTCGATGAACATGTTTTACTGCTACCAGATTCACGATAGGCTTAACAGTTACAATCTGATTTTGAGACTGGGTCGTCTATTTCAACAGTATGTGGTGACGGCATATTGCAGCATCGAGCTCGATCGAATTGACTACATCAGAAACAAGCAGAACGATATACGGGCTGAGTACCTTTCAGGGTTGTACGACGCTATCGATAGAGGTGATAAAACTGGTTCCCATGTCGGTAGCATGATGATTCTTCCCGCTTCATTCACTGGTGGACCACGTTATATGTACAATCATTATCTCGATGCTCTGGCAATTTCACGCGTTTTTGGAAACCCGACATTTTTTGTAACTTTCACGTGTAATGCAAAGTGGCCTGAAATTCCTCTGTACCTGAAGCCTTTTCCTCACCTATCGACTTCAGACCGAGCGGATATAGTCGCTCGTGTGTTCCACATGAAGGTCAATGAGTTCATAAACTTTTTAAAGGACGAACGGCCTCTTGGCCATGTTCGCGGAGGTACTATTTCACACCCAGAATTGCAATTTCTTCTTTACTTCATGAATATTACATGTTTTGTTGTTGCCAATTCATTGACACTATTCTCCTTGCGTCTTGCAGTTTTGTATACGATAGAATTTCAGAAAAGAGGACTGCCACATTGCCACACTTTGGTTTGGGTTCACTCCTCGATTTCTGTAGCTATCAGGGACCATTTAGACGACTACATAAGTGCAGAATTGCCTGACCCCAGAATTGATTTTCCCGGTTATGCAGTCATATCTGCAACTATGATGCATGGCCCATGTGGCCTTGCCAATAAGCAGGCATAGTGCAATCTAAATTTTTCATGTTCAAAAAAGTTCCCAAAGAAATACATTGACAAGACGTACTTTGATGACAACGGTCGTGCTCACTACCGCAGGCGTAATACCGGTATATATACAACACGTGCTGGTGTCCACCTTGATAACAGCTATGTTGTTCCTTACAATAGGCTACTATGTATGACTTTTCAGGCTCACATAAACGTTGAATGTTGTGGTACGACGAGTCTCATTAAATACCTGTTCAAGTATATTTCGAAAGGTACCGACTGTGTGGTTGTTCGTATAGCAAAACCCATAGGCAGTGACAGTCGGCAATCAAAGCAGCAGACGTAACCAGTTGATGAAATTAAAAACTTTACAGATGCTCGGTTCATTTGTCCTCACGAAGCCTGTTGGTGGATTTTTAACTTCCCGATTCATCATCAGGAACCTGCTGTCCAGATTCTGGCTGTTCATCTTGACAATATGCAGTTGGTAAAGTTTCTGGGCAAGCAAACCCTGCTGCTATTGTTGAAAATGCCGACGCCAAAAAAACTACTCTCACTGAGTGGCTTAATTATAATGCATCTTCAGTTAACGGAAGCCACCTTACATATTTGGATTTCCCAACAGAATTTGTTTGGTACGAGTCAAAAAAAAGTTGGCAACGCAGGGAAAACCTAAAGAAACCATCAATTGGCAGGATATTGTATATACATCCCACCTATGGAGAAGCATTTTTTCTAAGGATGATTTTGTGCCATCGAAAGGGGTGCAAGATCTTTGCAGATATTAGAACAGTCAACCAGATCCTTCATAATACATACCGATCTGCGTGTGAAGCAGCTGGGTTACACGGTGATGATAGAGAGTGATCAGTGGTACTAGAATAAGCATTCGTATCTGCCACGTCATCTCAGTTACGCTCTCTTTTTGCGCACATTTTGTCTTATTGCACTGTTACGAACCCACTTGCTCTTTGGGGAAATCACTGGAAACTAATGGGTGATGATAAACCACTTCGTGTAGCTGCCAATTTAAATATGTCCCACTTGCATATAAACGTCGATGACCTACATAACTTTGTCCTGTATGAAGTAGAGATCCTTCTGAACCAGTGTTCGAAATCGATTTCCGATTTCGCGTTACCGTCGCTTCCAGCTGACCTGCTCGCAGATATGGCCAACCGTCTTATCATGGAGGAGAGAAACTATGATCATGCAGTTTTAAACACCGAACGCCTAGAACTTGAACGTCAAATGAATTCGAAGCCAAAGCAAATTTACGATCTTATAACAAGCGCTTCGTTGAATGAACAGACTGAGCATGTATTTGTATACGGCCACGGTGGCACCGGGAAGACATTCTTACGGAAAGCCATAATCACAGTACTGAGATCTAGAGGTAAGATAGTTCTTGCTGTTGCATCATCTGGCATTGCATATCTACTTCTACCTTCGGGAAGAACCGCACATTCTCGATTCAAACTACCGCTAGTCATAACCGATGAATCGATGTGCAACGGCAAGAAAAATACCCATATGGCGACATTACTGCAGAACACAGACCTTATTGTATGGGAAGAGGCGCCAATGAATGATAAGCGCTGTTTCGAAGCTCTTGATAGGAGTCTTCGAGATATTTTAGGAAACACTGAAGAATTTTTTGGGGGTAAGTCTGTGATACTTGGTGGTGACTTTAAACAAACGTTACCTATTCAGACAAAAGGAGGAAATCAGCTATCCTTGGTGCTTGTATAACGACTTCACATTTGTGGCAGCAATTCAAGGTTTTCATACTTGCAGAAAACATGCGACTACTTACGCCAGGGCTGACACCATCAATGAGGGTGAAGAACGTTGAATTTTCGAAGTGGTTGTTGAGGGTAGGAAATGGTGAAATTGGTCTGCCTGACACAGAAGACCCGTTGAATAGTCGTTGGGTACAAATCCCTGATCAATTCTGTATTCCTGATGATGAAAATGGATTGGCAAATCTGATTTCTTTTATATACCCGCGTGAATCGCTGCAAAATCCATCTGCAGTCGACCTGCAGCAAAAAGCAATTGTCTGTCCCAAAAATGACGCTGCCGATACGATAAATAGCTTAATCGTCGATATGGTTGATGGTCCAGTTACAACTTACTGTAGCTACGACACTGCAACTCCACATGGAAATGACAGTGGTGAGGCGGAGTTGTTCTACCCTGAAGAATATCTAAATACGCTGAACTACCCTGGGTTGCCACCGCATGAGCTGCATTTAAAAAAGGGTGTACCCGCCATTCTGCTTCGCAACATTAACATAGCAGGTGGGCTTTGTAATGGCACCCGAATGATAATTACGCAGATGTTAGCCAAGTCAGTGGAAGCTGAAATTATTATGGGCACCCGCGTCGGTGAGATGGTCTTTTTCCCAAGAATGAGCCTTATCAACAAGGAACCAACGTTGCCATTCATTCTGAAGAGACAACAATTCTCGTTAAAAATCTCATACGCGATGACTATAAACAAAAGCCAGGGTCAATCGCTCAACCAAATTGGAGTTTATCTACTGAAACCTCTATTCGGTCATGGGCAGCTCTATGTTGCGCTGTCGAGAGCTACATCACCAGGCGGTTTGAAACTGCTAATTAAAAAACACGAAGACCACGGGCCTAATGTAACCAAAAATATTGTCTACACAGATTTTTTGTCCGCAATTACCGACTTCGAGGCAGCACCACCTGCCTGTTCCACCTGCTAAAGAAGACCACTGCCATAGATGAATTATGTATATAGTTAATATATATTTATATTTAGTACTAATTATTTTTTTCCTTTTGATAGTATGGTACAAATAACGGGACTTGGGCAACTAATACCGGGTGATAGAGATAGAACAATTGCAGCGAGAATCTATCGTAAATGGGTGACTTATAGTTATCACAACCAGACTCCAACTGGTTACTGTTGCATGCTTATCGAAGAGATGGTATTCACGTCTTACATCTCTATTAACCTGTTTTCCTCTTTTATTTATACCGTCTGTTTGATGCTCTTTACGTGGTACAGAACTACCCTATGCTTGTGAATATGCAATACAGCGATAAGGAATTTTTTGACAAACTTATGCACTTGAACAAGGTGTATGTGATAACAAACTTCTCGATTCATGCTACAACTCGGTGGGAGAAAATATTACCAGGCCCAACGACATTGTCTTTTAATCGCAACACAAATTTTGAAGAGCTTCCATTTGCAGACTATCCTGATCATTACTTCCAGTTTGTAGCTTATAATGAACTGCGTACACGTGTACCAAGCACCACTGTTCTCGCTGGTATGTTTTGCATAATTGCATAATAACCTATGATTTAAAATTAAGTTCTTAAACATACATTCATATGAAATGCGCGTCAACAGACTACATTGCCCGCATCGATCACCTTGGAGACCCAGTGATCATCGGAGACGTTAACCACAAACAGCTTATAAGAAGAACAATCGACCTCATAAATCTTGAGTAAGTCATCATTTACCAAATAAAAATAAATAAATGCATTGTTTGGGATTTTCTTTATTTACTTTGCAAAATTTCAAACACAACAACATTTATTCAATAGAATGTGTTAACAGGAATAGACTGACTTGCTTTTCGCAACACGGGTAACCCGCAAGAATTACTTCTAACGAAGAGCATTCCCCCCCCCCCCCCCCTATTTTTTTAGCATGTATTTCTAACTAAAAGTTTGGCATACATTCGTGTACAGTGGTGACACAATTCGGCTAACTCTCTGGAACGAGCTCGTAATTGTTTTTGACTTGGACGCATACGATGCTATGGAAAAACCAGTTGCTTTGGCAGTCAGCTAGTGTCGGTCTAAGCTTTAACGTGGTATCTAACAATTAAAAACACAGTCTTTGTGTTAGGACCCCGAAGTTGTATAGTGTTAATGTGAATTAAGCTTAAATGAAGCTTCCTTAGAAGAGGGCTATATAAGGAACCTAAGTAGTCCTAATTAGATAGCCATTGTATTGTAACCGAGTTCTAGAAGCTGTGGAATGTAATTTTACCGATTCTCTCTCATACCGAGTCTTCTTCTTATATACCGAATCTCACTCTATCTTATCTTTTCTCTCAATCTCAACATGATCTAACCTATCATTTGGTATCAAAGCTTCCAGGAAGTGATTCTACATCACTATATCGATCCAGAGATTGTAGATTACAGAATCTGAATACTCTCGGTAAAATGAATCAGATTCGGTATTATCGAATTTGATAATCTGACGTTCAGATTCTTGTGATAAGTTCAGCGAAGGTGTATTAGGTCAATTAGAAAGAGTTTGGATCATCATTACAGCTTTTTAACTTCAATTATGGAGAATCAAGTTGATTTTTAGAGTTTGTGGCTAAAACTCTCGGTATTGCTTAATTCAAGCTTGATTCTGGTGTTTTGTGAAGATTTAAAGATTCAGTTGTGTTCGTGAGATGTTAAATCACATTTCTGTCGGTTCAATTTCTTCAATTCTTCAAGTTTTGAAGATTTGATCAACACTCGGTATCGTAACTGTCATACCAAATCTGCTTCATTACTGGAAATTCATCTTAAGTGTTGCAGATTGTGGTGTGTTTGTGATTCTATCAAATTCAGTTTGATCATACGCAGCTAATTGGTGTGGTTTGAGAAAGGATTCTGTTATATTTCTAAGTTTTAGACTTAGACTCGGTATTGTCAACTGCTACAGTTGACATTCGGTATCCTGAATCTTCGGTATCATTGATATTCTGTTTGTTACTAACTTGTTTTCTTGTGCAGCAAGGTTACCGAATCTAATTCAAGGGAATTGGATTGAGTTTACACATAATATTTTACAGAATTTGACTACCGAGTCATTTACCGAATCAGAATCTCGATTTCACTTAATTCTTTAGTTTTAAGTATTCTGAGGCTTCAAGTTGTGTGGTTACCGAATCCATACCGAATTTGAGTGTGTTACTTGTGATTCTTATCAGTTTCTGATACAGAATCTGGTTTACCGAATTGTTACCGAATCTGCTACAGTACCGAACCACTTACCGAATCTGCTACTGTACCGAATCTTTTACCGAATCTGACATTCTTGTTAGATTTTATACTGAACCCTGATCATAGATTGTGTTTAATACCGAATCTATACCGAATCTACCTCAAATTAAGATGTCTACACAAGATACTCTTATCATTGGATCAGATTCCCGACCTCCAGTGTTGTTTGATGGCAAGTACACTCAGTGGCTTCATCGTATTACTCAGTACATAGACTATAAGGGTGAGAAAGCTAAACATATTTGGGCTTCTCTGAGAGATGGTCCAGTTGTTGATTTTCATCCGGATACTGATATGCCAATTCCAGTCTATGAACTTTCTGGTGATAAACGTGAAAGAGCTCAGGGTGACATAGAGGCTAAGAATATTGTCATACAAGCTATCCCATATGAGCTATTTGAAAATGTTGATAGCAACACTACTGCAAAAGATATATGGGATGAGATCAAACGACAACAAGAAGGTTATGACATGTCAGACATTACTAAATTGAATAAGGCTCTGGGATTGTATGAAGATTTCAAGCAGGAACCAGAAGAACTACTCAAGGATACCTACCGTCATTTCAATGGTGTTCTCAATGAGTTGAAAAGGTGTAAGATTGTAAAAGTACATGCTGAAGTCAACATGAAATTCCTCAAAAAGCTCAATACTGATTGGCTTCCTTATAGAACCATTGTTCGATCTACCAAAGAGATTGACAAGTTGACTATTCATGAGCTTGTTGGAGTTCTTATGCATTACCAACCTGAGGTGTCTAAACTTCAAAAAGGAAGGAAAGAGTCTTCTCCGGGTGATCCTCTTGCCCTAATTGCCAAAAAGAAGAGCAAATCTTTTACGACTTCCAAAAGCTTGTCCAAGAAAGTGCTTGTTGAAGAATCAACTGATTCTAAAGAGTCGAATCTTTCTGATGTTGATGATTCACACCTTGAATTAGTCAAGATGGCAGCCATGTTCACAAATGCCTTGAATAAACACAAGTTTAAAGGCAAATCAAGCAATCAACGCAAACACTCATCATCTTCCTCGTACTACAAGAAAGCTGATCAATCCAAACAACAATGTGCTGATGATTCCAAGAAGGAAGATTCAATCTGTTTCAATTGTGGCAAAGCTGGTCATTACTCTCGTGAGTGCAAGATGCCTAAGAAGAAGGACGCAGCTTACTACAAGAAGAAAATGTTGATGGCTAAGATTGTGGAAACTGGGGGAGAGCTGAAACCGGTTGATGATACTTGGTTTAACTGGATTGATGATTCAGACTCAGAGGTGGAACATGCAAATGTTTGCAAGGTGAATAAGCTCATCAAAGCTAAGGAAGCATTGGAGAATTCTGACTCAACATCTGACGATGATGAGGTACAATCAACTGAAATCTCACCTGATTTTATAAAAATGCAAAATGACTTGATGAAGAATCCGGTCTCAATGTCAAAAGAAGTCAAAGGCTTAAAATCTGAAAACAAGGTTTTAAAAGATAAAATCAAACTTTCTGAGACCAAACCATCTTCATCCAAATTACAATCGGAATTGCAAAAGTTGACCGTCCAACTCAGCTCCTCGGAATCTGAGTTTGAAGATCTTAAAAAGACAATTCATCCGATTAAAGTCGAACGAACTGATTATCGTTTAAAACTTGAACGACTTGCAGAAAAAGTTCAATTCTTAGAAAAAGATCTTTCTGATTTAAAAAACCAACATGAACCCACACTTTTAAAGCTAAACAAGAAAATTATTCATTTGGAAAACGAAATAATTGAAAAAGACACTGAAATCTCTTCGTTGTCAAAAGAGTTTGTTCTAATGAAAGCTCAACTTACTCGATATGAGGAAAAACTCTATCGAATAGAGCAATCCAAAGCTATCATGGATATGGAACTTTCAAAATAAACGATTTTCATGAATAGACCAAAAATGATTCATGGTGAAAAGTGGGGGTTGGGTTTTGAAGATCCTAAGATCTTAGATGGAGCTTCCAAAAAGATTCCAGGATTATATCATTCTGATTACTTTCAAGCTGGTTTACCACCGCTTTTTGTGCATTCTTCTGATGCTGATTTTGATGATATTATTGTTAATCGTAAATCTAAAAAATACCATCAAATTAGCTTAATGTATGAGAAAATTAATGCAAAAATGCTTAAATCAAATCCTGATTTCTTGAAGGAACTTGTTGAAACTGAAAAGAATGTGCAATGTGCTAATTATGTGCCAACACGTAGATTGGTTTACATTCCTACACTCATGCTAGAGAAATACATTTTAATGCTTGAGAATGATGTGTTTAACAAACCTAGTTCTAGCATTGTTAACATAGATGAGGTGTTTGATGAACCAACTTTTGATGTGAAGCCAATTCTACCTGCTTTACCTGCATGTTCTGATAATGTTTTCCGTGAAGACCTAGCACATGAACTAACTGTTTTCTTTGAGACAGAATGTCTAGGTCAAAATTCTTTAGATGAAAAAGTAGAACCTCATACTGAACCGATCATTGAACCTTTGATAGATTTTCAAAGTCAACTTGATCCTTTGCACGATTATTATTTGCATTTACCTGCTGTACGTAATTTGAATCGTATAGTAGCTCAACTAGAAAAGGAGAATATTGACTTGCAACTTAAGTGCCAATCATTAGAACAAATGCTTGCTCTGTGTGTTAAATTGCCTTCACTGCCTAAGAAAGAATGTTCCTATGTTTTTAAGGAGGGTGAAATGATAGTTTCTGCTGAAGAATTATGTCTTGAGATTAAAAGCTTAAAACAAAAGATAATTCAACTGAAACAGGCTAACACACTTAAGCAATCGTCTAATGTTGAAACCAATGTGCTTGAATGTATTGGTGGGATTACTAAGAAGGGGAAGGGAACAACACCTAAGGATGTAAAACCCATTACTATTCTTAAAAATCCTCTACGTTCTCAATTTGGCAATCGTGGTTCAAAAGTTGTTTCTACAACTTAATTTGTTGTCAAAAAGGTTCATTCTCCCGATGGTTCTGTGTCAACTGAAAACATTCCTATGATTCCAATGACAAAAACTTCAAAAGCGAGTCTTTTAACGACATCAGTTAAGTCCACACAACACATAAGTCCTAAACCTGATTTAAGTGAGTATGATGCAAAAGTACGTAAAATCAAATTGGAAATTTTGCAAAATCAATCATCTCATGTGTCAACTGAAAAGTTTGGACGTCTAACTAACAAAGGTGTTTTTCGTGTCACAGGTCATAATCCAAACTTGAATTACAAATCAGTATAGGTTCCTAAGTCCACGACTAAGAAAGTAGCAACCAAACCAATGCAATCTGCTAGTCGACCTAGGAAACCATCTCATGTTTTTCAATTTTCGTCTGTGAACAAAACATCTACTTGGAATAAGTTGTGTGTTAAGACTTCTGATAACGATGTAAAACTTGATATTGCGTATGATGCTTAATGTAATGTGGTTTTAAATGATGCTTTATTTTCTAAACTGCATGATGCTTTACGTGATTATCTTGTTTTGGATCCAAAGTTTATTGCTGGTACTAACCGTAGAGGACCCAAGAAACTTTGGGTACCTAAACTCTAGGAAATTCACATTTACAGGGTTTCGATGTCTGTGTTTGGTATATCGATTCCGATTGTTCTCGACACATGACGGGCGATAAATCCTTGCTTGTCAACTTCATTGACAAATTCCTAGGAACGGTTACTTTTGGAAATGATGAAATTGCAGCGATAACGGGTTACGGAGATTTTGTGCAAAATGGCATAACAATCAAACGGGTTTCATATGTTATATGTGAGTCAAATGCAGTTTATTTAGCGATAACGCTCTTTTAACAAACATGTTAAGAGCATTCGAACTGATAATGTGACGGAATTTAAGAATGACCTGCTTGATAGTTATTTGAAAGACCAAGGCATTGAACATCTGTTCTCTGCTGCTCGAACCCCCCAACAGAATGGAGTAGTCGAATGACGTAATCGTACGTTGTGCGAAGTAGCTCGAACGATGCTTGCTTACTCCAAACTACCTCTAAAAATGTGGGGGGGAGGCCAGTTCAACTGCATGCTATACCCAAAATCGTTGTATTGTTAATAAACATTTTGATAAAACTCCATATGAGTTATTATATGGTAGATGCCCGAATGTCAAATATTTCCGTGTATTTGGTTGTATATGCTATGTGCTTAACGATTTTGACAGCCTCAGAAAGTTTGATCCAAATGGCGATCAAGCCATATTTCTCGGTTATTCTTCGAACAAAGTTGCTTATCGGGTTTATCACAAACAGATAAAAACGATTAAAGAGAGCATCAATGTCAAGTTCGATGAATTTTCGGGAATGGCTTTTGAACAACTCAGTTCAAAACCCGATCCTAACCTGGCTACTTCTTCTTTCGCGCAAAACTCAATTTTCTCAACGAAGGATTTTCCTACGGTTACATCAGAGGAACTGGATATCTTGTTTGATAGTCTTTATGCTCCTCAACAGATTTCAAATGTTCACACCGTACTGGTTACACCGTCAAAGTCAACTACTGTGGAGACTCAACAAAGTCTTTTTGATGAAGATACAACACCAACTGATTCACCTGTTGCTTCTTCATCCTCCCTACCACCTCGTGTTACTGATAATCTTGAACCAATTCAAGATTCATCAGTTGATACAACTCCAGCTGTTTCTCCAGATAATCAATTGAATCCATTAGATCATGTTACATCAGATCAAGCGGATCAAGGTTCAACGTCAATAATGGTTGATGTTTCAATGGATGCCACTGATGTACAACATCTTCCACACAACCGATGGACTAAAAGTCATCCAATAGATCTTATTATTGGTGATGCATCTGCTCCAGTCTCGACTCGAAGGGCTACTTGGAATATGTGTCTATACACTGCCTTTCTTAGTAAGATTGAACCAACAACGGTTGCTCAAGCTTTACTAGATCCGAACTGGGTGGTTGCAATGCAAGAAGAGATCAATCAATTTGAATGGTTGAAAGTATGGCGATTAGTTCCAAGACCAACGGGTCAACAACCAATAGGAGTTAAGTGGATTTTTAAGAACAAGAATGATTCTGATGGAATTGTGGTTCGGAATAAGGCACGTCTTATGGCCAAGGGATATCGACATCAAGAGGGTATTGATTATGACGAAACGTTTGCTCCGGTTGCTAGGATTGAGGCTATTCGTAATTTCCTTACATTTGCTTCTCATATGAAGTTCACGGTATTTCAAATGGACGTTAAAACTGCTTTTCTGAACGGTCATCTTCAAGAGGAAGTCTATGTCGATCAACCAGAAGGCTTTGTCGATCCCATTCATCCAAATCACGTATACTACTTGGAAAAAGCTTTGTATGGTCTGAAGCAAGCACCGCGTGCATGGTACGAGACCTTAACAACGTATTTGCTGGACAATGGTTTCTCTCGTGGAACGATTGATACAACGCTATTCATCCGTAAAAACTACAGTTACATTCTCTTGGTTCAAATTTACGTTGATGACATTATTTTTGGTTCCACGTCCCCAGCTTTATGCAAAGAATTTGGTGACCTTATGGCCAACAAATTTGAAATGAGCATGTTTGACCAGTTAAATTTCTTTTTGGGGTTACAAGTAAAACAATTACCAAACGGGATTTTTCTCAGTCAAACAAAGTATATCAATGATATGCTAAAACGTTTTAAAATGACTGCTTTAAAACCAATAACAACCCCAATGAGGACTTTACTGGATGCTGATACTAATGGGGAACCCTTTGATGTTACACTTTATCGAAGCATGGTTGGTTCTTTAATGTATCTGACTGCAAGTCGACCTGACATTACACTTGCTGTAACTGTCTATGCCCGCTTTCAGTCAAACCCTAAGAAATCTCATTCCAAAGCGGTTGTTAAGATTTTTCAGTACTTTAAGGGTACACCTAACCTTGGGATCTGGTATCCTCATGGATCCGATTTCAATCTCACTGCTTACACTGATACGGATCATGGCAGTTACCATGTTGATAGAAAAAGCACATCTGGATCAATTCTGATGTTGGGGAATAGGCTAGTTGGTTGGTCATCCAAAAAGCAAAATTGTGTATCTTTATCAACAGCTGAGTCTGAGTACATTGCTGCAGCTCATTGTTGTTCACAAGTTTTGTGGATGAAAATTCAACTTTCAGACTATGGCTTTAAGTTTTCTAAGACCCCGATTTACTGTGATTCACAAAGTGCTATTGCAATAACAAGCAACCCGGTCCAGCATTCTAAGACTAAACACATAGATATTCGCTATCATTTCATTAAGGACCATGTAGAGAAAGGGGATGTAGAGTTATACTTTGTGCCTACTAAAGAGCAATTAGCTGACATGTTCACTAAGCCCTTAGATGAACTTAGGCTAAAGTTCTTGCTCAAAGAGATTGGCATGATAGAGTATAGTGCTTGATATTCCTTAGATCTGTTGGGACTTATTCTTGGGATCTTGTGTTTAGGGGGAGTAGATACTTTCTAGGGGGAGCAACTTCTTTCATATGCTTTGGATATCATCTTTTAAGGGGGAGCCTTTAGATTTATGTTAACTTCCTGGATATAATTGTTCAATGGTTACGTAAGGGGGAGGTAACTCATTGATATCATATTTTAAGGGGGAGTTAATTCATTTTCTTGGGAATTTTATCAAAATGCTGATTTACATTCTTGTATATCACATTTTGAGGGGGAGAAAAAGGGAGAAAATGAGAAAATTACTCAAAAATATTGTTTTTCAAAAGTGAATTCATAAATTCTTTGTTTTATATCTGAATTAATTCACTAAGGCTTGTATACATCTCAGTATGCAACCCGTTTTAACAATTTGTATCCCTGAAGATTTGTACTTTGTTCACAAATTCAAAGTTCTTTTAAGTACAAATCTTAATTTGAAAAATTCATAAAAATTGGAAAAGATAAAATCTAAAAAATATTTGATTTTTACTAAATAAATGCTATTTTTAGCATTATACCGAATCTGACATCCAACAGTACATATTCGGTAAGTTCAAAGTTTTTCAAAAAATTGTCTCAGAATTGTTTTTCATGAAAAGATTGAAATGAATTTTAAGATTTTGTCAAGATTTTGAAGTTAAATTGATAAAGTTTTGAAAAGTGGACTGTATTCGGTAAAATAGGCCCATTCGGTAAAGTCCATTCGGTATTTTATCTTCGGTATCTATAAAAGGAGGGTCAAAGTCAATCTAACTCTCTTACTGTGCTTAATTACCTACCGAGTCTAATTGAACATACCGAATCTGCCTAATCTACCGAATCCGTTCTTCTGTTTCTTCAAATCTTTGGTATAATTTCATTTTAATCATTGCTTTAGATACATACATGTAGATCTGAGAAAATTAAATGTTTTTCAACCAGAAAAGATCAAAATAACTAGATTGTGACTCTCAATTTTGAAATTATGTTGTTTATACCGAGTCTGAGTCGTATTCTTTTAAACTTTGATTAAACTCAATTGATTTGTTTAATTAATATGAATTCTTGTCTACTCTGAGTTATATTGATTGATCTATCATTTGACCAAGCTTGATTACATGTTTAATTGATTGTTTGATGGATTCTGTATCTCCTGAATATGTTCTATCTACTGTACCGAGTCTGTTCATACGATTAACATGTTGATCTGCTTTTAATTGAGTGATTAATTGATTATGGTTGTGATTTTACATGATAGAATATGCATGTTTGAGTGACTTTATGTTAATTTTGGAGATACCGAATCTGTTCTTCTCTTGATACCGAATCTGACTTTTGGTACCTTGAAACTTTCTGATTTTTATCTTCAAACACTTAACATGTTTATTCTATATCTTTTTGATCTGAAAACTCAAGCTTATTTGGTTACAGAATCTCAAGTTTTCATGACTACCGAATCTGCTTGATATTGTGTTTAAAAATTGACCAAGTGTTGTTCTGATTCTTTGTGTTATATAATTGATTTTGCATGATGAATTTGTATTGTGATGAATATCATATGAATGTCATGATTGTCAATTACTTGTTCATATTTGAAAATATAGGATTTTTATATCTTTGAAAAACCATAAAAATCATAAAATATAAAAGATAAAACATATTCAAAGGATTTCAAAGGCAAATAAGAATAGAGATATATGCTTTATGTTAAATATCTTGTGGTCTTTTATTTCTTATTTATACAGCTAAATGACGAACAATCACTTCATCAACTCTGAAACTAACATTCCCTGCAACTACTGGACTGCAATTCTAGAGAGACACACTCTGTGGCCTGCTCTAAACACTACAGTCAATGTACCTGTAACAGATCTGGAGCTACTTAATAGAACAATTAGGTTTGTGGAAGCTACACAACCATCTGCTGAAAATCCAGAGGGAACACAAGCTCGTTTTGAATTTCAACTGAGAGGAGTTCAAGGGATGAGGAGTATCACTAAGGCCGATTTCAGGAGGATATTCAGACTTCTTGTTGTGCAGAATGCTCCTCCTTTTCCTGCTACTTAACAGATGATGTCATCTCTTTGATCTTGGTTATGTTGGAGCCCGCAATGTTCCTCCGGCTAAGTTTCAGAAGAAATATCTGCACTCAAGATGGTATGTGATCTTCTTAATCATCAACAGATGCTTGCTGATGATAAGGAGTGGATCCGACAGCCTGACTGTGCCTATGCTGAAGTTGTTCTACTCTTTCATAAGAGTAGAAGCTCCTGACTATGCAGAACTAATATGGGATTTGGTTCAAGCTCAAGTTGATAAGGCAAGGGGTTCATACATCCCTTGAGAAAGGTTTTTCTGTATCTTTATCCATGATGCTATAAATGCTTGCAGAAATGCAAATATATTTGTACCAGGTACACATGGATTACAGATGAAACGATTTGGGGAGCTGAAGATGAATACCCCGATGGTATCTGATAATCAATTCACTGCGCCGATTCCAAATTAGCTAGTGAGGCTAGCTGAACCCCAAGACGCTCGTATGCGTTCTTATTTTGAGGGTGTAGGAATACCTCTTCCGAACCCGGTACAATAAGAACAAGTTGAACCCGACGCGGTTCCAACCCCAGAGGTTGTAGAGGAACCTGTAGTACAACCACCTGGACCAGCTAATCCTCCACTTAGGGTGAACCTTAAACGATCTAGGGTTGCACACCAAGCTCAACCCATGAAGATCAGAGAACCTAGTCCAACTAGGATTGAACCAACCCTTTCCACAACACCCGAAGTGAGCAGTGACACCGACACTTCAGCAACATCATCTGAATCATCTCCCGAACATTCTCCTAAGAGAACTCGATATGTGCCTGATGAGATGATTCAGACTCCACCAACCCAACGAGTAACTAGATCTAGGACTTCGGCACCTATCGTCCGCCAAACAGTTACTACAACCGTTGGTGATAATAACAGTAAGCCCTACGCTAAATGAATTAGGTCACCCTCACCCATTTCCGTATCACATCCAATAATAACTGTAAGCCCTACGCTAAATGAAGCGCGAGTTTTGATAGGCAAGAGATTTGAACGCACGGATGGTACAAAGACCACTAAGCCCATCCAATCTAAACAGGACTTAAGAATAAATCCTACAAAGCAAGGTGTTTTGGCATCTAAGGAAGTAAAGTCTTCCTCTGCAGTAAAGTCTGCGTTGACTCAATCGATTGAGGAAACTCAATCATTGAAATCCAGAACGGCCGAAGGGGAGCCGAAAAATCTTGAAAAGGCACCCTGCGTATCGGCTGGAAATCCTCCTGTGCCTCAACGTACAACAGGGTCTCGAGGTCCAGCTTATCTTGATGAGGGAGATCTGCCACGTCCCATGGAAATGAGTCAACATGACAATCCTTCGGGATATTTATCAGACTTCCAGCAGACTGATCCCTTGGTTCATGAAAGTGATCCATTGGATCAAACCACTTCTCTTCCGGATTCTAAATCTCAGGGTCTGGAGGAAGAGTCTTTAACTGAAAGAGATTTTCCACCTCATGGTATATCAATGATTTCAGGAGTCGGAGATAGTAAAATTGTTGCGAGAGCTAAACTGATGGGTAGTTCTACTACTCTGTCAGAGTCCCATGAGACTAAAGTCATGGAGGCGGATGCTTCGAAAGAAACTTCTCCGGTGATAACTCTGGTTGTTACCCAACCTCCATCAGAAGGGGATATCACGAATCTGACTAGTAGTATGTACATCCCTACATATAAGAATAATACCGCACAATCATCCTTACCTGCCCTCACAGAAACTCACACACTTCCATCGACATCGCCTTCAACAGATGCTGCTGATGCTGCTTTTGTTCATGGTTACACCGTTGTTTCACCAACTGGGTCACCTTCTCGGATTTTAAATAGATATGGATTACAGTATCTCTCTGACAATGAGGTGGAGGAGCTCTATCTTGATGAGTTTGCTAAATGGACTGATCTTGATAAAGTTCGCGAGACTATGATGATTTACCTTGAGCAAGCAAGGATATTGTATCCTTTCTCTCCATGCAAGTCACCTGGACCAATTCACATGCCTGATCATGATGATTTCGATCCCGATAATCTTCATGAGGGGGAGAATAGACAAAGTGGTCATCGGTCCAGTGGTTATGAAGCTGGTACATCTAGTCAACAGAAGGATAAAGATGTTGTTGATATATCTGATTCCGGTAGTGATGAAATTGAGGAAATCCAGCAGTGTGAAAGTTTTCTAAATGAATTAGAAAGTCAGAGAGAGGGTGACTCAAGGATGTTAATGATTATGGATACAGCTGATCAATCAGAGAATAAGTCATCTCAAGAGAACGATCAAAATTTTGACAACATTGAAGATATTTTGAAGGGGTCATCGAGTATCGCCAATGAATTCAATGATCATCAATTTGTTAACTTGACATCTCCAACTGATGAATTTGGAATATACTTCGAAAAGGAGATTTTCTCTAATGGCAAAGAAGATACTACGACTCCTCCTGATTTGAATGTTCCATTTCAAACTGCAGAGATTGTTCTTGAGCGTGATGCTGATTACCAACTAAGTGAAGATGAAGAGAAAAAGATTCTTCGTTCACCATTCATTGAACAACAAGCGTATAAAATCTATGGTGATTCTGATCTCGTCCTTTCTGCATCAATGAGTGTTCTGGGTGCATGGAAATATCATAAGATGCCAGAATATCTCAAAGCTTATCTGAGTGTTCGCAATAAATTCAAATCGAAGAATGAAGAGAAACTTCTAATTCAGCAGAATTCAGAGATCAAAAGCATAAATAAGATTTTGATGATTAATAAGGATGAAGTGAAGATGCCATTGTTTCAAGTTAAAAGAATGGATGATGAGGATTATCAGTTTTTAGAAGCGGATTTTGATAAACTAAAGATGGACGACATTATTTTCATTTACAATTATCTGATTAACTTGAATGAATCTGCAACAACTTATCATGCTACTACAATGAAGGCAGTCTACAGGTTTATTCTTGATTCGATGAGATGGATGTCTGTTCATGATTTTCAAATGGGATTGGAATCTGGACACAAAAAGCTCGGAATCAAACCACCAAATCAAGTGATTGAAGAGCTAAGATACATGTCCTTACTTGAAGTGAGCGACTGTCCATATGGGTTTGCATTTGTCAATTATCACTATACAAAGATCTTCATCAGAGTCTCAGATTTCAGAGGATACTCAGACGGAACGTTGATGTATGTTTTCAAATACATGAGATGGAGACTGATCAATAACTGCTATTCAACTGAAGATAATGAGATTGTCATGTACATTCTCACTAGATTGAAAAGTCATCTCAAAATAAGAGTGAATATACGAAGATATGAGAATCTCAAGGGATTCAAATCTAAAGTTCACTTCAGAGGAACAAAGTTCCTTTAGATGTTTTCAATAGGATTATATTGTAAAGTTCACATTTAACACTAAGGGGGAGATTGTTAGGACCCCGAAGTTGTATAGTGTTAATGTGAATTAAGCTTAAATGAAGGTTCCTTAGAAGAGGGCTATATAAGGAACCTAAGTAGTCCTAATTAGATAGCCATTGTATTGTAACCGAGTTCTAGAAGCTGTGGAATGTAATTTTACCGATTCTCTCTCATACCGAGTCTTCTTCCTATATACCGAATCTCACTCTATCTTATCTTTTCTCTCAATCTCAACATGATCTGACCTATCACTTTGTAATTACTGCATGTAAATGTTATGCTCCCATTTAAAATATTTATAACCATTTGTTGCCTTTTTTCGCTTTGCTTTGTAAAAGGGGAACTCCAGCTTGCTTGTACCCAGGCAACACATTGTTATTTCAATCCACCAATCCCAGAATTTAATGACTCGATAGATGAGTAAGCATTGTCTTGTAACCTAGCATCGTATGGCTTTTTAAAAATACCACTGCCTGCTAATTTGCAGTTAATATTGGTACAGCCACCGGGTGCGTTATTTGGCAAACCCACCAACTGTCCAGTTAGAGAAGCAGGAGCAAACAAAGAAAGGAGAACCAGAAGAAGGGAGTCAAAAGAAGACAGCTAAGCGAAGTTTATTCCCCAAAGACTTCAAGAAAGGTAACGTTGGAGCAAAGAGAAAGTGTAGGAGGCTTTTGGCCTGATCACGAGCGGGGTAGCGGGCACAATCAGCAATTTTTTTTGGTTTGACGACTGGAATTTTGTAAACCAGGTTACTTGGTACTGTTTTACAAAACTTTTTATCCCAAACGTTAATCATGTGTATGTTTGTTGGAAACTTATTTTGTGTACTTCTATTTGTAATCCTTAGCTACTTTAGGGTGTAGATTATCGTTGTCTGTTAACTTCCTGATCCTTGGTTAAACAATTTGATCTGTAACTTCCCGATCCTTGGTTAAACAATTTGATCTGTAAATTCACCATGTCTATGTAATTAGTTGGATTCTGTTTGCTACCTTTAGAGTCAGTAATTTCACATATATTAACTGCTTCTTACGAATACCTATAACATGCGAGCATAAATTTTGAAGCGCTTTAAACTTTCCAAATCGTTTGATTTATCAAATTTCTATCATACATGTTTAGCCACGTACTAATTTTTATCAATAATATTTAGTCGCGTAGCGCGTACCTTTAATCTTGTTGTATGAGATGTATTTCTAAATTTTAGTAACAGTAACTGCGAGGTTGATTAAGTATCTAAAAGTAATTGCATCCATTTCAGGAAGATAAGTTTTCCTCATAATTCATTCCTGGTCTTTGAGAGAAATCTTGAGTTACAAGTCTAGCTTTACCTTGTAACTTCATTTTTCTCATTTCTTAATTTTTTTTTTCGGATAAAAATTCATTTGTATCCCATACATTTCACATCTTTAAAAGTGATAACGATTGATGCGAAAACTTTTCTTTTATTGAGCGATTCTAATTCAGCTCCTATTGCTCCTTTTAATTGAGCTCATTCATGTCTATTTTGACATTTAATGACAAATTTTTGGTTCCAGATCATCATCTTTATTCATGATGTCATTATATGAAAAATTCTCATCAATGTTTGATCGGTTCCATAATATTGCATAATTTATTGCAATTTATGTATTTATATCGTCAATATCCTCTGCAGAAGGAGTATTGATTTGTAGTTCTTCTTAAACATTTTCTTTTACCTCATTATCAGCTGATTTTCTTTTTCGGGGATTTTTTATGTTTGGAACCAATTCGTCTCCCATGTTTCGGACGTGGCAAAGACTTATGAGTGACATTATTGCCAGCTTTTGAAATTTCAATTCGAGCTGAAGAAATTCATGCTATTATATGATTTAGTCACTCTTTTTGTATCTTTAAATGAATCAAGTAATTGATTTGCAAGTTCTTGCATACGCATTATTTTTGAACTTTTGTGTCGCATTCTTTTGTGCGAGGATCAAGATACCTTAATTGATGTTCACATCATGAAACATCATTTTATTTATTTTTTCATTTCTCCCCCTAATCTATGGAACAATTTTTGCATTAAAATAACAATCAACAAAACGTGCTGTAAAAACATCACCCGTCATGGGTTCAATATATCTTATGATTGAAGATGTTTCATATCCAACATATATTTCCATCCCTCTTTGAGGAACCATTTTAGTGCGTTGTGGTGGTGTAATTGGAAAATACACTGCACAACCAAATGTCCTTAGGTGAAAAATATTTGGCTCTCGACCAAACTTAAGTTGGTAGGGGAGAATATTTATGACTTGCACTTGGTTTAATGTGAATTAATGTCGCATCATGTAAATTTACATGTCCCCATATAAATATTGAGAGTTTTGTACTCATTACCAATTGTCTAGTTATTAGCTGCAAGCGTTTATCTATTGATTCAACTAAACCAATTTTTGAATGCACATAAGCAACTGGATGTTCAACAACAATCCTTATAGACATATAATAATCATTAAATGCTTGAGATGTTAACTCACCAGCATTATCAGGTCTCACTCTTTTAATGGTGTAATAGAAAAATGTGTTCTTTATTTAATAATTTGAGCAAGAAGCTTTGCATATGTCACATTTCGACTTGATAATAGACGAATATGAGACCATATACTAGATGCATATATCAGAATATGAAATGTCTATTTGGTCCACATAGTGGATGAATTTATCCACATATCTTACCTTGAATTCTTTCAAGAAACATTTGTGATTCCTTTTCACGGTATACTTTTCATTAATCACCATATGTGCTTTTCATTAATCACCATATGAGTTTTTCATTAATCACCATATATGCTTTTTCATTAATCACCATATGAGCTTTTCATTAATCATAATATGTGCTTTTCATTAATCATCATATGAGTTTTCATTAATCACCATATGTGCTTTTCATTAATCACCATATGCGCTTTTCATCATATATCCTTTTCACCATATGCGCTTTTAATCACATGCGCTGCACTTTTCATCATATGTGTTTTTCATCATATGCGCTTTTAATTATATGCGCTGCACTTTTCATCATATGCGCTGCGCTTTTCATCATATGCGCTTTTCATAATATGCACTTTTCGGTGCTACATAGATATTTCTCATTTTCTGTTATCATTGACTGATAATCATATCCATTATGATATATATCAGAGAAACTTAACAAATTTCTTTTTGATTTGAGATAAAACAAGACTTTATTTATCAGAAAATTCGTACCATTTGGTAACATGAATTTTGCCTTTCTCGTTCATTTTATCAAGTTTGCAATACCTGATATAGTATTTATAATTCCTTCAGTTGATTTCAAATTAATGAAATATATCTTAGATTTGAGTATAGTGTGTGTGTGTGTGGTACCACTATATGCAATACAAATATTTCCACCTTTGGCAGTATTCATATTAAAATTTCAACAAGATAATCAAAAATCTATTACCTGCAAACAAGTTACAATCCGCAGTACATAAAAGATAACACCTAATAAACATATGTGTTATGGTCTAAAATTATTTATTTAGGAGTGACACATAACAATTTAGACATCTTAGAAAATTTAGATCATCTAAGTCTAAGGTTGCTCAGGGTTTACTTAATCTAGGTTTTCAAAAGATTCACTCTCGTTTATCTTTCGTGAATTCTTTGTAGGACTAGATAAGATGTTGAATTATTCAAGAAATTCAAGAAATACGAGACTGATAATCCATGTTATCAGATCAATAATAAGAATCTCTTGGATTCTTATAAGAATATCTACTAATATCTTCATAAATTAAATTAAAATATTAATGTGAAAGTATGTATTTTTAGGTAAACTTAAATTAGAAATGCGTAAAATTTTCTAAAAAATTATAATAAATATATAATGATAACTTCATCCCCTTTTGTGACGCATTCAATCTTGTAAAAAAAATGTTGAGATAGCTAGAGAGAGACCAATGCTAATCTCCACTTATTATTAAATTATTTTACCATTTATCACATGGAGTATTTATTTATTTAATCTAAAGTAAGGAAATAATATTAATTATACCACATTATCTGAAATCATGTAAATGTTACGTGTTATGTCTCATCTTTTCATTTATACTTTACTTGCTTAAAGAATTGAAAAGAATAGCCACAAACAATAAATGAGAAAAGATTTAGCTGTGAATGATCGATGATATATATGTAGTATATTAAACCAAGTAAGGTGGTGGAGTCTAAATTTAATCAATCATATGGAGTTAAAATTATATATACTCCTTTCTCTGCGCAATAAAAGGGGGGAAACACACAATGAATTAGGCTAATTTTTGGTCAAATTATTGCCTGACAAGGACTGCACAAATATATAAACAATTATAAAAAGTCGATCAAGATGTTTCTTTCGGCTACTTTCCTTATATTATATGCAAAAGAAATTGGGAGTGAAATTAATCAAGGACTTGTGGGTCTAGCTTTAATCAATGATACGGAGTATATTATGAGGACAGAGGCTACTGCGAAGGGGGATCGATTAACACACACACGAAGCAACAATACTTTGATAATTTTATTTTCTTCGTTTTAAATTAGTTTTAATTATTGTAAATGTGCTAATAAATAGCTTAAACGGATATTGTATCTTGAGGTTCTGCCGTGTGAAGATAATACAAGTGAAGAAGTGAAAAGTACAAGACTTTTAAAGCTACAAAGAAGACCCAGCGAGAGGTACAAGCAACAGGCATGGCGTACAAGTCTACAAAGCATAAGCAAGTTGTCAGCAGAAAAAAATACCAGGACATACTCATTCAAACACCGCTTAAAGTTCACATTCAACATTTTTTCTCCGTCTTGTTTCAAGCAAGTAGATAGATATCAATTAATATTAATAAAGAAAACAAGATGATTGTTTTGAGGTACGGATTCCTTGTTAATTAATTAAGTCAAAGTAATGTAAATTATAACGTCAACAGCTTTTTGGAATACCTGATAAGTATAACTCAGTGGTGGAAGAACCCAATCTGATAAATTCTTGATCAGAAGACACATCAGAGGTTTCTAGATCTTCCGGCAGTTTTAGCGGCGGAGGACGGTGGTCGGCGGGAGCTCTTCGTGCTGATAACGTGTTATAATTTAGAAGTATATAACTACCTGCAGTGGCCTATTTTCAACTAATATGAAAGAAGAAAGAAGAGATTAAATTCTTATTCAAGAATGGTGTACATATCCTTACAATTGAGTGAGTATTTATAGTACTAAAAGTTAACTGTACATTATTCGTTTTCACAATCAATTATAGAGTAGGTGAAATAGTAATCAATAATTCATAATTTTACTGTGCAAGATTATCAATCATCTCTATTAATCTGCATGCGTACAAAATGAGAATCCATCCATATCATAACAGTTTTTAATTAGATTACCTCCTCAAAGTTTTCATCGTCTACCACTCTTCCTTTCTTCGATCTCCAAAAAATTCCGTCAAACAAACTTATAATATTTTTTTTTATTTTTTTTGAAAGGCAAAATATTATGATTACTATTTACAACAAACAAATCCAAGCAGTAGCTCCTCAGATACTCGAAAAGAACAACTATCTCAATACACAACAATTATACTAATCAAAATTAAGGTGCTAAGGTAGTAACCTATCTTGACTAGTGATGATACGCATAGTGATCTGCATCAAAAAGACACACTATTAACAGCATTCCGCCTAGAATACAACCGGCAGGGACCGTCCCAGGCTAAGAACCTCTTCCCGACCCATACTTTAGTAACCCGACCAGAAGGTTAATTACATATACACCCGAGAAAGATGCGTCTCGGACAAAGGCTAACCGTGACATTACATGAAACCCATCCTACTGAGACAAGTGTGGAGGCTACCGACACCCTTTAGCCGGGTACAAAGCGTTGGAAGGTTATGAACAATATTATCACATAAAGGCCTACTGAACCAAGTACGACGGGCACCTGAAAATATCTACAAAATCATTTATGAACGGGTCACAAATTCACCCGGTTAAAAGGACACCATGAAGAAGCACTTGTAATAAACACCAGGTAAAGTCCTTTTACCTGAACAAGAGCAAGACACTCATCTGTCACACTCTAGACGGATCCACCACACCCTCCTCCCGGAGTAATCGCACCTTTCCAAGATAGGTGTCTAATCCCAAAAAAATGCTTGGTCCCGGAACAAGCATACAGTCCCGGAACAGGCACATGGTCCTCGGAACAAGCATATAGTCCCGGAACAGGCACATGATCCCGGAACAAACAAAAGGGGCTGCACGTCACGTAAGCCCATGAATCTAGGTAAGTTTGTTAGGATCTGTTTGTTATTCCAATGAAAGGGACAGGTGCCACGTCAACCCTCGAAATTAGTGAAGTTCATTATAGCCGTGAATGGGGCATATGCCACGTCATCATTCCCTCATAACACCTATAAATACATGAACACAATCATTCATTACACAACACTGGATGCATTAATGTTACTCTGCCCAAATTTCTTATTGTAGCATTTCTCCAGCTGAAAGTACAACTTTAATAAAGATTCCGGTTGATATCGGAGTTAATCTTCTCTCTAAGATATTAACTTATTCGATCCTAATCAAATAAGGTTAATCTCATCGATTGTTTTACGTCGTTTGAATCCAGATTTCAAATCAGGGTTCGCACAGTTATTGGAGATAAAATGTTCGATCTCCTCTTTTCCATAAATCAAGCACTCAAAAGCTTGGTACTTCAGTAGTCAAACACTCAGAATAGAGAAGAGAGAGAGTAGAGTGAGAAAGATTGAGGAACACAATAAAACAGGCGCGTTTAAAGTTCGGGATCACTACAATGGGAGACTTCAAGATCAGTTTACAAGGCTATTCGAAATCCATTTGATTTCATTCACGTTTTTCAACTTCCCCGAAGATTTGAGTGTTGCACAACTACAGAAAATGTTCAAGGGTTTTGGTGATATCCGGGATGTTTATTTGGTGGGTAAGCGGCTTAAAAATGGCAAGAGGTTTGCTTTTACAAGATTTGCAAATGTTAGGGATGAAGATCAGCTATTGCAATCTTTGAGCAACATCTCCTTTGATTGTAACGATCCCCAATCCAAATTAACAATTAACTTGTAAAAATATGACCTCTTTTTTTTTTACATTGAAATAAACCACCACATTCATAAGTTTGCATACATTACTTATTCAAATGCAAATGCGAGATTAACAATACAACAAGTTAAGTGTTTACATCATCGGGTATACAAGATCCATAAGCTTAATCAATTGTTTTAACCAAAATGACCCATTCATGAGCATGACCGTTGGGACCCTTACCAAAAAGTGCCTTCTCAAATCCGCCACAAACAAGCTAGGCCAAACTCTTACCCTTGTCCTTCGAGGTGCCACAATCTATAAAAATAGTAAAAAAAAAAAAACGAGGGTAAGCAAAGCTTAGTGAGAAGAATAAGTATAAAAGTATGCATACAACTTACTAACTTGACTTGCTGCACAACCAATATATATATATATATGTATATATATATATATATATACATATATATGTATATATATATATATATACATATATATGTATATATATATATATACATATATATGTATATATATACATATATATGTATATATATATATATATATATATATATATATATATATATATATATATATATATATATATATATATATGTGTGTGTGTGTGTGTGTGTGTGTGCACAACACTAGCATCACAATCACCTAACACAAATAATGTAAAATAGCATGCTAAACGCAACATGTATAAAAGTCCAACACAATCATGGTTAACCATTAGCACTAGGGAGCGGTGTGTTAGAAGAACCACTAATCGTTCACAACAACCGTTAGTGTCACGATACACGTTTTGCACTAACCCCGCGGTGTCATGACACACGTTTCACCATAAGTCCTATGTGGTGTCGACGCAAGAACTTGAATGAAACCCCGACACATGTGGTAGCACTCTAGTGAATCCCGAGACACGCGGTAACACTAAACCATAACAAACTCAAGCAAGTAAATTATACACATAGATGCGTAAATGTTCCACTCACCTTTACCAACTTGAGCTAACACCAACACTTGAGCTTCGTTACCAACAAGACTCAAGTCACCTATCAAATACGCATATAACAAGCTAAATCAATTATACCTCTAGTGACCCAAAATCTCCCAAGTACAATTTCAACCCAAATTGCACCCACTTTCCAACTAAGTCAATCAAGACCCAAATACCCCCAAATCACTAATTGCTAGTAATTTGGTCCCAAATACACCAAAAGATAATTTAGAGCCAAATGCTAAGAGCACCTCAAGACCCAATTCAACCAAAAGACTCATTTTGACCCAAATTGGGTTTACACCCAAAATCAACTACCAAGAACACCCATTTAGGTTCCACTCATAAACAAAATCACTAATACTTGTGACCATGCCCAAATTGCAAATTTAAACAAGACCAAAACACTTTCCAACTCAAAACCCACCAACAAGAGTCAACAACACCCACAACTAGCTTCAAACACCCATTTGTGAGTTGGATGGGTTTAATCAAGAACATGCAATCTCAAACCCTAACCTCAAATTGAACAAAAATCGGAGTTAGGACTTACCACTAGTATCACAAGGTAGTTAGAAATGAGATGAACAAGGTTAACTCTTGCACTTTGGTGAGATTCAACCTCCGTCTTCCCCAAATCAAGCTCTCTCTCTCTCTCTCTCTCTCTCTCTCTCTCTCTCAAGAAATGGGTTTCTCACTCTAGGATAGATGGAAGTGTTTGGTTGATGTGAGAGTGAAATTAAAGTGGGTCTAAAACTGGTTCACTAGTCATAAGGCCGTTCTTTTAGGAAAAGACAAGATTGCCCTCACTTAAACCCCTTTTTAAAACAAGAAAGGGCATCCATTTCAGCGTATAGCCGCGTCGCGGCTCCCGAAGCTCGCGTCGTGGTATTCAGTGTAATCTGGTACCAGTATTAGCCAAAAACAAAACCATCCGTTCACGCTATTAGCCGTGGCGCAGCCTAATTTATCCGCGGCGCAGTTCTAGGTGTTTTTCATCATTAGAATCTTCTAACCCAACTCACCATCAGATACAGTGCATAGCCGCGGCGCGGCTTCTAGGCCCACGGTGCGGCTCTCTCTAGAAATGATTTTTGGGGTGTTACAACTCATCTCCACTTGGACCCGATCGCGTCCCAGTGATCCACACAGCATGTAATGAAGGTAAATACTTCATCACAAATTCCTCGGACTCCCAAGTACACCCGAATGCCTTTCGGTGACACCATTGCACCTTATAAGTCCGCATTCTTTTATTTCAAATCTCTTTAACCTTTTCATCAAGAATAGCAACCGGCTGTTCCACATACTCTAGTTTGTTATTTAAGGTAATCTCATTCAACGGTACCCACATCGAATCATCCGCAAGACACTTGCGAAGATAGGAAACATGGAATGTGTTATGGAATCCCGCAAGTTCTTTGGGTAACTCCAAACGAGAAGTAAATTCACCAACACGTGCCAACACTTTAAAAGGTCCAATAAACTGAGGATTAAGCTTTCCCTACTTTCGGAACCTAATTGCACCCTTCCATGGCGAAACCTTTTGCATCACCATATCGCCCTTCATTAAATTTGATCGGTTGCCTATACTTATTCGCATACGACTTTGGTCGGTCTTGTACCGCTTTGAGGCTAGCACGAATCACATCGATCTTTTGGGTCTTCTCAAGAACCACTTCGGTACCATCAACTTCCTTTTTACCCACCTCACCCCAACAAATCAGGGTTCAATTTCGTTACCCATAAAGCATCTCATTCGGTGGCATTCTAATACTAGCATGGTAGCTATTATTGTATGAGAACTCCACCAACGGTAGATGCTCATCCCAACTTCCACCAAAGTCAATTACGCACACCCGAAGCATATCCTCCAAGGTTTGGATGGTCCTTTCGCTTTGACCGTCTGTTTGAGGATGAAAAGTGGTTCTCAATTTCAATTGAATACCCATTTCGGTACGAAACTTACCCCAAAATCGAGAAGTAAAATACGTATCTCGGTCCAAAACAATGGACACCGATACCTCGTGTCTCGAAATCACCTCTTTGATAAACAACCTTGCCAACATCTCTGACGGAATCGCCTCGCGTATAGGAAGAAATAATGCACTTTTCGTTAACCGATCAACGATTACCCAAATTGTATCATATTGGGTTCTCGCCTTTTTGGGCAACTTAGTGATAAAATCCATGGTAAGGTGCTCTCACTTCCACTTCAGGATCTGTAACGGTTGCACCATACCATAAGGCTTTTGATGCTTGGCCTTAACTTGTAAGCAAGTAACACATTCCTTAACATACTTGACCACATCACACTTCATACGGGCCACCAATACTCTTTCATCAAGTCAAGATACATCTTTGTAGCACCCGGATGAATAGAATACTTTGATTTGTGTGCCTCATCGAGTAGCACCGCACGGTGACCACCCAACTTTGGCACCCACACCCGACCTTGAAAACACAACAACACATGCGTGTCTAGGACAATCGACTCTGTTTGTCCTTGAATTCTCTCTTCACGCTTATGATTAACAAACGCCTCAATTTGAATCTCACCGAGTTTCTCGAGAAAATCATTCGAAAGAATCGTTCGCAACGATTTTTCTTGCAAACTCGGAACTTGATTCTTCCGACTTAATGCATCTGCAACCACATTAGCTTTACCCGGATGGTAAATTATCTCAAGATCATAATCCTTCAATAAATCCAACCACCGCCGCTGACGGTTGTTAAAATCTCGTTGATCGAAAAGTACTTTAAATTCTTATGATCCGAATAAACCGTACACTTAACACCACAAAGATAATGGCACCAAAGTTTCAACGCATGAACCACCACCGCCAACTCTAGATCATGAGTCGGGTAGTTCTTCTCGTGCTCTTTTAGTTGTCTAGAGGCGTAAGCGATCACCTTACCCCTTTGCATAAGAACACAACCGAGTCCACTAATCGAGGCATCATAATACACCACCAAGTCTTCCACCCGTTTCGGTAACACCAACACCGGAGCTTGGCACAATTTTCTCTTCAATAATTGAAAAGCATTTTCTTGCACATCGCCCCATTCGAACTTCACATTATTCTGAGTTAGCTTCGTTAAGGATGAAGCAATCTTGAATAAACTAACGATAATAACCGGCCAATACGATAAAACTTCGGACTTCTGTAGGTGTAGTTAGTCGTTCCCAATTTTTAACCGCCTCAATCTTTCCCAGATCCACTTTGATCCCCTCGTGATTTACAATATAGCTAAGGAATTGCACTTCCCTTAACCAAAATTCACACTTGGTGAATTTCGTATACAACTTCTCCTTACGTAACGTCTTCAACAACTCACGCAAATGATGCTCATGTTCCTTCATACTCTTTGAATAAATGAGTATGTCGTCAATGAACACAATTACCGACTTTTCCAACATAGGTTGGCACACTCGGTTGATACGGTTCATGAATGTCGTAGGCGCATTCGTAAGACCAAAGGCATCACAATGAATTCAAAATGCCCATAACGCGTCTGAAACACCGTCTTCTCAATATCTTCCTCTCGGATCCGCATTTGATGATAACCGGATCGCAAGTCAATCTTAGAGAAATAACACGCACCTTGAAGTTGATCAAATAAATCGTCAATCCTACGAAACGGATCACAATTTTAATCGTCACCTTATTAAGCTCACGGTAATCAATGCACATATGCATACTACCGTCCTTCTTCTTTACAAACAAGACCGGAGCACCCCATGGCGAGATACTCGGTCGAATAAAACCCTTTTCTAACAACTCCTGGGTTTGGATCAACAACTCACGCATCTCTGTTAGTGCCAAACGATGGGGAGTTTTGGCAATGGGATTGGCCCCCGGAACCAACTCGATGCGAAACTCCACTTGTCTTACCAACGGAATACCCGGTAAGTCTTTGGGAAAAACATCCTCAAATTCGTTAACAACATGAATAGACTTAATGGAAGGTGGCTTATCTAGAGTATCAACCACATGGGCTAGATAAGCCATACCTCTACTGGACACAAGTCGACGTGATCGGGCATAAGTACAAATCGGCACGGGATGTCTTCGAACTTCACCGTACACGATTAGCTCTCCCCCACTTGGGGTTCTTACCCTTACAAATTTCTCATGACATTCAAAGTTAGCTCTATTATAATCGAGCCAATCCATATCCACAACGACATCAAATTCGCCCAAGGTAATAGGAACCAAGTCAATATCATACTTTTCGGTTTCGAAATCAATAACACAATTTTATACACCTCATTAGCCGCCGAGAACCTACCATCGGTGATCTCGACTTGCAACGGTGAGTCTAGATCACATAAAGGACAATCTAAAGTAGTCACATATTTTAAGAAAACATACGACATATCGGCACCACTATCGAATAGCACCTTAGTGGGTTAAAAGTTAACCAAGAAAGTACCTGAAACCACATTGTTGGACTTATTAGCATCATCGGTAGTCATCAAGAAATTTTGGCCCCTCGCGGGCCCCACCGCCTTTTCCAACCGCTTGGTATTGTCGTTGCTCTTTTCCCCCAAACCCAAATCAGGACACTCAAATTTTTGATGACCTTCCTTTCGGCAATTAAAACAAGTAATCATCTTATAAGAGGAATTAGTATAATCACAGGCTATATGACCCCTTTGTCTGCATATGTAACACCTTGGGACATCATCACCCAAGCCACCCTTTTTCACACTCCCCACACTCTAGGCTCCACTATTCGCCTTCTTACTTGGCGCACTATTCGACTCAAATTTCCTCTTACTAAAAGCAACCTCACTCACTTTAGGGACATCGGGTTCAAAACCCTTGGCCACATCAAATAATTTGGAGAAAGACTTAATGTGGCCAAGACTAATCACGCATATTATCATTCAAAGTCTTATGGAAATCTTCCATCAACATACGGTCATTCCCGTTATACTCGGGGAAAAATCGTACCTTAGCAAGAAAAGTAGTCTTTAGAGTGTTTAGGTCCATCGACCCTTGTCTCAAATTTCGAAACTCATTCTGAATTTGGGTAAGATCAGCTTGAGTGCGATACTCTAAAAAGAACTTGGTCTTGAAATTATCCCAAGACAAACTCATAAAAGGCCCTTCACCCATCACTAAAACTTTATCATCTAACCAAGTCTTGGCCGCACCCCTAAGTAGGCTCGTAGCAAGCCTTCTCTTCTTGTCGGGTGAGCACTCGCTCACTCAAAAACACCCTTCAACATCGGATATCTACCTAGTGCTTATAAAAGGGTCGAGATTCCCTTCAAAGATCGGAGGGTTAGTTAGCTTGAAGTCTTTGTAACTAAACCCCCTCCCATTAGTGTTGTCGGGAACACCATGATTAATGAACCCCTCATTGGCACCACCCTCAACTTGAGGTTTCGGAAACCTTTCTTGAACTCCCCTTTCACCGCCTCACTCACCCGTTCACTTATGAGATCGGTGATTTGTTCATCCACCGTTTGTTGAAATATCTCTCTCACCTTCGTAGTGAACACCGCCGAATAACTATCAAGTGCGGCCTCAATCTTGGCCATAAGATCATCATCATTATTATCACCCCCGCGACTTGGACCCTCAAGATCCACTCCACTTCATGTTCTCATTCTATAATTTAAAATAGATTAGATCAAGGTAAAAGATACACCGCACACACTTTACAACCCCATCTTGCATGACGCTCGTTGTACTTCATTCGTTTGACACGACGTGCAATCGTACTAATGGTAGCCAATCATTAATACACTTGTGCATCCTATCAAACTCCTTGATACAACGACCATCTCACTCGATGTTAAACAAATACACACAATTAAACAAGCACATGCACTAAAGTGCCTACAATCGTTCCGTGGTCCCGTAACCTGACAAGTCATGCATAAAATGTCCTTTCAACCTAAGTCTAGGCTCCCATCCCAAGGCAACCTAGATCCCTTAGGTCATGCTCTGATACCACGTGAAACGATCCACAAACCGAATTAACAATTAACTTGTAAAAATATGACCTCTTTTTTTGACATTGAAATAAACCACCACATTCATAAGTTTTCATACATTACTTATTCAAATGCAAATGCGAGTTTAACAATACAACAAGTTAAGTGTTTACATCATCGGGTAAAAGATCCATAACCTTCACCAATTATTTTAACCAAAATGACTCATTCATGAGCATGACCGTCGGGACCCTTACCAAAGAGTGCCTTCTCAAATCCGCCACAAACAATCTAGGCCAAACTCTTACTCTTGTCCTTCGAGGGGCCATAATCTATAAAAATAGAAAAAACAACGAGGGTAAGGAAAACTTTGTGAGAAGAATAAGTATACAAGTATGCATACAACTTACTAACTTGACTTACCGCACAACCAATATATATATGCACAACACTAGCTTCACAATCACCTAACACAATTAATGCAAAATAGCATGCTAAACGTAACATGTATAAAAGTCTAACACAATTATGGTTAACCATTAGCACTATGGAGCGGTTCGTTAGAAGAACCACCAATCGTTCACAACAACCGTTAGTGTCACAACACACGTTTTGCACTAACCTCGCGGTGTTACGACACACGTTTCACCATAAGACCTATGTGGTGTCGACACACGAACTTGAATGAAACCCCTCGTAACACGTGGTAGCACTCTAGTGAACCCTAACACACGCGGTAACACTAAACCACAACAAACTCAAGCAAGTAAATTATACACATAGATGCATAAATATTCCACTCACCTTTTACCAACTTGAGCTAACAGCAACACTTGAGCTTCGTTACCAACAAGACTCAATTCACCTATCAAATACGCATATTACAAGCTAAATCAATTATAGCTCTAGTGACCCAAAATGTCCCAAGTGCAATTTCAATCCAAATTGCACCACTTTCCAACTAAGTCAATCAAAACCCAAATACCCCCAAATCACTAACAGCTAGTGATTTGGTCCCAAATACACAAAAACATAATTTCAAGCCAAGTGCTAGGAGCACCTCAAGACCTAATTCAACCAAAAGACTCATTTTGACTCAAATTGAGTTTACACCCAAAATCAACTACCAAGAACACCCATTTGGGTTCCATTCATCAAAAAAATCACTAATACTTGTGACTATACCCAAATTGCAAATTTAAAAAAGATCAAAACACTTTGCAACCCAAAACCCACTAACATGAGTCAACAACACCCACAACTAGCTTCAAACCCCCATTTATTAGCTAGATGGGTTTAATCAAGAACATGCAATCTCAAACCCTAACCTAAAACTGGATAAAAATTGGAGTTAGGACTTACCACTAGTATCACAAGGTAGCTAGGAACGAGATGAATTAGGTTAACTCTTGCACTTTGGTGAGATTCAACCTCCTTCTTCCCCAAATCAAGCTCCCTCTCTCTCTCAAGAAATGAGTTTCTCACTCTAGGATAGATGGAAGTGTTTGGTGGATGTGAAAGTGAAATTAAAGTGGTTCTAAAACTGGTTCACTAGTCATAAGGCCATTCTTAAGTGAAAAGACAAGATTGCCCTCACTTTAACCCCTTTTTAAAACAAGAAAGGGCATCCATTTTAGCGTATAGGCGCGTTGCGGCTCCCTAAGCCCGTGGCGTAGTATTCAGTGTAATCTGGTACCAGTATTAGCCAAAAACAAAACCATCAGTTCATGCTATCAGCCACGGCGCGGTTCTAGGTGTTTTTCATCATTAGAATCTTCTAACCCAACTCACCATCAGATACAGTGCATAGCTGCAGCGTGGCTTCTAGGCTCACGGCGCAGCTCCCTCTGGAAATGGTTTTCGGGGTGTTACATAGATGGTAATAAGATCCAAGTTTTCAAAGCAACTGAAAGACGAGATGAAAGAAGGCCTTCTTCTAGGGCAGTGAATAATGGGAACTACAACCATGGATACAATCAGGGTTATAATTCATTTAGGGATGATAGGAAGTACATAGATGTTGTTAGTAACCACCAAGGGGATCTTAGAGATATGTTGAACAGAAAAGATACCGGAGATCTTAGAAACACACTCAACAACAAACAGAATAATAAGAAGGAAGATTACTCACCAAGAAACATTATTTGTGAAGTAAAACCCTGGGAATGCAACAGACTTTCAACCAAGAGATCTATTGTGGGCATAATCAAGGACTATAGAGTAATCGGTCAACTTGTTAGGTTATGTAAGCCTGTTGATCTAACTAATTATGATATTAAATATCTTGGTGGACTGGATGTTATGTTTATATTTAGTTCATCATTTGAAGCCAAGGAGATATTGAACAATAGGCATCATGTGATTCATAAATGGTGCTCCAAAACTTTTTTGTTCGACTTATCCATCCCAAATTTAAAACGCTTGGTTTGGATTAATATTGTAGGGGTTCCCGTTATCTGTTGGAATGAATTTACATTTAAAAGTATTGCAAGTTCATGGGGAGAGGTGTTAGACTATCAAAACTGTCAAATAACAAGAGAAAATCAAAACCTCAGGGAGGGTAAAGTATTGTTAACCTCTAATCTTACCTATAAGCATATTGAGGGTCCAATTAGTATTAAAATCGATGATTGTTGGGTGAATGTTTTGGTTAATGAAAGTCCTGTGATTCCAGCTCAACTTGAAGATCTATGTGAGGAAGAAGAGGTGGAAAAGGAAGAATGCAATTGTCAAGAAAATAAAGATGATGAAGAGGATGAGATAACTCAAACTTTGAAGATGATGATGTTGATATGCTCAGAGATGATTATATATTTGAACATGATGAGGCTGCACACATTAATTCTGATGCTAATAACATCCATGTATCTCCGAAAAAAAATTCTGGAGATGATGTTTTTTTCGGTGAACGTAATACTCAACAGAAGGGAGACGAAGGATCAAAGGATGGTTTAGGGTTTGGTAACTGTTCCCAAGATAATAATTGCAATCATGATGTCAGAGTAGATGGTGGTTCAAGGTCCAATGCATGTGAAAAAGATTCTCCTTCCCTAGGTAACGGTTCCATGTATGGGAATAATTCTAGTAGGGTTTCGAATTTTGGTGATAATTTGGGCCATCTGGGCAACATGTCTGGCCCAAGTATTGTTAACGAGTCAAATATGGAGTTCAATGTGGAAAAAATCCCATCTAATTCATTAAATTCTGGTATGCCCATTGGGAGTTTGAAATAAAGCCCAAAACATGTTGTTAACCCTAGTGGAAACAAAGAGGTAGATAACCTAACTAGCTCGTTTAATCCAGGATCCAATGAGGTTGAGAAGACTGATAATACCTACGGGGATTATGAAGACGTTCAAAGGGTCGGCCCAGGAAATGTTAATCATCTGTCACCCAACCCTAACCAATCCCACGACCCACTTCAAAATCAACATAATCAGAAAAATACAGAAAGTGAAAAACCGCACAATCAACATCACTCAATGAAAACAGAATTGCTGTTGGCCAAATCAATGTAAATGGAAATCATCATCACGGATGATGAACCTAAAGAATTCGGCTAGAAAACATAAACCTGAAAGCTCTAAACTTCAATCAACATGTACCTCTTGTGCAGGGAAAGAGAGTCAGTCTGCCAAAACCAACTCAGTTTCCAGTGGCGGGTCAATTGGCCAAAAACCATCACAATTCAATTGCTAGCCATCTCAATCAAACTGTGATGAAGTTCGTACTTATGGAAACAAACTTGGGCTTAAATGGAAGAAGAAAGTTCCATCTTCTTCTTTTATGTAAGTCCACTTATATTCTCATTTTGTCAGTTTTTTAATGAAGGTCATATCTCTCAATGTTAGGGGGGTTCGGGTTTGGTACTAGAGATGACAAGTGTGGGTGGGTTAAAAGAATCACCTCGAAAGAAAAACCATCTTTTTTGGCTCTTCAAGAAACAGAAATGGGGTGTGTTGATCTTAATTAGATTGGTCAGTTGTGGGGTCATTTGATTGTAACTTTATTCAAAAAGAAAAAATAGGGAAAGTAGGTGGTCAGGTGCTTATATGGGATACTAACTTGTCTGATGATGAGTCTGTAGTTAGGTTTTATTGTGTAATTAGGATTACGGGTTTGTGGAAATCATCAGGATGTAACTATAATATCGCGAATATTTATGGGCCAAGGGATGACGTGAATAAACAAAAATTGTGGGGCCAATGACGAGGAATGGGTTCTTTGTGGGCACTTCAACGAAGTTAGAGATGATTCTGAGAGATTTAATTGTTAGTTTATTAGTTATAGAGCTGAAAGATTCAACAGGTTTATTGCGGATTTGGGATTGATGGAAATTCCATTGGGGGTAGTAACTACACCAGAGTTAGTGATGACGGACTCAAGTATAGTAAGCTAGATAGGTTCCTTGTTACCGAGAAGTTTTTTCATTTATGGGAGGATTTAACGGTGGTGGCTCTAGATAGAGATTTATCGGATCATTGTCCTATTATATTTAAAGATGAAGAAAGAAACTTCAGTACGAAACCATTTAAAATCTTTGACATGTGGTTAGATGAAGAAGATGTAGGCGATGTTATTAGGGAAGCATGGAATGTTGAGGTACCGAATATTAATAGAAAAGATTATGTTTTTAGAAACAAGTAAAAAAATATCAAAGAAGCATTGAGAACTTGGAGTCGAAACAAATATAATCACCTTGACGAGGAAATCGAGATTCATAAACTCAGTTCGCAACAACTCGAATTGGAAGCCGAGACCTTGTGTTGTCTGATGCAGAATTAGAATTGTGGAGGAAAGCTAGAAAGGATTGGTTAGAAAAGGATCGTATAAAATCGAATATGTTAAAACAAAAGGCTCGAGTAAAGTGGATTCTTGATGGTGATAAAAACATGAAGTACTTCCATTCGGTTATACGTAGGAGAAACAACTCGAACACCATTCGTGGTCTCTCATTCAACGGTGTTTGGAACGATTGCCCTAAAGATATTAAAGATGAAGCTTTCACTCATTTCAAAAGTAGATTTGAAGAAGTGGGTACTGATAGACCTAGTCTTGAAGATCTATCATACCCATCTCTCTCACTCGACGAAGCTATTGCACTTGAGGCTTCTTTCAATGAGAAGGAAATCCATGAGGCCATTCTTGATTGTGGTAGCACTAAAGCCCCAGGCCCGGGCGGATATAATATGAGATTTTTTAAAAAGTTTTAGGAGGTAATAAAAGAAGATCTTATTAGTGCTATCGGCTGGTTTTGGGAAAAGTCAGAATTCTCGAAAGGTTATAACACCTCCATTATTACATTAGTACCCAAGAAGATTGATCCATCTAATCTTTCAGATTTCCGTCCTATTAGCCTCATTGGTAGTTACTGCAAGATTATTGCAAAAATTTTACCGAATCGTCTCAAGAAAGTCATTCCGTCACTTGATGGTGCTCTTATCGTGAATGAAAGTTAAGACTTTCTCAAAACTAATCGAAAAAATAGTTTGTTATTCAAAGTGGATTTTGAAAAAGCGTTTATTGTCTTAATTGCGAGTTTTTAATGGAAGTTACGAAAAGTATGGGGTTTGGTGAGAAATGGAGAAAGTGGATATTTGCGTGTCTTAGCTCGGCATCTATATCCATCTTAGTTAACGGGTCACCTACAAATGAGTTTTGGATTGAAAGAGGGGTTAGACAACGGGATCCATTATCTCCATTTCTTTTCATACTTGCGGCGGAAGGATTAAACATCATGACTAAAGCGGCGGTTACGACCAATCTCTTCAAGGGTGTTGAAGTTGGTAATGATAAGGTTGTGTTATCCCATTGGCAATACGCGGATGACACTATCTTCCTTGGACATTGGGATATAGAAAGTCTCACTTATCTTTAAAATCTTCTCAAATGTTTTGAGCTTGCTTCCGAACTTAAAGTTAACTTCCACAAAAGTTGTTTGTATGGGGTTGGTGTAAGTGTTGGTGATCTAAATGCCGAGGCATGTCGAATTGGGTGTCAAGTGGGCCAATTTCCTTTTACTTATCTTGGGCTTCCTATTGGGTCTAAAATGGAATGAGTTAGTGATTGGAGTATGGTCATTGAAAAATTTAAAAGAAGATTATCGAGTTGGAAAATGAGAATGATGTCATTTGGTGGACGATTAGTTCTTATTAAATCGGTGCTTTCTGGACTCCCATTGTATTACTTCTTTCTTTTTCATGCCCCGTCACGAGTGATAAATATCCTTGAAAGTGTGAGACGTTCTTTTTTTGGGTGGGTCGGGCACGGGTTCCAAAATTAATTGGGTTAAATGGGACAATGTCATTACGTCCTATGGGAATGGGGGGTTAAACATCAGATCTCTAAAATGTAAAAAACTTGCTTTACTCAGGAAGTGGTGGTGGAGGTTCAAAACTGAAGCCAACGCACTTTGGGTCAAAATCATTACTAGTATCTATGGTTCGTGTGGTGGCTTAATGGTGGATAGTGACTTTGGTCGCTCTTCGTCTCTTGGCACTTAGTCTAACATTATTTTGGCTAGCAAAGCTTTGGACGAATTGAACATTTCCTTTTCAAATTCTTTCTTGAAAGCCCTCAGTAACGATAGCTCAACATCTTCTTGGAACGAAGTATGGATTGGAAACTGCAAACTTAGTGACAAATATTCAACATTGTATCGGCTTGAAAGGGACAAAGATGCTCGTGTAAGTGATCGTATGATACTCAATGGTGAAGGTTCTGATTTTAGGTTCGAATATCGATGATAACTCAGCAGATTCGTGGAAATGGTCTTTGGCAGCAAACAACAAGTTTACGGTTAAAAAGTTCTCGTCAATCGCGGATGAACAATTTCTGAAAATTGGAACAAATAATATTGAAACAATGCGCAACAACTTAGTTCCAAAGAAACTTGAAATCTTCGCGTGGCGGGTTACTGAAAAACGCATCCCGGTTAAAATTGAACTCGACAAAAGAGGTATTGATTTGCATACGGTTAGATGTCCGTTATGTGATGAAGACCTTGAAAGTATTGTTCATGCGATAATATTTTGCAAATACTCAATGGAAATATGGGAGCGGATTTTTGGTTGGTGGGGGTTCGAAAACTTTACGAATCTTAGCTCTAATGAAATTATTCAGGGCTTTTCATCATCCAATATGACAAGTCGTGGAAAATTGGTTTGGCAAGCCATCGAATGGGTTTGTGCTTATTTCATTTGGAAAAATCGGAACAACAAGGTATTTCGCGGTAATTCATGGAATGCTCTGGTGGCTCTAAATGAAATACAATCCAAATCGTTCTATTGGATCTCGCATAGGCTAAAAGGATCAAAACTTGAGTGGCATGTTTGGTTCAATAATCCGAGCATGTACTTAAACATTTAGTGTAGTAGTATTCACTACAAGAAAACTAACTTTATAGGACCCCTAAAAGGGTCCTAAAAAGCCCATTCTTAGGACCTTTGGCCTGATAGGACCCTCAAACCATTGGACGTATAGGTGGACGGCCTATTAACCAAAAAGGGTCCTAACATCCATATGACCGTTTTCATGAGTCTTATTAACAAAATAGAAAGGGTCCTTATAGAAGACCATCTTATGACCCTTTATAATATATTATGACGCATAAATTTGTATTGTTAGAACGTATTAGGACTCCAAAAAAGTGTACTAATATAATTTAGTACCACAAAAAAGGGTCCTAATATAACTAGATGTTAATTAAGTACCACAAAAAGGTTCTAATATAATTTAGTACCACAAAAAAGGGTCCTAATATAATTTAGTACCACAAAAAAGGGTCATAATAAAACTAGATGTTAATTAAGTACCACAGAAAAAGGTCCTAATATAATTTATTACCACAAAAAAGGGTCATAAGATAACTATATGTTAATTAAGTACCAAAAAAAAGGGTCATAATATAAGTAGATGTTAAAATTTATACCACAAAAAAGGGTCCTAAGATATGTATATATTAGTACCAAAAAAGGGTCCTAACAAGTAATACGAGTTTCGAATATTCGGTTCGGATATTCGTGTCGATTTTGGATTTTGGGCCAAGTTATGGTAATTGGGCCTTTCTAGCCCAGTTCAGATAATTGTGCCTTTTGGATCTGCTTCAGCTATCTGGTCCTGTCGCCACGTTTAAACTTACTGGGCCTTTTGTGCCCGGTAATGCTATTTGGGCCTTACGGGCCTGATTAAGCCATTTGGGCCTTTCGGGCCTGCTTCAGCTATTTGGTCCTTTTGGTGCTGGTTCGGATCCACTTTTCTTTTCCTGCATCAATTTATTATTCATTACAATTACAATAAATTTTAAATTACAAAACAAATATTAATATTGTTTCAATCCAAATAATATCACAGATTACAGATTATAATATTGTTTCAACACCACAAATGCAAGAACATGTCTAGTAACATCAACATATTACAGATCATTGTCTCAAACACACAAACTCATAAAACAATTAATATGCATGTTCAAACATTATAATCAAACCGGCCAGCATTACAAAACACACAAACTCTTCAATCTGCCACCAATCTATCTTGATCACTCATCAAAATCTACCACCTACAATTAAACCATCCATGTATAAGCATAAAGGTGCACATTATAAAAATGAATCATAATTTTAGTTAAAAATTAACAAAGACATACCTCGATCAACGCAGTAGGCCAAGCAGTAGATGAAGGGACCCGTTCATACCGATTATAAACGATTCACAATAGTTGGTTACATCGCGAGGTACTTGACCTCTATATGATACATTTTGCAAACATTGCATTCGTTTTTAAAAGATAAACTTTCATTACATCTAAAGTTGACGGCATGCATACCATTTCATAATATATTCAACTATGATTAACTTAATAATAATCTTGATGAACTCAACGACTCGAATGCAACTTCTTTTGAAATATGTCATGAATGACCCCAAGTAATATCTCTAAAATGAGCAAATGCACAGCGGAAGATTTCTTTCATACCTGAGAATAAAAATGATTTCAAGTGTCAACCAAAAGGTTGGTGAGTTCATAGGTTTATCATAAAACAATAAAATTCATCATTTTGATAGACCACAAGATTTTAAATACAGTACATCTATCTCGTGTACGAAACCATTTTTTATAATGCTTAGCAGAGTAGGTTTGTATCCTTTTCTCCCCCGTAGGTTGACTCGCGATTTTTAAATAATCGTACACATATCTCGCGCACAAAACTAATACACATAACCTGCGTATAAAAATCATTCTCTATATACATAACATTCATTTCGATTTGATTGCTCAACATGGTAACTGACCTTAACATATAATGCGCATCAATAATATCCCCAAAACAGAACATCTCATCTGTATAATAATAATAAACTTCGAAGTACTAAACACCACGCCCACTAGCTCTTCCGTCTAGTGAACATTCTGGGTGGGGGTGTTAAACCCGGTAGCTACCTTTAGGATTCGCGTGAATTAGGGCCATACTCGATTCTAATTCTTAGGTTACCAAGCAATAATAATCAGGGGAAAATATTCACATCCATTGGTTGCAATTATCATGTCCACATAATTCAATAATAATCCACAGAACTTATGTCTGTATAATAATTCATTCGAGGAATGTTTTGCTTGTGTCTATCTCGTCAAACATTTATAAAAGCATTTCATGTATTCACAGTTTAAAATATATTTCAAAAGCATTTAATAAAGCAGTTATAAAAACAGCGCATGTATTCTCAGTCCCAAAAATGTAAAGAGTAAAAGGGAATCAAATGAACTCACAATACGATATTTTGTAGTAAAAATATGCATACGACGGAACTGAACAATGCAGGGTTGGCCTTGGATTCACCAACCTATATCATTTGTATATATATATATATATATATATTAAAATATATAATTGTTACTGAACCAATTTATTTATTATATCCATAATTTATATCTTATGTATATTTAATTTGTGTATATATTCAAAATGGTTAATATTTATATAGTTATATTAATATATCTATATTTATATACATATTTGTTTAATGTTATATTTAAAAATTGATAGTTTGTTATTTGTAAGTATTTATATAAATAATCTTAGTAGGTTTGATATATATAGTTATGTGAAATTTTAATATAAGTATAGTATATATAATAAGTATATTTTATGTACAAAATATTTATCTGCTTAAAAATGATAGTTTTGATATTAATGATTTACTAATAATAATAATAATAACAACTTTATTAAAAATGATAATATTAATAATAATAATAATAATAATATTGATATGGTTAATAATAATACTAATAGTTACAAAAGTGTTACTAATACTAATATTAATGGGAAAAAAATGTTAACTTGTATTATTTTCATAATAATGATAATAATAATGATCCTAATCATAATAATAATAATAATAATAATAATAATAATAATAATAATAATAATAATAATAATAATAATAATAATAATAATAATAATAATTAATAATAATAATAATAATAATACAACTGTTAGTGATAATAATAATAATAATATTCATACTTGTATTTATAATCATAATAAATGAAAATTTTATCATAATACTTATATTAGTAGTAATAATAGTATTAATAATTATAATACTTGTAGTAATAACATTAATTAATAATGATAATCATAATCTTAAAAATGATAATAATACTAAAAATAATAATAATTATATAAATAATACTTATACTAATACTAATGATGATGATAATAATAATAACAATAATATTCCTAATACTTAATAATAACAATGTTGATAATAATAACAATAATACTAATACTTAATAACAATAACAATAATAATAATAATGATTTTTAGAAAAATGGAACTACCTCAATAAGTGTTTAAAAAAAATACTTGTCACCAGCAAGAATCGAACCGAGACCTCTAGTTCACATAACAAACACCCATACCATCCGTCCAATCTAGTTTTTCTGATAATAACTGCACGAAATTTTTATTTATCCCCTTTCTTTCTGTTTCCCCTTTTTCTTCTTCATTATTAATTTCAAAAACGACCGGAGATTAAACTAAACCATTAACTCGTTGCTAAATTAGTTTTACGATCATAAAACTACACCTAAACTCTGGTAATCGTTGATTCCAATTAACCGATACCAGAAGAATAAAAAAAAATATAAAACAGTGAAGAATAACTCGAATTTAAACTCAAACATTGATTTCAAAATCTAGACAGTTTTAGCTAGCGATTATAACATGAAAAAGTTTGTAAATCTCTTTCTGAAACTTTCTGTACCCTTAATTAGACTTAAAACATAAAAACGAAATCGAATTTCATGATGAACAAATTCTTTGACTTTTTGAATACGAACTTTGACTCCAAAATTCTCGTTTAATATGAGGAATTGGAACTTTAAACTTTGCAGAAATATTGTTTAGAGTAATCCTAACAGAACTACATTAATAGTTTTTGAAATAAAAATCGAATTCGAGTTTTGGCAATAAAGTGGAATAACAGAGGTTAACGTATCTGCTTCCATTTTCTTTGATTAATTTAATTTGATAAAAGCTAACAGGGTTTATAATTTATAATGAGGGTGGATAATCTACTGAATTTGTTTACAATGAGTAATTGATTGATTGGTTTTATAGCAAAGGGTGTCGACAGAATCAATTAAGAACAGAATAAGAAGGCAAAAAAAATAAAAGCAGGTTTGTAATCTTCTACTAATTGGTACGATGGATATTGATGGGTAACAGATTAGAGACCAAAAAACAAAACTAGATACAATTTGACAAGGATATAAAACAGATTCTGATTTCCAAATCTTTATATACGATTTTTACATATTTAATATTAATAAATAATTAAATAGATTAATAATAATAGTAATATTAATAATAATAATAATTTTATAAATAATAATAATAATAACTAATAATAATATTATCAATAATGTTAATAATAATAATTTATAACAATAAAAATGATATTATTAATGAATATATCATAATGTTAATATTGATTTTTATTTTAATGGGTATAATAATAATAATAATAATAATAATAATAATAATAATAATAATAATAATAATAATAATAATAATAACTAAAATCAAAATTTTAACCCTAATTACAATAATAATGGTATTACTAATAATAACAATAATATTAGTAATTAAATGTATCCAATTTCATATATATATATTATATATACATATAATAATAAAATTGATATTAGTATTACTAATAATAATGAAAGTAATAACATAAATACTAATATAACAACTTAAATGTATCAAATTTTATATTTATATATAATAATATTCATAATACTGATATTATTATTAATATTAATATTTATTTTAATATTGAATGTAATAATAACAAGATTAATATAATAATTATATTTTAACTTGTAATTACATTTATATTATTAGTTTTGTAATATTTCATATTTATATAATATACATTACATATTTAATATTTATACATTTAACAATATACATATATTAATAGTTATGTATCGAAATCATATATATATATATATATATATATATATATATATATATATATATATATATGATATCAAGTTTTTATTGTATATCATAAATTATCTTACGATTTTACTTCCAGAAACTAAATCATATAATATTTCATTAATGTATTTCAAGTTATCATGTTATCATATATATATATATATATATATATATATATATATATATATATATATATATATATATATATATATATATATATATACACATATATTTATATACATATATCTATTTATAAATGATTGTTCGTGAATCGTTGGAAACAGTCAAGAGTTTAAATGAATCTATGTAAACGGTTTAAAATTTTCGAGACTCAATTTAATAGACTTTGCTTATCATGTCGAAACCATAATAGAATAAAGTTTAAATTTGGTTGGAAATTTCCGGGTCGTCACAGTAGACGTACCAATGACGTCATGAATGTGTCTCATATGCTCAAATGTCCTAAACAAAACTTCATTTCTTTCGACGGCCACTTGAAGCTCTACCTCACACCAACCAGCTCCAAGTTCTGTCTGCAAAACAACCGCAGTTGGATACATGCTTACAAACTTTTCTCTTGCTACCTTGTTATTTGTAATACTTTACACATACACTTCATCTCTCACCAAAAATTTAGTTTCCAAAAAAAAAAAAAAAAAAATTATATTTATGAACGCTAAAAGGGTAGAAAAACAGTAAGGTAAACTATTAAATTGAAACATACCTTTAAACGTTTAACAACCGAACCATTATCCTGATGACCCGAACCTTCATTCTCAACACCAGAGCCATTATTCTTTTGAGCCAACTGGGCTTTTAACCTTGAATTTTCATTCTCAAGTTCTGCCTTATCAGACTTAAGTTGAGCATTCTCCTTACGAATGGCTGATCGACTAGGTACTACGCCCCACAAGTGTTTAGCACGAACGCCAAGTCCATACGTTTGGGCAGAACCAGAATTATTGTGCCCCATTACCTGGGAAAAAACATCGCTGGTCCAGATGTATCAATTTCACCGTCCACAAGTTTATCCGTAAATTCTTTCATTCGTTTCTGCATAAAAAACTTAATATTTAAACAGGCATATAAATATATGTCATGCAACATATTTCGGTATGACAGAAATGATTCTACTCTTGTATTCGATATATCCAATGCACAATCATAGTATAGCCCAATCACACCCAGATATTCAATATATATCCAATGCTTAACGTATTAATGCTAGACTAGGATTTTGGGATTTCTACATTAATACATAATGAAAAGCAAGTGGTCACTATCAATTGAAGACTCTATTAATATTCACCTCAAATAAATTGGCTAGAAGATTATCAAGTGGTTTATGGTGATTAACATATAAATATACAACTAATTAACTTTAAAGATAAAATAACCCAACTGAAGTGCAGGAACATATCACAAAGGTAAAAGTCACTAAAAGTCTACTTCAAATGCAATAAAAACCTCACAGGTGGTTTATGGTGATTAACATATAAATATACATCTACTGATATCATGTGTAGGATATATTTGATCCACTTTTGATTCTTTCATACATCATAATAGTGTTTTTAAAAATTACTTACGAGTACAGTTGCAGCTTCACCATCAGCACTTCCATTTGTAAAACATTTCTTAAACATATCGACCCGAGTGGGTTCTCTTCCGAAACTCGTCTGCAATGAGTAAAAACGAGGTAACTATTAACAATGTATATTCAAAAGCTATACTATATTAATAATTTCCCCATGATATTACCTTCAGTTCTTCACGAATTCTTGCAAAACTTTTTTCCCGGTCACTTATGTCAACTTCTTGTTAGCCCTATTGGCTTTATTTTTTCGGTCATCGCCTAAAAAAGAAAATATATTAAATATTCTAATATGAAAATAAAATAATATAAAAAAAGTTACACCAAGTGTAAGATTATTTCATACCTTAACCCTTTCTCTACTCCAATATTCAAGAAGTCTTCTCCAATATCTTTTGGTCAGTTCTTCAGGTGGCGAATTCAATTGAACCTCCATTGATAAAGACGGATCAAAGTAGACTTCCTTTATTCTCGGCCTCCAATTTTTCATTTTTCGACCATATGACAGGTGAAATGCCCCGTTCATATCGATTATAAACGTTACATAATAATTGATTTCATTGCGAGGTATTTGACCTCTAAATGATACATTTTACAAACATTGCATTCATTTCTAAAAGATAAACTTTCATCACATCGAAAGTTGACGGCATGCATACCCTTTTATAATATATCCATCTATAAATGACTTAATAATATTCTTGATGAACTCAATGACTCGAATGCAACGTCTTTTGAAATATGCCATGAGCGACTTCATGTAATATCTTTAAAATGAGCAAATGCACAGCGGAAGATTTCTTTCATACCTGAGAATAAACTTGCTTTAAAGTGTCAACCAAAAGGTTGGTGAGTTCATAGGTTTATCATAACAATTATTTCAATAATTTCAATAAACCACAAGATTTCATTTTTCATAATCAATCTGTGCAGGTCTGCTCACTGCTATAAAATCCATTCATACGAATTGAACCCTGGTAACCAACATTAACACAAATGCATCTAGAATATCCACATCATTCCGGAACTCTCATCGGACATGATAAATCGAAGTACTAAAGCAGATCAAATTCTCTGACTGGAGCTTGTTAGTGCCCATAGATCTATCTTTAGAATTCGCGTCAATTGGTGTCAATTATAATAAACACCAATTCTTAGGTTACCAAGCTCAAAGGGTGATATCCGGTATAATAATTCAATCGTAGAATGTAGTTTTTAATTACTTGTGTCTATTTCGTCAAACATTTATAAAAACAGCGCATGTATTCTCAGTCTCAAAAATATATATTGCAAAAGCATTTAAAAAGGGAGCAAATGAAACTCACAATGCGATATTTTGTAGTAAAAATATGCATACGACGGAACTGAACAATGCAAGGTTGGCTTCGGATTCACGAACCTATATCATTTATATATATATTAATACATATAATCATAATCAAACAATTTATATATTATGTCTTAAGTTATACATCTTATATATTTAATTTGTATATATATTTAAAATAGTTAATCTTTATAGAGTTTTATATACATATGATTAATATTATATTAAAAATCAATAATTTATTACATGTAAATATTTATACAAATAATCCTAATATATAATTATATGATAGTTGTAATAATTATACTCTATATAGAATATAATTATTTGTTATAATAATTTTGTCAATATGAAAGTAATAATGATAATAATAATAATAATAATAATAATAATAATAATAATAATAATAATAATATTGATAATAATAACAATCTAAATGATAACTTTAATAATTTTGATAAAAATGAGAATAATATAGTAATAATAATTATAATATCTATAATAATTATGATTTTTCTAATAATGATAATAATAATATATTAATAATAATACTTATATTAATAATACTTAATACTTAATAATAATAATACTTAATAATAATAATAATAATAATAATAATAATAATAATAATAATAATAATAATAATAATAATAATAATAATAATAATAATAACAAATAAACTACCTTTAAAGCTTTTCCAAAAAAAAAAAAAATGCCTTAAATCGGGTTCAAACCCGTGACATCTTGCTACACACAAATACACCCAACCAATCGACTGCCCTTGCTTTTCTGATTTAATCCCATATCATAAGCCTTAATTATCATCATCATTCATATCATTCGTGATCATCATAAACACCATCATACATCACTCTTATTATCATAATCATCGCCATCATCAATCAACTTATTTCGTCTAATGTCCCATTTTAGTTTCACCAACAAAAAATATGGTTCACAGTCCAATAAATGAACATGGTCCAACATGATTTCGGCCCAATAATTAATTAAGCTCACGACCCAATGGATTAGAAGTTCATTCGGCCCAACTGGAACTTTTTAAAAACACTCGGCCCAACTGAACCTCTTTGGCCCAACAGAAGATCTCGGCTAAGTATAAGTTATTTAAAATGGTGGGTGTTTGTCTTGGCCCAAGTTGAATTGGGGTTTCTCGACTGAATTTGGATCCGAAAATAGTAAATCAACAACTGGTTCTTTAATATTTTAGGTTATTCATCTTCTTTTGCTCCTTTACAGCTCGTCATCCACTATCAGTTTTTGTTATACCGACCCTACATCATCCTACTACTTTGTTTTAATTAAATGGTTTGCTGGATTTGATATATGTCAGCTATAAAGAATGATCATCTAAAAATAATTAACCTAGCTCAGGTTTTGGAAGAAAAAAAATACACATGAGCACTTAACAGTTTCGAAGAACATGAAGTAGCAAGGGTTATTCAATGGTGATGATTTGATTCTTCAAATGGCAATAAGATAATTGACTTGCTGCTGCAAGTCGTATATGGAAGTAATAACAATGATGATGATTGTGGAGGTCCTTGTATATTTAGTAGATGATGGGTTTTGATGAGCTCGATTGATAAAAAAAAACGATATAGTAGCAGCAGTGCAACTACCGTAGGTAATTGATTTGATTGGGTTTGAGGTGTACTACGACTGAGATAGCCGTAAACCCCTTGTGGGTTCGTTTCGTTAGACACCGAAAGAAAAGAGAAAAAAAACAAGTGTAAGTTTACATGAATTGTTTGTGTTAGTTGTTGAAGGGTCGAACAAAAGAAAGCAAATTGCTTTGTGTTTTTGTTGCTGCCACATACGAAAGAAAAGGAGCAAGCAAGCAGGAAGCTTAATTGTTGGAGGTGGTGGTTACATATAAATAGATTAAAGATGGTTTCTTGATGGCTCTAGTGGTTGTCGAAGATAGCTTTGGTGGTGAGATTTCTCGGCTGAACAGGAAACAGATAACAGGTGACGGTTTATTGAGTTTAAGTGTTGGTTTTTTTTTCCGATGGTGTTAGGTTTGTAATTAACAGAAAAATGGAAAGTATTATATCGAGTTTGAAGTGGGTTCGATTTGCATGTGTATTTGGGTTTTAGTCTTGCTCATATATAATTGAAAACATTTGCAGGAAAAAGAGTGTGTTGGTGTTGGTTGGGTTACGATGAAACAAGGTTTTAAAGAGAGAGTAAAAGAGGTGGTGTAGTCTTATGTTGTAGATGATGGTTTATGGCTGCTCATAGCAGCAGTCGAGTGGCATAACATAGTAGACAGCTTGGTTCAAAAAGAAGTATATAGCAGTGGACGGGTTCGAACATATAGCAACTGCAGTTCGTGGTGGTTGTGGTAGATATAAGGGTGGCTAGATGGTTTAATGGTTTCGAGCTTGATAAATCAACAAAGGTGGTGGTGATAGTTTGATCTCCGGGGTAGTTACCGGTGGGTGGTTGTAGGTTGATCAACTAGGTGATGGATTTGGTTGGTGTTTCAGAGAATTGGAGAGTGGGTTTGTGTGATGTTTAAAATATATGAGATATATAAAGATATTTGAAATGAAGTGGGACTCTAACAATACAGTGAGCACAATAATCATTCAATCAATATCTAAACTTAAATCACAGGTTGTTTGGTGGTATGTTAATGGTCGACACTTTAACTCTCAGACAAACGAGTACAAACGAGTACAGGAAAGAAAAAAATAAAAATAAGTAAAAAGATGAATTTGATGGGTAACAGATTTTGTATCGGTGTGCATATATTTAATATATTTAATAAATATTAATTAATAAATATAATAATAATAATATTACCATTTAATAATAATTTTATTAATGACACAATTTTATTAGTAATAATATTAATAATATTGTAAAAGATATTAATAACAAAAGTGATAATAATATTATGATAATATTAATAATAATAATAATGATATCTTTTATAATAAGTTTAATAATAATTAATACTAATGATAACTATAACAATAATAATAATTTTTAATGATAATGGTAATAATTATATTTAATAATAATACTAGTAATAATAAAAATATAAAAAAAAATTACATGTATCAAATTATTATTTATATATATTTAAATATATACGTATTTATTTACAAGTAGTAGTTCGTGAATCGTCGGGAATGGTCAAAGGTCAATTGAATATATGAAACAGTTTAAAAATTTTGAGACTCAGTTTAATAGACTCTGCTTATCGTGTCGAAACTATATAAAGATTAAGTTTAAATTTGGTCGAAAATTTCCGGGTCATCACAGTACCTACCCGTTAAAGAAATTTCGTCCCGAAATTTGATTGGAATCATCATGGCTGACAATAATTATGTTTTCATGACGCATACGAGCTGGAGATTAGAATTTTATCATTAGTTAATAATATGAATAAAATAATTCATTTATGTGAAGAGTACGAGTGAAGCTATCACAAAAATATGAAAATGAGTAAATGAAGATTTGTCATATCTTTTGACGTAGATAGGATTGATTTCCAGAGTTCAAGGGATTTGGAGAAAATTTTCGTAATAAGATTTGATTCTCCGGTAAATAAGGAAATTAGGATCTTCTTTGGTTAAATGCGATAATCTGTCTTGATTGCTCTGTCTGATATTTCACTATAAATCCACCCTCTTCCGTTCCATTATTTTCATCACTCCTACATCTTCTTCCTCATTTCATACTTTTAAAAGATGGTGAAAATGCTTCATCCAGTTCCGATCCTTGATATTTTTCTGGCTATCGTATCTTTCATTCTTCTTTTTCATCTGCCAATGGAGGAATCTATCTTCTTCTATTATTACCTTAGGGTTATAGTGTTCTTAATTTTCTTGTGCCTTTACGTTGCAATACGTATTGATATGCACGGTTTGTAATTTATGTGTTGTTGTCAGGCTTTATATTTTCTTTTATATTTAAGAGTTCCATGCTTTTGTTTCCTCTTCTCGACTTCAAGTCAAGCGAATAATGGTCCAGAATTCGTAGGTATGAAGCTTCGGATGAATAATGCTAATGTTTTAAGAAAGAAATTGTGATAGCTCGATCTGACTTGTTAAATTACCAGAAGTCACGAAAAAGACCGAATCATCAAGAAAAATATGTTCTTGATATTTTTAGAGGTTAAATAGAATGAAAGAGTTATGTAACATGGCACAGATGACGTTAGGGTATGTGAATCATCACGTTCTATTAGAAACTCAGCATGACTTACAGTAATATAATAACGTTGATCAAGTGTCATTATATTATACTAACTCATGCTTCAGTTCTCAACATTACTTCAAAATCATTCAAATTTTAAATTCGAATTTTTCAGAATTTAGAAACTAAAATAGTTTCCTTTCTGATGTAACACTGATATCGCAAATAGATAAATGATTTCAGATACGAATAGTTATGAAAATATCTTCAGAAATATCGAGGATATTTATAATGAAATATACGATAATATCTTATAATCTACAATCAAAATATGATGAAGAAATTCATTCACAATGATTTAAAATAATTACGGAACAAGGTATTTGCTAAAGATTTCATCAGAAACAGAATCATCTGGATTCTTTATGTACAAGTTTTGTCCTTGTGATTTGTTCAGAGTCTCCTTCATGGTTTGCTCAATTCGTTTTTCAGTATCAAAATTTTTGAGCTTCTTTAGCATGCCATTCTTTATTATCAAACTTTTGACTGTTAAGGCAGTCTTCAGTTTTCACTGCTTCATCAGTTTTTTCAAAACTCAGAAAACTGATTCATAGGCTAAAGCGCTTTTCAGAAATTCAGAATTGAAGTTCGTAAATCCAGGAGATAGAAGTTATATATATATATATATATATATATATATATATATATATATATATATATATATATATATATATATATATATATATATATATATGTATATATATATATATATATATATATATGTATATATATATATATATGTATATGTATATGTATATATATATATATATACATATACATATATATATATATATACATATATATATACATATATATATATATATACATATACATATATATATATATATATATATATACATATATATATATATATATATATATACATATATATATATATATATACATATATATATATATATATACATATATATATATATATATATATATATATATATATATATATATATATATATATATATATATATATATATATAATTATTGTCATAGAATCGCTAAGAAATTCGAGATTATCGATTGATGCCTCCCGGTATTTGGTATGGTAATTATCGTTACAAGATGCCGATGAGTTCATGACAAGACTTCAATAGATAAATATAGTGATTTGTCGAAGAGATTTAAGCCAAAGAGCAACGAGGTTGCTGGTACGTCTGCTGGTAATATGGTGGAATATAAAAGGTTCCCTGGTAACAATAAAGGGTATCTTATATATCAAAGTTATAATAAGACTAATCCGGATGAAAAGTCGAGTTGACTTGCTGGAGCTGTGACAAAACTGGCTATTTTGAAAAGTAATTTGTAAAGTTATTTCCGGTAATAACAATATCAAAGGAGCTAGTACAGGTACATGTTAAACGTTTACTCAGGTTCCAAGAGTTTTTCAGGTGCATAACTATATGCATAAATCTTTCCTTCCGTAGATGAAGTGCGGTTGGTTCATCCTCTCGATTGAGGTGTTTTCAAGAATCATGAAAGGTTTGAATGCTAATTATAATCGTCAAGATACAAATGAGGTTTAAGATGAAATCAAGTGGTAAACTTGAAGAAATGTTTAGTTTCATATATTATAATCAATATTTTAATTCATTTTAATTGTCCAATGTTAGTAGTCCACAGTTAGTAGTTCAATAATTCATATATAGTTTAATATATAATGTTCGAATTAATTTATACGTATCGTGACCCATTGTATACATGTCTCAGACTCGATCACAACTCAAAGTATATATATTATTTTAGAATCAACCTTGACCCTTTATATGCTAACTCAAGCATTACCGCCATATAGAGTGACTTACAGTTATTCCAAATAATAAATATAGATGACGTCGATATGATATGTCAAAACATTGTATATGTGTCCTGACTTATCCGACGATATTTAAAGTGCGTAAAATAAATAACAGAAGTTAAATGACGATAAATAAAATTTCGAGAATTAAAATTGCGATAAATAAATGTAATAAGGAATTAACAGTTAGCTAGGAACAGTTAGCTAGGATTTTGTTAGCGTGGATTCTTAACAAAATTTCTCATAGTTAATTTGTTTTTTTCTAACAAATTTTATTTTGTCAAATGTTTTCTTCATTATGCCACTTGTTGGATTCTGATAGGTCAAAATCCAAATATGAAATTGAATGAAACTGGTTATTCTGCGGTGAACGGATACGTATATCTGTGGATGTAAGTAGGATAGTAAATGACTGTTGAATTGGAATTGAAGGATGTACAGTATAACATGTTATTATGAAAGCTAAATATTTCTCGAGTATTACCTACCCGTTAAAATATTTTCACCATTAACAATTTGTGCAAAGAATTTCTAATTACAATTGTTATGAAAATATATATACATATATATTTTCTTCAGATGTAATCATGGATTTAATGAGTAGATATAATATTAAACTCATTTGATTTACTGTTAGATCTAGAATACATAATTTTCTAAAACATTAGAGATTACATAATCATCATGAAGAACGAAGATACCCGATGTAGAACAAGATTGTGACAACCCGGAAATTTCCGACCAAATTTAAACTTTAATCTTTGTATGTTTCCGACACGATAAGCAAAGTTTGTTAAGTTAAGTCTCGAGAATTTTAAACTGTGTTCATACATTCATTTAACCTCGACCAAATTTTGATGATTCATGAACCATTACATAAGTGAATATGATTATATATATATATATATATATATATATATATATATATATATATATATATATATATATATATATATATATATATATATATATATATATATATAACTTGAAAATGCTAACAAAGTATTAAAGGTATAATACTTTACAGGAACGTATTTGTTCCAATATTTTTAACAAAGGAATTATAAGATAATATCATATGATTGAATTATTAGATATATTGTGATATTATTACGAGTCTCTGTTGAGAGGTCCACTTTGATTTAGGAAACCTTTTCTTTTTAACGGTATCCAGAATAAATGGTAAAGTGATCTTTGAGTAAAGACAAAGTATCAAGTAGCGGGAGCTAGATAGATTGGTAGAAATTCCTGTTAAACTTCAATACATACCTTACAATAATTGCCTCGTGAATGTTGTTAAGATAAACTATTTAACTTTCATATTATTTAATAGTAAAAATGGGGATATAGATAACTTAGAAAATGAATATCGATAAGTTAAGTAAACGATTGTAACACTTGTTTATTGATTCGATTGATTTATAGATATGTTAATTAGAACGTTTGAGAAATTAAATTAAATGTTGGCGCATAAACGAATCATATCAAATTATGTACTAGAGCGTAAAACGTAAGGTGATATAATAATATCTAATATTTAAACAATTTTAAATATATTAAATTTTGAAATATAATTAGTTTTTGAAAAACTAAATATTATATTAGTAAGTAAATATTTCTAAAATATATAAGTTTATATTTTTTTAAATGATTATATTATTATTTTACAAAGTGATAAAATATAATATTAACTTAGTCGTAAAACATCTGGGATTTAAAATAGTATTATTATAATATATATTGGTAAATAACGAGACGTCGATTTATAGAAGCAAATGACCAAAATACTCAAATGAATAAGTTACACATTGAGTGGGATAATTTTTCTTTGATTTGAGTCTTGTTATTGATAAAGGTACATTACACGAAACGTAAAGTACCAGTTTTCTAAGAGTCGAGCGTCAACGTACAATTCATCGGTGTAAAAATTACAAGTCAACTATGCACGAAAATAAAATATAATATTTTAATAATTATAAGAATTAAGTATATTATTTATTTAAAACGTGGTCGGCAGCCTAAATGGTGGAAATTGAGCTGGATATATGGCTCATGCAATCGCATGAGGCCACCCTCACATTCTCATGTGATTGCATGAGCGGTAGTTGGGAGCAAACCTCTATAAATGGAACGATTTTGGCACTCTGGTTCATTCACTTCACATACACCGTAAATATTTAATTATTTATATTATTATTATTATTAAGATTAATATTTTTATTAATCTTATGGTTAGGAGTATTATTATTAGTATTATACATAAAATACTACGACGAGGTTATGAGCGAGTTATTTCAAAACGGGTTTTATAAGCGGGATAGAGCTAAAGAAATTATGGGTTATAGCTATGGAGGTTATGGGTATTGCTCGTGAGTCAAACCTAGTGTTTATCATCTCCGTTGCATCTATGTACTTTCCTGCAATATTGAATCACAATACTGATACATGAGCACTCATAACTTAGCTTTTATATGTTTATAATGTATCCCTAACTAGTGCTCGAGTATATATGATTATGCATGCTTGTATGTTTAATTTTTGTTGTTAGATAGTTATGATAAATCACGAATTTGATACATATGCGATTGAGATATGGTATATGATATGCATGGCGTTGGAAAGCTGGTGAAAAATTGATAACTTTTCATTTAGAAAGCGTATGGTTTCGATGAACTGTTTAAAAAATATAGTCAACTGAATTATTATTAATTTTAGTGGTATCATTGTTAAAATGATTATTATTACTATCGTTGTTATTATCGTCGTTATTAATTTTAGAGGTCAAATATCTCGCAATATAATCATATGTTATTGTATTCGTCCTTATGGATTAGGACGGATCGTCTCATGTGGTATCAGAGCGGTGGTCGTAGCGAACCAGGTCTTGCATTTGTGTCTAACTGATAGTTATTAGGATGCATTAGTGAGTCTGGACTTCGACCTTAGCTGCATGTCAAAAAGTTTTGCTTATCATTTTTTTTCGGAAATTACATGCTTATCATTCATAGTCTAGACACATCTTACTGCATTGATTGCATGAATAGTGTATAGACAAAATTCATATCTTAGCGTATCTGCTAATTCATATCTTAGCGTATCTGTTACTGTAAACTTTGCCTGACATATTCCGTAAATTCCTCCGTAATCTACGAAATCTTTTGTTCTATATATATAGATATTCTATATAATTAGAATACCATCCGACTAAATCAATTCATATCGAAAAATCCTTTATTCAAACGTACGAAATGGAATTCGTCACTAGTTCAAGTCCCTCGGATTCCGATATGGAATTCCACTCAAGCTCCGAAAGCAGTGTGACTGGAATGGATCAACCAATCAGCCATCACCTATTCTGGATGAATTGGGGATGAGTTCGTAGTCTACTTAATCACTGGTGACAAGAAGAAGGTGATCCCTTTCATCCACCACATTGCCCTCTTGGCGAAGAACCTGAAACACTTACTGGCGAACCTATTCGAGACACCATTTTCTCTATCATTTCCAGAATATCTCGGCACGATTATATACTATCTCACATTCTAGATCTTATTCACCCACTCGTCCGAATCACCAATCATCCCGAAGTAATAGAAGAAGTCGGCGAGCTTCGCGCTCGGGTACTGGCTTTGGAGAAGATGGTACAAAGGTAACAAACACCAGCATCGACACCAGCATCAACAGTACCACCATCATCAACACCAACAGAATCATTACCACCACCAACAACATCCGCATCCCACACCTCAACATCATAATCTATACCTAGAGCATCAACATCATACGCACCATAAATACCAAGGGGTACCAACAACAACAAACGATGAAGTATTGATTCATAACTTTATCGAGGAAATACTCTGCAGAGAATATGTAGTTTCTAAAAGTTTTAGAGATTATTTATTCTAGTTCGAATTGTAAACCAGATGAGTAAGCGAAATGATGAAATGAAACCCTGACTGGAATGGTGCACGATTTACAAGCTAGACTTGTTTTACCAGTAGTATCAACAGTACCGTTAGCATCACCAGCACCGTCAGTGCCGTCAGCATCACCATCATCAACAGCACTTACAACATCACAAGTTCAACTAGATCCATAATCACCACAAACATCATCACTAATCAACAATGATTATATTGTATCAACGAATTATGAAGTATTAACTCAATTCCTCTGAAGAATTTATATGTATATCTTATATATATAAATTTTGAAACCATCATAAATATTTTCGTACTAAGCTATTATGTATGAATTGAAAAAGAGTAGATACTACTCAGTTAAATTCATATTACTAATATGCTATAATCCTTCGATTAACGACTTAACTATCGTTAACCACAATCTCTGTTTCAACTCAATGAATTCCGTTTCATAATAATCCAAGTGTATTATTCAATTACATGTTTGATTTTACACTTTCGATATACTCAAAAATTACTAGAAAAACATCATTCGTACCTTGCGAAGTTAGCAAGAGTTCTATGAGCATCAACATGATTCACTAAGGAAATATCTATAAAAATAAATAATGAAGTATTGATCACAGTAGTGAAATACTCTGTGAAGATTATGTAATCTCTAATGTTAGAGATTATTCATTTCTAGTTCCAGCCGAAAAATAATATGAGTTTAATAGTATATTAACTCATTAAATCTGTATTACACCCGAAGAAAATATACACACATTTTCATAAAGATTGTAATGAAAATTCTCTTGTACAAAATATTACTTGTGAATTTTTTTTTAACGGGTAGGTTATACCCGAGAGGTATATAAATTCACAATTAATAGGTTACATTCTTCGATTCTGATTCAGCAATCATCAACTATATTCACTACTTTCATAACGATATACATTCTTTCATAGAAATCAGAACAACCATTCTCATTCAAATCCAATTACATATTCTGATTTTAACAGATCAGAATCCAAATCGAAATATAATCGATATCATCACTCTTAAATCCCTACATCTTTCAAAGCTATACTTTGACTTCAAAACTGTGCTAGAACATCACATTTATTCATAAAACCCAGAAAAATATTTGTATCATTCAAAATCCTAGAACATCATAGGTATATTAACGATTACAATCTGTGTTCAAACTCCTCGAAATTCCTGAAGACACTTCAAATAATGAACAATCGAGATGATGATCCAACCACATGTTACCCACAGTCATGCACCTGAAAAACTCTCGAAACCAAAGTCATAGTTTAACACTTATCCGTGTCAGATCATTTGGCATTTATTAGCAAAAATAAAATAAAAAATAAAAAATAAAAAATAAAAATAAAAATAACTTTACGATTCCTTTTCAAAGTAGCAAATTCTGTCACAGCTCCAGCAAATCAATTTCAATTTTTCATTCGGAGTAGCCTTATTATAACCCTGATATATACGATTACCCTTTTATTACCGAAGAACCTTTTATATTCCACGACATTATCAGCAGATGTACCAGCAACTTCGTTCCCCTTTGGAGTAAGTCTCTCCGAAAAATCATTATATGTACTCATTGAGACCCCATCATCTACTCATCTGCATCCCGTAACAATAATTGCCATACCAACTATCGAAAATCATAAATCATCAATCTCGAATCTCGCAGCATTTTCACTTCAACAGTTATATATATACATATAACGTCTATCTCCAAGACTTGCATACTTCGAATGTGAAGTTTCTGAAAAATACCATAAACTGCGAACTAGTTCTCGAAATTTTAAAAAATGCTAATGAAGCAGCAAAAACCGTAAACGACCTTAACAGTAAAAAGTTTGATGATAAAGAATAGTGTGTTGGCAAAGCTCAGAAAAAGAGAAGGTTTGGAACTGGAAAACGGATTGAGCAAATTATGAAGGAGACTATGGACAAATCACAATGACTAAACCTGCCTTCAAAGAATCCAAATGATTCAGTGTCTGCTGAAGTCATTAACGAATACCATACTCCTGACTCTAAACCTTTACGGACAAATCTTCATCATCATCCATCGATGTTAGAAATTCTAAGATATCATCATATCTTTCATTATAAATATCTTTGATGTTCCTGAAGATATCTTCATAACTATTGTTATTCGAAATCATTTACCTCTTCGCACTACCTGTGTTACATCATAAAAGAAACTATTTTAGTTTCTAAATTCTGAAATCTTCGAGTTTAAAATATGAATGTTTTTGAAGTAGTGTTGGGAACTGAAGCATGAGTTAGTATAATATAATGACACTTGATCAACGTGATTATATTACAGTAAGTCATGCTGAGTTTCTAATGGAACGTGATAAAGGTTCACAAATCATACCCTCATCATGAACCATGTTACATAACTCTTTCATTCTATTTAACCTCTAAAAATATCAAGAAAATATTTTCTTGATGATTCAGTCTTTTCCGGATATTCTGGTAATTTGACAAATCAAATCGTGCTACTACCTTTCCTTTCTACTTTGTATATTATAATAATTCGAAACTCCATACCTACGAATTATGGACCATTATTTGCGAAAAGAAAACAAAAGCATGAAGCTCCTAAATAGAAAGGGGGTATAAATCGTAGCAAATAGGAGAAAACATTAACTATGGATATCAATGATTATAGAAAGACAAAAGCAGAGATATCGAAATATAAGGGAAGATACAAAACCTAAAAACAAACCAGAAATTACAAACCGTATATATCGATGCATATAGCAATATAAAGACATGGGAGAACTAAGAACACTATAAAACCAAGAGTATAGTAGAAGTAAATAGATTCTTCCGGCGGCAGATGAAAAAGAAGAATGACAGATGTGAAAGTTAGGAGTATATCAAGAAGCAGAACTGGATGGAGCATATTGACGAATGCTTTAAAGTATGAGTTGAGGGAGAAAGAATAGAAGGTGTGAGTTGTGGAAATAAGGAAACGAAGGGGGTGGATATATAGTAAGATATCCGACAGAGCAATCAAAACAAATTATCGCATTTAATCAAAGCGGATCCTAATTTCCTTAATTACCGAGGAACCAAATCTTATTACAAAGATTTTCTCTAAATCCCTTGAAATACGGAAATCAATCGTGACTACTTCACCGATTAAGACAAACTTGCATTTATTCATTTCACTCCATTGTGATAGCTTCACTCATGCTCTTCACATAAATGGATTGTTTTATCCATATTACTCAATGATGATAAAATTCTATTTATCAACTCATATTTGTCATAAAAACATTCTTATCGTTATCCATGACGACCTCAATCAAATTTCGGGGACGAAATTTCTTTAACTGGTAGGTACTGTGACAACCCGGAAATTTTCGACCAAATTTAAACTTTAATCTTTATATGTTTCTGACACGATAAGCAAAGTTTGTTAAGTTAAGTCTCGAGAATTTTAAACTGTGTTCATAAATTCATTTAACCTCGACCAAATTCTGACGATTCACGAACCATTACATAAGTGAATATGATTATATATATATATATATATATATATATATATATATATATATATATATATATATATATATATATATATATATATATATATATATATATATATATATACACATATACGTATATATATTACAACTTGAGAATGATAACAAAGTATTAAAGGTATAATACTTTTACAGGAACGTATTTGTTCCAATATTTTTAACGAAGGAATTATAAGATAATTGAAATGCCCCGTTCATATCGATTATAAACGATTCATAATATTTGATTACATCGCGAGGTACTTGACCTCTATATGATACATTTTACAAACATTGCATTCGTTTTTAAAAGATAAACTTTCATTACATCGAAAGTTGACGGCATGCATACCATTTCATAATATATCCAACTATAATTGACTTAATAATAATCTTGATGAACTCGACGACTCGAATGCAACGTCTTTTGAAATATGTCATGAATGACTCCAAGTAATATCTCTAAAATGAGCAAATGCACAGCGGAAGATTTCTTTCCTACCTAAGAATAAACATGCTTTCAAGTGTCAACGAAAAGGTTGATGAGTTCATAAGTTTATCGTAAACAATAAAATTCATCATTTTGATAGACCACAAGATTCAAATACAGTACACCTATCTCGTGTATGAAACCATTTTTCATAATGCTTAGCAGAGTAGGTTCGTATCCTTTTCTCCCCCGTAGGTTGCCTCGCGATTTTTAAATAATCGTGCACATATCTCGTGCACAAAACTAATACACATAACCTGTGTATAAAAATCATTCTCTCTATACATAACATTCATTTCGATTTCATTGCTCAACATGGTAACCAACCTTAACATATAATGCGCATCAATAATATCCCCAAAAAAGAACATCTTGTCTGTATAATATATAGACTTCGAAGTACTAAAGACCACGTCCACTAGCTCTTCCGTCTAGTGAACATTCTGGGTGGGGGTGTTAAACCCGGTAGCTACCTTTAGGATTCGCGTGAATTAGGGCCATACCCGTTTCTAATTCTTAGGTTACCAATTAATAATAATCAGGGGAAAAATATTCACATCAATTGGTGGCAATTATCATGTCCACATAATTTAATAATAATCCACAGAACTTCTGTCTGCATAATAATTCATTCGAGGAATGTTTTGCTTGTGTCTATCTCGTCAAACATTTATAAAAGCAGTTCATGTATTCTCAGTTCAAAATATATTTCAAAAGCATTTAATAAAGCATTTATAAAAACAACGCATGTATTCTCAGTCCTAAAAATGTAAAGAGTAAAAGGGAGCAAATGAAACTCACGCATATAAATATTGTAAAACAGTTAATAAAGCATTTGCATGTATTCTCAGCCCAAAAATGTAATGAGTAAAAAGGGAGCAAATGAAACTCACAATACGATATTTTGTAGTAAAAATATTCATACGACGTTACTGAACAATACAGGGTTGGCCTCGGATTCACGAACCTATATCATTTATATATATATATATATATTAACACACATATATGTAATCGAACAATTTATATATATATATATATATATATATATATATATATATATATATATATATATATATATATATATATATATATATATATATAAATTTATTAGTTATATCATTTTTATATTAATAACCTATATGTTTCATATATTCATTTTATATATTTAAAATAAATAAAAATATAAATTTTGTTAAGTTATATGTATTATATATGGTTCTATGTAACTAACTGTTATTTGGTAAAATAATATTAATAAAAAGTTGTATTAGCTTATAATAATAATAATAATAATAATAGTAAAAAATTTTAATAATAAAAATAATTAGAATAATAATAACCACGATAATAATTATTTTATTAATGATAATCAAAATATTGTTAATAAAAAATATTGTTAATAAAAATGATAATGATAGTAATAAAAATAATGATACTTATAATAATAATAGTGGTTTTTAATAAAATGATAAGTTTAATAATAACGATAATGAAAATAATAATTTTTCATAATAATACTTAATACTTAATGATAATAATAATAATTATAAATGTAACCATAATAATAATAATAATAATAATAATAATAATAATAATAATAATAATAATAATAATAATAATAATAATAATAATAATAATAATAATAATAAATGTTACTTAATACTTGTATCAGTAATAATAATATTAATAATAGTCATAACACTAATAATAATAATAATAATAATAATAATAATAATAATAATAATAATAATAATAATAATAATAATGATGATGATGATGATGATGATGATGATGATGATGATAATAATAATAATAATAATAATAATTATAATAATATTAATTATAATAATAATAATAATAATAATAATAAACTTTATTACTAACGATGATAATAATAATAAAAAATTTAATAATAATATTAATAATAATAATGATAATACTAATAATAATAAAATTAATAATAGTAGCTATCTCTAAAAGAAAAAGCTTTTTAAAAAAATGCCATCGTCGAGACTCGAACCCGCGACCTCTCGCTACCCAACACCACTCCTTAACCATCAGACCATTCTTGTTTTCTGAAATTAATTGTAACCCAATTAAATATAACCCGTTTCCGGTTCTCCCTTCTTCTTCATATGGACTGGGCTTGTTCTGGCCCAAAAGGAGATATAACATGGATCCCGGCCCAAAATAAATCCAATGGTCATCCGGGTTTAATGTCGGCAGGAAATAAATAAAAAAAAATAGGAACCAAAAAGGGGATCATTTTATCATCCAAAAAAATCATGGTTGCCATCGTTCTCCATCCACATAAATCATTCTCGTATCATTAGTGAATCATCATGCTCACATCAATTTCGTTCATTATAGCCATCGTCATCATCTAGCATCAGCACAATACATCACCTTAATGATCAACTCATCTCATCTGTATAATATTGACACCCTTCTGCGTCTTCTTTGTTGACATAACAGGAAACAGACACAGAATAATAAACGCAGCTATTCAACCGGCATCGTGATCGTTTTCTTCATCATATTTGTAACATTATTCATCGTCTCTCTCATGTATCACGTACACTATTCATCGTCACTTTTATGTGGATATTGGTTGTTTGATTTGGTCATCTAAACAGAAAAATAGGTAGTAGATTGCAGTAGCAGTGGTGTTTTGTGGTGGTCTCTAATGATGGTTAAAGGTGGAGGTGAGTGCTTGAAGGTATTTGAATTACACAAAAAAAATATGACGTGCAGTAACAGTGAAGTATGATTGTATTTTGTTTTGGATAGTGAAGTAGTAATAGAAAAATAGGTGTAGTAATAGTATCTGTTCGAACAATTAGAAAACAGAAACAATTTAAACGACAGAAAAATGTAGGGTGATCAATTGAGATTAAGAGAGAGAAGAGATGAGGGAGAGAGTATATTGGTTAACGAGGTGGTTAGAAGGTGGTGATCAAAAGGAAAAAAATGGAAAGGTATTCGAATAGACTCAACGAATGATGGAGGTTCCATGGTGTTTGGTCCTCGACCATTGTATGGTTTCAAATAGTAGGTTACGATGGTTTTGGGTTTAAATGGTGGTGGTATCCGTGAGGTGTGATCAACAAGCAGCATCAAGAAACAAGTGTAGTATCATCTCTCGTTGGTGATGTTCAAGTGGTGGTGTCGAGATGATGAAGGGTTGTTAAGTTGGTCTCGTGGGAAAAATATAGTATAGAGTAGTTTTGTATATCGATTTTGAGAAAGCACATACGGTGGTGATGAGATGGTGGTGAAGGTTTTGATGAAAGTGTTTGTTGTTGATTCTTGGACCGAAACAGAAAGTGGGTTTGTTTAGTAATCATGCATGGCTCGATGGTGTTGAACGGTTGTGATGGTTCTAAAGGTGATGGCGGTTGTAGGTGGTCGGCAGTGGATCGAGATCAATGAAGAGGGAGGATGTAACAACCCGACTTTGTTATACCAAAAATACGCCATAAAAAATTATCTGGACCTGTACATCTGGACGGCGTCCAGGTTCTTAGACGGCGTCTAGGTTCTTGGACGGCGTCCAGTACTGAAGGCCTGGACGGCGTCCAGCCTTTTGGGACGGCGTCCCATTTCACTGTCGGGGACTGATCCCCGTGCTCACTTACCTGAGCGAAAATCCCTCTTCCCGGCACTATTAAACGAAAACCTTTTTACAACATATCAATTTAAGTAAAACTAATAGATTTCCAACATCGAAACAAGTTTTACAAAACGGGGCCCACATCGGCCATTTTACGAGTTTCGGACAAATCATGAGTTTCGACCACATTAGTTTAATTTCTAAACGACACTATGAGCATGGTGTTTGGGGGTTAAACTACCCAAGTCTTGGTCAAACTCCAAAAGCTATCACATCCCAAAAGCGTCCCCTAAACAACAAGCGGGATCTCTAATCCAATCGAATGCCCTTACCCTTGTCAACGCCGGGGCCTATAAAAAGATAAACAACGAGAGGGTAAGCAAAGCTTAGTGAATGCAATAATTATACATATACATATATAATATACCTACTTGCATACACTTACACACACACCGCATATTCGCTAGTATTAACAATTAGCATACAAACTCCAAGTATAAACTAATCACCTCCAATTACCACGACTAGCATAAATCAACATCATATACTCCATGACAATATAATATGCTACTTTACAACGTCAACGTAAACATAAACAACTATATGGTTAATTGTTTTCGCATCATGGTGCTACCAGCTCTGTGGTTCACACCATACGCAATGCTATGACGCTACCGGCTTCGTGGTTCACGTCACTACGCATTTGAGTCATACTCTTTTATAGTGCTACCGGCTCCGTGGTTCACACTTTGGTGCTACCAGCTCCATGGTTCACACCTAATTTTATAGTGCTACAGGCTCCGTGGTTCACACTTCGATGCTACCGGCTCCGTGGTTCACATCTCATTTTATAGTGCTACCGGCTCCGTGGTTCACACTTTACGACTCGTGCTATAGTGCTACCGGCTCCATGGTTCACACTACAACACACGTACCATGATGCTACCGGCTCCGTGGTTCACATCATAATACACTCACACATACTATGGTACTACCGGCTCCGTGGTTCATACCGTAGCATACAAATAAATACACTATATACACACATGCATAATTACTCCACTCACCTTAACGCCATCGGTGAATGTTAAACCATGCTCACAACCTTCAACGTAACGCACCTATTACATTATGTATACAATTAATTAATCACACAATCAAGTTGGTCAACCAACTCACTCAACATCCTAGAGTCATTTTGACCCATGGTGCAATTCCGACCCATTTGCACACTTAAGCTTAATATTGGGTCAACTTTGCCAAAAACCCTAACTCTAGCCATTTATTTTCTTAATACACATATAATCACAATGTTATCGCATTTTCACCCTAACAAGACAACTTAGGTCATCAAAGACCCGTTTTACCCATTCGAGGTTTCCACACCCATTCGGGTCACCACATACCCAAATAACACCCACTTACATAACATTTAGGTGTGCTAGTAGTTAACTAACCAATTTAAGACTCATAAACACATTTAGCATTTCAAAACCCTAGGTTAGTCATCCTTTGAGTCTTCATGACCCAAACTCACCCAAAAATCCCCAAATCACTAACAAATGGGTTTTATACACATCACTAACCCAAACCCTAACCCTTAACAATTAATAGTAAGGAAATCAGTGTTAAGACTTACCACTACAATCAAAATGTAGCTAGTGAGGAGATGAACAACTTTAATGCTCGAGCTCTAACCCGAAACAAGCTTCTTCCAATTCGATTTGAGCTTTCTCACACTTGAATCACTCTCTCTCTCTAGAATTTAAGTGAAAGAGGTTTGGTGGTTATAAATGGAGTAAATGAGGCTCCACAAACTGATCTAGGGCCTTAAAGTCGTCCACAATGTGAAATTACCAAGTTACCCTTTTTAAATATCAAAAACACAAAAGCTGGCTCGTCAGGTCATCTGGACGGTGTCCTTTATACTGGACGGCGTCCAGTCCTTCATACTGGGATGGCGTCCCACCCTTTTGGATGGCGTCCAACCTAACTGGAAAACAGGATCTTACAACTCTCCCCCACTTGAACAGGGTTGCGACCTCGCAATCCATGCCGCATGACAAGCAGGAAGATACACAAGAACAAACTCTTCGGGCTCCCAAGTAAACTCAGAACCTATACTGAGACGCCATTGAACTTTAAAAGTTCTCACCTCTTTATTTCTCAATCTTTTCACTTTTTCATCAAGTGTAGCAACCGGCTCCTCAATATACTCTAACTTGTTGTTTAGCTCAATTTCGTCTAATGACACCCACGAAGAATCATCCGCAAGACACTTACGGAGATAGGAAACATGAAATGTATTATGGATCCCCGCAAGTTCTTCGGGTAATTCTAAACGATATGCAACTTCACCAACACGAGCTAAAACTTTAAATGGGCCAATAAACCGAGAAGCTAACTTTCTCCGTTTTCGAAACCGAATAATACCTTTCCATGGCGAAACATTAAGAATCACCATGTCACCTTCTTGGAATTCGATCATTCGCCTACGTTTGTCGGCATACGACTTTTGTCTATCTTGCGCCTTTTTCAAATGAGCCCGAATCATATCAATCTTGCTATTCGTCTCTAAAACCAAATCGGTACTCCTAATTTCTCTTTGACCAATTTCACCCCAACAAATCGGAGTTCGGCACCTCCGCCCATAAAGCATCTCGTAAGGTGGCATCCCGCTACTAGTATGATAACTATTATTGTACGAGAATTCCACCAAAGATAAGTGCTCATCCCAATTACCGCCGAAATCAATAATACAAGCCCGTAACATATCCTCTAAATTTTGATTCGTACGTTTGGTTTGACCGTCCGTTTGAGGATGATACGCCGTGCTCAATTTCAATTGTGTGCCCATATCTTCATGAAACTTTTCCCAAAACCGAGATATGAAACGAGTATCTCGATCCGAAATAATAGATATAGGAACCCCGTGTCTCGCTATCACTTCCTTGATAAACAACTTAGCCAAGGTCTCCGAAGATATCGCTTCCCGAATGGGAAGAAACAAAGCACTTTTCGTCAATCGGTCAACTATCACCCAAATCGTATCAAATTGGGTTCTCGCCGTCTTAGGTAACTTCGTAATGAAATCCATGGTAATATGCTCCCATTTCCATTTCGGGATTTCTAACGGTTGCAACTTACCATACGGCTTTTGGTGCTCGGCCTTAACTTGCAAACATGTAACACATTGTTCAACATACTCTACAACATCACGTTTCATGCCCGCCCACCAATAATCCTTCCTCAAATCAAGATACATCTTCATTGCGCCTGGATGAATGGAATACTTTGACTTATGTGCTTCATCAAGTAGCACTCGTCGATGATCACCCATTTTAGGCACCCATACTCTTCCTTGAAAAGCTAACAAACCATGCGGACCTAGGGTAATAAACTCCGTTTGTCCCACGATTCGTTCCTCATGCTTATTGTTAACAAAAGCTTCAATTTGAGTCTCGCCAAGCTTTACAAGAAAATCATTAATAATAATCATGCGTAGCGATCCTAATCATATCGCCGGATGTTGACTCTTCTGACTCAACGTATCCGCGACCACGTTCGCCTTACCCGGATGATAAAGTATTTCAGAATCATAATCTTTTACCACATCCATCCACCTACGTTGACGATAATTCAAATCTCTTTGATCAAAAAGGTGTTTCAAACTCTTGTGATCCTAATAAATTGTACACTTGACACCATACAAGTAATGGCGCCAAATTTTCAACGCATGAACAACCGCCGCCAACTCAAGATCATGAGTCGGATATCTCGTTTCGTGTTCCTTTAATTGTTGGGAGGCATACACGATGACTTTACCTCTTTGCATTAGAATACACCCGAGCCCATTTAAAGACGCGTCACAATAAACCGTCATGTCTTCTACCCCTTTCGGCAACACTAACACCGGAGCTTGACAAAACTTCTCTTTTAACAATTGAAAAGCAATTTCTTGCTCGTTCTCCCAATTAAATCTCGCATTCTTTCTTGTTAACTTCGTCAATGGAGAAGAAATCTTAGAAAAGTCTTGGATAAACTGACGATAATAACCAGCCAATTCGAGAAAACTTCGGATTTCCGTAGGCGTAGTCGGTCGTCCCCAACTCTTCACCGTCTCAATCTTCCCCGGATCTACTTGAATACCATCTTTGTTCACAATGTGGCCAAGGAATTGAACTTCCCTTAGCCAAAATTCACATTTAGAGAATTTAGCATACAACTTCTCCTTCCGCAACATCTTCAACACACCCCGCAAATGATGTTCATGTTCCTTCATACTCTTCGAATAGACAAGTATGTCATCGATATATAATTACCCACTTGTCCAACATAGGTTGGCACACTCGGTTCATAAGATCCATGAATGCTGCCGGTGCATTCGTAAGACCAAAAGGCATTACTACAAATTCAAAATGCCCGTAACTAGTTCGAAAAGCCATTTTCTCAGTATCTTCCTCACGGACCAGCATTTGGTGATAGCCGGACAGTAGGTCGATTTTAGAGAATTAGGTTGCACCTTGGAGTTGGTCAAACAAATCGTCAATCCGAGGCAATGGATAACGATTCTTGATCGTCACTTTATTCAACTCTCGATAATCGATGCACATCCGCATACTACCATCCTTCTTCTTCACAAATAAAACCTGAGCGCCCCATGGCGAAGCACTCGGTCGAATGAAACCCTTCTCAAGCAACTCTTGGGTTTGATTTAACAACACTTGCATTTCCATTGGCGCTAAACAATAAGGAGTTTTAGCAATGGGAGTAGCTCCCGGAAACAACTCAATGCGAAATTCAACTTGTCTTTCCGCCGGAACACCCGGTAACTCGTCCGGAAAAATGTCTTCGAATTCACTAACCACCGGAATTTCACGAATGGGTGGTGGTTCAACACGAGTATCAATAACATGGGCAAGAAAAGCCATGCCACCACTAACAAGGAAACGACGTGCCCGTGTAAAGGTGCATATCGGCACAAGTCTTCTTCGCTTATCACCATGAATAATTAACTCTCCCCCACTTGGGGTCTTCACACGAATAAATTTTTCATGGCATGCAATATCGGCTCTATTATGATCGATCCAATCCATACTAACAACGATATCAAAATCACCCAAAGTCATCGGGATGAGATCGATTTTAAAGTTTTCGGCACCAAACACAACATTACAATTTTTACACACATCAACCACTAGCACCGTCTTGCCATCCGCTATTTCAACTTCTATCGGACGAATTAACTTAGCTAACGGTTTATTAAGTTTAGGCACAAATTTCGGTGACACAAACGACAAGTTTGCACCACTATCAAAGAGTATCCTTGCCGGATTAGAATTAACCATGAAAGTACCTGAGACAACTTCGTTAGATTGCTTGGCTTTCTCATTAGTCATCAAATAATTGCGACCCCTAGCCGTACCCGCCGCCTTCTCTAACTTCTTAACATGTTCACCCCGCAAATCGGGGCATTCAGGCCTTCAGTGCCCTTATTTACCACAATTGTAACAAGTGAGCTTTGGTGTTGGTGATGCATTTGTACAATCACGAGCCATGTGTCCTTGTCATCCACAATTATAACATTTGGGTCCAAAGCCCCCAGACGCACCCTTCTTCACACTACCAACACTCTCACTAGCACCCTTACTCTTTTTGTTAGATTGACTAGTAGCTTCAAACTTCCTTTTGTCGAAAGTGAAGCCACTCTTTCTCAACACTAGCGCCTCAAAACCTTTGGCCACATTAAACAACTCATCGAAGCTTTTCACCACATTCACACTAATCTTCTCTTGATAACTATCATTCAAGATCCGATAGAAATCTTCTTTCAACATTTTATCATTCCCAATATACTCCGGGCAAAATTGGGTCTTGGACAAAAACACGGATTTGAGAGTGTTCAAATCCATCGACCCTTGCCTTAAGGAACGTAACTCGTCATTAAGCCTAGTAAGATCGACCGAAGTTCGGTATTCGTCGAAAAACTCCTTCTTGAATTCATCCCAAGTGAATTCCATGCATTGTTCTTCGCCATAAAGTTGGATCTTCGCGTCCCACCACAATTTAGCATCGCCCCTCAACATACTACACCCGTACCTTGTCTTTTTATCGAGAGGACATTCACAAGTACAGAAAGTTCCCTCCATATCGAAGATCCATCGGGCAATCTTAAGAGGGTCTCTTTCACCTTCAAAGGTGGGAGGTTGAGAATCCTTGAAATTCTTATAGAAAAAGTCCCGTCTTCCCACATTATCTTCATGAAGAATGGCCTTAACTTGCTCCTTTACTACATTGACTAGTTGCTCGTCAATCGTATCTAGAAACATTTTCTTAACATCCTCGAGAAACTCCGCCTTTTGATATTTAAAGATGGCCTCAACTTTGGCTGTGAACTCAACAGTCCTCACTCGTACTTCCGTCATTGGTGTCGTGTCCATTTCTCATCTTCATTCTATAAAACGGAAAAGATTAAACAACGAAACGAAAGGACGTAACACATATGTGTGTGTATATATATATATATATATATATATATATATATATATATATATATATATATATATATATATATATATATATATATATATATATATATATATATATATATATATATATATATATACCACACTACCCCATCTCGCTCAACAATCGTCGTACATTGCTTGTTTGACACGATTTGAACCCGTAACAATGGTAGCTAATCATTTTTACGTGAGCACGTCACATTAACTTGCTAGTACAACGTCCATCTCGCTTGATGATTGCTAACATAACACAAAACAATTAGCGCAAGGTTAGATCACATAAACCTAAGCACTAACAATTTCCGATCCGACCCGTCTCCTACAAGTCCCGCATAAAGTGCATACACAAATAAATCTAAGTCTAGGCACCTATCTCAAGCCGCCTAAATCCCTTAGACCATGCTCTGATACCACTTGTAACAACCCGACTTTGTTATACAAAAATACGCCATAAATTTTTTTTCTGAACCTGTACATCTGGACGGCGTCCAGGTTCTTGGACGGCGTCCAATACTGAAGGCCTGGACGGCGTCCAGCCTTTTGGGACAGCGTCTCATTTCACTGTCGGGGAATGATCCCCGTGCTCACTTACGTGAGCGGAAATCCCGCTTCCCGGCACTATTAAACGAAAACCTTTTTACAACATATCAATTTAAGTAAAACTAATAGATTTCCAACATCGAAACAAGTTTTACAAAACGGGGCCCACGTCGGCCGTTTTACGAGTTTCGTACAAATCATGAGTTTCGACCACATTAGTTTAATTTCCAAACAACACTATGAGCATGGTGTTTGGGGGTTAAACTACCCAAGTCTCGGTCAAACTCCAAAAGCTATCACATCCCAAAAGCGTCCCCTAAACAACAAGCGGGATCTCTAATCCAATCGAATGCCCTTACCCTTGTCAACGCTGGGGCCTATAAAAAGATAAACAACGAGAGGGTAAGCAAAGTTTAGTGAATGAAATAATTATACATATACATATATAATATACCTACTTGCATACACTTACACGCACACCGCATATTCGCTAGTATTAACAATTAGCATACAAACTCCAAGTATAAACTAATCACCTCCAATTACCACGACAAGCATGAATCAACATCATATACTCCATGACAATATAATATGCTACTTTACAACGTCAACGTCAAAATAAACAACTATATGGTTAATCGTTTTCGCGTCATGGTGCTACCGGCTCTGTGGTTCACACCATACGCAATGCTATGACGCTACCGGCTCCGTGGTTCACGTCACTACGCATTTGAGTCATACTCTTTTATAGTGCTACCGGCTCCGTGGTTCACACTTCGGTGCTACCGGCTCCGTGGTTCACATCTCATTTTATAGTTCTACCGGCTCCGTGGTTCACACTTTACGACTCGTGCTATAGTGCTACCAGCTCCGTGGTTAACACTACCACACACGTACCATGATGCTACCGGCTCCGTGGTTCACATCATAATACACTCACACATACTATGGTACTACCGGCTCCGTGGTTCATACCATAGCATACAAATAAATACACTATATACATACATGCATAATTACTCCACTCCCCTTAACGCCATCAGTGAATGTTAAACCAAGCTCGCAACCTTCAATGTAACGCACCTATTACATTATGTATACAATTAATTAATCACACAATCAAGTTGGTCAACCAACTCACTCAACATCCTAGAGTCATTTTGACCCATGGTGCAATTTCGACCCATTTGCACACTTAACCCTAATATTGGGTCAACTTCACCAAAAACCATAATTCTAGCCATTTATGATCTTAATACACATATAATCACAATGTTATCGCATTTTTACCCTAACAAGACAACTTAGGTCATCAAAGACCCATTTTACCCATTCGAGGTTTCCACACCCATTCGGGTCACCACATACCCAAATAACACCCACTTACATAACATTTAGGTGTGCTAGTAGTTAACTAACTAATTTAAGACTCATAAACACATTTAGCATTTCAAATCCCTAGGTTAGTCATCCTTTGAGTCTTCATGACCCGAACTCACCCAAAAATCCCCAAATCACTAACAAATGGATTTTATACACATCACTAACCCAAACCCTAACCCTTAACAATTAATAGTAAGGAAATCAAGGTTAAGACTTACCACTACAATCAAAATGTAGCTAGTGAGGAGATGAACAACTTTAATGCTCGAGCTCTAACCCGAAACAAGCTTCTTCCACTTCGATTTGAGCTTTCTCACACTTAAATCACTCTTTCTCTCTCTCTAGAATTTAAGTGGAAGAGGTTTGGTGGTTTTAAATGGAGTAAATGAGGCTCCACAAACTGATCTAGGGCCTTAAAGTCGTCCACAATGTGAAATTACCAAGTTACCCCTTTTAAATATCAAAAACACAAAAGCTGGCTCGTCAGGTCATCTGGACGGCGTCCAGAATACTAGACGGCGTCCAGTCCTTCATACTGGGACGACGTCCCACCCTTTTGGACGGCGTCCAACCTAACTGGAAAACAGGATCTTACAGAGGATCAAAAGAGGTGATGGGTTTCATATGCATAAACTGCATATATGTATATGTATATATATAAGAATATAAGTAACATTTAAATTTATAATATAATAATCATTATAATATAATTTAATAAATATGCATGTGATGAGAAGAGACAGTTTAAATCATGATTTCAACAATTCAATAGTTAAGCCGCCTACTCATTGTTGTGTTGTGCCGACAGTTTCACGGACTATTATATCATGTGTGATGCCCCGTACAAAACCATCGTGTATGAATCGTCAACAACAGGATCATTACAAGGTTAAGTACTATATGTTGTAATTAAAGAAGTTGCATTCAAGATAGAAAGATGACGTCATAAAGGACATCAAATGTTTTACACCAACAATATGCTTCTACGAATAGCAAGCATGAATAAATGTATGTGACCCTTAGGTCGTTACAAAACATAGTTTCAAATGTATTTAAGTTTGAATGCAAGGTAAAGTAGTTCATGCGGTGATAACACTAGAGCAGCGGGTGTCTACGGCAAGACTAGTACACAGCGGAAGCAGCTAACCTTAAGCACCTGAGAAAAACATGCTTAAAAAGTCAACACAAAGGTTGGTGAGCTATAGTTTAAGTATAACAGTATGTAAGGTAGGCCACGAGATTTCAGTGCTACAAAGAGCGTTTCAAAACAGTATGATAAAGTATATGTTTAACCGTGGGCACTTGGTAACTAACTTAACGTTTATATCCCCTGAAAGTACACTTGGCAAGTGCGTATGTATACGAAGTATTAAACACCCGTTAAATGCTAGCGCTACTAGCCCGAGTGGGGATGTCAAACCCTATGGATCCATATCTAAGATTCGCGTTCACCGGTTCAAAAACCAATGACTAAATGTTACCGAGCTAAAGGGAATGTTTCTGCCGTTATATAACCCACACATATATAAAGTTTAAGTACTCATGCCTAGTATGTAAAACATAAAATCTGCATGTATTCTCAGTTCCCAAAATAAGTTAAAGTAAAAAGGGAATGCTATAACTCACAATGATAAAGTAGCAGTAAAGTATGACTCGGGAAATATGCAAGTGTGTAGGTCCGGAAAGTCCTCAACCTAAGTCAAATAGTACTAAGTCAGTAAATCGTCCCAATAGGTTTAAATGTATGTAAATAAGTTCTTAATGGTCATCATCATTCATCATCAAACAAAAGGTGTAAAGTAAGTTTCGTTCATGAAAAGAGTTTAAAACCAAGGCTGACTTCGGTCAGTCACCACAGCCTAAATACCTACTGAAATAAGGTGAGACCAGTGTCCATGGCTCCGTATATGAGTCCTTTATTTGTGGTAAAAATTCCAGAAGCAAACTCATCTTCGTTTGACCGTGGCGACGGTCTAAGTGCGAGTAGGTCAGAATTTTCAGCACAACGTTAAAAGACATAGTGACACTCTGAGGGCCATAAATCCTAACCCGTAACTCGGATTAAGATGAGTCCTAAATGAAAAGTTATCTAATCGAATAGATATATCTGAAAATCATCTTTACCAGGTCGTACGGGTTAGACACAGAAACAGTAAAACAGTAGGGTCAGTAGGTTCCGGTGGTTGTTGGTGCTTGATGCTTATCATGGTTCTCATCCTTGATGCATATAGCTTCAAGTGTACAACTCGTTGATGTGTTTGCATCATTTTCACCAAGGTTTGACCATCATAACCCAAGTGTAAGTCTAAGACATGAAGCAAAACTCACTTAAGTTTTGCAAGTGTTTTGATGAACCAAGGTTACATCAAAGTCTTAGATCTAACACATACATGAACTTTAAAAGTAATATTGAATTATAAACGTGAATGTAAACTAACTAATCAAGATCTTAAGATGTAGAACATAGTTCTTAGTTAGATCTTGAAGATCCAAGACCCAAAAGTCTAGATCTAAAGTTATTAAGTTAAATCTAACACAAGTGTATGAAGTTATAACTAAAAAATTATACTTCCATGTTCTTGAACTTTTAAAGTTAACTTTAAGTTTCAAGAAGTATGAGATCAAGATTAACTTGTAATACTTGACCATGAAACCAACAAACATGAAATTAAAGTGTATAATATAAGGAAATAAACTAAGTAAACAAGTAACTAGTTCATGGGTTGTTCATACTTTAAAGATTCAAACCAAAGTTTGATCTTTAAGAATGTAAACCTTTAAGTTTACAAACATGATTCACAAGTATGATTTTTACAACCATGAACTTACAATCTTTAAAACTATAAAGGTAGAACATAAACTAGTAAGTTTATGTTCTTGATTGTTCTTGTAAATACAAGATAAAAGAAGAACAAACTAGTAAGTTTGATCCTTGATAACATGTAAGTAAATAACAACAACTAACAACTACAATTAATTAACAACAAAGAACAAAAGATGATGATGATATGTATGTATACATGTCACGGTTTTGGGACAAAGAAAGAGGAGAGAAAAGTCTCAAGTCACTTACAAAATTGAGAGAGAAATGAGAGAGAAGTATTTGCAATTAAGAATGTGTGTGAGAAATGAAATGAGCTAGTGAAAGAAATAACAAGTAAAATGAAAAGAACCCTCCCATTTACCACTCCAAGTTGACGGTTTGGGGGGAATCAAGAGGAGAGAGTTGTCTACTAGTTACAAGCATGGTAAAGGTTTAAAAGTTGGTTATAAAAGGTAGCTTCATGGGGAAGATGTGTAACTAGATTCCATGTAACTTAAACTAACTAGTTAATCTCTAAAGTAATACTTACATGAGTTAGTGGGCTAACTAGTTCAATAAAGAAGTAGGTTGGGCTAATTAAGTCCATTAAAGTGAGTGGGGTGGACTTCTAAGCCCATGTACAATTAAAAGCCCAAGTATGTATGTAATTACCAAGTTAATCCAATTAAAAGCCCAAGTAACTAACTAATAACCATAGTTAGTTAAAATGATTAATAAAACTGAATCATGAATGTAAATAATATTTTAAAAATATTATTCGTGAAAGTTTCTTGTGTCACAAAGACGTTTCGGGCATTTAAAGTCAAGTACGGGAAATCATGGCAACATGTAAATGTAATAACATACATTTGTTTAATCACAAGTATTAATAATATTAATTATTAATAAACGTTGGAAAAACCAGGGTCGTTACATTACCCACCTGTTAAAGAAAATTTTGTCCTGAAATTTTAGGCTGAGGGAGATGAAGGAGCTGGGAAAAGGTGAGGATACTTCCGCATCATTTGATCCTCTCGTTCCCAAGTAATCTCAGGTCCTCGTTTGGCATTCCATCGTACTCGGACGATCGGAATCTTATTGCGTTTCAAATTTTTGATCTCACGATCCATAATCTCAACTGGTTCTTCCACAAAGTGGAGTTTGTCATCAATAGTAAGTTCTTCAAGTGGTATGATAAGTTCGGGTGCAGCAAGACACTTCTTCAAGTTTGACACGTGGAAGGTAGGATGAACTGAGCTCAATTGTGCTGGTAGATCTAAACGGTAAGCAACGGGTCCAACACGTTCCAAGATTTCAAAAGGACCAATGTATCGTGGGTTTAACTTTCCACGTTTTCCAAAACGAATCACACCCTTCCAAGGTGCAACCTTCAACATTACACGGTCACCGACGTTGAATTCAAAGTCTTTACGTTTAAGATCGGTATAACTCTTTTGACGGTCACGGGCAGTCTTAAGTCTCGCTTGAATCTGAGCGATCTTCTCCGTTATTTTGTGGACTACCTCGGGTCCGGTGATTTGCTTTTCGCCTACCTTGGCCCAACAAATAGGAGATCGGCACTTACGGCCATACAAGGCTTTGAAAGGTGCGGCATTAATGCTCGAGTGGTAACTGTTGTTGTAAGAAAATTCGGTGAGTGGCAAATGCCTTTCCCAGGCCTTTCTGAAATCGATGACACATGCACGCAACATGTCTTCCAAGGTCTGAATCGTTCGTTCACTTTGCCCGTCAGTCTGAGGGTGATAAGCAGTACTCATGTCAAGACGAGTTCCCATGTCTTCTTGCAAAGAACGCCAAAGTCTAGAATCAAAACGGGGATTGCGATCGGAGATGATTGATAAAGGTACACCATGACGAGATAAAACCTCCTTGATGTATAATTGAGCAAGTCTCTCCATTGTATCCGTTTCCTTCATCGCTAGAAAGTGTGTAGATTTAGTAAGGCGGTCAACAATAACCCAAATAGTATCGTATTCGCCCACCGTCTTTGGCAGCTTAGTAATGAAATCCATTGTGATCCTTTCCAACTTCCATTGTGGGATTTCCGGTTGTTGCAGTAATCCAGAAGGTCTTTGATGTTCGGCTTTAACTTTCGAGCAAGTCAAACACTTCTCAACATAAGTTGCAACGTCCTTCTTAAGATTCGGCCACCAATACTGTTCTTTAAGATCGTGGTACATTTTGCCCGCTCCGGGGTGAATCAAATATCTTGATTTGTGTGCTTCGTCAAGTATAAGGTTCCGTAGATCTCCATAACATGGTACCCAAATTCTTCCGGCATAACATCGGAGTCCAGACTCCCTAACCTCGAATCGTGAGACAAGTATGTTCAAATGTTCATGAGTTATATTCTCCTTCTTGAGAGCCTCATCTTAGGCTACTCTGATATGGCTGTTGAGGTTCGAATGATTGGTGATGTTCAGAGCCCTAACACGAAGAGGTGTCATCCTCTCCTTTCGGCTCAAAGTGTCAGCTACAACATTGGCCTTGCCAGGATGATAACAAAGTTCACAATCGTAGTCGTTGAGCGTCTCAATCCATCGACGCTGTCTCATATTCAGTTGCTTCTGATCAAAGATGTGCTAGAGACTCTTGTGATCGGTGAAGATAGTGCTCTTAGTCCCATACAAATAATATCTCCACAATTTGAGCGCAAAGACAATGGTACCAAGTTCGAGATCGTGAGTAGTGTAGTTACGCTCGTGAATCTTCAGTTGACGAGAAGCATAGGCAATAACCTTTGATCTTTGCATCAGTACACAACCAAAACCACTTTTCGAAGCATCGCAATAAACAACAAAGTCGTCACTGCCCTCAGGAAGCAATAAGATAGGTGCGGTGGTCAACTTTTTCTTCAAAGTTTGAAATGCTGATTCGTGTGCGGGTTCCCAAATGAACTTCTTCCCTTTGTGAGTCAGTGCGGTCAAAGGACGTGCAATCAGAGAGAAACCTTCGATAAACCTTCGGTAGTAACCGGCGAGACCTAGGAATTGGCGAATATGCGTCGGAGTAGTGGGGGTCTCCCACTTGCTGATAGCTTCAATCTTGGTGGGATCAACTTTGATACCCTGGTCGCTCACAACATGACCCAGAAATTGGACTTCCTTCAACCAAAATTCACACTTGGAGAATTTGGCGTAAAGTTGCTCTTGTCTCAAGAGTTCAAGCACTAATCGGAGGTGTTGCTCATGCTCTTCTTCGCTCTTAGAGTAGATGAGGATATCATCTATGAAGACGATAACAAACTTATCCAAGTACGGCTTGCAGACACGATTCATGAGATCCATGAACAAGGCAGGTGCATTGGTTAATCCGAATGGCATCACGAGAAACTCATAATGACCATAACGAGTTCTAAATGCAGTCTTCATTACATCGTTTTCTTTCACCCTCAACTGGTGATAGCCGGATCGCAAATCGATCTTGGAGTAAACGCTCGATCCTTGTAGTTGGTCAAAAAGATCATCAATGCGGGGAAGAGGATACCGATTCTTGATCGTCAATTTGTTGAGTTCACGGTAGTCGATACAAATACGGAAGGATCCATCCTTCTTCTTCACAAATAAAACAGGTGCGCCCCAAGGCGAGAAACTTGGTTGGATAAATCCTCGATCAAGTAGTTCTTGTAGTTAGCTTTGTAATTCTTGCATCTCGGAAGGTGTGAGTCTATAAGGTGCGCGAGCTACAGGTGCTGCTCCTGGCACTAAATCAATCTGAAACTCTACTGCTCTCGGCGGCGGTAATCCAGGCAATTCTTCAGGGAAGATATCGGAAAATTCGTTCACAATTCGAACATCGTTCACGGTCTTCACCTCAGTTTCTACCGTTTTTACATGCGCTAGGACAGCAATACGTCCCTTCTTCATAATCTTTTGCACTTTCAAGCAACTAATGAGGTTCAGCTTCGAGGTACATCTCTCTCCGAAAACAGTCAGGGGTTCACCATCGCCTTGTGGTATACGAAGAGCTTTATCTCCGCAAATAATATCGGCCCTTACCTTGCTCAACCAATCCATACCGACGATCACGCCAAAACTTCCCAATTTGATGGGTATCAAATCAATTTCAAAATCTGCACCAGCTATGTTGATAATAGCTCCTCGACTAATGTGGTCAACTTTTTCAAGTTTACCGTTGGCGACCTCGACAAGCATACTCTCTTTCAACGGGACTAACGACCAATTAATCTTATCGCAAAAATGTCTACATGCATAACTTCTATCCGCACTAGTATCAAACAAGACAGAAGCTAAAAGATTGTTGATAGTGAATATACCTGTCACCAAGTCGGGGTTTTCTCGGGCGTCCCTTGCATTAACGTTGAAAGCTCTACCACAGGGTGGTCCGCCATCTTTTTGCTTGTTGGGGCACGCGTTTCTGAAATGGCCCATCTGCCCACATTCATAACACTTCTTCGGCCCGTTGGTGTTTGGCTTCCCATTCAAAGTGGTGACCTTGTAGTCCTTCCCGATATGTCCAGTCCGTTGGCACTTTTCGCAAACAACATTACAATACCCAGTGTGGTGTTTGTAGCACCATTTGCATTGTGGTAAGGTTCCCTTATAGTTTGGGTTGGAGTTGGTGTTGTTGTTGGGGTTGGGGTTTCCGCCGTTGTTGTTTTGCCTCTTGGCGGGGGTTTGATCGTAGGTTCTCCCCCTGTTGTTGTTGTTATCCCACTTTCTCTTTTCACTACTACCAGCTTCAAACTTAGCCTTCTCCGGCTCATCAATGGTGATTTGATTCATGAGTGTATGCGCCATGCGCATTGCTTCGGGAACATTCGGTGGCTTGGACGAGGTGACATTTCCCTTGATGGACTTAGGGAGTCCCCAGAAGTATCTCTCCATACGCTTGAATTTTGGGGTGACCATTGTCGGACACATCAGGGCTAGTTCCAAAAATCTCCTGTTGTAACCATCAAGGTCGTTCCCAACGACCTTTAACTGCATAAACTCCATTTCTTTTGTATCTCGGTTCTCGAACAATACTCCTCAATCATGGCACACTTAAATTCTTCCCATGGCGTAGCATACGCCTCAATAATGCCTTGTGCCTGTGCCATTGTGTTCCACCATGTGAGCGTGCCGTCAGATAGTGTGCAAGAAGCAAATTTGGTTTTACTTTCCTCCGAACAGTTGCTAACTCGGAATACTGATTCTAGCTTTTTGAACCATCTAGTGAGACCAACCGGTCTCTCAGTGCCGCTGAAGTTATGTGGTTTACAGCTCTGGAATTCCTTGTAACTACACCCATTTCGAATGGGCTGAATAACCGGTGGTGGTGGAGGTGGCGGTGGAGCTTGGGGTTGCATTTCCGAATGGCTGCGGCTACCCTTTCGGCAATCATCTCTTCGATCTGAGCAGCGGTAGGTGTCGATGTTGATCGTCCGTTGGCCATGATGTTCTAAACAAAAATTTTGACTCAAGTCAAAATCCAGTATTCAAATAGTAATAATACAGTATATGTAACCAACACGGAATCAACACATCGCATGTTATTAAATAACGCATCTAGGTACAAATATCACAGAATCATCGTACAGTAATGTAAATAGAACATCGTGCAAGAATTAAATAACGCAAAGTTCCATTCTTTAATAATAATAAGTTGCATACATCCGAATAAGTCCGTACAATACATAAGTGAAACATAAAACTACAACTAGATTACATAATGAAATCTAAATACAAAAGTCCTACGGTGAAGGTGGGTGTAGGATGTCCATAACATGAGACATCTGCTCCTCAAGCTCAGCTACCGGAGCTCGAAGGATCTCCACCTCCCTTGTCAATTCCTCGACAGTGGGAGATGGTGGGGCAGGCGGTGCTGGCGATGCAGGTGGTGCAGGTGGTGCCGTTGGTGCAGACATTACATAACGGGGTGCAGATGTTACGGCTCCAGAAATAGTCAGTACGTAACGGGGTGCCTTATGCACTTGTGGGTCGGCAGGGTACGGCACAAGCCGCTTACGAGCAGTAACCCTACGACGCCGACCAAATGCGTCAGTGAAAGCACGACCTCCATTCACCCCTGGAATGACGGTGCCATCAAAACCGTACCGCTTCTTTGGCGGGGTGGAGGGTGCCTATATAGGTACATCAGCAGGGTCCTCATAATCACTGGATTCATCTGAGGAGATGTCGTCGGATGAAGCATCAGTGGATGACGGGTCGTCCGAATCATGTGGTGGCTATACGGGTGGCTGAACTGGCCGTCCTTGAGCGGCCATCATCTGTCTGTACCTAGCGGGTCCGATCAGAATGAGACGTCCATCAGGGGCGCGTCGGCACCAATGGCGATACCGGTTACGGAACGGACCTTCCCCGAACTCCGCGGGAATCACAATCTCACCGGAGCTGGGCTGTGATCCTGAGGGTCCGGGGGCAGATGGAGCTGGAATCTCCGAAGGGTCCTGGGCTCCGCTACAAGTAACCACTGGGGCAGGCACCTGGCTGCTAGTCCCGGAAGATGAAGCTTTGGGGTCACTCGTGGGTAGCGGGATCGGTGTGTCGGCAGCAGCAGCAGGTGGGGTGGATGACGAGTCTGAACTGCCCAAAACGATAGCAGGTGAAGTATCCGACATCTGAACAAGGAAAAATAAATTTTTCCATGTCAGTAAGTCATAAAGCAAGCACGTATTAGGCCAATAGTTTAAATCATGTATAACAATAAGTAACATGGCAATAACGACAAGTATCATGCAATCGAAAGCATATAATAGCATGCAGTAGTGAAATCATCTAATAGCATACGGCATGTAGCAGTAAAAGTAAGCAGCAGCATGCAGTAAGTTCAGCGAAAACAAGTAAACTAGCAAGTTGTAGATTAGTCCTATTAGTGAATCCTACTCGGGTCGGTCTTAGACTCACTAATGCAACCTAATTCCCTACAACCAATGCTCTGATACCAAATGTGATGCCCCGTACAAAACCATCGTGTACAAATCATCAACAACAGGATCATTACAAGGTTAAGTACTATATGCTGTAATTAAAGAAGTTGCATTCACGATAGAAAGATGACTTCATAAACGACATCAAATGTTTTACACCAACAATATGCTTCTACGAATAGCAAGCATGAATAAATGTATGTAACCCTTAGGTTGTTACAAAACACAGTTTCAAATGTATTTAAGTTTGAATGCAAGGTAAAGTAGTTCATGCGGTGATAACACTAGAGCAGCGGGTGTCTACGGCAAGACTAGTACACAGCGGAAGCAGCTAACCTTAAGCACCTGAGAAAAACATGCTTAAAAAGTCAACACAAAGGTTGGTGAGCTATAGTTTAAGTATAACAGTATGTAAGGTAGGCCACGAGATTTCAGTGCTACAAAGAGCGTTTCAAAACAGTATGATAAAGTATATGTTTAACCGTGGGCACTTGAATTATAAACTTGAATGTAAACTAACTAATCAAGATCTTAAGATGTAGAACATAGTTCTTAGTTAGATCTTGAAGATCCAAGACCCAAAAGTCTAGATCTAAAGTTATTAAGTTAAATCTAACACAAGTGTATGAAGTTATAACTAAAAAATTATACTTCCATGTTCTTGAACTTTTAAAGTTAACTTTAAGTTTCAAGAAGTATGAGATCAAGATTAACTTGTAATACTTGACCATGAAACCAACAAACATGAAATTAAAGTGTATAATATAAGGAAATAAACTAAGTAAACAAGTAACTAGTTCATGGGTTGTTCATACTTTAAAGATTCAAACCAAAGTTTGATTTTTAAGAATGTAAACGTTTAAGTTTACAAACATGATTCACAAGTATGATTTTTACAACCATGAACTTACAATCTTTAAAACTTTAAAGGTAGAACATAAACTAGTAAGTTTATGTTCTTGAGTGTTCTTGTAAATACAAGATAAAAGAAGAACAAACTAGTAAGTTTGATCCTTGATAACATGTAAGTAAATAACAACAACTAACAACTACAATTAATTAACAACAAAGAACAAAAGATGATGATGATATGTATGTATACATGTCACGGTTTTGGGACAAAGAAAGAGGAGAGAAAAGTTGCAAGTCACTTACCAAATTGAGAGAGAAATGAGAGAGAAGTATTTGCAATTAAGAATGTATGTAAGAAATGAAATGAGCTAGTGAAAGAAATAACAAGTAAAATGAAAAGAACCCTCCCATTTACCACTCCAAGTTGACGGTTTTGGGGGAATCAAGAGGAAGAGAGTTGTCTACTAGTTACAAGCATGGTAAAGGTTTAAAAGTTGGTTATAAGAGGTAGCTTCATGGGGAAGATGTGTAACTAGATTCCATGTAACTTAAACTAACTAGTTAATCTCTAAAGTAATACTTACATGAGTTAGTGGGCTAACTAGTTCAATAAAGAAGTAGGTTGGGCTAATTAAGTCCATTAAAGTGAGTGGGGTGGGCTTCTAAGCCCATGTACAATTAAAAGCCCAAGTATGTATGTAATTAACAAGTTAATCCAATTAAAAGCCCAAGTAACTAACTAATAACCATAGTTAATTAAAATAATTAATAAAACTTAATCATGAATGTAAATAATATTCTAAAAATATTATTCGTGAAAGTTTCGTGTGTGACAAAGATGTTTCGGGCATTTAAAGTCAAGTACGGGCAATCATGGCAACATGTAAATGTAATAACATACATTTGTTTAATCACAAGTATTAATAATATTAATTATTAATAAACGTTCGAAAAACCAGGGTCATTACATCATGCCCCGTTGTTCACTCAGTGGTGAATAAAAAGTCTTCAGAAAAATCCCATATTTTTAAATTAAATTTATTTATTTATTTTGGTCATTATGGTATAAAATTCGATCCTTAATTTGTTAAATAAAAATTACATCAACTGTCCCTCTCATTTCTGGGTAAAATATAAAAAGTGTTCAAACTTAACATATAGTTCCTAAATACATTTTTAATAAGCATAAAATTTATAGAACTCATTTTCGTATCACCGTTTATTTTAAATTTACATAAGTTTGAATTTAACTTGCTTAATATCAATCGAAACATCAAACGAGTATTACAATCACTTAATATTTTTTTTTTAATATACCTTATTTATATATAGAGATATATTTTAAATAATAATTATTATAATATCCTATTTTTTATTTTATTAATTTTTAATAACAACAACATATAATTCTTCAATTTATATTTCGAATTATTATTTATATATACATACACACATATCTATTTACAATTAATTGTTCGTGAATCGTCGAGAGCAGTCGAAGGTCAATTGAATATATGAAACAGTTCAAACTTTTTGAGACTCAACATTACCGACTTTGCTTATCGTGTCGAATTCATATAAAGATTAAGATTAAATTTGGTCGAAAATTTCTGGATCGTCACAGTACCTACCTGTTAAAGAAATTTCGTCCCGATATTTGATTGGAATGGTCATGGCTGACAATAAGTATGTCTTCATGACTCATATAAGTTGATAAATAGAGTTTTATTACCATTGAGTAATAAGAATAAAATAATTCGATTATTCGAAGAGTACGAATGAAACTATCACAAAAGAGTGAAAATAAGTAAATGTAGGTTCGTCTTAACTAGTGACGAAGTCGCAGTTGATTTCCGGAATTCAAGGGATTTAGAGAAAAACTTCGTAATAAGATTTGATTCTTCGGTAATTAAGGAAATTAGGATCCGCTTTGATTAAATGCAATAATCTATTTTGATTGCTCTGTCGGATATTTCACTATAATTACTCCCTCTTCATTTCCTTTATATTTTGGAGTTCCATCCCTTTTGTTTTCTCTTCCCGACTTTAAGTCAAACGAATAATGGTCCAGAATTCGTAGATCGGAATGAACATAGTTAATGTTCTAGGAAAAAAATGGTAATAGCACAATCTGACTTGTCAAATTACTAGAATTCAAGAGAAAAGATAGAACTATCAGGAAGATATGTTCTCGATATGTTTGGAGATTAGGTAGAATGTAAGAGTCGTGTAACATGGCACATGATGACGTTATAGTCTGTGAATCATCACGTTCCATTAGAAACTCAGCATGACCTACTGTAATATAATCACGTTGATCTAGTGTCATTATATTATACTAACTCGTGCTTCAGTTCCCAACACTACTTCAAAAACATTCATAATTTAAGTTCGAATTTTTCAGAATTTAGAAACTAAAACAGTTTCCTTTCTGATGTAACACTGATATCGCAAAGAGATAAATGATTTCAGTTAAGAATAGTTATGAAAATATCTTCAGAAATATCGAGGATATTTATAATGAAAGATACAATGATATCTTAGAATTTCTAATATCGATAGATGATGAAGAAGATTTGTCTGTAAAGTGAAGAGTCAGGAGCAAGATATTTTCTATACACTTCAGCATACACTGAATCATTTGGATTCTTTGAAGGCGGGTTTAGTCTTTGTGATTTGTCCACCGCCTCCTTTATGGTTTGCTCAATTTGTTTTCGAGTTCCAACTTTTCTGAGCTTTGCCAACATACTATTCTTTATCATTAAACTTCCGACGGTTAAGGTCATTTACAGTTGTCTACAGTTTCTGCTGCTTCATTCAGCTTTTTCAAAATTTGGAGTATTGATTCGCAGACTAGGTGTTTTTTTTCAGATTTTCAGAATGAAAGATCATAATTCTAAGGGATAAATGCTATATGTATACATATAACTGTTGTTGTAGAAAAGTTGCGAGATTCAAAATACTGATTGCTGATTTCTGGTAATTGGTATGACAATTCTCATTACAAGATGCGGATGAGTATATGATTAGGTTTTAACGAACAAATATAATGGTTCTTCGGAGAGACTTAAGCCAATGAGTAATGAAGTTGCTGATAAGTTTACTGCTAATGTTGTAGGATATAAACGGTTCCCTGGTAACGATGACAAAAGGTAAACTTATATATCAAGGTTATAATAAGGTTTATTCAAATGAAAGTTGAAGTTGATTTGCTGAAGCTGTGACAAAATTGGCTATTTTGAAAAAGGATTGCAAAATTATTTTAGGTAATAACAACGCCAAAGGAGCTAGCACAGATATGTGTTAAACGTTTACTCAGGTTCTGAGTGTTTCCAGGTGCATAACTATATGCATCAATCTTTTCTTCCGTTGATGAAGTGCGGTTGGTTTATCCTCTCGATTGAGATGTTTTCAAGAATCATGAAAGTTTGAACGCATATTGTAATTGTCAAGATACAAATGAGGTTTAGGATGAAATCAAGTGGCAAACTTGAAGAAATGTTTAGTTTCATATGTTATAATCAATATTTTAATTCATTTTAATTGTCCAATGTTGATAGTCCACAGTTAATAGTCCACAGTTAGTAGTTCCATAATTCATATGTAGTTTAATATATAATATTCGAATTAATTAATACGTATCGTGACCCATTGTATACATGTCTCAGACTCGATCACAACTCAAAGTACATATATTATTTGAGAATCAACCTCAACCCTGTATAGCTAACTCGATCATTACGGCATATAGAGTGTCTATGGTTATTCTAAATAATATATATAGATGCGTCGATATGATATGTCAATACATTGTATACGTGTCCCGATTGTTAAAATGCGTAAATAACAGTATTTAAATGACGATAAATAAAATTGCGAAAATTAAATTTGCGATAATTAAATTGCAATAATTAAAATGTAACATGGAATTAGGAACAGTTAGCTAAGAATAGTTAGCGTGGATTCTTAACAGAATTTCTCATAGTTAATTTGTTTGTTTCTAACAAATTTTATTTTGTCCAATATTTTCTTCATTATGCCACTTGTTGAATTCTGATAAGTCAAAATCCAAATATGAAATTATATGAAAATGGTTATTCTGTGGTGAACGGATTCGTATATCTGTGAATGTAAGTAGGATAGTAAATGACTGTTGAATTAGATTCGAAGACTGTACAGTGTAACTTATTAATGTAAAATCTAAATATTCCTCGGGTATTACCTACCCGTTAAAATATTTTCACCATTAACAGTTTGTACGAAAAAAATTTTAATTACAATCTTTATGAAAATATACTTACATATATATTTTCTTCAGATGTAATCATAGATTTAATGAGTTAATATAATATTAATATCACTTGATTTACCGTTAGAACTAGAATACATAATCTCTAAAACATTAGAGATTACATAATCGCCATGAAGAACGAAGATAATTGATGTAGAACGATACGTAGAACGATGATTATACTCGAGGTACAGAAAGAGATGTTGAGGCATGGATTGTTGATGGTACTGGTGCTGTTTATTAATGGTACTGTTGGTGCCGGTGATGTTGCTGAAGCTGGTACGTTTTGCACCATTTTTTCCAAATTGATTACTCGAGCGCGAAGTTCATTGACTTCTTCTATTACACCAGGGTGATTGTCGGTTCGGACGAGTGGATGAATAAGATCTAGAATTTGAGATAGTATATAGTCGTGACTAGATACTTTGGAAATGAGAGAGAAAATAGTATTACGAACAGGTTCACCGGTAAGCGCTTCAGGTTCTTCGCCAAGAGGTGAATGTGGTGGATGGAAAGGATCGCCTTCTTCTTGTCTCCAATGACCGAGTAGACTACGAACCCATCCCCAATTCATCCAGAATTGATGATGGCTGATTGGTTGGTCCATCCCGGTTACACTGTCTTCAAAGCTTGAGGCAAAATCCATAACTGAATAGTTGTCGGAATCTAAAGAATTTGAACTAGTTGCGAGGTTCGTCTTGTTCGGTTAGATAATGTGTTTTTTGATTTGAAATGATTTTTGAATATCGGATGATATTCTAATTACATAGAATATCTATATATATATATATATATATATATATATATATATATATATATATATATATATATATATATATATATATATATATATATATATATATATAGAATAAAAGATTTCGTAGATTACGGAGGAGTTTACGGAATATGTCAGGCAAAGTTTACAGTAACAGATACGCTAAGATATAAATTAGCAGATACGCTAAGATATGAATTTTGTCTATACACTATTCATACAATTAATGCAGTAACATGTGTCTAGACTAAGAATGATAAGCAGGTAATTTCCTAAGGATGATAAGCAGGTAATTTTCAACATGAAATGATAAGCAAAACTTTTGACATCCAGACACGGTCGAAGTCCAGACTCATTAATACATCAAAACAACTATCAGTTAGACACACTAATGCAAGACCAGGTTCGCTAAGACCACCGCTCTGATACCAACTAAAATGTCCCGTTTTACAAACATTGCATTCGCTTTTAAAAGACAAACTTTCATTACATCGAAAGTTGACGGCATGCATACTATTTCATAATATATCCAACTATAATTGACTTAATAATAATCTTGATGAACTCGACGACTCGAATGCAATGTCTTTTGAAATATGTCATGAATGACTCCAAGTAATATCTCTAAAATGAGCAAATGCACAGCGGAAGATTTCTTTCCTACCTGAGAATAAACATGCTTTCAAGTGTCAACCAAAAGGTTGGTGAGTTCATAAGTTTATTGTAAATAATAAAATTCATCATTTTGATAGACTACAAGATTCAAATACAGTACACCTATCTCGTGTACGAAACCATTTTTTATAATGCTTAGCAGAATAGGTTCGTATCCTTTTCTCCCCCGTAGGTTGCCTCGCGATTTTTAAATAATCGTGCACATATCTCGTGCACAAAAATAATACACATAACCTATGTATAAAAATCATTCTCTCGATACATAACATTCATTTCGATTTCATTGCTCAACATGGTAACCGACCTTAACATATAATGCGCATCAATAATATCCCCAAAACAGAACATCTCGTCTGTATAATATATAAACTTCGAAGTACTAAACACCACGCCCACTAGCTCTTTCGTCTAGTGAACATTCTGGGTGGGGGTGTTAAACCCGGTAGCTACCTTTAGGATTCGCGTGAATTAGGGCCATACCCGTTTCTAATTCTTAGGTTACCAAGCAATAATAATCAGGAAAAAAATATTCACATCAATTGGTGGCAATTATCATGTCCACATAATTCAATAATAATCCACAGAACTTCTGTCTGCATAATAATACATTCGAGGAATGTTTTGCTTGTCAAACATTTATAAAAGCAGTTCATATATTCTCAGTTCAAAATATATTTCAAAAGCATTTACTAAAGCAGTTATAAAAACAGCGCATGTATTCTCAGTCCTAAAAATGTAAAGAGTAAAAGGGAGCAAATGAAACTCACGCATATAAATATTGTAAAACAGTTAATAAAGCATTTGCATGTATTCTCAGCCCAAAAATGTAATGAGTAAAAAGGGAGCAAATGAAACTCACAATACGATATTTTGTAGTAAAACTATTCATACAACGATACTGAACAATGCAGGGTTGGCCTCGGATTCACGAACCTATATCATTTATATATATATATTAACACACATAATTGTAATCAAACAATTTATATATATATATATATATATATATATATATATATATATATATATATATATATATATATATATATATATATATATATATATATATAAATTTATTAGTTATATCATTTTTATATTAATAACCTATATGTTTTATATATTCATTTTATATATTTAAAATAAATTAAAATATAAATTTTGTTAAGTTATATGTATTAAATATAGTTTTATGTAACTAACTGTTATTTGGTAAAATAATATTAATAAAAAGTTGTATTAGCTTAACATAATAATAATAATAATAGTAATAATTTTTAATAATAAAAATAATTACAATAATAATAACCACAATAATAATTATATTATTAATTGTAATCAAAATATTGTTAATAAAAAATATTGTTAATAAAAATGATAATGATAGTAAAAAAAAATAATGATACTTATAATAATAATAATAGTAGTTTTTAATAAAATGATAAGTTTAATAATAACGATAATGAAAATAATAATTTTTGATAATAATACTTAATAATAATCATAATTGTAACCATAATAATAATAATAATAATAATAATAATAATAATAATAATAATAATAATAATAATAATAATAATAATAATAATAATAATAATAATAATAATAATAAATGTTACTTAATACTTGTATTAGTAATAATAATATTAATAATAGTCATAACACTAAAAATAAAAACAATGATAATAATAATAATAATAATAATAATAATAATAATAATAATAATAATAATAATAATAATAATAATAAACTTTATTACTAACGATGATAATAATAATAAAAATTTTAATAATAATATTAATAATAATAATGATAATAATAATAATAATAATAATAATAATAATAATAAAATTAATAATAGTAGCTACCTCTAAAAGAAAAGGCTTTTAAAAAAAAATGCCATCGCCGAGACTCGAACCCGCGACCTCTCGCTACCCAACACCACTCCTTAACCATCAGACCATTCTTGTTTTCTGAAATTAATTGTAACCCAATTAAATATAACCCATTTTCGGTTCTCCCTTCTTCTTCATATGGACTAGGCTTGTTCCGGCCCAAGAGGAGATATAACATGGATCCCGGCCCAAAATAAATCCAATTTTCATCCGGGTTTAATGTCGGCAGGAAATAAATAAAAAAATAGGAACCAAAAAGGGGATCATTTTATCATCCAAAAAATCATGGTCGCCATCGTTCTCCATCCACATAAATCATTCTCGTCTCATTAGTGAATCATCATGCTCACATCAGTTTCGTTCATTATAGCCATCGTCATCATCTAGCATCATCACAATACATCACGTTAATGATCAACTCATCACATCTGTATAATATTGACACCCATCTACGTCTTCTTCGTTGACATAACAGGAAACAAACACAGAATAATAAACGCAGCTATTCAACCGGCATCGTGATCGTTTTCTTCATCATATTTGTAACATTATTCATCGTCTCTCTCATGTATCACGTTCACTGTTTATCGTCACTTTTATGTGGATATTGGTTGTTTGATTTGGTCATCTAAACAGAAAAACAGATAGTAGATTGCAGTAGCAGTGGTGTTTTGTGGTGGTCTCTAATGGTGGTTAAAGGTGGAGGTGAGTGCTTGACGGTATTTGAATTAGATAAAAAAAATATGACGTGCAGTAACAGTGAAGTATGATTGTATTTTGTTTTGGATAGTGAAGTAGTAATAGAAAAATAGCTGTAGTAGTAGTATCTGTTCGAACAATTAGAAAACCGAAACAATTTAAACGACATAAAAATGTAGGGTGATCAATTGAGATTAAGAGAGAGAAGAGATGAGGGAGAGAGTATAGTGGTTAACGAGGTGCTTACAAGGTGGTGATCAAGAGGAAAAAAATGGAAAGGTGTTCGAATAGACTCAACGAATGATGGGGGTTCCATGGTGTTTGGTCCTCGACCATTGTATGGTTTCAAATAGTAGGTTACGATGGTTTTGGTTTTAAATGGTGGTGGTATCCGTGAGGTATGATCAACAAGCAGCATCAAGAAACAAGTTTAGTATCATCTCTTGTTGGTTATGTTCAAGTGGTGGTGTCGAGATGATGAAGGGTTGTTAAGTTGGTCTCGTGGGAAAAATATAGTATAGAGTAGTTTTGTATATCGAATTTGAGAAAGCACATACGGTAGTGATGAGATGGTGGTAAAGGTTTTGATGAAAGTGTTTGTTGTTGATTCGTGGACCAAAATAGAAAGTGGGTTTGTTTAGTAATCATGGATGGCTAGATGGTGTTGAACGGTTGTGATGGTTCTAAAGGTGATGGCGATTGTAGGTGGTCGGCAGTGGATCGAGATCAATGAAGAGGGAGGACCAAATGAGGTGATGGGTTTCATATGCATAAACTGCATATATGTATATGTATATATAAGAATATAAGTAACATTAAAATTTATAATATAATAATCATCATAATATAATTTAATAAATGTGCATGTGATGAGAAGAGACAGTTTAAATCATGATTTCAACAATTCAATAGTTAAGCCGCCTACTCATTGTTTTGTTGTGCCGACAGTTTCAGGGACTATTATATCGTGCCCCGTTGTTCAATCAGTGGTGAATAAAAAGTCTTCAGAAAAATCCCATATTTTTAAATTAACTTTATTTATTTATTTTGGTCATTATGGTATAAAATTCGATCCTTAATTTGTTAAATAAAAATTAATCAACTGTGCCTCTCATTTCTGGGTAAAATATAAAAAGTGTTCAAACTTAACAAATAGTTCCTAAATACATTTTTAATAAGCCTAAAATTTATAGAACTCACTTTCGTATCACCGTTTATTTTAAAATTACATAAGTTTGAATTTAACTTGCTTAATATCAATCGAAACATCAAACGAGTATTACAATCACTTAATATTTATTTTTTTTAATATACCTTATTTATATATAGAGATATATTTTAAATAATAATTATTATAATATCCTATTTTTATTTTATTAATTTTTAATAACAACAACATATAATTCTTCAATTTATATTTCAAATTATTATTTATATATACATACACACATATCTATTTACAATTAATTATTCGTGAATCGTCGAGAGCAGTCGAAGGTCAATTGAATATATGAAACAGTTCAAACTTGTTGAGACTCAACATTACAAACTTTGCTTATCGTGTCGAATTCATATAAAGATTAAGATTAAATTTGGTCGAAATTTTCCGGGTCATCACAATAATATCAGATGATTGAATTATTAGATACATTGTGATATGATTACAAGTCTATGTTGAGATGTCCACTTTGATTTAGGAAATCTTTTCTTTTTAACGGTATCCGGAATAAATGGTAAAGTGATCTTTGAGTAAAGACAAAGTGTCAAGTAGCGGGAGCTAGACAGATTGGTAGAAATTCCTGTTAAACTCCAATACATACCTTACAATAATTTCCTCGTGACTGTTGTTAAGATAAACTATTTAACTTTCATATTATTTAATAGTAAAAATGGGGATATAGATAACTTAGAAAATGAATATCGATAAGTTAAGTAAACGATTGTAACACTTGTTTATTGATTTGATTGATTTATAGATATGTTAATTAGAACGTTTTAGAAATTAAATTAAACGTTGGCGCATAAACGAATCATATCAAATTATGTACTAGAGCGTAAAACGTAAGGTGATATAATAATATCTAATATTTAAACGATTTTAAATATATTAAATTTTGAAATATAATTAGTTTTTGAAAAACTAAATATTATATTAGTAAGTAAATATTTCTAAAATATATAAGTTTATATTTTTTTTAAATGATAATATTATTATTTTACAAAGTGATAAAATATAATATTAACTTAGTCGTAAAACGTCTGGGATTTAAAATAGTATTATTATAATATATATTGGTAAATAACGAGACGTCGATTCATAGAAGCAAATGACCAAAATACTCAAATGAATAACTTACACTTTGAGTGGGATAATTTTTCTTTGATTTGAGTCTTGTTATTGATAAAGGTGCATTACACGAAACGTAAAGTACCAGTTTTCTAAGCGTACGAAAATACGTTCGAAAAACCGGAACGTAGAATTCATCGGTGTAAAAATTACAAGTCAACTATGCACGAGAATAAAATATAATATTTAAATAATTATAAGAATTAAGTATATTATCTATTTAAAACGTGGTCGATAGCCTAAATGGTGGAACATGAGCTGGATATATGGCTCATGCAATCGCATGGGGCCACCCTCACATTCTCATGCGATTGCATGAGAGGTAGTTGGGAGCAAACCTCTATAAATGGAACGATTTTGGCACTCTGGTTCATTCACTTCACATACACCGTAAATATTTAATTATTTATATTATTATTATTATTAAGATTAATATTATTATTAATCTTATGGTTAGGAGTATTATTATTAGTATTATACATAAAATACTACGACGAGGTTATGAGCGAGTTATTTCAAAAAGGGTTTTATGAGCGGGATAGAGCTGAGGAAATTATGGGTTATAGCTATGGAGGTTATGGGTATTATTCGGGGGTATTGCTCGTGAGTCAAACCTAGTGTTTATCATCTCCGTTGCATCTACGAACTTTCCTGCAATATTGAATCACAATATTGATACGTAAGCACTCATAACTTAGCTTTTATATGTTAATAATGTATCCCTGACTAGTGCTCGAGTATATATGATTATGCATGCTTGTATGTTTAATTTTTGTCGTTAGATAGTTATGATAAATCACGAATTTGATACATATGCGATTGAGATAAGGTATATGATATGCATGTTGTTGGAAAGCTGGTGAAAAATTGATAACTTTTCATTTAGAAAGCGTATGGTTTCGATGAACGGTTTAAAAAATATAGTCAACTGAATTATTATTAATTTTAGTGGTATCATTGTTAAAATGATTATTATTACTATCGTTGTTTTTATCGTCGTTATTATTATTATCTAATTATTATTATTATTATTATTATTATTATTATTATTATTATTATTATTATTATTATTATTATTATCATTATTATTAGTATAAATATTATCATTAAAATTGTTATTGTTATTATTATTATTATTATTATTATTATTATTATTATTATTATTGTTATTATTATTATTATTATTAATATTATTATTAGTATTATCATTAATATTGTTATAATATCTATTATTACTAGTATCATTATCATTAAAACTAATATTAGTATCATCTAATTATTATGATTACTATTATTATCATTATTATGAATGCGATGTAAAAGAGAACTAAAAGCTATTAAACAAATCGATTAGGAAATAATGAGTATGTGTATCATGATTCAATTAAAATATTATTAAGTTTATAATTTAGATAAAAATATCATTTTTATTATTTATATCATTATTAGTAATATTATTATTATGACATTAGCATTACTATAAAAGATTATTATTTATTATAAAAATTATATTTTTCATTTGTAAATATAAATATTATCATTATTATTATTATTATTATTATTATTATTATTATTATTATTATTATTATTATTATTATTATTATTATTATTATTATTATTATTATTATTATTAAAATAATTAATATTAATATTATTACAAAATAATACAAATTTTATTTATCAATATCATTTTACCAAATAAAAATGTGATACAAAGATATTTTTACCATACGTAATATAATTACATTAATAACACATACTACTATATTTTTATGATATTAAGTGAACTTTATAAATTTTATTACCTGAGATATATAAAAGTATATTTTTATTATATATAAATTTTAATTATTAATAATTGACTTGTATTATTTACTCTATTAAAAATCTGATAAATATATTTAAATATATATAACGACTATATTTATGTATATAATAAACATGTATAGATTTTGGAAGTCATTTTGGGTCAAATTGACTTTTGTTGACTTTTGCATGATAATCTCGAGCATTAGGATTGTGATACACTACGACTTGACCTAAATTGTTAGACAGATATTGACCAATATATAAATATATATACTTAATATAGGTTTGTGAATCCGAGGCCAACCCTGCACTTATTCAGTGCCGTCATATGCATAATTACTACAAAATACAGTATTGTGAGTTTCATTTGCTCCCTTTTTAAATGCTTTTGCAATATATATTTTTGGACTGAGAATACATGCGCTGCTTTTATAAATGTTTTACGAAATAGACACAAGTAATCAAAACTACATTCTATGGTTGGATTATCGAATCGAATATGCCCTTTTTTAGCTTGGTAACCTAAGAATTAGGAAACAGTACCCCTAATTGACGCGAATCCTAAAGATAGATCTATGGGCCTAACAAACCCCATCCGAGGTACGGATGCTTTAGTACTTCGACTTATTATTATACAGACGAGAGGATTCTGTTTTGGGGATATTCTATATGCATCTCGTTAATGTCGGTTACCAGGTGTTCACCATATGAATTACTTTACCTTTATACAGGCGAGAGGATTTTGCCATGGGAATTATATTTATAAAATGAAAATCTTGTGGTCTATTAAAATTATGGAAATGATCGATTATGATAAACTAATGAACTCACCAACCTTTTGGTTGACACTTTAAAGCATGTTTATTCTCAGGTATTAAAGAAATATTCCGCTGTGCATTTGCTCATTTTTAGAGATATTATTTGGAGTCATTCATGACATATTTCAAACGACGTTGCATTCGAGTCGTTGAGTTCAACAAGATTATTGTTAAGTCATTGATAGTTTGATATATTATGAAATGGTATGCATGCCTGTTAACTTTCGATGTAATGAAAGTTTGTCTTTTAAAAATGAATGCAATGTTTGTAAAATGAATCATTTAGAGGTCAAATATCTCGCAATGTAATCATATGTTATTGTATTCGTCCTTATGGATTAGGACGGATCGTCTCAAAGATGTAGAACGAAGATTATGCTCGAGGTATAGATTGCGATGTTGAGGCATGTGATATTAAAACTTGGGTTGTTGGTGGTACTGGTGTTGATGTTGGTTGTACTGTTGGTGCCGGTGATGTTGGTGAAGCTGGTAAGTTTTGCACCATATTCTCCAAATTGATTACTCGAGCACGAAGCTTGTTGACTTCTTCCATTATTCCAGGATGATTGTCGGTCGGAACGAGCGGATGAATAAGGTTTAGAATTGTGGATAGAATATAATCGTGTTAAGCTACTCTGGAAATGAGGCTGAAAATGGTGTTTCAGATAGGTTCGTCGGTAAGTGCTTCAGGTTCTTTGCCAAGAGGTGAATTTGGTTGGTGGAAAGGATCGCCTTTTTCTCATATCCATTAATTAAGTCGACTACGAACCCATCCCCAATTCATCCAGAATTGGTGATGACTGATTTGTTGATCCATTCCGGTTATACTTCTTTCGGAGCTCAAGTATGTTTCCATATCGGAATAGCTGTCGGATTCCGAAGAACTTGAACTAGTGGCGAGTTCCATTTCGTACGATTTAATAAAGGATTTTTTGATATGAAATAATTTTCGGCTATCGGATGGTATTCTAAATACATAGAATATCCGTATATATAGAACAAAAGATTTCGTAGATTACGGAGGAATTTACGGAATATGTCAGGCAAAGTTTACAGTAACAGATACGCTAAGATATGAATTTTGTCTATACACTATTCATGCAATCAATGCAGTAAGATGTGTCTAGATTAAAGAATGATAAGCAGGTAATTTCCTAAGGATGATAAGCGGATAATATTCGACAAGAAATGATAAGCAAAACTTTTGACATGCAGACACGGTCGAAGTCCAGACTCACTAATGCATCTTAACAACTATCAGTTAGACACACTAATGCAAGACCTGGTTCGCTAAGACCACCGCCCTGATACCAACTGGATTGCACCGTTCATATTGATTATAAAGGTTACATAATAATTGATTTCATTGCGAGGTATTTGACCTCTAAATGATACGTTTTACAAACATTGCATTTGTTTTTAAAAGATAAACTTTCATCACATCGAAAGTTGACGGCATGCACACCCTTTTATAATATATCCATCTATAAATGACTTAATAATATTCTTGATGAACTCAATGACTCGAATGCAACGTCTTTTGAAATATGCCATGAGCGACTCCATGTAATATCTTTAAAATGAGCAAATGCACAGCGAAAGATTTCTTTCATACCTGAGAATAAACATGTTTTAAAGTGTCAACCAAAAGGTTGGTGAGTTCATAGGTTTATCATAACAATTATTTTAATAATTTCAATAGACCACAAGATTTCATTTTTCATAATCAATCTGTGCAGGTCTGCTCACTGCTATAAAATCCATTCATACGAATTGAACCCTGGTAACCGACATTAACAAAAATGCAACTAGAATATCCCCATCATTCCGGGACTCTCATCGGACATGATAAATCGAAGTACTAAAGCAGTTCAAATTCTCTGACTAGAGCTTTTTAGTGCCTATAGATCTATCTTTAGGATTCGCGTCAATTGGTGACAATTATAATAAACATCAATTCTTAGGTTACCAAGCTCAAAGGGTGATATCCGGTATAATAATTCAATCGTAGAATGTAGTTTTTAATTACTTGTGTCTATTTCATCAAACATTTATAAAAACAGCGCATGTATTCTCAGTTCTAAAAATATATATTGCAAAAGCATTTAAAAAGGGAGCAAATGAAACTAACAATACGATATTTTGTAGTAAAAATATGCATACGACGGAACTGAATAATGCAAGGTTGGCTTCGGATTCACGAACCTATATCATTTATATATATTAATACATATAATCGTAATCAAATGATCTATATATTATGTCTTAATTTATACATCTTATATATTTAATTTGTATATATATTTAAAATAGTTAATCTTTATAGAGTTTTATATACATATGATTAATATTATATTAAAAATAATAATTTATTACATGTAAATATTTATACAAATAATCCTAATATATAATTATATGATAGTTGTAATAATTATACTCTATATAGAAAATATTTATTTGTTATAATAATTTTGTCAATATGAAAGTAATAATGATAATAATAATAATAATAATAATAATAATAATAATAATAATAATAATAATAATAATAATAATAATAATAATAATAATAATAATAATAATAATAATAATAATAATAATAATAATAATAATAATAATAATAATAATCATGATACTAATAACAATGTAAATGATAACTTTATAAATTTTGATAAAAATGATAATAATAATAATAATAATAATAATAATAATAATAATAGTAATAATAATAATATCTATAATAATTATGATTTTTCTAATAATGATAATAATAATATATTAATAATAATACTTATATTAATAATACTTAATAATACTAATACTTAATACTTAATACTAATAATAATAATAATAATAATAATAATAATAATAATAATAATAATAATAATAATGATAATATAATAATAATAATAATAATAATAATAATAATAATAATAATAATAATAATAATAATAATAATAATAATAATAATAATAATAATAATAATAATAATAATCATATTAATAATAATCATAATAATAACAAATAAACTACCTTTAAAGCTTTTCCAAAAAAAAAATGCCTTAAACCGGGTTCGAACCCGTGACATCTCGCTACACACAAATACACACAACCAATCGACTGCCCTTGCTTTTCTGATTTAATCCCATATCATACGCCTTAATTATCATCATCATTCATATCATTCATGATCATCATAAACACCATCATACATCACTCTTATTATCATAATCATCGCCATCATCAATCAATTTAATTCGTCTAATGTCCCGTTTTAATTTCACCAAAAAAAAAATATGGTTCACAGTCCAATAAATGAACATGGTCCAACATGATTCCGGCCCAATAATTAATTAAGTTCACGGCCCAATGGATTAGAAGTTCATTCGGCCCAACTGGAACTTTTTAAAAACATTCGGCCCAACTGAACCTCTTTGGCCCAACAGAAGATCTCGACTAAGTATAAGTTATTTAAAATGGTGGGTGTTTGTCTTGGCCCAAGTTAAATTGGGGTTTCTTGATTAAATTTGGATCCGAAAACAGAAAATCAACAACTGGTTCTTTAATATTTTAGGTTATTCATCTTCTTTTGCTCCTTTACAGCTCATCAACCACTATCAGTTTTTGTTATACCGACCCTACATCATCCCACTACTTTGTTTTAATTAAATGGTTTGTTGGATTTGATATATGTCAGCCATAAAGAATGATCATCTAAAAATAATTAACCTGGCTCAGGTTTTGGAAAAAAAAAAATAGACATGAGCACTTAAAAGTTTCGAAGAACATGAAGTAGCAAGGGTTATTCAATGGTGATGATTTGATTCTTCAAATGGTAATAAGATAATAGACTTGCTGCTGCAAGTCGTATATGGATGTAATAACAATGATGATGATTGTGGAGGTCCTTGTATATTTAGTAGATGATGGGTTTTGATGAGCTCAATTGATAAAAAAAAATGATATAGTAGCAGCAGTGCAACTACCGTAGGTAATTGATCTGATTGGGTTTGAGGTGTACTACGACTGAGATAGCCGTGAACCCCCTGTGGGTTCGTTTCGTTCGACACCGAAATAAAAGAGAAAAAAAAACAAAAACAAGTGTAAGTTTACCTTAATTATTTGTGTTAGTTGTTGAAGGGTCGAACAAAAGAAAGCAAATTGCTTTGTGTTTTTGTTACTGCCACATACGAAAGAAAAGGAGCAAGCAAGCAGGAAGCTTAATTGTTGGAGGTGGTGGTTACATATAAATAGATTGAAGATGGTTTCATGATGGCTCTGGTGGTTGTCGAAGATAGCTTTTGTGGTGAGATTTCTCGGCTGAACAGGAAATAGATAACATGTGACGGTTTATTGAGTTTAAGTGTTGGTTTTTTTTCCGATGGTGTTGGGTTTGTAATTAATAGAAAAACCAAAAGTATTATATCGAGTTTGAAGTGGGTTCGATTTGCATGTGTATTTGGGTTTTAGTCTTGCTCATATATAACCGAAAACATTTGCAGGAAAAAGAGTGTGTTGGTGTTGGTTGGGTTTCGATGAAACAAGGTTTTAGAGAGAGAGAGAGAGAGAGTAAAAGAGGTGGTGTAGTCTTATGTCGTAGATGATGGTTTATGGCTGCTCATAGCAGCAGTCGAGTGGCATAACATAGTAGACATCTTGGTTCAAAAAGAAGTATATAGCAGTGGACGAGTTCGAACATATAGCAGCTGCAGTTCGTGGTGGTTGTGGTAGATATAAGGGTGGCTAGATGGTTTAATGGTTTCGAGCTTAATAAATCAACAAAGGTGGTGGTGATAGTTTGATCTCCGGGGTAGTTGCGGGTGGGTGGTTGTAGGTTGATCAACTAGGTGATGGATTTGGTTGGTGTTGCAGAGAATTGGAGAGTGGGTTTGTGTGATGTTTAAAATATATGAGATAGATAAAGATATTTGAAATGAAGTGGGACACTAACAATACAGTAAGCACAGTAATCATTCAATCAATATCTAAACTTAAATCACAGGTTGTTTGGTGGTGTGTTAATGGTCGACACTTTAACTCTCAGTCAAACTAGTACAAACGAGTACAAGAAAGAAAAAAAATAAAAAAATAAAAAGATGAATTTGATGGGTAACAGATTTTGTATCGGTATGCAGATATTTAATATATTTAATAAATATTAATTAATAGATATAATAATA